>NW_027488670.1:0-661926 GCF_050948215.1 Halictus rubicundus | reverse complement strand
AGGATAGGATAGAGGATAGGATAGGATAGAGGATAGGATACGATAGAGGATACGATAGGATAGGATAGAGGATAGGATAGGATAGAGGATTGGATAGGATAGAGGATAGTATATGATAGAGGATAGGATATGATAGAGGATAGGATAGGATAGAGGATAGGATAGGATAGATGATAGGATAGGATAGAGGATAGGATAAGATAGAGGGTAGGATAGGATAGAGGATAGGATAGGATAGAGGATAGGATCGGATAGAGGATAGGATAGGATAGAGGATAGGATATGATAGAGAATAGGATAGGATAGAGGATAGGATAGGATAGATGATAGGATAGGGTAGAGGATAGGATAAGATAGAGGATAAGATAGGATAGAGGATAGGATAGGATAGAGGATAGGATATGATAGAGGATAGGATAGGATAGAGGATAGGATAGGATAGAGGATAGGATAGGATATATGATAGGATAGGATAGGATAGAGGATAGGATAGGGGATTGGATAGGATAGAGGATAGGATAGGATAGAGGATAGGATAGGGGATTGGATAGGATAGAGGATAGGATAGGATAGAGGATAGGATACGATAGAGGATACGATAGGATAGGATAGAGGATAGGATAGGATAGAGGATTGGATAGGATAGAGGATAGGATATGATAGAGGATATAATATGATAGAGGATAGGATAGGATAGAGGATAGGATAGGATAGATGATATAATAGGATAGAGGATAGTATAAGATAGAGGATAGGATAGGATAGAGGATAGGATAGGATAGATGATAGGATAGGATAGAGGATAGGATAAGATAGAGGATAGGATAGGATAGAGGATAGGATAGGATAGAGGATAGGATACGATAGAGGATACGATAGGATAGGATAGAGGATAGGATAGGATAGAGGATTGGATAGGATAGAGGATAGGATATGATAGAGGATAGGATATGATAGAGGATAGGATAGGATAGAGGATAGGATAGGATAGATGATAGGATAGGATAGAGGATAGGATAATATAGATGGTAGGATAGGATAGAGGATAGGATAGGATAGAGGATAGGATCGGATAGAGGATAGGATAGGATAGAGGATAGGATAGGATAGATGATAGGATAGGATAGAGGATAGGATAAGATAGAGGACAGGATAGGATAGAGGATAGGATAGGGGATTGGATAGGATAGAGGATAGGATAGGATAGAGGATAGGATACGATAGAGGATACGATAGGATAAGATAGAGGATAGGATAGGATAGAGGATAGTATATGGGATTGGATAGGATAGAGGATAGGATAGGATAGAGGATACGATATGATAGGATAGAGGATAGGATAGGATAGGATAGAGGACAGGATAGGATAGAGGATAGGATAGGAAAGAGGATAGGATGGGATAGAGGATAGGATAGGATAGATGATAGGATAGGATAGAGGATAGGATAAGATAGAGGATAGGATAGGATAGAGGACAGGATAGGATAGAGGATAGGATCGGATAGAGGATAGGATAGGATAGAGGATAGGATAGGATAGATGATAGGATAGGATAGAGGATTGGATAAGATAGATGATATTATAGGAAAAAGGAAAGGATAAGATAGAGGATAGCTTAGGATAGAGGATAGGATAGGGGATTGGATAGGATAGAGGATAGGATAGGATAGAGGATAGGATACGATAGAGGATACGATAGGATAGGATAGAGGATAGGATAGGATACAGGATAGGATAGGATAGATGATAGGATAGGATAGAGGATAGGATAGGATAGAGGATAGGATCGGATAGAGGATAGGATAGGATAGAGGATAGGATAGGATAGATGATAGGATAGGATAGAGGATTGGATAAGATAGAGGATAGGATAGGATAGAGGATAGTATAGGGGATTGGATAGGATAGAGGATAGGATAGGATAGAGGATACGATATGATAGGATAGAGGATAGGATAGGATAGGATAGAGGATAGGATAGGATAGAGGATAGGATAGGAAAGAGGATAGGATAGGATAGATGACAGGATAGGATAGAGGATAGGATAAGATAGAGGATAAGATAGGATAGAGGATAGGATAGGATAGAGGATAGGATACGATAGAGGATAGGATAGGATAGAGGATAGGATAGGATAGAGGATAGGATAGGATAGAGGATAGGATAGGATAGAGGATAGGATAGGATAGAGGATAGGATATGATAGAGGATAGGATAGGATAGAAGATAGGATAGGAAGGATGATAGGATAGGATAGAGGATAGGATAAGATAGAGGATAAGATAGGATAGAGGATAGGATAGGATAGAGGATAGGATACGATAGAGGATAGGATAGGATAGAGGATAGGATAGGATAGAGGATAGGATAGGATATATGATAGGATAGGATAGAGGATAGGATATTATAAAGGATAGGATAGGATAGAGGATAGGATAGGATAGAGGATAGGATAGGATAGAGGATAGGATAGTATAGAGGATAGGATAGGATAGAGGATAGGATAGGATAGAGGATAGGATACGATAGAGGGTACGATAGGATAGGATAGAGGATAGGATAGGATAGAGGATAGGATAAGATAGAGGATAAGATAGGATAGAGGATTTGATAGGATAGAGGATAGGATATGATAGAGGATAGGATAGGATAGGGGATAGGATAGGATAGATGATAGGATAGGATAGAGGATAGGATAAGAAAGAGGATAGGATAGGATAGATGATATTATAGGAAAAAGGAAAGGATAAGATAGAGGATAGGTTAGGATAGAGGATAGGATAGGGGATTGGATAGGATAGAGGATAGGATACGATAGAGGATACGATAGGATAGGATAGAGGATTGGATAGGATAGAGGATAGGATATGATAGAGGATAGGATAGGATAGAGGATAGGATAGGATAGAGGATAGGATACGATAGAGGATACGATAGGATAGGATAGAGGAGAGGATAGGATAGAGGATTGGATAGGATAGAGGATAGGATATGATAGAGGATAGGATATGATAGAGGATAGGATAGGATAGAGGATAGGATAGGATAGATGATAGGATAGGATAGAGGATAGGATAGGATAGAGGATAGGATAGGATAGAGGATAGGATAGGATAGAGGATAGGATAGGATAGAGGATAGGATAGGATAGAGGATAGGATAGGATAGAGGATAGGATATGATAGAGGATAGGATAGGATAGAAGATAGGATAGGATAGAGGATAGGATAAGATAGAGGATAGAATAGGATAGAGGATAGGATAGGATAGAGGATAGGATACGATAGAGGATACGATAGGATAGGATAGAGGATAGGATAGGATAGAGGATTGGATAGGATAGAGGATAGGATATGATAGAGGATAGGATATGATAGAGGATAGGATAGGATAGAGGATAGGATAGGATAGATGATAGGATAGGATAGAGGATAGGATAGGATAGAGGATAGGATAGGATAGAGGATAGGATAGGATAGAGGATAGGATAGGATAGAGGATAGGATAGGATAGAGGATAGGATATGATAGAGGATAGGATAGGATAGAAGATAGGATAGGAAGGATGATAGGATAGGATAGAGGATAGGATAAGATAGAGGATAAGATAGGATAGAGGATAGGATAGGATAGAGGATAGGATACGATAGAGGATAGGATAGGATAGAGGATAGGATAGGATAGAGGATAGGATAGGATATATGATAGGATAGGATAGAGGATAGGATATTATAAAGGATAGGATAGGATAGAGGATAGGATAGGATAGAGGATAGGATAGGATAGACGATAGGATAGTATACAGGATAGGATAGGATAGAGGATAGGATAGGATAGAGGATAGGATACGATAGAGGGTACGATAGGATAGGATAGAGGATAGGATAGGATAGAGGATAGGATAAGATAGAGGATAAGATAGGATAGAGGATTTGATAGGATAGAGGATAGGATATGATAGAGGATAGGATAGGATAGGATAGATGATAGGATAGGATAGAGGATAGGATAAGAAAGAGGATAGGATAGGATAGATGATATTATAGGAAAAAGGAAAGGATAAGATAGAGGATAGGTTAGGATAGAGGATAGGATAGGGGATTGGATAGGATAGAGGATAGGATACGATAGAGGATACGATAGGATAGGATAGAGGATTGGATAGGATAGAGGATAGGATATGATAGAGGATAGGATAGGATAGAGGATAGGATAGGATAGATGATAGGATAGGATAGAGGATAGGATAAGATAGAGGATAGGATAGGATAGAGGATAGGATAGGATAGAGGATAGGATACGATAGAGGATACGATAGGATAGGATAGAGGATAGGATAGGATAGAGGATTGGATAGGATAGAGGATAGGATATGATAGAGGATAGGATATGATAGAGGATAGGATAGGATAGAGGATAGGATAGGATAGATGATAGGATAGGATAGAGGATAGGATAAGATAGAGGGTAGGATAGGATAGAGGATAGGATAGGATAGAGGATAGGATCGGATAGAGGATAGGATAGGATAGAGGATAGGATAGGATAGATGATAGGATAGGATAGAGGATAGGATAAGATAGAGGATAGGATAGGATAGAGGATAGGATAGGGGATTGGATAGGATAGAGGATAGGATAGGATAGAGGATAGGATACGATAGAGGATACGATAGGATAAGATAGAGGATAGGATAGGATAGAGGATAGTATAGGGGATTGGATAGGATAGAGGATAGGATAGGATAGAGGATACGATATGATAGGATAGAGGATAGGATAGGATAGGATAGAGGACAGGATAGGATAGAGGATAGGATAGGAAAGAGGATAGGATAGGATAGAGGATAGGATAGGATAGAGGATAGGATAGGATAGAGGATAGGATAGGATAGAGGATAGGATATGATAGAGGATAGGATAGGATAGAAGATAGGATAGGATAGATGATAGGATAGGGTAGAGGATAGGATAAGATAGAGGATAAGATAGGATAGAGGATAGGATAGGATAGAGGATAGGATATGATAGAGGATAGGATAGGATAGAGGATAGGGTAGGATAGAGGATAGGATAGGATATATGATAGGATAGCATAGGATAGAGGATAGGATAGGGGATTGGATAGGATAGAGGATAGGATAGGATAGAGGATAGGATAGGGGATTGGATAGGATAGAGGATAGGATAGGATAGAGGATAGGATACGATAGAGGATACGATAGGATAGGATAGAGGATAGGATAGGATAGAGGATTGGATAGGATAGAGGATAGGATATGATAGAGGATAGGATATGATAGAGGATAGGATAGGATAGAGGATAGGATAGGATAGATGATAGGATAGGATAGAGGATAGGATACGATAGAGGGTACGATAGGATAGGATAGAGGATAGGATAGGATAGAGGATAGGATAAGATAGAGGATAAGATAGGATAGAGGATTTGATAGGATAGAGGATAGGATATGATAGAGGATAGGATAGGATAGGATAGATGATAGGATAGGATAGAGGATAGGATAAGAAAGAGGATAGGATAGGATAGATGATATTATAGGAAAAAGGAAAGGATAAGATAGAGGATAGGTTAGGATAGAGGATAGGATAGGGGATTGGATAGGATAGAGGATAGGATACGATAGAGGATACGATAGGATAGGATAGAGGATTGGATAGGATAGAGGATAGGATATGATAGAGGATAGGATAGGATAGAGGATAGGATAGGATAGATGATAGGATAGGATAGAGGATAGGATAAGATAGAGGATAGGATAGGATAGAGGATAGGATAGGATAGAGGATAGGATACGATAGAGGATACGATAGGATAGGATAGAGGATAGGATAGGATAGAGGATTGGATAGGATAGAGGATAGGATATGATAGAGGATAGGATATGATAGAGGATAGGATAGGATAGAGGATAGGATAGGATAGATGATAGGATAGGATAGAGGATAGGATAAGATAGAGGGTAGGATAGGATAGAGGATAGGATAGGATAGAGGATAGGATCGGATAGAGGATAGGATAGGATAGAGGATAGGATAGGATAGATGATAGGATAGGATAGAGGATAGGATAAGATAGAGGATAGGATAGGATAGAGGATAGGATAGGGGATTGGATAGGATAGAGGATAGGATAGGATAGAGGATAGGATACGATAGAGGATACGATAGGATAAGATAGAGGATAGGATAGGATAGAGGATAGTATAGGGGATTGGATAGGATAGAGGATAGGATAGGATAGAGGATACGATATGATAGGATAGAGGATAGGATAGGATAGGATAGAGGACAGGATAGGATAGAGGATAGGATAGGAAAGAGGATAGGATAGGATAGAGGATAGGATAGGATAGAGGATAGGATAGGATAGAGGATAGGATAGGATAGAGGATAGGATATGATAGAGGATAGGATAGGATAGAAGATAGGATAGGATAGATGATAGGATAGGGTAGAGGATAGGATAAGATAGAGGATAAGATAGGATAGAGGATAGGATAGGATAGAGGATAGGATATGATAGAGGATAGGATAGGATAGAGGATAGGGTAGGATAGAGGATAGGATAGGATATATGATAGGATAGCATAGGATAGAGGATAGGATAGGGGATTGGATAGGATAGAGGATAGGATAGGATAGAGGATAGGATAGGGGATTGGATAGGATAGAGGATAGGATAGGATAGAGGATAGGATACGATAGAGGATACGATAGGATAGGATAGAGGATAGGATAGGATAGAGGATTGGATAGGATAGAGGATAGGATATGATAGAGGATAGGATATGATAGAGGATAGGATAGGATAGAGGATAGGATAGGATAGATGATAGGATAGGATAGAGGATAGGATAAGATAGAGGATAGGATAGGATAGAGGATAGGATAGGATAGAGGATAGGATAGGATAGAGGATTGGATAAGATAGAGGATAGGATAGGATAGAGGATAGTATAGGGGATTGGATAGGATAGAGGATAGGATAGGATAGAGGATACGATATGATAGGATAGAGGATAGGATAGGATAGGATAGAGGATAGGATAGGATAGAGGATAGGATAGGAAAGAGGATAGGATAGGATAGATGACAGGATAGGATAGAGGATAGGATAAGATAGAGGATAAGATAGGATAGAGGATAGGATAGGATAGAGGATAGGATACGATAGAGGATAGGATAGGATAGAGGATAGGATAGGATAGAGGATAGGATAGGATATATGATAGGATAGGATAGAGGATAGGATATTATAAAGGATAGGATAGGATAGAGGATAGGATAGGATAGAGGATAGGATAGGATAGAGGATAGGATAGGATAGAGGATAGGATATGATAGAGGATAGGATAGGATAGAAGATAGGATAGGATAGATGATAGGATAGGATAGAGGATAGGATAAGATAGAGGATAAGATAGGATAGAGGATAGGATAGGATAGAGGATAGGATACGATAGAGGATAGGATAGGATAGAGGATAGGATAGGATAGAGGATAGGATAGGATATATGATAGGATAGGATAGAGGATAGGATATTATAAAGTATAGGATAGGATAGAGGGTAGGATATGATAGAGGATAGGATAGGATAGAGGATAGGATAGGATAGAGGATAGGATAGTATAGAGGATAGGATAGGATAGAAGATAGGATAGGATAGATGATAGGATAGTATAGAGGATAGGATAGGATAGAGGATAGGATAGGATAGAGGATAGGATACGATAGAGGGTACGATAGGATAGGATAGAGGATAGGATAGGATAGAGGATAGGATAAGATAGAGGATAAGATAGGATAGAGGATTTGATAGGATAGAGGATAGGATATGATAGAGGATAGGATAGGATAGGGGATAGGATAGGATAGATGATAGGATAGGATAGAGGATAGGATAAGAAAGAGGATAGGATAGGATAGATGATATTATAGGAAAAAGGAAAGGATAAGATAGAGGATAGGTTAGGATAGAGGATAGGATAGGGGATTGGATAGGATAGAGGATAGGATACGATAGAGGATACGATAGGATAGGATAGAGGATTGGATAGGATAGAGGATAGGATATGATAGAGGATAGGATAGGATAGAGGATAGGATAGGATAGATGATAGGATAGGATAGAGGATAGGATAAGATAGAGGATAGGATAGGATAGAGGATAGGATAGGATAGAGGATAGGATACGATAGAGGATACGATAGGATAGGATAGAGGATAGGATAGGATAGAGGATTGGATAGGAT
This sequence comes from Halictus rubicundus, assembly GCF_050948215.1. Taxonomy (NCBI): domain Eukaryota; kingdom Metazoa; phylum Arthropoda; class Insecta; order Hymenoptera; family Halictidae; genus Halictus; species Halictus rubicundus. The sequence continues at coordinate 653,649 of NW_027488670.1, read as the reverse complement.
AGAGGATAGGATATGATAGAGGATAGGATATGATAGAGGATAGGATAGGATAGAGGATAGGATAGGATAGATGATAGGATAGGATAGAGGATAGGATAAGATAGAGGGTAGGATAGGATAGAGGATAGGATAGGATAGAGGATAGGATCGGATAGAGGATAGGATAGGATAGAGGATAGGATAGGATAGATGATAGGATAGGATAGAGGATAGGATAAGATAGAGGATAGGATAGGATAGAGGATAGGATAGGGGATTGGATAGGATAGAGGATAGGATAGGATAGAGGATAGGATACGATAGAGGATTCGATAGGATAAGATAGAGGATAGGATAGGATAGAGGATAGTATAGGGGATTGGATAGGATAGAGGATAGGATAGGATAGAGGATACGATATGATAGGATAGAGGATAGGATAGGATAGGATAGAGGACAGGATAGGATAGAGGATAGGATAGGAAAGAGGATAGGATAGGATAGAGGATAGGATAGGATAGAGGATAGGTTAGGATAGAGGATAGGATAGGATAGAGGATAGGATATGATAGAGGATAGGATAGGATAGAAGATAGGATAGGATAGATGATAGGATAGGGTAGAGGATAGGATAAGATAGAGGATAAGATAGGATAGAGGATAGGATAGGATAGAGGATAGGATATGATAGAGGATAGGATAGGATAGAGGATAGGGTAGGATAGAGGATAGGATAGGATATATGATAGGATAGCATAGGATAGAGGATAGGATAGGGGATTCGATAGGATAGAGGATAGGATAGGATAGAGGATAGGATAGGGGATTGGATAGGATAGAGGATAGGATAGGATAGAGGATAGGATACGATAGAGGATACGATAGGATAGGATAGAGGATAGGATAGGATAGAGGATTGGATAGGATAGAGGATAGGATAGGATAGAGGATAGTATAGGGGATTGGATAGGATAGAGGATAGGATAGGATAGAGGATACGATATGATCGGATAGAGGATAGGATAGGATAGGATAGAGGATAGGATAGGATAGAGGATAGGATAGGAAAGAGGATAGGATAGGATAGATGACAGGATAGGATAGAGGATAGGATAAGATAGAGGATAAGATAGGATAGAGGATAGGATAGGATAGAGGATAGGATACGATAGAGGATAGGATAGGATAGAGGATAGGATAGGATAGAGGATAGGATAGGATATATGATAGGATAGGATACAGGATAGGATATTATAAAGGATAGGATAGGATAGAGGATAGGATAGGATAGAGGATAGGATAGGATAGAGGATAGGATAGGATAGAGGATAGGATATGATAGAGGATAGGATAGGATAGAAGATAGGATAGGATAGATGATAGGATAGGATAGAGGATAGGATAAGATAGAGGATAAGATAGGATAGAGGATAGGATAGGATAGAGGATAGGATACGATAGAGGATAGGATAGGATAGAGGATAGGATAGGATAGAGGATAGGATAGGATAGAGGATAGGATAGGATAGAGGATAGGATATTATAAAGTATAGGATAGGATAGAGGATAGGATATGATAGAGGATAGGATAGGATAGAGGATAGGATAGGATAGAGGATAGGATAGTATAGAGGATAGGATAGGATAGAAGATAGGATAGGATAGATGATAGGATAGGGTAGAGGATAGGATAAGATAGAGGATAAGATAGGATAGAGGATAGGATAGGATAGAGGATAGGATAGGATAGAGGATAGGATAGGATAGAGGATAGGATAGGATAGAGGATAGGATAGGATATATGATAGGATAGGATAGGATAGAGGATAGGATAGGGGATTGGATAGGATAGAGGATAGGATAGGATAGAGGATAGGATACGATAGAGGATACGATAGGATAGGATAGAGGATAGGATAGGATAGAGGATTGGATAGGATAGAGGATAGGATATGATAGAGGATAGGATATGATAGAGGATAGGATAGGATAGAGGATAGGATAGGATAGATGATAGGATAGGATAGAGGATAGGATAAGATAGAGGATAGGATAGGATAGAGGATAGGATAGGATAGAGGATTGGATCGGATAGAGGATAGGATAGGATAGAGGATAGGATAGGATAGATGATAGGATAGGATAGAGGATTGGATAAGATAGAGGATAGGATAGGATAGAGGATAGTATAGGGGATTGGATAGGATAGAGGATAGGATAGGATAGAGGATACGATATGATAGGATAGAGGATAGGATAGGATAGGATAGAGGATAGGATAGGATAGAGGATAGGATAGGAAAGCGGATAGGATAGGATAGATGACAGGATAGGATAGAGGATAGGATAAGATAGAGGATAAGATAGGATAGAGGATAGGATAGGATAGAGGATAGGATACGATACAGGACAGGATAGGATAGAGGATAGGATAGGATAGAGGATAGGATAGGATATATGATAGGATAGGATAGAGGATAGGATATTATAAAGGATAGGATAGGATAGAGGATAGGATAGGATAGAGGATAGGATAGGATAGAGGATAGGATAGGATAGAGGATAGGATAGGATAGAGGATAGGATAGGATAGAGGATAGGATATGATAGAGGATAGGATAGGATAGAAGATAGGATAGGATAGATGATAGGATAGGATAGAGGATAGGATAAGATAGAGGATAAGATAGGATAGAGGATAGGATAGGATAGAGGATAGGATACGATAGAGGATAGGATAGGATAGAGGATAGGATAGGATAGAGGATAGGATAGGATATATGATAGGATAGGATACAGGATAGGATATTATAAAGGATAGGATAGGATAGAGGATAGGATAGGATAGAGGATAGGATAGTATAGAGGATAGGATAGGATAGAGGATAGGATACGATAGAGGATAGGATACGATAGAGGGTACGATAGGATAGGATAGAGGATAGGATAGGATAGAGGATAGGATAAGATAGAGGATAAGATAGGATAGAGGATTTGATAGGATAGAGGATAGGATATGATAGAGGATAGGATAGGATAGAGGATAGGATAGGATAGATGATAGGATAGGATAGAGGATAGGATAAGAAAGAGGATAGGATAGGATAGAGGATAGGATAGGATAGAGGATAGGATCGGATAGAGGATAGGATAGGGGATTGGATAGAATAAAGGATAGGATAGGATAGAGGATAGGATAGAGGATAGGATAAGATAGAGGATAAGACAGGATAGAGTATAGGATAGGATAGAGGATAGGATATGATAGAGAATAGGATAGGATAGAGGAAAGGATAGGATAGATGATAGGATAGGATAGAGGATAGGATAGGATAGGATAGAGGATAGGATAGGATAGAGGATAGGATAGGATAGAGGATAGGATAGGATAGATGATAGGATAGGATAGAGGAGAGGATAAGATAGAGGATAGGATAGGATAGAGGATAGGATAGGATAGAGGATAGGATCGGATAGAGGATAGGATAGGGGATTGGATAGAATAAAGGATAGGATAGGATAGAGGATAGGATAGAGGATAGGATAAGATAGAGGATAAGACAGGATAGAGTATAGGATAGGATAGAGGATAGGATATGATAGAGAATAGGATAGGATAGAGGAAAGGATAGGATAGATGATAGGATAGGATAGAGGATAGGATAGGATAGGATAGAGGATAGGATAGGATAGAGGATAGGATAGGATAGAGGATAGGATATGATAGAGGATAGGATAGGATAGAAGATAGGATAGGATAGATGATAGGATAGGATAGAGGATAGGATAATATAGAGGATAAGATAGGATAGAGGATAGGATAGGATAGAGGATAGGATAGGATAGAGCATAGGATAGGATAGAGGATAGGATAGGATAGAGGATAGGATATGATAGAGGATAGGATTGGATAGAAGATAGGATAGGATAGATGATAGGATAGGATAGAGGATAGGATAAGATAGAGGATAAGATAGGATAGAGGATAGGATAGGATAGAGGATAGGATAGGATAGATGATATTATAGGGAAGAGGAAAGGATATGATAGAGGATACGATATTATAGAGGATAGGATAGGATAGAGGATAGGATATTATAAAGGATAGGATAGGATAGAGGATAGGATAGGATAGAGGATAGGATAGGATAGAGGATAGGATAGTATAGAGGATAGGATAGTATAGAGGATAGGATACGATAGAGGATACGATAGGATAGGATAGAGGATAGGATACGATAGAGGATACGATAGGATAGGATAGAGGATAGGATAGGATATAGGATAGGATATGATAGAGGATAGGATATGATAGAGGATAGGATAGGATAGAGGATAGGATAGGATAGATGATAGGATAGGATAGAGGGTACGGTAGGATAGGATAGAGGATATGATAGGATAGATGATAGGATAGGATAGAGGTTAGGATAAGATAGAGGATAGGATAGGATAGAGGATAGGATAGGATAGAGGATAGGATAGGATAGAGGATAGGATAGTATAGAGGATAGGATAGTATAGAGGATAGGATACGATAGAGGATACGATAGGATAGGATAGAGGATAGGATACGATAGAGGATACGATAGGATAGGATAGAGGATAGGATAGGATATAGGATAGGATATGATAGAGGATAGGATATGATAGAGGATAGGATAGGATAGAGGATAGGATAGGATAGATGATAGGATAGGATAGAGGTTAGGATAAGATAGAGGATAGGATAGGATAGAGGATAGGATAGGATAGAGGATAGGATCGGATAGAGGATAGGATAGGTGATTGGATAGAATAAAGGATAGGATAGGATAGAGGATAGGATAGAGGATAGGATAAGATAGAGGATAAGATAGGATAGAGTATAGGATAGGATAGAGGATAGGATATGATAGAGGATAGGATAGGATAGAGGATAGGATAGGATAGATGATAGGATAGGATAGAGGATAGGATAGGATACGATAGAGGATAGGATAGGATAGAGGATAGGATAGGATAGAGGAAAGGATAGGATAGAGGATAGGATATGATAGAGGATACCATAGGATAAAAGATAGGATAGGATAGATGATAAGATAGGATAGAGGATAGGATAAAATAGAGGATAAGATAGGATAGATGATAGGATAGGATAGAGGATAGGATATGATAGAGGATAGGATAGGATAGAGGATAGGATAGGATAGGATAGATGATTGGATAGGATAGAGGATAGGATAGGATAGATGATATTATATTAAAGAGGAAAGGATATGATAGAGGATAGGATAGGATAGAGGATAGGATATTATAAAGGATAGGATAGGATAGAGGATATTATAGGATAGAGGATAGGATAGGATAGAGGATAGGATAGTATAGAGGATAGGATAGGATAGAGGATAGGATAGGATAGAGGATAGGATACGATAGAGGATACGATAGGATAGGATAGAGGGTAGGATAGGATAGAGGATAGGATAGGATAGAGGATAGGATAGGATAGAGGATAGGATAGGATAGAGGATACGATAGGATAGGATAGAGAATAGGATAGGATAGACGATAGGACAGGACAGAGGATAGGATAGGATAGAGGATAGGATAGGATAGAGGATACGATAGGAATGAGGATAGGATAGAGAATAGGATAGGATAGAGGTTAGGGGATTGGATCGGATACAGGATAGGAGACGATAGAGGATAGGATAGGATAGATGATAGGATAGGATAGAGGATAGGATAGGATAGGATTGAGGATAGGATAGGATAGAGGATAGGATAGGATAGAGGATAGGATATGATAGAGGATAGGATAGGATAGAGGATAGGATAGTATAGAGGATAGGATAGTATAGAGGATAGGATACGATAGAGGATACGATAGGATAGGATAGAGGATAGGATACGATAGAGGACACGATAGGATAGGATAGAGGATAGGATAGGATATAGGATAGGATATGATAGAGGATAGGATATGATAGAGGATAGGATAGGATAGAGGATAGGATAGGATAGATGATAGGATAGGATAGAGGGTACGGTAGGATAGGATAGAGGATATGATAGGATAGATGATAGGATAGGATAGAGGTTAGGATAAGATAGAGGATAGGATAGGATAGAGGATAGGATAGGATAGAGGATAGGATAGGATAGAGGATAGGATAGTATAGAGGATAGGATAGTATAGAGGATAGGATACGATAGAGGATACGATAGGATAGGATAGAGGATAGGATACGATAGAGGATACGATAGGATAGGATAGAGGATAGGATAGGATATAGGATAGGATATGATAGAGTATAGGATAGGATAGAGGATAGGATATGATAGAGGATAGGATAGGATAGAGGATAGGATAGGATAGATGATAGGATAGGATAGAGGATAGGATAGGATAGGATAGAGGATAGGATAGGATAGAGGATAGGATAGGATAGAGGAAAGGATAGGATAGAGGATAGGATATGATAGAGGATACCATAGGATAGAAGATAGGATAGGATAGATGATAAGATAGGATAGAGGATAGGATAAAATAGAGGATAAGATAGGATAGATGATAGGATAGGATAGAGGATAGGATATGATAGAGGATAGGATAGGATAGAGGATAGGATAGGATAGGATAGATGATTGGATAGGATAGAGGATAGGATAGGATAGATGATATTATAGGAAAGAGGAAAGGATATGATAGAGGATAGGATAGGATAGAGGATAGGATATTATAAAGGATAGGATAGGATAGAGGATATTATAGGATAGAGGATAGGATAGGGTAGAGGATAGTATAGGGGATTGGATAGGATAGAGGATAGGATAGGATAGAGGATACGATATGATAGGATAGAGGATAGGATAGGATAGGATAGAGGATAGGATAGGATAGAGGATAGGATAGGAAAGCGGATAGGATAGGATAGATGACAGGATAGGATAGAGGATAGGATAAGATAGAGGATAAGATAGGATTGAGGATAGGATAGGATAGAGGATAGGATACGATACAGGACAGGATAGGATAGAGGATAGGATAGGATAGAGGATAGGATAGGATATATGATAGGATAGGATAGAGGATAGGATATTATAAAGGATAGGATAGGATAGAGGATAGGATAGGATAGAGGATAGGATAGGATAGAGGATAGGATAGGATAGAGGATAGGATAGGATAGAGGATAGGATAGGATAGAGGATAGGATATGATAGAGGATAGGATAGGATAGAAGATAGGATAGGATAGATGATAGGATAGGATAGAGGATAGGATAAGATAGAGGATAAGATAGGATAGAGGATAGGATAGGATAGAGGATAGGATACGATAGAGGATACGATAGGATAGGATAGAGGATAGGATAGGATATAGGATAGGATATGATAGAGGATAGGATATGATAGAGGATAGGATAGGATAGAGGATAGGATAGGATAGATGATAGGATAGGATAGAGGTTAGGATAAGATAGAGGATAGGATAGGATAGAGGATAGGATAGGATAGAGGATAGGATCGGATAGAGGATAGGATAGGGGATTGGATAGAATAAAGGATAGGATAGGATAGAGGATAGGATAGAGGATAGGATAAGATAGAGGATAAGATAGGATAGAGTATAGGATAGGATAGAGGATAGGATATGATAGAGGATAGGATAGGATAGAGGATAGGATAGGATAGATGATAGGATAGGATAGAGGATAGGATAGGATAGGATAGAGGATAGGATAGGATAGAGGATAGGATAGGATAGAGGAAAGGATAGGATAGAGGATAGGATATGATAGAGGATACCATAGGATAGAAGATAGGATAGGATAGATGATAAGATAGGATAGAGGATAGGATAAAATAGAGGATAAGATAGGATAGATGATAGGATAGGATAGAGGATAGGATATGATAGAGGATAGGATAGGATAGAGGATAGGATAGGATAGGATAGATGATTGGATAGGATAGAGGATAGGATAGGATAGATGATATTATAGGAAAGAGGAAAGGATATGATAGAGGATAGGATAGGATAGAGGATAGGATATTATAAAGGATAGGATAGGATAGAGGATTGGATAAGATAGAGGATAGGATAGGATAGAGGATAGTATAGGGGATTGGATAGGATAGAGGATAGGATAGGATAGAGGATACGATATGATAGGATAGAGGATAGGATAGGATAGGATAGAGGATAGGATAGGATAGAGGATAGGATAGGAAAGCGGATAGGATAGGATAGATGACAGGATAGGATAGAGGATAGGATAAGATAGAGGATAAGATAGGATAGAGGATAGGATAGGATAGAGGATAGGATACGATACAGGACAGGATAGGATAGAGGATAGGATAGGATAGAGGATAGGATAGGATATATGATAGGATAGGATAGAGGATAGGATATTATAAAGGATAGGATAGGATAGAGGATAGGATAGGATAGAGGATAGGATAGGATAGAGGATAGGATAGGATAGAGGATAGGATAGGATAGAGGATAGGATAGGATAGAGGATAGGATATGATAGAGGATAGGATAGGATAGAAGATAGGATAGGATAGACGATAGGATAGGATAGAGGATAGGATAAGATAGAGGATAAGATAGGATAGAGGATAGGATAGGATAGAGGTTAGGATAAGATAGAGGATAGGATAGGATAGAGGATAGGATAGGATAGAGGATAGGATAGGATAGATGATATTATAGGGAAGAGGAAAGGATATGATAGAGGATACGATATTATAGAGGATAGGATAGGATAGAGGATAGGATATTATAAAGGATAGGATAGGATAGAGGATAGGATAGGATAGAGGATAGGATAGGATAGAGGATAGGATAGTATAGAGGATAGGATAGTATAGAGGATAGGATACGATAGAGGATACGATAGGATAGGATAGAGGATAGGATACGATAGAGGATACGATAGGATAGGATAGAGGATAGGATAGGATATAGGATAGGATATGATAGAGGATAGGATATGATAGAGGATAGGATAGGATAGAGGATAGGATAGGATAGATGATAGGATAGGATAGAGGGTACGGTAGGATAGGATAGAGGATATGATAGGATAGATGATAGGATAGGATAGAGGTTAGGATAAGATAGAGGATAGGATAGGATAGAGGATAGGATAGGATAGAGGATAGGATAGGATAGAGGATAGGATAGTATAGAGGATAGGATAGTATAGAGGATAGGATACGATATAGGATACGATAGGATAGGATAGAGGATAGGATACGATAGAGGATACGATAGGATAGGATAGAGGATAGGATAGGATATAGGATAGGATATGATAGAGGATAGGATATGATAGAGGATAGGATAGGATAGAGGATAGGATAGGATAGATGATAGGATAGGATAGAGGTTAGGATAAGATAGAGGATAGGATAGGATAGAGGATAGGATAGGATAGAGGATAGGATCGGATAGAGGATAGGATAGGGGATTGGATAGAATAAAGGATAGGATAGGATAGAGGATAGGATAGAGGATAGGATAAGATAGAGGATAAGATAGGATAGAGTATAGGATAGGATAGAGGATAGGATATGATAGAGGATAGGATAGGATAGAGGATAGGATAGGATAGATGATAGGATAGGATAGAGGATAGGATAGGATACGATAGAGGATAGGATAGGATAGAGGATAGGATAGGATAGAGGAAAGGATAGGATAGAGGATAGGATATGATAGAGGATACCATAGGATAAAAGATAGGATAGGATAGATGATAAGATAGGATAGAGGATAGGATAAAATAGAGGATAAGATAGGATAGATGATAGGATAGGATAGAGGATAGGATATGATAGAGGATAGGATAGGATAGAGGATAGGATAGGATAGGATAGATGATTGGATAGGATAGAGGATAGGATAGGATAGATGATATTATATTAAAGAGGAAAGGATATGATAGAGGATAGGATAGGATAGAGGATAGGATATTATAAAGGATAGGATAGGATAGAGGATATTATAGGATAGAGGATAGGATAGGATAGAGGATAGGATAGTATAGAGGATAGGATAGGATAGAGGATAGGATAGGATAGAGGATAGGATACGATAGAGGATACGATAGGATAGGATAGAGGGTAGGATAGGATAGAGGATAGGATAGGATAGAGGATAGGATAGGATAGAGGATAGGATAGGATAGAGGATACGATAGGATAGGATAGAGAATAGGATAGGATAGACGATAGGACAGGACAGAGGATAGGATAGGATAGAGGATAGGATAGGATAGAGGATACGATAGGAATGAGGATAGGATAGAGAATAGGATAGGATAGAGGTTAGGGGATTGGATCGGATACAGGATAGGAGACGATAGAGGATAGGATAGGATAGATGATAGGATAGGATAGAGGATAGGATAGGATAGGATTGAGGATAGGATAGGATAGAGGATAGGATAGGATAGAGGATAGGATATGATAGAGGATAGGATAGGATAGAGGATAGGATAGTATAGAGGATAGGATAGTATAGAGGATAGGATACGATAGAGGATACGATAGGATAGGATAGAGGATAGGATACGATAGAGGATACGATAGGATAGGATAGAGGATAGGATAGGATATAGGATAGGATATGATAGAGGATAGGATATGATAGAGGATAGGATAGGATAGAGGATAGGATAGGATAGATGATAGGATAGGATAGAGGGTACGGTAGGATAGGATAGAGGATATGATAGGATAGATGATAGGATAGGATAGAGGTTAGGATAAGATAGAGGATAGGATAGGATAGAGGATAGGATAGGATAGAGGATAGGATAGGATAGAGGATAGGATAGTATAGAGGATAGGATAGTATAGAGGATAGGATACGATAGAGGATACGATAGGATAGGATAGAGGATAGGATACGATAGAGGATACGATAGGATAGGATAGAGGATAGGATAGGATATAGGATAGGATATGATAGAGGATAGGATATGATAGAGGATAGGATAGGATAGAGGATAGGATAGGATAGATGATAGGATAGGATAGAGGTTAGGATAAGATAGAGGATAGGATAGGATAGAGGATAGGATAGGATAGAGGATAGGATCGGATAGAGGATAGGATAGGGGATTGGATAGAATAAAGGATAGGATAGGATAGAGGATAGGATAGAGGATAGGATAAGATAGAGGATAAGATAGGATAGAGTATAGGATAGGATAGAGGATAGGATAAGATAGAGGATAAGATAGGATAGAGTATAGGATAGGATAGAGGATAGGATATGATAGAGGATAGGATAGGATAGAGGATAGGATAGGATAGATGATAGGATAGGATAGAGGATAGGATAGGATAGGATAGAGGATAGGATAGGATAGAGGATAGGATAGGATAGAGGAAAGGATAGGATAGAGGATAGGATATGATAGAGGATACCATAGGATAGAAGATAGGATAGGATAGATGATAAGATAGGATAGAGGATAGGATAAAATAGAGGATAAGATAGGATAGATGATAGGATAGGATAGAGGATAGGATATGATAGAGGATAGGATAGGATAGAGGATAGGATAGGATAGGATAGATGATTGGATAGGATAGAGGATAGGATAGGATAGATGATATTATAGGAAAGAGGAAAGGATATGATAGAGGATAGGATAGGATAGAGGATAGGATATTATAAAGGATAGGATAGGATAGAGGATATTATAGGATAGAGGATAGGATAGGATAGAGGATAGGATAGTATAGAGGATAGGATAGGATAGAGGATAGGATAGGATAGAGGATAGGATACGATAGAGGATACGATAGGATAGGATAGAGGGTAGGATAGGATAGAGGATAGGATAGGATAGAGGATAGGATAGGATAGAGGATAGGATAGGATAGAGGATACGATAGGATAGGATAGAGAATAGGATAGGATAGACGATAGGACAGGACAGAGGATAGGATAGGATAGAGGATAGGATAGGATAGAGGATACGATAGGAATGAGGATAGGATAGAGAATAGGATAGGATAGAGGTTAGGGGATTGGATCGGATACAGGATAGGAGACGATAGAGGATAGGATAGGATAGATGATAGGATAGGATAGAGGATAGGATAGGATAGGATTGAGGATAGGATAGGATAGAGGATAGGATAGGATAGAGGATAGGATATGATAGAGGATAGAATAGGATAGAAGATAGGATAGGATAGATGATAGGATAGGATAGGGGATAGGATAAGATAGAGGATAAGATAGGATAGAGGATAGGATAGGATAGAGGATAGGATATGATAGAGGATAGGATAGGATAGAGGATAGGATAGGATAGGATAGATGATAGGATAGGATAGAGGATAAGATAGGATAGATGATATTATTGGAAAGAGGAAAGGATATGATAGAGGATACGATATTATAGAGGATAGGATAGGATAGAGGATAGGATATTATAAAGGATAGGATAGGATAGAGGATAGGATGGGATAGAGGATAGGATAGGATAGAGGATAGGATAGTATAGAGGATAGGATAGGATAGAGGATAGGATAGGATAGAGGATAGGATACGATAGAGGATACGATAGGATAGGATAGAGGGTAGGATAGGATAGAGGATAGGATAGGATAGAGGATACGATAGGATAGGATAGAGAATAGGATAGGATAGAGGATAGGACAGGACAGAGGATAGGATATAATAGAGGATAGGATAGGATAGAGGATACGATAGGAATGAGGGTAGGATAGAGAATAGGATAGGATAGAGGTTAGGGGATTGGATCGGATACAGGATAGGAGACGATAGAGGATAGGATAGTATAGAGGATAGGATAGGATAGAGGATAGGATAGGATAGAGGATAGGATACGATAGAGGGTACGATAGGATAGGATAGAGGATAGGATAGGATAGAGGATAGGATAGGATAGAGCATAGGATAGGATAGAGGATAGGATAGGATAGATGATATTATAGGAAAGAGGAAAGGATATGATAGAGGATACGATATTATAGAGGATAGGATATTATAAAGGATAGGATAGGATAGAGGATATTATAGGATAGAGGATAGGATAGGATAGAGGATAGGATAGTATAGAGGATAGGATAGGATAGAGGATAGGATAGGATAGAGGATAGGATACGATAGAGGATACGATAGGATAGGATAGAGGGTAGGATAGGATAGAGGATAGGATAGGATAGAGGATAGGATAGGATAGAGGATACGATAGGATAGGATAGAGAATAGGATAGGATAGACGATAGGACAGGACAGAGGATAGGATAGGATAGAGGATAGGATATGAAAGAGGATAGGATAGGATAGAGGATAGGATAGGATAGGATAGATGATAGGATAGGATAGAGGATAAGATAGGATAGATGATATTATAGGAAAGAGGAAAGGATATGATAGAGGATACGATATTATAGAGGATAGGATAGGATAGAGGATAGGATATTATAAAGGATAGGATAGGATAGAGGATAGGATAGGATAGAGGATAGGATAGGATAGAGGATAGGATAGTATAGAGGATAGGATAGGATAGAGGATAGGATAGGATAGAGGATAGGATACGATAGAGGATACGATAGGATAGGATAGAGGGTAGGATAGGATAGAGGATAGGATAGGATAGAGGATACGATAGGATAGGATAGAGAATAGGATAGGATAGAGGATAGGACAGGACAGAGGATAGGATATAATAGAGGATAGGATAGGATAGAGGATACGATAGGAATGAGGGTAGGATAGAGAATAGGATAGGATAGAGGTTAGGGGATTGGATCGGATACAGGATAGGAGACGATAGCGGATAGGATAGTATAGAGGATAGGATAGGATAGAGGATAGGATAGGATGGAGGATAGGATACGATAGAGGGTACGATAGGATAGGATAGAGGATAGGATAGGATAGAGGATAGGATAGGATAGAGCATAGGATAGGATAGAGGATAGGATAGGATAGATGATATTATAGGAAAGAGGAAAGGATATGATAGAGGATACGATATTATAGAGGATAGGATAGGATAGAGGATAGGATATTATAAAGGATAGGATAGGATAGAGGATATTATAGGATAGAGGATAGGATAGGATAGAGGATAGGATAGTATAGAGGATAGGATAGGATAGAGGATAGGATAGGATAGAGGATAGGATACGATAGAGGATACGATAGGATAGGATAGAGGGTAGGATAGGATAGAGGATAGGATAGGATAGAGGATAGGATAGGATAGAGGATACGATAGGATAGGATAGAGAATAGGATAGGATAGACGATAGGACAGGACAGAGGATAGGATAGGATAGACGATAGGATAGGATAGAGGATACGATAGGATAGATGATATTATAGGAAAGAGGAAAGGATATGATAGAGGATACGATATTATAGAGGATAGGATAGGATAGAGGATAGGATAGGATAGAGGATAGGATAGGATAGAGGATAGGATAGGATAGAGGATAGGATATGATAGAGGATAGGATAGGATAGAAGATAGGATAGGATAGATGATAGGATAGGATAGAGGATAGGATAAGATAGAGGATAAGATAGGATAGAGGATAGGATAGGATAGAGGATAGGATATGATAGAGGATAGGATAGGATAGAGGATAGGATAGGATAGGATAGATGATAGGATAGGATAGAGGATAGGATAGGATAGATGATATTATAGGAAAGAGGAAAGGATATGATAGAGGATACGATATTATAGAGGATAGGATAGGATAGAGGATAGGATATTATAAAGGATAGGATAGGATAGAGGATAGGATAGGATAGAGGATAGGATAGGATAGAGGATAGGATAGTATAGAGGATAGGATAGGATAGAGGATAGGACAGGACAGAGGATAGGATATAATAGAGGATAGGATAGGATAGAGGATACGATAGGAATGAGGGTAGGATAGAGAATAGGATAGGATAGAGGTTAGGGGATTGGATCGGATACAGGATAGGAGACGATAGAGGATAGGATAGTATAGAGGATAGGATAGGATAGAGGATAGGATAGGATAGAGGATAGGATACGATAGAGGGTACGGTAGGATAGGATAGAGGATAGGATAGGATAGAGGATAGGATAGGATAGAGCATAGGATAGGATAGAGGATAGGATAGGATAGAGGATAGGATAGGATAGAGCATAGGATAGGATAGAGGATAGGATAGGATAGATGATATTATAGGAAAGAGGAAAGGATATGATAGAGGATACGATATTATAGAGGATAGGATAGGATAGAGGATAGGATATTATAAAGGATAGGATAGGATAGAGGATATTATAGGATAGAGGATAGGATAGGATAGAGGATAGGATAGTATAGAGGATAGGATAGGATAGAGGATAGAGTAGGATAGAGGATAGGATACGATAGAGGATACGATAGGATAGGATAGAGGGTGGGATAGGATAGAGGATAGGATAGGAAAGAGGATAGGATAGGATAGAGGATACGATAGGATAGGATAGAGAATAGGATAGGATAGACGATAGGACAGGACAGAGGATAGGATAGGATAGAGGATAGGATAGGATAGAGGATACGATAGGAATGAGGATAGGATAGAGAATAGGATAGGATAGAGGTTAGGGGATTGGATCGGATACAGGATAGGAGACGATAGAGGATAGGATAGGATAGATGATAGGATAGGATAGATGATAGGATAGGATAGAGGATAGGATAGGATAGAGGATAGGATAGGATAGAGGATAGGATATGATAGAGGATAGGATAGGATAGAAGATAGGATAGGATAGAGGATAGGATAAGATAGAGGATAAGATAGGATAGAGGATAGGATAGGATAGAGGATAGGATATGAAAGAGGATAGGATAGGATAGAGGATAGGATAGGATAGGATAGATGATAGGATAGGATAGAGGATAAGATAGGATAGATGATATTATAGGAAAGAGGAAAGGATATGATAGAGGATACGATATTATAGAGGATAGGATAGGATAGAGGATAGGATATTATAAAGGATAGGATAGGATAGAGGATAGGATAGGATAGAGGATAGGATAGGATAGAGGATAGGATAGTATAGAGGATAGGATAGGATAGAGGATAGGATAGGATAGGATAGAGAATAGGATAGGATAGAGGATAGGACAGGACAGAGGATAGGATATAATAGAGGATAGGATATAATAGAGGATAGGATAGGATAGAGGATACGATAGGAATGAGGGTAGGATAGAGAATAGGATAGGATAGAGGTTAGGGGATTGGATCGGATACAGGATAGGAGACGATAGAGGATAGGATAGTATAGAGGATAGGATAGGATAGAGGATAGGATAGGATAGAGGATAGGATACGATAGAGGGTACGATAGGATAGGATAGAGGATAGGATAGGATAGAGGGTAGGATAGGATAGAGGATAGGATAGGATAGAGGATAGGATACGATAGAGGATACGATAGGATAGGATAGAGGATAGGATACGATAGAGGATACGATAGGATAGGATAGAGGATAGGATAGGATATAGGATAGGATATGATAGAGGATAGGA
The DNA here is from genome assembly GCF_050948215.1 of Halictus rubicundus. Lineage (NCBI taxonomy): Eukaryota > Metazoa > Arthropoda > Insecta > Hymenoptera > Halictidae > Halictus > Halictus rubicundus. The sequence goes on along the minus strand of NW_027488670.1, from coordinate 637,097 downwards.
TATGATAGAGGATAGGATAGGATAGAGGATAGGATAGGATAGATGATAGGATAGGATAGAGGTTAGGATAAGATAGAGGATAGGATAGGATAGAGGATAGGATAGGATAGAGTATAGGATAGGATAGAGGATAGGATAGGATAGAGGATAGGATAGGATAGAGGATAGGATATGATAGGATAGAGGATACGATAGGATAGGATAGAGGATAGGATAGGATAGAGGATTGGATAGGATAGAGGATAGGATATGATAGAGGATAGGATATGATAGAGGATAGGATAGGATAGAGGATAGGATAGGATAGATGATAGGATAGGATAGAGGTTAGGATAAGATAGAGGATAGGATAGGATAGAGGATAGGATAGGATAGAGGATAGGATCGGATAGAGGATAGGATAGGGGATTGGATAGAATAAAGGATAGGATAGGATAGAGGATAGGATAGAGGATAGGATAAGATAGAGGATAAGATAGGATAGAGTATAGGATAGGATAGAGGATAGGATATGATAGAGGATAGGATAGGATAGAGGATAGGATAGGATAGATGATAGGATAGGATAGAGGATAGGATAGGATAGGATAGAGGATAGGATAGGATAGAGGATAGGATAGGATAGAGGAAAGGATAGGATAGAGGATAGGATATGATAGAGGATAGGATAGGATAGAAGATAGGATAGGATAGATGATAGGATAGGATAGAGGATAGGATAAAATAGAGGATAAGATAGGATAGAGGATAGGATAGGATAGAGGATAGGATATGATAGAGGATAGGATAGGATAGAGGATAGGATAGGATAGGATAGATGATAGGATAGGATAGAGGATAGGATAGGATAGATGATATTATAGGAAAGAGGAAAGGATATGATAGAGGATACGATATTATAGAGGATAGGATAGGATAGAGGATAGGATATTATAAAGGATAGGATAGGATAGAGGATATTATAGGATAGAGGATAGGATAGGATAGAGGATAAGATAGTATAGAGGATAGGATAGGATAGGATAGAGGGTAGGATAGGATAGAGGATAGGATAGGATAGAGGATAGGATAGGATAGAGGATACGATAGGATAGGATAGAGAATAGGATAGGATAGACGATAGGACAGGACAGAGGATAGGATAGGATAGAGGATAGGATAGGATAGAGGATACGATAGGATAGATGATATTATAGGAAAGAGGAAAGGATATGATAGAGGATACGATATTATAGAGGATAGGATAGGATAGAGGATAGGATATTATAAAGGATAGGATAGGATAGAGGATAGGATAGGATAGAGGATAGGATAGGATAGAGGATAGGATAGTATAGAGGATAGGATAGGATAGAGGATAGGATAGGATAGAGGATAGGATACGATAGAGGATACGATAGGATAGGATAGAGGGTAGGATAGGATAGAGGATAGGATAGGATAGAGGATACGATAGGATAGGATAGAGAATAGGATAGGATAGAGGATAGGACAGGACAGAGGATAGGATATAATAGAGGATAGGATAGGATAGAGGATACGATAGGAATGAGGGTAGGATAGAGAATAGGATAGGATAGAGGTTAGGGGATTGGATCGGATACAGGATAGGAGACGATAGAGGATATGATATTATAGGAAAGAGGAAAGGATATGATAGAGGATACGATATTATAGAGGATAGGATAGGATAGAGGATAGGATATTATAAAGGATAGGATAGGATAGAGGATATTATAGGATAGAGGATAGGATAGGATAGAGGATAGGATAGTATAGAGGATAGGATAGGATAGAGGATAGGATAGGATAGAGGATAGGATACGATAGAGGATACGATAGGATAGGATAGAGGGTAGGATAGGATAGAGGATAGGATAGGATAGAGGATAGGATAGGATAGAGGATACGATAGGATAGGATAGAGAATAGGATAGGATAGACGATAGGACAGGACAGAGGATAGGATAGGATAGAGGATAGGATAGGATAGAGGATACGATAGGATAGATGATATTATAGGAAAGAGGAAAGGATATGATAGAGGATACGATATTATAGAGGATAGGATAGGATAGAGGATAGGATAGGATAGAGGATAGGATAGGATAGAGGATAGGATAGGATAGAGGATAGGATATGATAGAGGATAGGATAGGATAGAAGATAGGATAGGATAGATGATAGGATAGGATAGAGGATAGGATAAGATAGAGGATAAGATAGGATAGAGGATAGGATAGGATAGAGGATAGGATATGATAGAGGATAGGATAGGATAGAGGATAGAATAGGATAGGATAGATGATAGGATAGGATAGAGGATAGGATAGGATAGATGATATTATAGGAAAGAGGAAAGGATATGATAGAGGATACGATATTATAGAGGATAGGATAGGATAGAGGATAGGATATTATAAAGGATAGGAGACGATAGAGGATAGGATAGTATAGAGGATAGGATAGGATAGAGGATAGGATAGGATAGAGGATAGGATACGATAGAGGGTACGGTAGGATAGGATAGAGGATATGATAGGATAGAGGATAGGATAGGATAGAGCATAGGATAGGATAGAGGATAGGATAGGATAGAGGATAGGATATGATAGAGGATAGGATTGGATAGAAGATAGGATAGGATAGATGATAGGATAGGATAGAGGATAGGATAAGATAGAGGATAAGATAGGATAGAGGATAGGATAGGATAGAGGATAGGATAGGATAGATGATATTATAGGGAAGAGGAAAGGATTTGATAGAGGATACGATATTATAGAGGATAGGATAGGATAGAGGATAGGATATTATAAAGGATAGGATAGGATAGAGGATAGGATAGGATAGAGGATAGGATAGGATAGAGGATAGGATAGTATAGAGGATAGGATAGTATAGAGGATAGGATACGATAGAGGATACGATAGGATAGGATAGAGGATAGGATACGATAGAGGATACGATAGGATAGGATAGAGGATAGGATAGGATATAGGATAGGATATGATAGAGGATAGGATATGATAGAGGATAGGATAGGATAGAGGATAGGATAGGATAGATGATAGGATAGGATAGAGGTTAGGATAAGATAGAGGATAGGATAGGATAGAGGATAGGATAGGATAGAGTATAGGATAGGATAGAGGATAGGATAGGATAGAGGATAGGATAGGATAGAGGATAGGATATGATAGGATAGAGGATACGATAGGATAGGATAGAGGATAGGATAGGATAGAGGATTGGATAGGATAGAGGATAGGATATGATAGAGGATAGGATATGATAGAGGATAGGATAGGATAGAGGATAGGATAGGATAGATGATAGGATAGGATAGAGGTTAGGATAAGATAGAGGATAGGATAGGATAGAGGATAGGATAGGATAGAGGATAGGATCGGATAGAGGATAGGATAGGGGATTGGATAGAATAAAGGATAGGATAGGATAGAGGATAGGATAGAGGATAGGATAAGATAGAGGATAAGATAGGATAGAGTATAGGATAGGATAGAGGATAGGATATGATAGAGGATAGGATAGGATAGAGGATAGGATAGGATAGATGATAGGATAGGATAGAGGATAGGATAGGATAGGATAGAGGATAGGATAGGATAGAGGATAGGATAGGATAGAGGAAAGGATAGGATAGAGGATAGGATATGATAGAGGATAGGATAGGATAGAAGATAGGATAGGATAGATGATAGGATAGGATAGAGGATAGGATAAAATAGAGGATAAGATAGGATAGAGGATAGGATAGGATAGAGGATAGGATATGATAGAGGATAGGATAGGATAGAGGATAGGATAGGATAGGATAGATGATAGGATAGGATAGAGGATAGGATAGGATAGATGATATTATAGGAAAGAGGAAAGGATATGATAGAGGATACGATATTATAGAGGATAGGATAGGATAGAGGATAGGATATTATAAAGGATAGGATAGGATAGAGGATATTATAGGATAGAGGATAGGATAGGATAGAGGATAAGATAGTATAGAGGATAGGATAGGATAGAGGATAGGATAGGATAGAGGATAGGATACGATAGAGGATACGATAGGATAGGATAGAGGGTAGGATAGGATAGAGGATAGGATAGGATAGAGGATAGGATAGGATAGAGGATACGATAGGATAGGATAGAGAATAGGATAGGATAGAGGATAGGATAGGACAGAGGATAGGATAGGATAGAGGATAGGATAGGATAGAGGATACGATAGGAATGAGGATAGGATAGAGAATAGGATAGGATAGAGGTTAGGGGATTGGATCGGATACAGGATAGGAGACGATAGAGGATAGGATAGTATAGAGGATAGGATAGGATAGAGGATAGGATAGGATAGAGGATAGGATACGTTAGAGGGTACGATAGGATAGGATAGAGGATAGGATAGGATAGAGGATAGGATAGGATAGAGGATAGGATAGGATAGAGCATAGGATAGGATAGAGGATAGGATAGGATAGAGGATAGGATATGATAGAGGATAGGATAGGATAGAAGATAAGATAGGATAGAGGATAGGATAGGATAGAGGATAGGATATGATAGAGGATAGGATAGGATAGACGATAGGATAGGATAGAGGATAGGATAGGATAGAGGATAGGATATGATAGTGGATCAGATAGAATAGAGGATTGGATAGGATAGATGATAGGATAGGATAGAGGATAGGATAGGATAGAGGATAGGATAGTATAGAGGATAGGATAGTATAGAGGATAGGATACGGTAGAGGATACGATAGGATAGGATGGAGGATAGGATGCGATAGAGGATACGACAGGATAGGATAGAGGATAGGATAGGATATAGGATAGGATATGATAGAGGATAGGATATGATAGAGGATAGGATAGGATAGAGGATAGGATAGGATAGATGATAGGATAGGATAGAGGATAGGATAAGATAGAGGATAGGATAGGATAGAGGATAGGATAGGATAGAGGATAGGATCGGATAGAGGATAGGATAGGGGATTGGATAGAATAAAGGATAGGATAGGATAGAGGATAGGATAGAGGATAGGATAGAGGATAGGATAAGATAGAGGATAAGATAGGATAGAGTATAGGATAGGATAGAGGATAGGATAAGATAGAGGATAGGATAGGATAGAGGATAGGATAGGATAGAGGATAGGATAGGATAGAGGATAGGATATGATAGTGGATCAGATAGAATAGAGGATTGGATAGGATAGATGATAGGATAGGATAGAGGATAGGATAAGATAGAGCATAGGATAGGATAGATGATATTATAGGGAAGAGGAAAGGATATGATAGAGGATACGATATTATAGAGGATAGGATAGGATAGAGGATAGGATAGGATAGAGGATAGGATAGTATAGAGGATAGGATAGTATAGAGGATAGGATACGATAGAGGATAGGATGCGATAGAGGATACGATAGGATAGGATAGAGGATAGGATAGGATATAGGATAGGATATGATAGAGGATAGGATATGATAGAGGATAGGATAGGATAGAGGATAGGATAGGATAGATGATAGGATAGGATAGAGGATAGGATAAGATAGAGGATAGGATAGGATAGAGGATAGGATAGGATAGAGGATAGGATCGGATAGAGGATAGGATAGGGGATTGGATAGAATAAAGGATAGGATAGGATAGAGGATAGGATAGAGGATAGGATAGAGGATAGGATAAGATAGAGGATAAGATAGGATAGAGTATAGGATAGGATAGAGGATAGGATAAGATAGAGGATAAGATAGGATAGAGGATAGGATAGGATAGAGGATAGGATATGATAGAGGATAGGATAGGATAGAGGATAGGATAGGATAGAGGATAGGATAGGATAGAGGATAGGATAGGATAGAGGATAGGATATGATAGTGGATCAGATAGAATAGAGGATTGGATAGGATAGATGATAGGATAGGATAGAGGATAGGATCGGATAGAGGATAGGATAGGGGATTGGATATAATAAAGGATAGGATAGGATAGAGGATAGGATAGAGGATAGGATAAGATAGAGGATAAGTTAGGATAGAGTACAGGATAGGATAGAGGATAGGATAGGATAGAGGATAGGATAGGATAGAAGATAGGATAGGATAGAGGATAGGATAGGAAAGAGGATAGGATATGATAGAGGATAGAATAGGATAGAGGATAGGATAGGATAGAGGATAGGATTGGATAGAGGATAGGATAGGATAGAGGATAGGATATGATAGAGGATAGGATAGTATAGAAGATAGGATATGATAGAGGATAGGATAGGATAGAGGATAGGATAGGATAGAAGATAGGATAGGATAGAGGATAGGATATGATAGAAGATAGGATAGGATAGAGGGTACGATAGGATAGGATAGAGGATTGGATAGGATAGAGGATAGGATAGTATAGAGGATAGGATAGTATAGAGGATAGGATAGGATAGAGGATAGGATAGGATAGAGGATAGGATAGTATAGAGGATAGGATAGTATAGAGGATAGGATAGGATAGAGGATAGGATAGGATAGAGGATAGGATACGATAGAGGGTACGATAGGATAGGATAGAGGATTGGATAGGATAGAGGCTAGGATAAGATAGAGGATAAGATAGGATAGAGGATTTGATAGGATAGAGGATAGGATATGATAGAGGATAGGATAGGATAGAGGATAGGATAGGATAGAGGATAGGATAGGATAGATGATAGGATAGGATAGAGGATAGGATAAGATAGAGGATAGGATAGGATAGATGATATTATAGGAAAGAGGAAAGGGTAAGATAGAGGATAGGTTAGGATAGAGGATAGGATAGGGGATTGGATAGGATAGAGGATAGGATAGGATAGAGGATAGGATATGATAGAAGATAGGATAGGATAGAGGATAGGACAGGATAGATGATAGGATAGGATAGAGGATAGGATAAGATAGGGGATAGGATAGGATAGAGGATAGGATAGGATAGAGGATAGGATAGGATAGATGATAGGATAGGATAGAGGATAGGATAGGATAGGATAGAGGATAGGATAGTATAGAGGATAGGATAGGATAGAGGATAGGATAGGATAGAGGATAGGATACGATAGAGGGTACGATAGGATAGGATAGAGGATAGGATAGGATAGAGGATAGGATAGGATAGAGCATAGGATAGGATAGAGGATAGGATAGGATAGAGGATAGGATATGATAGAGGATAGGATAGGATAGAAGATAGGATAGGATAGATGATAGGATAGGATAGAGGATAGGATAAGATAGAGGATAAGATAGGATAGAGGATAGGATAGGATAGAGGATAGGATATGATAGAGGATAGGATAGGATAGAGGATAGGATAGGATAGAGGATAGGATATGATAGTGGATCAGATAGAATAGAGGATTGGATAGGATAGATGATAGGATAGGATAGAGGATAGGATAAGATAGAGGATAGGATAGGATAGAGGATAGGATAGGATAGAGGATAGGATCGGATAGAGGATAGGATAGGGGATTGGATAGAATAAAGGATAGGATAGGATAGAGGATAGGATAGAGGATAGGGTAAGATAGAGGATAAGATAGGATAGAGTATAGGATATTATAAAGGATAGGATAGGATAGAGGATAGGGTAGGATAGAGGATAGGATAGGATATAGGATAGGATATGATAGAGGATAGGATATGATAGAGGATAGGATAGGATAGAGGATAGGATAGGATAGATGATAGGATAGGATAGGATAGATGATCGGATAGGATAGGATAGATGATAGGATAGGATAGGATAGATGATAGGATAGGATAGAGGATAGGATAAGATAGGGGATAGGATAGGATAGAGGATAGGATAGGATAGAGGATAGGATCGGATAGAGGATAGGATAGGGGATTGGATAGAATAAAGGATAGGATAGGATAGAGGATAGGATAGAGGATAGGGTAAGATAGAGGATAAGATAGGATAGAGTATAGGATAGGATAGAGGATAGGATATGATAGAGGATAGGATAGGATAGAGGATAGGATAGGATAGATGATAGGATAGGATAGAGGATAGGATAGGATAGGATAGAGGATAGGATAGGATAGAGGATAGGATAGGATAGAGGATAGGATAGGATAGAGGATAGGATATGATAGAGGATAGGATAGGATAGAAGATAGGATAGGATAGATGATAGGATAGGATAGAGGATAGGATAAGATAGAGGATAAGATAGGATAGAGGATAGGATAGGATAGAGGATAGGATATGATAGAGGATAGGATAGGATAGAGGATAGGATAGGATAGGATAGATGATATTATAGGAAAGAGGAAAGGATATGATAGAGGATACGATATTATAGAGGATAGGATAGGATAGAGGATAGGATATTATAAAGGATATGATAGGATAGAGGATAGGATAGGATAGAGGATAGGATAGGATAGAGGATAGGATAGTATAGAGGATAGGATAGGATAGAGGATAGGATAGGATAGAGGATAGGATACGATAGAGGATACGATAGGATAGGATAGAGGGTAGGATAGGATAGAGGATAGGATAGGATAGAGGATACGATAGGATAGGATAGAGAATAGGATAGGATAGAGGATAGGACAGGACAGAGGATAGGATATAATAGAGGATAGGATAGGATAGAGGATACGATAGGAATGAGGGTAGGATAGAGAATAGGATAGGATAGAGGTTAGGGGATTGGATCGGATACAGGGTAGGAGACGATAGAGGATAGGATAGTATAGAGGATAGGATAGGATAGAGGATAGGATAGGATAGAGGATAGGATACGATAGAGGGTACGATAGGATAGGATAGAGGATAGGATAGGATAGAGGATAGGATAGGATAGAGCATAGGATAGGATAGAGGATAGGATAGGATAGAGGATAGGATATGATAGAGGATAGGATAGGATAGAAGGTAGGATAGGATAGATGATAGGATGGGATAGAGGATAGGATAAGATAGAGGATAAGATAGGATAGAGGATAGGATAGGATAGAGGATAGGATATGATAGAGGATACCATAGGATAGAGGATAGGATAGGATAGAGGATAGGATAGGATAGAGCATAGGATAGGATAGAGGATAGGATAGGATAGATGATATTATAGGAAAGAGGAAAGGATATGATAGAGGATACGATATTATAGAGGATAGGATAGGATAGAGGATAGGATATTATAAAGGATAGGATAGGATAGAGGATATTATAGGATAGAGGATAGGATAGGATAGAGGATAGGATAGTATAGAGGATAGGATAGGATAGAGGATAGGATAGGATAGAGGATAGGATACGATAGAGGATACGATAGGATAGGATAGAGGGTAGGATAGGATAGAGGATAGGATAGGATAGAGGATAGGATAGGATAGAGGATACGATAGGATAGGATAGAGAATAGGATAGGATAGACGATAGGACAGGACAGAGGATAGGATAGGATAGAGGATAGGATAGGATAGAGGATACGATAGGAATGAGGATAGGATAGAGAATAGGATAGGATAGAGGTTAGTGGATTGGATCGGATACAGGATAGGAGACGATAGAGGATAGGATAGGATAGATGATAGGATAGGATAGAGGATAGGATAGGATAGGATAGAGGATAGGATAGGATAGAGGATAGGATAGGATAGAGGATAGGATAGGATAGAGGATAGGATATGATAGAGGATAGGATAGGATAGAAGATAGGATAGGATAGATGATAGGATAGGATAGAGGATAGGATAAGATAGAGGATAAGATAGGATAGAGGATAGGATAGGATAGAGGATAGGATATGATAGAGGATAGGATAGGATAGAGGATAGGATAGGTTAGGATAGATGATAGGATAGGATAGAGGATAGGATAGGATAGATGATATTATAGGAAAGAGGAAAGGATATGATAGAGGATACGATATTATAGAGGATAGGATGGGATAGAGGATAGGATATTATAAAGGATAGGATAGGATAGAGGATAGGATAGGATAGAGGATAGGATAGGATAGAGGATAGGATAGTATAGAGGATAGGATAGGATAGAGGATAGGACAGGACAGAGGATAGGATATAATAGAGGATAGGATAGGATAGAGGATACGATAGGAATGAGGGTAGGATAGAGAATAGGATAGGATAGAGGTTAGGGGATTGGATCGGATACAGGATAGGAGACGATAGAGGATAGGATAGTATAGAGGATAGGATAGGATAGAGGATAGGATAGGATAGAGGATAGGATACGATAGAGGGTACGGTAGGATAGGATAGAGGATATTATAGGATAGAGGATAGGATAGGATAGAGCATAGGATAGGATAGAGGATAGGATAGGATAGAGCATAGGATATGATAGAGGATAGGATTGGATAGAAGATAGGATAGGATAGATGATAGGATAGGATAGAGGATAGGATAAGATAGAGGATAAGATAGGATAGAGGATAGGATAGGATAGAGGATAGGATAGGATAGATGATATTATAGGGAAGAGGAAAGGATATGATAGAGGATACGATATTATAGAGGATAGGATAGGATAGAGGATAGGATATTATAAAGGATAGGATAGGATAGAGGATAGGATAGGATAGAGGATAGGATAGGATAGAGGATAGGATAGTATAGAGGATAGGATAGTATAGAGGATAGGATACGATAGAGGATACGATAGGATAGGATAGAGGATAGGATACAATAGAGGATACGATAGGATAGGATAGAGGATAGGATAGGATATAGGATAGGATATGATAGAGGATAGGATATGATAGACGATAGGATAGGATAGAGGATAGGATAGGATAGATGATAGGATAGGATAGAGGTTAGGATAAGATAGAGGATAGGATAGGATAGAGGATAGGATAGGATAGAGTATAGGATAGGATAGAGGATAGGATAGGATAGAGGATAGGATAGGATAGAGGATAGGATATGATAGGATAGAGGATACGATAGGATAAGATAGAGGATAGGATAGGATAGAGGATTGGATAGGATAGAGGATAGGATATGATAGAGGATAGGATATGATAGAGGATAGGATAGGATAGAGGATAGGATAGGATAGATGATAGGATAGGATAGAGGTTAGGATAAGATAGAGGATAGGATAGGATAGAGGATAGGATAGGATAGAGGATAGGATCGGATAGAGGATAGGATAGGGGATTGGATAGAATAAAGGATAGGATAGGATAGAGGATAGGATAGAGGATAGGATAAGATAGAGGATAAGATAGGATAAAGTATAGGATAGGATAGAGGATAGGATATGATAGAGGATAGGATAGGATAGAGGATAGGATAGGATAGATGATAGGATAGGATAGAGGATAGGATAGGATAGGATAGAGGATAGGATAGGATAGAGGATAGGATAGGATAGAGGAAAGGATAGGATAGAGGATAGGATATGATAGAGGATAGGATAGGATAGAAGATAGGATAGGATAGATGATAGGATAGGATAGAGGATAGGATAAAATAGAGGATAAGATAGGATAGAGGATAGGATAGGATAGAGGATAGGATATGATAGAGGATAGGATAGGATAGAGGATAGGATAGGATAGGATAGATGATAGGATAGGATAGAGGATAGGATAGGATTGATGATATTATAGGAAAGAGGAAAGGATATGATAGAGGATACGATATTATAGAGGATAGGATAGGATAGAGGATAGGATATTATAAAGGATAGGATAGGATAGAGGATATTATAGGATAGAGGATAGGATAGGATAGAGGATAAGATAGTATAGAGGATAGGATAGGATAGAGGATAGGATAGGATAGAGGATAGGATACGATAGAGGATACGATAGGATAGGATAGAGGGTAGGATAGGATAGAGGATAGGATAGGATAGAGGATAGGATAGGATAGAGGATACGATAGGATAGGATAGAGAATAGGATAGGATAGAGGATACGATAGGAATGAGGATAGGATAGAGAATAGGATAGGATAGAGGTTAGGGGATTGGATCGGATACAGGATAGGAGACGATAGAGGATAGGATAGTATAGAGGATAGGATAGGATAGAGGATAGGATAGGATAGAGGTTGGATACGTTAGAGGGTACGATAGGATAGGATAGAGGATAGGATAGGATAGAGGATAGGATAGGATAGAGGATAGGATAGGATAGAGCATAGGATAGGATAGAGGATAGGATAGGATAGAGGATAGGATATGATAGAGGATAGGATAGGATAGAAGATAAGATAGGATAGAGGATAGGATAGGATAGAGGATAGGATATGATAGAGGATAGGATAGGATAGACGATAGGATAGGATAGAGGATAGGATAGGATAGAGGATAGGATAGGATATAGGATAGGATAGTATAGAGGATAGGATAGTATAGAGGATAGGATACGATAGAGGATACGATAGGATAGGATGGAGGATAGGATGCGATAGAGGATACGATAGGATAGGATAGAGGATAGGATAGGATATAGGATAGGATATGATAGAGGATAGGATATGATAGAGGATAGGATAGGATAGAGGATAGGATAGGATAGATGATAGGATAGGATAGAGGATAGGATAAGATAGAGGATAGGATAGGATAGAGGATAGGATAGGATAGAGGATAGGATCGGATAGAGGATAGGATAGGGGATTGGATAGAATAAAGGATAGGATAGGATAGAGGATAGGATAGAGGATAGGATAGAGGATAGGATAAGATAGAGGATAAGATAGGATAGAGTATAGGATAGGATAGAGGATAGGATAAGATAGAGGATAAGATAGGATAGAGGATAGGATAGGATAGAGGATAGGATATGATAGAGGATAGGATAGGATAGAGGATAGGATAGGATAGAGGATAGGATAGGATAGAGGATAGGATAGGATAGAGGATAGGATATGATAGTGGATCAGATAGAATAGAGGATTGGATAGGATAGATGATAGGATAGGATAGAGGATAGGATAAGATAGAGGATAGGATAGGATACATGATATTATAGGGAAGAGGAAAGGATATGATAGAGGATACGATATTATAGAGGATAGGATAGGATAGAGGATAGGATATTATAAAGGATAGGATAGGATAGAGGATAGGATAGGATAGAGGATAGGATAGGATAGAGGATAGGATAGTATAGAGGATAGGATAGTATAGAGGATAGGATACGATAGAGGATACGATAGGATAGGATAGAGGATAGGATACGATAGAGGATACGATAGGATAGGATAGAGGATAGGATAGGATATAGGATAGGATATGATAGAGGATAGGATATGATAGAGGATAGGATAGGATAGAGGATAGGATAGGATAGATGATAGGATAGGATAGAGGATAGGATAAGATAGAGGATAGGATAGGATAGAGGATAGGATAGGATAGAGGATAGGATAGGATAGAGGATAGGATCGGATAGAGGATAGGATAGGGGATTGGATATAATAAAGGATAGGATAGGATAGAGGATAGGATAGAGGATAGGATAAGATAGAGGATAAGATAGAGGATAAGATAGGATAGAGTATAGGATAGGATAGAGGATAGGATAGGATAGAGGATAGGATAGGATAGAAGATAGGATAGGATAGAGGATAGGATAGGAAAGAGGATAGGATATGATAGAGGATAGGAGAGGATAGAGGATAGGATAGGATAGAGGATAGGATAGGATAGAGGATAGGATAGGATAGAGGATAGGATATGATAGAGGATAGGATAGGATAGAAGATAGGATATGATAGAGGATAGGATAGGATAGAGGATAGGATAGGATAGAGGATAGGATAGGATATATGATAGGATAGGATAGAGGATACGATATTATAGAGGATAGGATAGGATAGAGGATAGGATAGGATAGAGGATAGGATAGGATATATGATAGGATAGGATAGAGGATACGATATTATAGAGGATAGGATAGGATAGAGGATAGGATATTATAAAGGATAGGATAGGATAGAGGATAGGATAGGATAGAGGATAGGATAGTATAGAGGATAGGATAGTATAGAGGATAGGATAGGATAGAGGATAGGATAGGATAGAGGATAGGATACGATAGAGGGTACGATAGGATAGGATAGAGGATTGGATAGGATAGAGGATAGGATAAGATAGAGGATAAGATAGGATAGAGGATAGGATAGGATAGGATAGATGATAGGATAGGATAGAGGATAGGATAGGATAGATGATATTATAGGAAAGAGGAAAGGATATGATAGAGGATACGATATTATAGAGGATAGGATAGGATAGAGGATAGGATATTATAAAGGATAGGATAGGATAGAGGATAGGATAGGATAGAGGATAGGATAGGATAGAGGATAGGATATGATAGAGGATAGGATAGGATAGAGGATAGGATAGGATAGAGGATAGGATCGGATAGAGGATAGGATAGGGGATTGGATAGAATAAAGGATAGGATAGGATAGAGGATAGGATAGAGGATAGGATAGAGGATAGGATAAGATAGGATAGAGTATAGGATAGGATAGAGGATAGGATAAGATAGAGGATAAGATAGGATAGAGGATAGGATAGGATAGAGGATAGGATATGATAGAGGATAGGATAGGATAGAGGATAGGATAGGATAGAGGATAGGATAGGATAGAGGATAGGATATGATAGTGGATCAGATAGAATAGAGGATTGGATAGGATAGGATAGAGGATAGGATAAGATAGAGGATAGGATAGGATAGATGATATTATAGGGAAGAGGAAAGGATATGATAGAGGATACGATATTATAGAGGATAGGATAGGATAGAGGATAGGATATTATAAAGGATAGGATAGGATAGAGGATAGGATAGGATAGAGAATAGGATAGGATAGAGGATAGGATAGTATAGAGGATAGGATAGTATAGAGGATAGGATACGATAGAGGATACGATAGGATAGGATAGAGGATAGGATACGATAGAGGATACGATAGGATAGGATAGAGGATAGGATAGGATATAGGATAGGATATGATAGAGGATAGGATATGATAGAGGATAGGATAGGATAGAGGATAGGATAGGATAGATGATAGGATAGGATAGATGATAGGATATGATAGAGGATAGGATAGGATAGATGATATTATAGGAAAGAGGAAAGGATATGATAGAGGATACGATATTATAGAGGATAGGATAGGATAGAGGATAGGATATTATAAAGGATAGGATAGGATAGAGGATAGGATAGGATAGAGGATAGGATAGGATAGAGGATAGGATAGTATAGAGGATAGGATAGGATAGAGGATAGGATACGATAGAGGATACGATAGGATAGGATAGAGGGTAGGATAGGATAGAGGATAGGATAGGATAGAGGATAGGATAGGATAGAGGATACGATAGGATAGGATAGAGAATAGGATAGGATAGAGGATAGGACAGGACAGAGGATAGGATAGGATAGAGGATAGGATAGGATAGAGAATAGGATAGGATAGAGGTTAGGGGATTGGATCGGATACAGGATAGGAGACGATAGAGGATAGGATAGTATAGAGGATAGGATAGGATAGAGGATAGGATAGGATAGAGGATAGGATACGTTAGAGGGTACGATAGGATAGGATAGAGGATAGGATAGGATAGAGGATAGGATAGGATAGAGCATAGGATAGGATACAGGATAGGATAGGATAGAGGATACGATAGGAATGAGGATAGGATAGAGAATAGGATAGGATAGAGGTTAGGGGATTGGATCGGATACAGGATAGGAGACGATAGAGGATAGGATAGTATAGAGGATAGGATAGGATAGAGGATGGGATAGGATAGAGGATAGGATACGTTAGAGGGTACGATAGGATAGGATAGAGGATAGGATAGGAGAGAGGATAGGATAGGATAGAGGATAGGATAGGATAGATGATAGGATAGGATAGAGGATAGGATAAGAGAGAGGATAGGATAGGATAGATGATATTATAGGAAAGAGGAAAGGGTAAGATAGAGGATAGGTTAGGATAGAGGATAGGATAGGATAGAGTATAGGATAGGATAGAGGATAGGATAGGATAGAGGATAGGATATGATAGGATAGAGGATACGATAGGATAGGATAGAGGATAGGATAGGATAGAGGATTGGATAGGATAGAGGATAGGATATGATAGACGATAGGATATGATAGAGCATAGGATAGGATAGAGGATAGGATAGGATAGATGATAGGATAGGATAGAGGATAGGATAGGATAGGATAGAGGATAGGATAGGATAGAGGATAGGATAGGATAGAGGAAAGGATAGGATAGAGGATAGGATATGATAGAGGATAGGATAGGATAGAAGATAGGATAGGATAGATGATAGGATAGGATAGAGGATAGGATAAAATAGAGGATAAGATACGATACAGGATAGGATAGGATAGAGGATAGGATATGATAGAGGATAGGATAGGATAGAGGATAGGATAGGATAGGATAGATGATAGGATAGGATAGAGGATAGGATAGGATAGATGATATTATAGGAAAGAGGAAATGATATGATAGAGGATACGATATTATAGAGGATAGGATAGGATAGAGGATATGATATTATAAAGGATAGGATAGGATAGAGGATAGGATAGGATAGAGGATAGGATAGTATAGAGGATAGGATAGGATAGAGGATAGGATAGGATAGAGGATAGGATACGATAGAGGATACGATAGGATAGGATAGAGGGTAGGATAGGATAGAGGATAGGATAGGATAGAGGATAGGATAGGATAGAGGATACGATAGGATAGGATAGAGAATAGGATAGGATAGAGGATAGGACAGGACAGAGGATAGGATAGGATAGAGGATAGGATAGGATAGAGGATACGATAGGAATGAGGATAGGATAGAGAATAGGATGGGATAGAGGTTAGGGGATTGGATCGGATACAGGATAGGAGACGATAGAGGATAGGATAGTATAGAGGATAGGATAGGATAGAGGATAGGATAGGATAGAGGATAGGATACGTTAGAGGGTACGATAGGATAGGATAGAGGATACAATAGGATAGAGGATAGGATAGGATAGAGGATAGGATAGGATAGAGCATAGGATAGGATACAGGATAGGATAGGATAGAGGATACGATAGGAATGAGGATAGGATAGAGAATAGGATAGGATAGAGGTTAGGGGATTGGATCGGATACAGGATAGGAGACGATAGAGGATAGGATAGTATAGAGGATAGGATAGGATAGAGGATGGGATAGGATAGAGGATAGGATACGTTAGAGGGTACGATAGGATAGGATAGAATATAGGATAGGAGAGAGGATAGGATAGGATAGAGGATAGGATAGGATAGATGATAGGATAGGATAGAGGATAGGATAAGATAGAGGATAGCATAGGATAGATGATATTATAGGAAAGAGGAAAGGGTAAGATAGAGGATAGGTTAGGATAGAGGATAGGATAGGGGATTGGATAGGATAGAGGATAGGATAGGATAGAGGATAGGATACGATAGAGGATACGATAGGATAGGATAGAGGATAGGATACGATAGAGGATACGATACGATAGGATAGAGGATAGGATAGGATAGAGGATAGGATAGGATAGAGGATAGGATATGATAGTGGATAGGATATGATAGAGGATAGGATAGGATAGAGGATAGGATAGGATAGATGATAGGATAGGATAGAGGATAGGATCGGATAGAGTATAGGATAGGGGATTGGATAGAATAAAGGATAGGATAGGATAGAGGATAGGATAGAGGATAGGATAAGATAGAGGATAAGATAGGATAGAGTATAGGATAGGATAGAGGATAGGATAGGATAGAGGATAGGATATGATAGGATAGAGGATACGATAGGATAGGATAGAGGATAGGATAGGATAGAGGATTGGATAGGATAGAGGATAGGATATGATAGACGATAGGATATGATAGAGCATAGGATAGGATAGAGGATAGGATAGGATAGATGATAGGATAGGATAGAGGATAGGATAGGATAGGATAGAGGATAGGATAGGATAGAGGATAGGATAGGATAGAGGAAAGGATAGGATAGAGGATAGGATATGATAGAGGATAGGATAGGATAGAAGATAGGATAGGATAGATGATAGGATAGGATAGAGGATAGGATAAAATAGAGGATAAGATACGATACAGGATAGGATAGGATAGAGGATAGGATATGATAGAGGATAGGATAGGATAGAGGATAGGATAGGATAGGATAGATGATAGGATAGGATAGAGGATAGGATAGGATAGGATAGATGATAGGATAGGATAGAGGATAGGATAGGATAGATGATATTATAGGAAAGAGGAAAGGATATGATAGAGGATACGATATTATAGAGGATAGGATAGGATAGAGGATATGATATTATAAAGGATAGGATAGGATAGAGGATAGGATAGGATAGAGGATAGGATAGTATAGAGGATAGGATAGGATAGAGGATAGGATAGGATAGAGGATAGGATACGATAGAGGATACGATAGGATAGGATAGAGGGTAGGATAGGATAGAGGATAGGATAGGATAGAGGATAGGATAGGATAGAGGATACGATAGGATAGGATAGAGAATAGGATAGGATAGAGGATAGGACAGGACAGAGGATAGGATAGGATAGAGGATAGGATAGGATAGAGGATACGATAGGAATGAGGATAGGATAGAGAATAGGATAGGATAGAGGTTAGGGGATTGGATCGGATACAGGATAGGAGACGATAGAGGATAGGATAGTATAGAGGATAGGATAGGATAGAGGATAGGATAGGATAGAGGATAGGATACGTTAGAGGGTACGATAGGATAGGATAGAGGATAGGATAGGATAGAGGATAGGATAGGATAGAGGATAGGATAGGATAGAGCATAGGATAGGATAGAGGATAGGATAGGATAGAGAATAGGATAGGATAGAGGTTAGGGGATTGGATCGGATACAGGATAGGAGACGATAGAGGATAGGATAGTATAGATGATAGGATAGGATAGAGGATAGGATAAGATAGAGGATAGGATAGGATAGATGATATTATAGGAAAGAGGAAAGGGTAAGATAGAGGATAGGTTAGGATAGAGGATAGGATAGGGGATTGGATAGGATAGAGGATAGGATAGGATAGAGGATAGGATACGATAGAGGATACGATAGGATAGGATAGAGGATAGGATACGATAGAGGATACGATACGATAGGATAGAGGATAGGATAGGATAGAGGATAGGATAGGATAGAGGATAGGATATGATAGTGGATAGGATATGATAGAGGATAGGATAGGATAGAGGATAGGATAGGATAGATGATAGGATAGGATAGAGGATAGGATCGGATAGAGTATAGAATAGGGGATTGGATAGAATAAAGGATAGGATAGGATAGAGGATAGGATAGAGGATAGGATAAGATAGAGGATAAGATAGGATAGAGTATAGGATAGGATAGAGGATAGGATAGGATAGAGGATAGGATATGATAGGATAGAGGATACGATAGGATAGGATAGAGGATAGGATAGGATAGAGGATTGGATAGGATAGAGGATAGGATATGATAGAGGATAGGATATGATAGAGCATAGGATAGGATAGAGGATAGGATAGGATAGATGATAGGATAGGATAGAGGATAGGATAGGATAGGATAGAGGATAGGATAGGATAGAGGATAGGATAGGATAGAGGAAAGGATAGGATAGAGGATAGGATATGATAGAGGATAGGATAGGATAGAAGATAGGATAGGATAGATGATAGGATAGGATAGAGGATAGGATAAAATAGAGGATAAGATACGATACAGGATAGGATAGGATAGAGGATAGGATATGATAGAGGATAGGATAGGATAGAGGATAGGATAGGATAGGATAGATGATAGGATAGGATAGAGGATAGGATAGGATAGATGATATTATAGGAAAGAGGAAAGGATATGATAGAGGATACGATATTATAAAGGATAGGATAGGATAGAGGATATGATATTATAAAGGATAGGATAGGATAGAGGATAGGATAGGATAGAGGATAGGATAGTATAGAGGATAGGATAGGATAGAGGATAGGATAGGATAGAGGATAGGATACGATAGAGGATACGATAGGATAGGATAGAGGGTAGGATAGGATAGAGGATAGGATAGGATAGAGGATAGGATAGGATAGAGGATACGATAGGATAGGATAGAGAATAGGATAGGATAGAGGATAGGACAGGACAGAGGATAGGATAGGATAGAGGATAGGATAGGATAGAGGATACGATAGGAATGAGGATAGGATAGAGAATAGGATAGGATAGAGGTTAGGGGATTGGATCGGATACAGGATAGGAGACGATAGAGGATAGGATAGTATAGAGGATAGGATAGGATAGAGGATAGGATAGGATAGAGGATAGGATACGTTAGAGGGTACGATAGGATAGGATAGAGGATAGGATAGGATAGAGGATAGGATAGGATAGAGGATAGGATAGGATAGAGCATAGGATAGGATAGAGGATAGGATAGGATAGAGGATAGGATATGATAGAGGATAGGATAGGATAGAAGATAGGATAGGATAGATGATAGGATAGGATAGAGGATAGGATAAGATAGAGGATAAGATACGTTAGAGGGTACGATAGGATAGGATAGAGGATAGGATAGGATAGAGGATAGGATAGGATAGAGGATAGGATAGGATAGAGGATAGGATATGATAGAGGATAGGATAGGATAGAGGATAGGATAGGATAGAGGATAGGATAGGATAGAGGATAGGATATGATAGTGGATCAGATAGAATAGAGGATTGGATAGGATAGATGATAGGATAGGATAGAGGATAGAATAGGATAGAGGATAGGATCGGATAGAGGATAGGATAGGATAGATGATAGGTTAGGATAGAGGATAGGATAAGATAGAGTATAGGATAGGATAGAGGATAGGATAGGATAGAGGATAGGATCGGATAGAGGATAGGATAGGGGATTGGATATAATAAAGGATAGGATAGGATAGAGGATAGGATAGAGGATAGGATAAGATAGAGGATAAGATAGGATAGAGTATAGGATAGGATACAGGATAGGATAGGATAGAGGATAGGATAGGATAGAAGATAGGATAGGATAGAGGATAGGATAGGAAAGAGGATAGGATATGATAGAGGATAGGATAGAGGATAGGATAGGATAGAGGATAGGATATGATAGAGGATAGGATAGGATAGAGGATAGGATAGGATAGGATAGATGATAGGATAGGATAGAGGATAGGATAAGATAGAGGATAGGATAGGATAGATGATATTATAGGAAAGAGGAAAGGATATGATAGAGGATACGATATTATAGACGATAGGATAGGATAGAGGATAGGATATTATAAAGGATAGGATAGGATAGAGGATAGGATAGGATAGAGGATAGGATAGGATAGAGGATAGGATAGTATAGAGGATAGGATAGGATAGAGGATAGGATAGGACAGAGGATAGGATACGATAGAGGATACGATAGGATAGGATAGAGGATAGGATAGGATATAGGATAGGATATGATGGAGGATAGGATATGATAAAGGATAGGATAGGATAGAGGATAGGATAGGATAGATGATAGGATAGGATAGAGGATAGGATAAGATAGAGGATAGGATAGAGGATACGATATGATAGAGAATAGGATAGGATAGAGGATAGGATAGGATAGAGGATAGGATAGGATAGAGGATAGGATAGGATAGAGGATAGGATACGATAGAGGGTACGATAGGATAGGATAGAGGATTGGATAGGATAGAGGATAGGATAAGATAGAGGATAAGATAGGATAGAGGATTTGATAGGATAGAGGATAGGATATGATAGAGGATAGGATAGGATAGATGATAGGATAGGATAGAGGATAGGATAGGATAGATGATAGGATAGGATAGAGGATAGGGTAAGATAGAAGATAGGATAGGATAGATGATATTATATGATAGAGGATAGGATAGGATAGAGGATAGGATAGGATAGATGATAGGATAGGATAGAGGATAGGATAGGATAGAGGATAGGATATGATAGAGGATAGGATAGGATAGAAGATAGGATAGGATAGATGATAGGATAGGATAGAGGATAGGATAAGATAGAGGATAAGATACGTTAGAGGGTACGATAGGATAGGATAGAGGATAGGATAGGATAGAGGATAGGATAGGATAGAGGATAGGATAGGATAGAGGATAGGATATGATAGAGGATAGGATAGGATAGAGGATAGGATAGGATAGAGGATAGGATAGGATAGAGGATAGGATATGATAGTGGATCAGATAGAATAGAGGATTGGATAGGATAGATGATAGGATAGGATAGAGGATAGGATAGGATAGAGGATAGGATCGGATAGAGGATAGGATAGGATAGATGATAGGTTAGGATAGAGGATAGGATAAGATAGAGTATAGGATAGGATAGAGGATAGGATAGGATAGAGGATAGGATCGGATAGAGGATAGGATAGGGGATTGGATATAATAAAGGATAGGATAGGATAGAGGATAGGATAGAGGATAGGATAAGATAGAGGATAAGATAGGATAGAGTATAGGATAGGATAGAGGATAGGATAGGATAGAGGATAGGATAGGATAGAAGATAGGATAGGATAGAGGATAGGATAGGAAAGAGGATAGGATATGATAGAGGATAGGATAGGATAGAGGATAGGATAGGATACAGGATAGGATAGGATAGAGGATAGGATAGGATAGAAGATAGGATAGGATAGATGATAGGATAGGATAGAGGATAGGATAAGATAGAGGATAAGATAGGATAGAGGATAGGATAGGATAGAGGATAGGATATGATAGAGGATAGGATAGGATAGAGGATAGGATAGGATAGGATAGATGATAGGATAGGATAGAGGATAGGATAAGATAGAGGATAGGATAGGATAGATGATATTATAGGAAAGAGGAAAGGATATGATAGAGGATACGATATTATAGATGATAGGATAGGATAGAGGATAGGATATTATAAAGGATAGGATAGGATAGAGGATAGGATAGGATAGAGGATAGGATAGGATAGAGGATAGGATAGTATAGAGGATAGGATAGGATAGAGGGTAGGATAGGATAGATGATAGGATAGGATAGAGGATAGGATAGTATAGAGGATACGATAGGATAGGATAGAGAATAGGATAGGATAGAGGATAGGACAGGACAGAGGATAGGATAGGATAGAGGATAGGATAGGATAGAGGATACGATAGGAATGAGGATAGGATAGAGAATAGGATAGGATAGAGGACAGGGGATTGGATCGGATACAGGATAGGAGACGATAGAGGATAGGATAGTATAGATGATAGGATAGGATAGAGGATAGGATAGGATAGAGGATAAGATACGATAGAGGGTACGATAGGATAGGATAGAGGATTTGATAGGATAGAGGATAGGATAGGATAGAGGATAGGATAGGATAGAGGATAGGATAGTATAGAGGATAGGATATGATAGAGGATAGGATAGGATAGAAGATAGGATAGGATAGATGATAGGATAGGATAGAGGATAGGATAAGATAGAGGATAAGATAGGATAGAGGATAGGATAGGATAGAGGATAGGATATGTTAGAGTATAGGATAGGATAGAGGATAGGATAGGATAGAGGATAGGGTAGGATAGAGGATAGGATATGGTAGTGGATCAGATAGGATAGAGGATAGGATAGGATAGAGGATAGGATAGTATAGAGGATAGGATAGGATAGATGATAGGATAGGATAGAGGATAGGATAAGATAGAGGATAGGATAGGATAGATGATATTATAGGGAAGAGGAAAGGATATGATAGAGGATACGATATTGTAGAGGATAGGTTAGGATAGAGGATAGGATAGGATAGAGGATAGGATAGGATAGAGGATAGGATAGGATAGAGGATAGGATAGGGTAGAGGATAGGATAGGATAGAGGATAGGATAGGATAGATGATAGGATAGGATAGAGGATAGGATAAGATAGAGGATAGGTTAGGATAGAGGATAGGATAGGGGATTGGATAGGATAGAGGATAGGATAGGATAGAGGATTGGATACGATAAAGGATACGATAGGATAGGATAGAGGATAGGATACGATAGATGATACGATAGGATAGGATAGAGGATAGGACAGGATATAGGATAGGATTTGATAGAGGATAGGATATGATAGAGGATAGGATAGGATAGAGGATAGGATAGGATAGATGATAGGATACGATAGAGGATAGGATAAGATAGAGGATAGGATAGGATAGAGGATAGGATAGGATAGAGGATAGGATCGGATAGAGGATAGGATAGGGGATTGGATAGAATAAAGGATAGGATAGGATAGAGGATAGGATAGAGGATAGGATAAGATAGAGGATAAGATAGGATAGAGTATAGGATAGGATAGAGGATAGGATAGGATAGAGGATAGGATAGGATAGAGGATAGGATAGGATAGGATAGAGGATACGATAGGATAGGATAGAGGATAGGATAGAATACAGGATTGGATAGGATGGAGGATACGATATGATAGAGGATAGGATAGGATAGAGGATAGGATAGGATAGAGGATACGATATTATAGAGGATAGGATAGGATAGAGGATAGGATATTATAAAGGATAGGATAGGATAGAGGATAGGATAGGTTAGAGGATAGGATAGGATAGAGGATAGGATCGGATAGAGGATAGGATAGGGGATTGGATAGAATAAAGGATAGGATAGGATAGAGGAAAGGATAGAGGATAGGATAAGATAGAGGATAAGATAGGATAGAGTATAGGATAGGATAGAGGATAGGATATGATAGAGGATAGGATAGGATAGAGGATAGGATAGGATAGATGATAGGATAGGATAGAGGATAGGATAGGATAGGATAGAGGATAGGATAGGATAGAGGATAGGATAGGATAGAGGAAAGGATAGGATAGAGGATAGGATATGATAGAGGATAGGATAGGATAGAAGATAGGATAGGATAGATGATAGGATAGGATAGAGGATAGGATAAAATAGAGGATAAGATAGGATAGAGGATAGGATAGGATAGAGGATAGGATATGATAGAGGAGAGGATAGGATAGAGGATAGGATAGGATAGAGGATAGGATACGATAGAGGATAAGATAGGATAGAGGATAGGATAGGATAGAGGATAGGATATGATAGAGGATAGGATAGGATAGAGGATAGGATAGGATAGAGGATAGGATAGGATAGAGGATAGGATATGATAGTGGATCAGATAGAATAGAGGATTGGATAGGATAGATGATAGGATAGGATAGAGGATAGGATAAGATAGAGCATAGGATAGGATAGATGATATTATAGGGAAGAGGAAAGGATATGATAGAGGATACGATATTATAGAGGATAGGATAGGATAGAGGATAGGATATTATAAAGGATAGGATAGGATAGAGGATAGGATAAGATAGAGGATAGGATAGGATAGAGGATAGGATAGTATAGAGGATAGGATAGTATAGAGGATAGGATACGATAGAGGATACGATAGGATAGGATAGAGGATAGGATGCGATAGAGGATACGATAGGATAGGATAGAGGATAGGATAGGATATAGGATAGGATATGATAGAGGATAGGATATGATAGAGGATAGGATAGGATAGAGGATAGGATAGGATAGATGATAGGATAGGATAGAGGATAGGATAAGATAGAGGATAGGATAGGATAGAGGATAGGATAGGATAGAGGATAGGATCGGATAGAGGATAGGATAGGGGATTGGATAGAATAAAGGATAGGATAGGATAGAGGATAGGATAGAGGATAGGATAGATTATAGGATAAGATAGAGGATAAGATAGGATAGAGTATAGGATAGGATAGAGGATAGGATAAGATAGAGGATAAGATAGGATAGAGGATAGGATAGGATAGAGGATAGGATATGATAGAGGATAGGATAGGATAGAGGATAGGATAGGATAGAGGATAGGATAGGATAGAGGATAGGATATGATAGTGGATCAGATAGAATAGAGGATTGGATAGGATAGATGATAGGATAGGATAGAGGATAGGATAAGATAGAGGATAGGATAGGATAGATGATATTATAGGGAAGAGGAAAGGATATGATAGAGGATACGATATTATAGAGGATAGGATAGGATAGAGGATAGGATATTATAAAGGATAGGATAGGATAGAGGATAGGATAGGATAGAGGATAGGATAGGATAGAGGATATGATAGTATAGAGGATAGGATAGTATAGAGGATAGGATACGATAGAGGATACGATAGGATAGGATAGAGGATAGGATAGGATATAGGATAGGATATGATGGAGGATAGGATATGATAAAGGATAGGATAGGATAGAGGATAGGATAGGATAGATGATAGGATAGGATAGAGGATAGGATAAGATAGAGGATAGGATAGGATATATGATAGGATAGGATAGAGGATACGATATGATAGAGAATAGGATAGGATAGAGGATAGGATAGGATAGAGGATAGGATAGGATAGAGGATAGGATAGGATAGAGGATAGGATACGATAGAGGGTACGATAGGATAGGATAGAGGATTGGATAGGATAGAGGATAGGATAAGATAGAGGATAAGATAGGATAGAGGATTTGATAGGATAGAGGATAGGATATGATAGAGGATAGGATAGGATAGATGATAGGATAGGATAGAGGATAGGATAGGATAGATGATAGGATAGGATAGAGGATAGGATAGGATAGATGATATTATAGGAAAGAGGAAAGGGTAAGATAGAGGATAGGTTAGGATAGAGGATAGGATAGGGGATTGGATAGGATAGAGGATAGGATAGGATAGAGGATAGGATATGATAGAAGATAGGATAGGATAGAGGATAGGACAGGATAGATGATAGGATAGGATAGAGGATAGGATAAGATAGGGGATAGGATAGGATAGAGGATAGGATAGGATAGAGGATAGGATCGGATAGAGGATAGGATAGGGGATTGGGTAGAATAAAGGATAGGATAGGATACAGGATAGGATAGAGGATAGGGTAAGATAGAGGATAAGATAGGATAGAGTATAGGATAGGATAGAGGATAGGATATGATAGAGGATAGGATAGGATAGAGGATAGGATAGGATAGAGGATAGGATAAGATAGAGGATAAGATAGGATAGAGGATAGGATAGGATAGAGGATAGGATATGTTAGAGTATAGGATAGGATAGAGGATAGGATAGGATAGAGGATAGGGTAGGATAGAGGATAGGATATGGTAGTGGATCAGATAGGATAGAGGATAGGATAGGATAGAGGATAGGATAGTATAGAGGATAGGATAGGATAGATGATAGGATAGGATAGAGGATAGGATAAGATAGAGGATAGGATAGGATAGATGATATTATAGGGAAGAGGAAAGGATATGATAGAGGATACGATATTGTAGAGGATAGGATAGGATAGAGGATAGGATAGGATAGAGGATAGGATAGGATAGAGGATAGGATAGGATAGAGGATAGGATAGGGTAGAGGATAGGATAGGATAGAGGATAGGATAGGATAGATGATAGGATAGGATAGAGGATAGGATAAGATAGAGGATAGGTTAGGATAGAGGATAGGATAGGGGATTGGATAGGATAGAGGATAGGATAGGATAGAGGATAGGATATTATAAAGGATAGGATAGGATAGAGGATAGGATAGGTTAGAGGATAGGATAGGATAGAGGATAGGATCGGATAGAGGATAGGATAGGGGATTGGATAGAATAAAGGATAGGATAGGATAGAGGAAAGGATAGAGGATAGGATAAGATAGAGGATAAGATAGGATAGAGTATAGGATAGGATAGAGGATAGGATATGATAGAGGATAGGATAGGATAGAGGATAGGATAGGATAGATGATAGGATAGGATAGAGGATAGGATGGGATAGGATAGAGGATAGGATAGGATAGAGGATAGGATAGGATAGAGGAAAGGATAGGATAGAGGATAGGATATGATAGAGGATAGGATAGGATAGAAGATAGGATAGGATAGATGATAGGATAGGATAGAGGATAGGATAAAATAGAGGATAAGATAGGATAGAGGATAGGATAGGATAGAGGATAGGATATGATAGAGGAGAGGATAGGATAGAGGATAGGATAGGATAGAGGATAGGATACGATAGAGGATAAGATAGGATAGAGGATAGGATAGGATAGAGGATAGGATATGATAGAGGATAGGATAGGATAGAGGATAGGATAGGATAGAGGATAGGATAGGATAGAGGATAGGATATGATAGTGGATCAGATAGAATAGAGGATTGGATAGGATAGATGATAGGATAGGATAGAGGATAGGATAAGATAGAGCATAGGATAGGATAGATGATATTATAGGGAAGAGGAAAGGATATGATAGAGGATACGATATTATAGAGGATAGGATAGGATAGAGGATAGGATATTATAAAGGATAGGATAGGATAGAGGATAGGATAGGATAGAGGATAGGATAGGATAGAGGATAGGATAGTATAGAGGATAGGATAGTATAGAGGATAGGATACGATAGAGGATACGATAGGATAGGATAGAGGATAGGATGCGATAGAGGATACGATAGGATAGGATAGAGGATAGGATAGGATATAGGATAGGATATGATAGAGGATAGGATATGATAGAGGATAGGATAGGATAGAGGATAGGATAGGATAGATGATAGGATAGGATAGAGGATAGGATAAGATAGAGGATACGATATTGTAGAGGATAGGATAGGATAGAGGATAGGATAGGATAGAGGATAGGATAGGATAGAGGATAGGATAGGATAGAGGATAGGATAGGGTAGAGGATAGGATAGGATAGAGGATAGGATAGGATAGATGATAGGATAGGATAGAGGATAGGATAAGATAGAGGATAGGTTAGGATAGAGGATAGGATAGGGGATTGGATAGGATAGAGGATAGGATAGGATAGAGGATAGGATATTATAAAGGATAGGATAGGATAGAGGATAGGATAGGTTAGAGGATAGGATAGGATAGAGGATAGGATCGGATAGAGGATAGGATAGGGGATTGGATAGAATAAAGGATAGGATAGGATAGAGGAAAGGATAGAGGATAGGATAAGATAGAGGATAAGATAGGATAGAGTATAGGATAGGATAGAGGATAGGATATGATAGAGGATAGGATAGGATAGAGGATAGGATAGGATAGATGATAGGATAGGATAGAGGATAGGATGGGATAGGATAGAGGATAGGATAGGATAGAGGATAGGATAGGATAGAGGAAAGGATAGGATAGAGGATAGGATATGATAGAGGATAGGATAGGATAGAAGATAGGATAGGATAGATGATAGGATAGGATAGAGGATAGGATAAAATAGAGGATAAGATAGGATAGAGGATAGGATAGGATAGAGGATAGGATATGATAGAGGAGAGGATAGGATAGAGGATAGGATAGGATAGAGGATAGGATACGATAGAGGATAAGATAGGATAGAGGATAGGATAGGATAGAGGATAGGATATGATAGAGGATAGGATAGGATAGAGGATAGGATAGGATAGAGGATAGGATAGGATAGAGGATAGGATATGATAGTGGATCAGATAGAATAGAGGATTGGATAGGATAGATGATAGGATAGGATAGAGGATAGGATAAGATAGAGCATAGGATAGGATAGATGATATTATAGGGAAGAGGAAAGGATATGATAGAGGATACGATATTATAGAGGATAGGATAGGATAGAGGATAGGATATTATAAAGGATAGGATAGGATAGAGGATAGGATAGGATAGAGGATAGGATAGGATAGAGGATAGGATAGTATAGAGGATAGGATAGTATAGAGGATAGGATACGATAGAGGATACGATAGGATAGGATAGAGGATAGGATGCGATAGAGGATACGATAGGATAGGATAGAGGATAGGATAGGATATAGGATAGGATATGATAGAGGATAGGATATGATAGAGGATAGGATAGGATAGAGGATAGGATAGGATAGATGATAGGATAGGATAGAGGATAGGATAAGATAGAGGATAGGATAGGATAGAGGATAGGATAGGATAGAGGATAGGATCGGATAGAGGATAGGATAGGGGATTGGATAGAATAAAGGATAGGATAGGATAGAGGATAGGATAGAGGATAGGATAGATTATAGGATAAGATAGAGGATAAGATAGGATAGAGTATAGGATAGGATAGAGGATAGGATAAGATAGAGGATAAGATAGGATAGAGGATAGGATAGGATAGAGGATAGGATATGATAGAGGATAGGATAGGATAGAGGATAGGATAGGATAGAGGATAGGATAGGATAGAGGATAGGATATGATAGTGGATCAGATAGAATAGAGGATTGGATAGGATAGATGATAGGATAGGATAGAGGATAGGATAAGATAGAGGATAGGATAGGATAGATGATATTATAGGGAAGAGGAAAGGATATGATAGAGGATACGATATTATAGAGGATAGGATAGGATAGAGGATAGGATATTATAAAGGATAGGATAGGATAGAGGATAGGATAGGATAGAGGATAGGATAGAGGATAGGATAGGATAGAGGATATGATAGTATAGAGGATAGGATAGTATAGAGGATAGGATACGATAGAGGATACGATAGGATAGGATAGAGGATAGGATAGGATATAGGATAGGATATGATGGAGGATAGGATATGATAAAGGATAGGATAGGATAGAGGATAGGATAGGATAGATGATAGGATAGGATAGAGGATAGGATAAGATAGAGGATAGGATAGGATATATGATAGGATAGGATAGAGGATACGATATGATAGAGAATAGGATAGGATAGAGGATAGGATAGGATAGAGGATAGGATAGGATAGAGGATAGGATAGGATAGAGGATAGGATACGATAGAGGGTACGATAGGATAGGATAGAGGATTGGATAGGATAGAGGATAGGATAAGATAGAGGATAAGATAGGATAGAGGATTTGATAGGATAGAGGATAGGATATGATAGAGGATAGGATAGGATAGATGATAGGATAGGATAGAGGATAGGATAGGATAGATGATAGGATAGGATAGAGGATAGGATAAGATAGAGGATAGGATAGGATAGATGATATTATAGGAAAGAGGAAAGGGTAAGATAGAGGATAGGTTAGGATAGAGGATAGGATAGGGGATTGGATAGGATAGAGGATAGGATAGGATAGAGGATAGGATATGATAGAAGATAGGATAGGATAGAGGATAGGATAGGATAGATGATAGGATAGGATAGAGGATAGGATAGGATAGGATAGAGGATAGGATAGGATAGAGGATAGGATAGGATAGAGGATAGGATAGGATAGAGGATAGGATAGGATAGAGGATAGGATATTATAAAGGATAGGATAGGATAGAGGATAGGATAGGATAGAGGATAGGATAGTATAGAGGATAGGATAGTATAGAGGATAGGATAGGATAGAGGATAGGATAGGATAGAGGATAGGATACGATAGAGGGTACGATAGGATAGGATAGAGGAGAGGATAGGATAGAGGATAGGATAGGATAGAGGATAGGATATGATAGGATAGAGGATACGATAGGATAGGATAGAGCATAGGATAGGATAGAGGATTGGATATGATAGAGGATAGGATAGGATAGATGATAGGATAGGATAGAGGATAGGATAGGATAGATGATAGGATAGGATAGAGGATAGGATAAGATAGAGGATAGGATAGGATAGATGATATTATAGGAAAGAGGAAAGGGTAAGATAGAGGATAGGTTAGGATAGAGGATAGGATAGGGGATTGGATAGGATAGAGGATAGGATAGGATAGAGGATAGGATATGATAGAAGATAGGATAGGATAGAGGATAGGACAGGATAGATGATAGGATAGGATAGAGGATAGGATAAGATAGGGGATAGGATAGGATAGAGGATAGGATAGGATAGAGGATAGGATCGGATAGAGGATAGGATAGGGGATTGGATAGAATAAAGGATAGGATAGGATACAGGATAGGATAGAGGATAGGGTAAGATAGAGGATAAGATAGGATAGAGTATAGGATAGGATAGAGGATAGGATATGATAGAGGATAGGATAGGATAGAGGATAGGATAGGATAGATGATAGGATAGGATAGAGGATAGGATAGGATAGGATAGAGGATAGGATAGGATAGAGGATAGGATAGGATAGAGGATAGGATAGGATAGAGGATAGGATATGATAGAGGATAGGATAGGATAGAAGATAGGATAGGATAGATGATAGGATAGGATAGAGTATAGGATAAGATAGAGGATAAGATAGGATAGAGGATAGGATAGGATAGAGGATAGGATATGATAGAGGATAGGATAGGATAGAGGATAGGATAGGATAGAGGATAGGATAGGATAGAGGATAGGATAGGATAGAGGATAGGATAGGATAAAGCATAGGATAGGATAGAGGATAGGATATGATAGATGATAGGAAAGGATAGAGGATAGGATAGAGGATAGCATAGGATAGAGGATAGGATAGGATAGGATAGAGGATAGGATAGGATAGGATAGAGCATAGGATACGATAGAGGATAGGATAGGGGATTGGGTAGGATAGAGGATCGGATAGGACAGATGATATTATAGGAACGAGGATAGGATATGATAGAGGATACGATATTATAGAGGATAGGATAGGATAGAGGATAGGATAGAGGATAGGATAGGATAGAGGATAGGATAGGATAGAGGATAGGATAGGATAGAGGATTGGATAGGATAGAGGATAGGATATGATAGAGGATAGGATATGATAGAGGATAGGATAGGATAGAGGATAGGATAGGATAGGATAGGATGGAGAATAGGATAGGATAGAGGATAGGTTAGGATAGAGGATAGGATAGGATAGGATAGAGGATAGGATAGGATAGAGGATAGGATAGGATAGAGCATAGGATACGATAGAGGATACGATAGGATAGGATAGAGGATATGATAGGGTAGAGGATAGGATAGGATAGAGGATAGGATAGGATAGAGGATATAATAGGATAGAGGATAGGATAGGATAGAGGATAGGATAGGATAGAGGATAGGATAGGATAGAGGATAGGTTAGTATAGAGGATAGGATAGGATAGAGGATAGGATACGATAGAGGATACGATAGGATAGGATAGAGGATATGATAGGATAGAGGATAGGATAGGATAGAGGATAGGATAGGATGGAGGATAGGATAGGATAGAGGATAGGATAGGATAGAGGATAGGATAGGATAGAGGATAGGATAGGATAGAGGGTAGGATAGGATAGAGAATAGGATAGGATAGAGTATAGGATAGGGGATTGGATAGGATAGAGGATAGGATAGGATAGAGGATAGGATAGGATAGATCATAGGATACGATAGAGGATAGGATAGGGGATTGGATAGGATAGAGGATAGGATAGGACAGATGATATTATAGGAATGAGGTTAGGATATGACAGAGGATACGATATTATAGAGGATAGGATAGGATAGAGGATAGGATGCGATAGAGGATACGAAAGGATAGGATAGAGGGTAGGATAGGATAGAGGATAGGATAGGATAGAGGATAGGATAGGATAGAGGATAGGATAGGATAGAGGATAGGATATGATAGAGGATAGGATAGCATAGAGGATAGGATAGGATAGAGGATAGGGTAGGATAGAGGATAGGATAAGATAGAGGATATGATAGGATAGAGCATAGGATAGGATAGAGGATAGGATAGGATAGAGGATAGGATACGATAGAGGATATAATAGGATAGAGGATAGGATAGGACGGGATAGAGGATAGGATAGGATACAAGATAGGATAGGATAGAGCATAGGATACGAAAGAGGATAGGATAGTGGATTGGATAGGATAGAGGATAGGATAGGACAGATGATATTATAGGAATGAGGATAGGATATGATAGAGGATACGATATAATAGAGGATAGGATAGGATAGAGGATAGGATAGGATAGAGGATAGGATAGTATAGAGGATAGGATAGGATAGAGGATAGGATAGGATAGGATAGAGCATAGGATACGATAGAGGATAGGATAGGGGATTGGATAGGATAGAGGATCGGATAGGACAGATGATATTATAGGAACGAGGATAGGATATGATAGAGGATAGGATATGATAGAGGATAGGATAGGATAGAGGATAGGATAGGATAGAAGATAGGATAGGATAGAGGATAGGATAGGATAGAGGATAGTATATGATAGAGGATAGGATATGATAGAGGTTAGGTTAGGATAGGGGATAGGATAGGATAGATGATAGGATAGGATAGAGGATAGGATAAGATAGAGGATAAGATAGGATAGAGAATAGGATAGGATAGAGGATAGGATATGATAGAGGATAGGATAGGATAGAGGATAGGATAGGATAGATGATAGGATAGGATAGAGGATAGGATAGTATAGAGGATAGGATAGGATAGAGGATAGGATACGATAGAGGATAGGATACGATAGAGGATACGATAGGAAAGGATAGAGGGTAGGATAGGATAGAGGATAGGATAGGATAGAGGATAGGATAGGATAGAGGATACGATAGGATAGGATAGAGAATAGGATAGGATAGAGGATAGGACAGGACAGAGGATAGGATAGGATAGAGGATAGGATAGGATAGAGGATAGGATAGTATAGAGGATAGGATAGGATAGAGGATAGGATAGGATAGAGGATGGGATATGATAGAGGATAGGATAGGATAGAAGATAGGATAGGATAGATGATAGGATAGGATAGAGGATAGGATAAGATAGAGGATAAGATAGGATAGAGGATAGGATAAGATAGAGGATAGGATAGGATAGAGGATAGGATAGGGGATTGGATATGATAGAGGATAGGATAGGATAGAGGATAGGATACGATAGAGGATACGATAGGATAAGATAGAGGATAGGATACGATAGAGGATACGATAGGATAGGATAGAGGATAGGATAGGATAGAGGATAGGATATGATAGTGGATCATATAGGATAGAGGATTGGATAGGATAGAGAATATGATAGGGTAGACGATAGGGGATTGGATCGGATACAGGATAGGAGGCGGTAGAGGATAGGATAGGATAGGATAGAGAATAGGATAGGATAGAGGATAGCTTAGGATAGAGGATAGGATAGGGTAGGATAGAGGATAGGATAGGATAGAGGATAGGATAGGATAGAGCATAGGATACCATAGAGGATAGGATAGGGGATTGGATAGGATAGAGGATAGGATAGGACAGATGATATTATAGGAATGAGGATAGGATATCATAGAGGATACGATATTATAGAGGATAGGATAGGATAGAGGATAGGATAGGATAGAGGATAGGATAGGATAGAGGATAGGATAGGATAGAGGATAGGATAGGATAGAGGATAGGATAGGATAGAGTATAGGATAGGATAGAGGATAGGATACGATAGAGGATACGATAGGATAGGATAGAGGATATGATAGGATAGAGGATAGGATAGGATAGAGGATAGGATAGGATAGAGGATAGGATAGGATAGAGGATAGGATAGGATAGAGGGTAGGATAGGATAGGGTAGAGGATAGGAGAGGATAGAGGATAGGATATGATAGAGGATAGGATAGGATAGAGGATAGGATAGGATAGAGGATAGGGTAGGATAGAGGATAGGATAGTATAGAGGATAGGATATAATAGAGGATAGGATAGGATAGAGGATAGCATAGGATTGAGGACAGGATAGGATAGGATAGAGCATAGGATACGATAGAGGATAGGATAGGCGATTGGATAGGATAGAGGATAGGATAGGACAGATGATATTACAGGATAGAGGATAGGATAGGATAGAAGATAGAGAATAGGATAGGATAGAGGATAGGTTAGGATAGAGGATAGAATAGGATAGAGGATAGGATAGGGTAGAGGATAGGATAGGATAGAGGATAGGATAGGATCGAGGATAGGATAGGATAGAGGATAGGATAGGATAGAGGATAGGATAGGATAGAGGATAGGATAGAGGATAGGATAGGATAGAGGATAGGATAGGATAGAGGATATAATAGGATAGAGGATAGGATACGACGGGATAGAGGATAGGATAGGATACAAGATAGGATAGGATAGAGCATAGGATACGAAAGAGGATAGTATAGTGGATTGGATAGGATAGAGGATAGGATAGGACAGATGATATTATAGGAATGAGGATAGGATATGATAGAGGATACGATATTATAGAGGATAGGATAGGATAGAGGATAGGATAGGATAGAGGATAGGATGCGATAGAGGATACGAAAGGATAGGATAGAGGGTAGGATAGGATAGAGGATAGGATGGGATAGAGGATAGGATAGGATAGAGGATAGGATATGATAGAGGATAGGATAGCATAGAGGATAGGATAGGATAGAGGATAGGGTAGGATAGAGGATAGGATAAGATATAGGATATGATAGGATAGAGCATAGGATAGGATAGAGGATAGGATAGGATAGAGGATAGGATAGGATAGAGGATAGGATACGATAGAGGATATAATAGGATAGAGGATAGGATAGGACGGGATAGAGGATAGGATAGGATACAAGATACGATAGGATAGAGCATAGGATACGAAAGAGGATAGGATAGTGGATTGGATAGGATAGAGGATAGGATAGGACAGATGATATTATAGGAATGAGGATAGGATATGATAGAGGATACGATATTATAGAGGATAGGATAGGATAGAGGATAGGATAGGATAGAGGATAGGATAGGATAGAGGATAGGATAGTATAGAGGATAGGATAGGATAGAGGATAGGATAGGATAGAGGATACGAAAGGATAGGATAGAGGGTAGGATAGGATAGAGGATAGGATAGGGTAGAGGATAGGAGAGGATAGAGGATAGGATATGATAGAGGATAGGATAGGATAGAGGATAGGATAGGATAGAGGATAGGGTAGGATAGAGGATAGGATAGTATAGAGGATAGGATATAATAGAGGATAGGATAGGATAGAGGATAGCATAGGATTGAGGATAGGATAGGATAGGATAGAGGATAGGATAGGATAGAGGATAGGATAGGACAGAGCATAGGATACGATAGAGGATAGGATAGGCGATTGGATAGGATAGAGGATAGGATAGGACAGATGATATTATAGGATAGAGGATAGGATAGGATAGAAGATAGAGAATAGGATAGGATAGAGGATAGGTTAGGATAGAGGATAGTATAGGATAGAGGATAGGATAGGGTAGAGGATAGGATAGGATAGAGGATAGGATAGGATCGAGGATAGGATAGGATAGAGGATAGGATAGGATAGAGGATAGGATAGGATAGAGGATAGGATAGGATAGAGGATAGGATAGGATAAAGCATAGGATAGGATAGAGGATAGGATATGATAGATGATAGGAAAGGATAGAGGATAGGATAGAGGATAGCATAGGATAGAGGATAGGATAGGATAGGATAGAGGATAGGATAGGATAGGATAGAGCATAGGATACGATAGAGGATAGGATAGGGGATTGGATAGGATAGAGGATCGGATAGGACAGATGATATTATAGGAACGAGGATAGGATATGATAGAGGATACGATATTATAGAGGATAGGATAGGATAGAGGATAGGATAGGATAGAGGATAGGATAGGATAGAGGATAGGATAGGATAGAGGATAGGATAGGATAGAGGATAGGATAGGATAGAGGATAGGATAGGATAGAGGATTGGATAGGATAGAGGATAGGATATGATAGAAGATAGGATATGATAGAGGATAGGATAGGATAGAGGATAGGATAGGATAGAAGATAGGACAGGATAGAGGATAGGATAGGATAGAGGATAGTATATGATAGAGGATAGGATATGATAGAGGTTAGGATAGGATAGGGGATAGGATAGGATAGATGATAGGATAGGATAGAGGATAGGATAAGATAGAGGATAAGATAGGATAGAGAATAGGATAGGATAGAGGATAGGATATGATAGAGGATAGGATAGGATAGAGGATAGGATAGGATAGATGATAGGATAGGATAGAGGATAGGATAGTATAGAGGATAGGATAGGATAGAGGATAGGATACGATAGAGGATAGGATACGATAGAGGATACGATAGGAAAGGATAGAGGGTAGGATATGATAGTGGATCATATAGGATAGAGGATTGGATAGGATAGAGAATATGATAGGGTAGACGATAGGGGATTGGATCGGATACAGTATAGGAGGCGGTAGAGGATAGGATAGGATAGGATAGAGGATAGGATAGGATAGAGGATAGGATAGGATAGAGGATAGGATAGGATAGAGGATAGGTTAGTATAGAGGATACGATAGGATAGAGGATTGGATAGGATAGGGGATAGGATCGGATAGAGGATAGGATAGGATAGAGTATAGGATAGGATAGAGGATAGGATACGATAGAGGATACGATAGGATAGGATAGAGGATATGATAGGATAGAGGATAGGATAGGATAGAGGATAGGATAGGATAGAGGATAGGATAGGATAGAGGATAGGATAGGATAGAGGATAGGATAGTATAGAGGATAGGATAGGATAGAGGATAGGATAGGATAGAGGATACGAAAGGATAGGATAGAGGGTAGGATAGGATAGGGTAGAGGATAGGAGAGGATAGAGGATAGGATATGATAGAGGATAGGATAGGATAGAGGATAGGATAGGATAGAGGATAGGGTAGGATAGAGGATAGGATAGTATAGAGGATAGGATACGATAGAGGATAGGATAGGATAGAGGATAGGATAGGATAGAGGATAGGATAGGATAGAGGGTAGGATAGGATAGAGGATAGGATAGGATAGAGCATAGGATACGATAGAGGATAGGATAGGGGATTGGATAGGATAGAGGATAGGATAGGATAGAGGATAGGATAGGATAGAGCATAGGATACGATAGAGGATAGGATAGGGGATTGGATAGGATAGAGGATAGGATAGGACAGATGATATTATAGGAATGAGGATAGGATATCATAGAGGATACGATATTATAGAGGATAGGATAGGATAGAGGATAGGATAGGATAGAGGATAGGATAGGATAGAGGATAGGATATGATAGAGGATACGATAGGATAGGATAGAGAATAGGATAGGATAGAGGATAGGTTAGGATAGAGGATAGGATAGGATAGGATAGATGATAGGATAGGATAGAGGATAGGATAGGATAGAGGATAGGATAGGATAGAGCATAGGATACCATAGAGGATAGGATAGGGGATTGGATAGGATAGAGGATAGGATAGGACAGATGATATTATAGGAATGAGGATAGGATATCATAGAGGATACGATATTATAGAGGATAGGATAGGATAGAGGATAGGATAGGATAGAGGATAGGATAGGATAGAGGATAGGATAGGATAGAGGATAGGATATGATAGAGGATAGGTTAGTATAGAGGATACGATAGGATAGAGGATAGGATAGGATAGGGGATAGGATCGGATAGAGGATAGGATAGGATAGAGTATAGGATAGGATAGAGGATAGGATACGATAGAGGATACGATAGGATAGGATAGAGGATATGATAGGATAGAGGATAGGATAGGATAGAGGATAGGATAGGATAGAGGATAGGATAGGATAGGATAGAGGATAGGATAGGATAGAGGGTAGGATAGGATAGAGGATAGGATAGGATAGAGGATAGGATAGGATAGAGGATAGGATAGGATAGAGGATAGGATAGGATAGAGGATAGGATATGATAGAGGATAGGTTAGTATAGAGGATACGATAGGATAGAGGATAGGATAGGATAGGGGATAGGATCGGATAGAGGATAGGATAGGATAGAGTATAGGATAGGATAGAGGATAGGATACGATAGAGGATACGATAGGATAGGATAGAGGATATGATAGGATAGAGGATAGGATAGGATAGAGGATAGGATAGGATAGAGGATAGGATAGGATAGAGGATAGGATAGGATAGAGGATAGGATAGGATATAGGGTAGGATAGGATAGAGGATAGGATATGATAGAGGATAGGATAGCATAGAGGATAGGATAGGATAGAGGATAGGGTAGGATAGAGGATAGGATAAGATAGAGGATATGATAGGATAGAGCATAGGATAGGATAGAGGATAGGATAGGATAGAGGATAGGATACGATAGAGGATATAATAGGATAGAGGATAGGAAGGGATAGAGGATAGGATAGGATAGAGGATAGCATAGGATAGAGGTTAGGATAGGACAGGATAGAGGATAGGATATGATAGAGGATAGGATAGGATAGAGGATAGGATAGGATAGAGGATAGGATAGTATAGAGGATAGGATAAGATAGAGGATATGATAGGATAGACGATAGGATACGATAGAGGATAGGATAGGATCGAGGATAGGATAGGACAGAGGATACGATAGGATAGGATAGAGAATAGGATAGGATAGAGGATAGGATAGGATAGAGGATAGGATAGGATAGAGGATAGAATAGGATAGACTATAGGATATGATAGAGGATAGGATAGGATAGAGGATAGGATAGGATAGAGGATAGGGTAGGATAGAGGATACGATAGTATAGAGGATAGGATATAATAGAGGATAGGATAGGATAGAGGATAGCATAGGATTGAGGATAGGATAGGATAGGATAGAGGATAGGATAGGATAGAGGATAGGATAGGATAGAGCATAGGATACGATAGAGGATAGGATAGGCGATTGGATAGGATAGAGGATAGGATAGGACAGATGATATTATAGGATAGAGGATAGGACAGGATAGAGTATAGGATAGGATAGAGGATAGGATAAGATAGAGGATATGATAGGATAGACGATAGGATAGGATAGAGGATTGGATAGGATAGAGAATATGATACTGTAGACGATAGGGGATTGGATCGGATACAGGATAGGATACGGTAGAGGATAGGATAGGATAGGATAGAGAATAGGATAGGATAGAGGATAGGTTAGGATAGAGGATAGGATAAGATAGAGGATAGGATAGTATAGAGGATAGGATAGGATAGAGGATAGGATAGGATAGAGGATAGGATAGGATAGAGGATTGGATAGGATAGAGGATAGGATACGATAGAGGATAGGATATGATAGAGGATAGGATAGGATAGGGGACAGGATAGGATAGAGGATAGGGTAGGATAGAGGATAGGATAGTATAGAGGATAGGATATAATAGAGGATAGGATAGGATAGAGGATAGCATAGGATTGAGGATAGGATAGGATAGGATAGAGGATAGGATAGGATAGAGGATAGGATAGGATAGAGGATAGCATAGGATAGAGGATAGGATAGGACAGGATAGAGGATAGGATATGATAGAGGATAGGATAGGATAGAGGATAGGATAGGATAGAGGATAGGATAGTATAGAGGATAGGATAAGATAGAGGATATAATAGGATAGAGGATAGGAAAGGATAGAGGATAGGATAGGATAGAGGATAGCATAGGATAGAGGATAGGATAGGACAGGATAGAGGATAGGATATGATAGAGGATAGGATAGGATAGAGGATAGGATAGGATAGAGGATAGGATAGTATAGAGGATAGGATAAGATAGAGGATATGATAGGATAGACGATAGGATACGATAGAGGATAGGATAGGATCGAGGATAGGATAGGACAGAGGATACGATAGGATAGGATAGAGAATAGGATAGGATAGATGATATTATAGGAAAGAGGATAGGATATGATAGAGGATCGGATAGGATAGAGGATTGGATAGGATAGAGAATATGATACTGTAGACGATAGGGGATTGGATCGGATACAGGATAGGATACGGTAGAGGATAGGATAGGATAGGATAGCGAATAGGATAGGATAGAGGATAGGTTAGGATAGAGGATAGGATAGGATAGAGGATAGGATAGGGTAGAGGATAGGATAGGATAGAGGATAGGATAGGATAGTATAGACGATAGGATAGGATAGAGGATAGGATAGGATAGAGGATAGGATAAGATAGAGGATAGGATAGTACAGAGGATAGGATAGGATAGAGGATAGGATAGGATAGAGGATAGGATAGGATAGAGGATTGGATAGGATAGAGGATAGGATACGATAGAGGATAGGATATGATAGAGGATAGGATAGGATAGGGGACAGGATAGGATAGAGGATAGGGTAGGATAGAGGATAGGATAGTATAGAGGATAGGATATAATAGAGGATAGGATAGGATAGAGGATAGCATAGGATTGAGGATAGGATAGGATAGGATAGAGGATAGGATAGGATAGAGGATAGCATAGGATTGAGGATAGGATAGGATAGGATAGAGGATAGGATAGGATAGAGGATAGGATAGGATAGAGGATAGGATAGGATAGAGGATAGGATAGGATAGAGGATAGGATAGGATAGAGGATAGGATAGGATAGAGGATAGGATAGGATAGGATAGAGGATAGGATAGGATAGAGGATAGGATAGGATAGAGGATAGGATAGGATAGAGGATAGAATATGATAGTGGATCGGATATGATAGAGGATCGGATAGGATAGAGGATAGGATAGTATTGAGCATAGGATACGATAGAGGATAGGATAGGGGATTGGATAGGATAGAGGATCGGATAGGACAGATGATATTATAGGAACGAGTATAGGATATGATAGAGGATACGATATTATAGAGGATAGGATAGGATAGAGGATAGGATAGGATAGAGGATAGGATGGGATAGAGGATAGGATAGGATAGAGGATAGGATACGATAGTGGATCGGATATGATAGAGGATCGGATAGGATAGAGGATTGGATAGGATAGAGAATATGATACTGAAGACGATAGGGGATTGGATCGGATACAGGATAGGAGACGGTAGAGGATAGGATAGGATTGGATAGAGAATAGGATAGGATAGAGGATAGGTTAGGATAGAGCATAGGATTCGATGGAGGATAGGATAGGGGATTGGATAGGATAGAGGATAGGATAGGACAGATGATATTATAGGATAGAGGATAGGATAGGATAGTATAGAGGATAGGATAGGATAGAGGATAGGATAGGATAGAGGATAGGATAAGATAGAGGATAGGATAGTATAGAGGATAGGATAGGATAGAGGATAGGATAGGATAGAGGATAGGATAAGATAGAGGATAGGATAGTATAGAGGATAGGATAGGATAGAGGATAGGATAGGATAGAGGATTGGATAGGATAGAGGATAGGATATGATAGAGGATAGGATATGATAGAGGATAGGATAGGATAGAGGATAGGATAGGATAGAAGATAGGATAGGATAGAGGATAGGATAGGATAGAGGATAGGATATGATAGAGGATAGGATATGATAGAGGATAGGATAGGATAGGGGATAGGATAGGATAGATGATAGGATAGGATAGAGGATAGGATAAGATAGAGGATAAGATAGGATAGAGGATAGGATAGGATAGAGGATAGGATATGATAGAGGATAGGATAGGATAGAGGATAGGATAGGATAGATGATAGGATAGGATAGAGGATAGGATAGTATAGAGGATAGGATAGGATAGAGGATAGGATACGATAGAGGATAGGATACGATAGAGGATACGATAGGAAAGGATAGAGGGTAGGATAGGATAGAGGATAGGATAAGATTGAGGATAGGATAGGATAGAGGATACGATAGGATAGGATAGAGAATAGGATAGGATAGAGGATAGGACAGGACAGAGGATAGGATAGGATAGAGGATAGGATAGGATAGAGGATACGATAAGAATGAGGATAGGATAGAGAATAGGATAGGATAGAGGATAGGGGATTGGATCGGATACAGGATAGGAGAGGATAGAGGATAGGGTAGGATAGAGGATAGAATATGATAGACTATAGGATATGATAGAGGATAGGATAGGATAGAGGATAGGATAGGATAGAGGATAGGTTAGGATAGAGGATAGGATAGTATAGAGGATAGGATATAATAGAGGATAGGATAGGATAGAGGATAGCATAGGATTGAGGATAGGATAGGATAGGATAGAGGATAGGATAGGATAGATGATAGGATAGGATAGAGGATAGGATAGTATAGAGGATAGGATATAATAGAGGATAGGATAGGATAGAGGATAGCATAGGATTGAGGATAGGATAGGATAGGATAGGATAGAGGATAGGATAGGATAGAGCATAGGATACGATAGAGGATAGGATAGGCGATTGGATAGGATAGAGGATAGGATAGGACAGATGATATTATAGGATAGAGGATAGGATAGGATAGAGTATAGGATAGGATAGAGGATAGGATAAGATAGAGGATATGATAGGATAGACGATAGGATAGGATAGAGGATAGGATAGGATCGAGGATAGGATAGGACAGAGGATACGATAGGATAGGATAGAGAATAGGATAGGATAGATGATATTATAGGAAAGAGGATAGGATATGAT
This sequence comes from Halictus rubicundus, assembly GCF_050948215.1. Taxonomy (NCBI): domain Eukaryota; kingdom Metazoa; phylum Arthropoda; class Insecta; order Hymenoptera; family Halictidae; genus Halictus; species Halictus rubicundus. Next base: position 592,433 of record NW_027488670.1, on the reverse strand, counting down.
AGAGGATCGGATAGGATAGAGGATTGGATAGGATAGAGAATATGATACTGTAGACGATAGGGGATTGGATCGGATACAGGATAGGATACGGTAGAGGATAGGATAGGATAGGATAGAGAATAGGATAGGATAGAGGATAGGAGAGGATAGAGGATAGGATAGGGTAGAGGATAGGATAGGATAGAGGATAGGATAGGATAGTATAGAGGATAGGATAGGATAGAGGATAGGATAGGATAGAGGATAGGATAGGATAGAGGATAGGATAGGATAGAGGATAGCATAGGATTGAGGATAGGATAGGATAGGATAGAGGATAGGATAGGATAGAGGATAGGATAGGATAGATGATAGGATAGGATAGAGGATAGGATAGGATAGAGGATAGGATAGGATAGGCGATTGGATAGGATAGAGGATAGGATAGGACAGATGATATTATAGGATAGAGGATAGGATAGGATAGAGTATAGGATAGGATAGAGGATAGGATAAGATAGAGGATATGATAGGATAGACGATAGGATAGGATAGAGGATAGGATAGGATCGAGGATAGGATAGGACAGAGGATACGATAGGATAGGATAGAGAATAGGATAGGATAGATGATATTATAGGAAAGAGGATAGGATATGATAGAGGATCGGATAGGATAGAGGATTGGATAGGATAGAGAATATGATACTGTAGACGATAGGGGATTGGATCGGATACAGGATAGGATACGGTAGAGGATAGGATAGGATAGGATAGAGAATAGGATAGGATAGAGGATAGGTTAGGATAGAGGATAGGATAGGATAGAGGATAGGATAGGGTAGAGGATAGGATAGGATAGAGGATAGGATAGGATAGTATAGAGGATAGGATAGGATAGAGGATAGGATTGGATAGAGGATAGGATAAGATAGAGGATAGGATAGTATAGAGGATAGGATAGGATAGAGGATAGGATAGGATAGAGGATAGGATAGGATAGAGGATTGGATAGGATAGAGGATAGGATATGATAGAGGATAGGATATGATAGAGGATAGGATAGGATAGGGGATAGGATAGGATAGATGATAGGATAGGATAGAGGATAGGATAAGATAGAGGATAAGATAGGATAGAGGATAGGATAGGATAGAGGATAGGATATGATAGAGGATAGGATAGGATAGAGGATAGAATAGGATAGATGATAGGATAGGATAGAGGATAGGATAGGATAGAGGATAGGATAGGATAGATGATAGGATAGGATAGAGGATAGGATAGGATAGAGGATAGGATAGGATAGTGGATAGGAAAGAGGATAGGATAGGGGATTGGATAGGATAGATTATAGGATAAGATAGAGGATAAGATAGGATAGAGCATAGGATAGGATAGAGGATACGATAGGAATGAGGATAGGATCGAGGATAGGATAGGATAGAGGATAGGATAGGATAGAGGATAGGATAGGATAGAGGATAGGATAGGATAGAGGATAGGATAGGATAGAGGATAGGATAGGATAGAGGATAGGATAGGATAGAGGATAGGATAGGATAGAGGATAGGATAGGATAGAGGATAGGATAGGATAGAGGATAGGATAGGATAGAGGATAGGATAGGATAGAGGATAGGATAGGATAGAGGATAGGATAGGATAGAGGATAGGATAGGATAGAGGATAGGATAGGATAGAGGATAGGATAGGATAGAGGATAGGATAGGATAGAGGATAGGATAGGATAGAGGATAGGATATGATAGAGGATAGGATAGGATAGAGGATAGGATAGGATAGAGGATAGGATAGCATAGAGGATAGGATAGGATAGAGGATAGGATAGGATAGAGGATAGGATAGGAGAGAGGATAGGATATGATAGAGGATAGGATAGGATAGAGGATAGGATAGGATAGGGGATAGGATAGGATAGATGATAGGATAGGATAGAGGATAGGATAAGATAGAGGATAAGATAGGATAGAGGATAGGATAGGATAGAGGATAGGATATGATAGAGGATAGGATAGGATAGAGGATAGAATAGGATAGATGATAGGATAGGATAGAGGATAGGATAGGATAGAGGATAGGATAGGATAGATGATAGGATAGGATAGAGGATAGGATAGGATAGAGGATAGGATAGGATAGTGGATAGGAAAGAGGATAGGATAGGGGATTGGATAGGATAGATTATAGGATAAGATAGAGGATAAGATAGGATAGAGCATAGGATAGGATAGAGGATACGATAGGAATGAGGATAGGATAGAGGATAGGATAGGATAGAGGATAGGATAGGATAGAGGATAGGATAGGATAGAGGATAGGATAGGATAGAGGATAGGATAGGATAGAGGATAGGATAGGATAGAGGATAGGATAGGATAGAGGATAGGATAGGATAGAGGATAGGATAGGATAGAGGATAGGATAGGATAGAGGATAGGATAGGATAGAGGATAGGATAGGATAGAGGATAGGATAGGATAGAGGATAGGATAGGATAGAGGATAGGATAGGATAGAGGATAGGATAGGATAGAGGATAGGATAGGATAGAGGATAGGATAGGATAGAGGATAGGATAGGATAGAGGATAGGATATGATAGAGGATAGGATAGGATAGAGGATAGGATAGGATAGAGGATAGGATAGGATAGAGGATAGGATAGGATAGAGGATAGGATAGGATAGAGGATAGGATAGGAGAGAGGATAGGATAGGATCGAGGATAGGATAGGACAGAGGATACGATAGGATAGGATAGAGAATAGGATAGGATAGAGGATAGGATAGGATAGAGGATAGGATAGGATAGAGGATAGAATAGGATAGACTATAGGATATGATAGAGGATAGGATAGGATAGAGGATAGGATAGGATAGAGGATAGGGTAGGATAGAGGATAGGATAGTATAGAGGATAGGATATAATAGAGGATAGGATAGGATAGAGGATAGCATAGGATTGAGGATAGGATAGGATAGGATAGAGGATAGGATAGGATAGAGGATAGGATAGGATAGAGCATAGGATACGATAGAGGATAGGATAGGCGATTGGATAGGATAGAGGATAGGATAGGACAGATGATATTATAGGATAGAGGATAGGATAGGATAGAGTATAGGATAGGATAGAGGATAGGATAAGATAGAGGATATGATAGGATAGACGATAGGATAGGATAGAGGATTGGATAGGATAGAGAATATGATACTGTAGACGATAGGGGATTGGATCGGATACAGGATAGGATACGGTAGAGGATAGGATAGGATAGGATAGAGAATAGGATAGGATAGAGGATAGGTTAGGATAGAGGATAGGATAGGATAGAGGATAGGATAGGGTAGAGGATAGGATAGGATAGAGGATAGGATAGGATAGTATAGAGGATAGGATAGGATAGAGGATAGGATAGGATAGAGGATAGGATAAGATAGAGGATAGGATAGGATAGAGGATAGGATAGGATAGATGATAGGATAGGATAGAGGATAGAATAGGATAGACTATAGGATATGATAGAGGATAGGATAGGATAGAGGCTAGGATAGGATAGAGGATAGGATAGGATAGAGGATAGGATAGGATAGAGGATAGGATAGGATAGAGGATAGGATAGGATAGAGGATAGGATAGGATAGAGGATAGGATAGGATAGAGGATAGGATAGGATAGAGGATAGGATAGGATAGAGGATAGGATATGATAGAGGATAGGATAGGATAGAGGATAGGATAGGATAGAGGATAGGATAGGATAGAGGATAGGATAGGATAGAGGATAGGATAGGATAGAGGATAGGATAGGAGAGAGGATAGGATAGGATCGAGGATAGGATAGGACAGAGGATACGATAGGATAGGATAGAGAATAGGATAGGATAGAGGATAGGATAGGATAGAGGATAGGATAGGATAGAGGATAGGGTAGGATAGAGGATAGGATAGGATCGAGGATAGGATAGGACAGAGGATACGATAGGATAGGATAGAGAATAGGATAGGATAGAGGATAGGATAGGATAGAGGATAGGATAGGATAGAGGATAGAATAGGATAGACTATAGGATATGATAGAGGATAGGATAGGATAGAGGATAGGATAGGATAGAGGATAGGGTAGGATAGAGGATAGGATAGTATAGAGGATAGGATATAATAGAGGATAGGATAGGATAGAGGATAGCATAGGATTGAGGATAGGATAGGATAGGATAGAGGATAGGATAGAGGATAGCATAGGATTGAGGATAGGATAGGATAGGATAGAGGATAGGATAGGATAGAGGATAGGATAGGATAGAGCATAGGATACGATAGAGGATAGGATAGGCGATTGGATAGGATAGAGGATAGGATAGGACAGATGATATTATAGGATAGAGGATAGGATAGGATAGAGTATAGGATAGGATAGAGGATAGGATAAGATAGAGGATATGATAGGATAGACGATAGGATAGGATAGAGGATTGGATAGGATAGAGAATATGATACTGTAGACGATAGGGGATTGGATCGGATACAGGATAGGATACGGTAGAGGATAGGATAGGATAGGATAGAGAATAGGATAGGATAGAGGATAGGTTAGGATAGAGGATAGGATAGGATAGAGGATAGGATAGGGTAGAGGATAGGATAGGATAGAGGATAGGATAGGATAGTATAGAGGATAGGATAGGATAGAGGATAGGATAGGATAGAGGATAGGATAAGATAGAGGATAGGATAGGATAGAGGATAGGATAGGATAGATGATAGGATAGGATAGAGGATAGAATAGGATAGACTATAGGATATGATAGAGGATAGGATAGGATAGAGGCTAGGATAGGATAGAGGATAGGATAGGATAGAGGATAGGATAGGATAGAGGATAGGATAGGATAGAGGATAGGATAGGATAGAGGATAGGATAGGATAGAGGATAGGATAGGATAGAGGATAGGATAGGATAGAGGATAGGATATGATAGAGGATAGGATAGGATAGAGGATAGGATAGGATAGAGGATAGGATAGGATAGAGGATAGGATAGGATAGAGGATAGGATAGGATAGAGGATAGGATAGGAGAGAGGATAGGATAGGATCGAGGATAGGATAGGACAGAGGATACGATAGGATAGGATAGAGAATAGGATAGGATAGAGGATAGGATAGGATAGAGGATAGGATAGGATAGAGGATAGGGTAGGATAGAGGATAGGATAGTATAGAGGATAGGATATAATAGAGGATAGGATAGGATAGAGGATAGCATAGGATTGAGGATAGGATAGGATAGGATAGAGGATAGGATAGGCGATTGGATAGGATAGAGGATAGGATAGGACAGATGATATTATAGGATAGAGGATAGGATAGGATAGAGTATAGGATAGGATAGAGGATAGGATAAGATAGAGGATATGATAGGATAGACGATAGGATAGGATAGAGGATTGGATAGGATAGAGAATATGATACTGTAGACGATAGGGGATTGGATCGGATACAGGATAGGATACGGTAGAGGATAGGATAGGATAGGATAGAGAATAGGATAGGATAGAGGATAGGTTAGGATAGAGGATAGGATAGGATAGAGGATAGGATAGGGTAGAGGATAGGATAGGATAGAGGATAGGATAGGATAGTATAGAGGATAGGATAGGATAGAGGATAGGATAGGATAGAGGATAGGATAAGATAGAGGATAGGATAGGATAGAGGATAGGATAGGATAGATGATAGGATAGGATAGAGGATAGAATAGGATAGACTATAGGATATGATAGAGGATAGGATAGGATAGAGGCTAGGATAGGATAGAGGATAGGGTAGGATAGAGGATAGGATAGGATAGAGGATAGGATAGGATAGAGGATAGGATAGGATAGAGGATAGGATAGGATAGAGGATAGGATAGGATAGAGGATAGGATAGGATAGAGCATAGGATAGGATAGAGGATACGATAGGAATGAGGATAGGATCGAGGATAGGATAGGATAGAGGATAGGATAGGATAGAGGATAGGATAGGATAGAGGATAGGATAGGATAGAGGATAGGATAGGATAGAGGATGGGATAGGATAGAGGATAGGATAGGATAGAGGATAGGATAGGATAGAGGATAGGATAGGATAGAGGATAGGATAGGATAGAGGATAGGATAGGATAGAGGATAGGATAGGATAGAGGATAGGATAGGATAGAGGATAGGATAGGATAGAGGATAGGATAGGATAGAGGATAGGATAGGATAGAGGATAGGATAGGATAGAGGATAGGATATGATAGAGGATAGGATAGGATAGAGGATAGGATAGGATAGAGGATAGGATAGCATAGAGGATAGGATAGGATAGAGGATAGGATAGGATAGAGGATAGGATAGGAGAGAGGATAGGATATGATAGAGGATAGGATAGGATAGAGGATAGGATAGGATAGGGGATAGGATAGGATAGATGATAGGATAGGATAGAGGATAGGATAAGATAGAGGATAAGATAGGATAGAGGATAGGATAGGATAGAGGATAGGATATGATAGAGGATAGGATAAGATAGAGGATAAGATAGGATAGAGCATAGGATAGGATAGAGGATACGATAGGAATGAGGATAGGATAGAGGATAGGATAGGATAGAGGATAGGATAGGATAGAGGATAAGATAGGATAGAGCATAGGATAGGATAGAGGATACGATAGGAATGAGGATAGGATAGAGGATAGGATAGGATAGAGGATAGGATAGGATAGAGGATAGGATAGGATAGAGGATAGGATAGGATAGAGGATAGGATAGGATAGAGGATAGGATAGGATAGAGGATAGGATAGGATAGAGGATAGGATAGGATAGAGGATAGGATAGGATAGAGGATAGGATAGGATAGAGGATAGGATAGGATAGAGGATAGGATAGGATAGAGGATAGGATAGGATAGAGGATAGGATAGGATAGAGGATAGGATAGGATAGAGGATAGGATAGGATAGAGGATAGGATAGGATAGAGGATAGGATAGGATAGAGGATAGGATAGGATAGAGGATAGGATAGGATAGAGGATAGGATAGGATAGAGGATAGGATAGGATAGAGGATAGGATATGATAGAGGATAGGATAGGATAGAGGATAGGATAGGATAGAGGATAGGATAGGATAGAGGATAGGATAGGATAGAGGATAGGATAGGATAGAGGATAGGATAGGAGAGAGGATAGGATAGGATCGAGGATAGGATAGGACAGAGGATACGATAGGATAGGATAGAGAATAGGATAGGATAGAGGATAGGATAGGATAGAGGATAGGATAGGATAGAGGATAGAATAGGATAGACTATAGGATATGATAGAGGATAGGATAGGATAGAGGATAGGATAGGATAGAGGATAGGGTAGGATAGAGGATAGGATAGTATAGAGGATAGGATATAATAGAGGATAGGATAGGATAGAGGATAGCATAGGATTGAGAATAGGATAGGATAGGATAGAGGATAGGATAGGATAGAGGATAGAATAGGATAGACTATAGGATATGATAGAGGATAGGATAGGATAGAGGCTAGGATAGGATAGAGGATAGGGTAGGATAGAGGATAGGATAGTATAGAGGATAGGATATAATAGAGGATAGGATAGGATAGAGGATAGGATAGGATAGATGATAGGATAGGATAGAGGATAGAATAGGATAGACTATAGGATATGATAGAGGATAGGATAGGATAGAGGCTAGGATAGGATAGAGGATAGGGTAGGATAGAGTATAGGATAGTATAGAGGATAGGATATAATAGAGGATAGGATAGGATAGAGGATAGCATAGGATTGAGGATAGGATAGGATAGGATAGAGGATAGGATAGGATAGAGCATAGGATACGATAGAGGATAGGATAGGCGATTGGATAGGATAGAGGATAGGATAGGACAGATGATATTATAGGATAGAGGATAGGATAGGATAGAGTATAGGATAGGATAGAGGATAGGATAAGATAGAGGATATGATAGGATAGACGATAGGATAGGATAGAGGATTGGATAGGATAGAGAATATGATACTGTAGACGATAGGGGATTGGATCGGATACAGGATAGGATACGGTAGAGGATAGGATAGGATAGGATAGAGAATAGGATAGGATAGAGGATAAGAGAGGATAGAGGATAGGATAGGGTAGAGGATAGGATAGGATAGAGGATAGGATAGGATAGAGGATAGCATAGGATTGAGGATAGGATAGGATAGGATAGAGGATAGGATAGGATAGAGGATAGGATAGGATAGAGGATAGGAAAGGATAGAGCATAGGATACGATAGAGGATAGGATAGGCGATTGGATAGGATAGAGGATAGGATAGGACAGATGATATTACAGGATAGAGGATAGGATATGATAGAGGATCGCATAGGATAGAGCATAGGATAGGATAGAGGATAGGATAGGATAGAGGATAGGATACGATAGAGGATATAATAGGATAGAGGATAGGAAAGGATAGAGGATAGGATAGGATAGAGGATAGCATAGGATAGAGGCTAGGATAGGACAGGATAGAGGATAGGATATGATAGAGGATAGGATAGGATAGAGGATAGGATAGGATAGAGGATAGGATAGTATAGTGGATAGGATAAGATAGAGGATATGATAGGATAGACGATAGGATACGATAGAGGATAGGAGAGGATCGAGGATAGGATAGGACAGAGGATACGATAGGATAGGATAGAGAATAGGATAGGATAGAGGATAGGATAGGATAGAGGATAGGATAGGATAGAGGATAGAATAGGATAGACTATAGGATATGATAGAGGATAGGATTGGATAGAGGATAGGATAGGATAGAGGATAGGGTAGGATAGAGGATAGGATAGTATAGAGGATAGGATATAATAGAGGATAGGATAGGATAGAGGATAGGATATAATAGAGGATAGGATAGGATAGAGGATAGCATAGGATTGAGGATAGGATAGGATAGGCTAGAGGATAGGATAGGATAGAGGATAGGATAGGATAGAGCATAGGATACGATAGAGGATAGGATAGGCGATTGGATAGGATAGAGGATAGGATAGGACAGATGATATTATAGGATAGAGGATAGGATAGGATAGATTATAGGATAGGATAGAGGATAGGATAAGATAGAGGATATGATAGGATAGACGATAGGATAGGATAGAGGATTGGATAGGATAGAGAATATGATACTGTAGACGATAGGGGATTGGATCGGATACAGGATAGGATACGGTAGAGGATAGGATAGGATAGGATAGAGAATAGGATAGGATAGAGGATAGGTTAGGATAGAGGATAGGATAGGATAGACTATAGGATATGATAGAGGATAGGATAGGGTAGAGGATAGGATAGGATAGAGGATAGGATAAGATAGAGGATAGGATAGTATAGAGGATAGGATATAATAGAGGATAGGATAGGATAGAGGATAGCATAGGATTGAGGATAGGATAGGATAGGATAGAGGATAGGATAGGATAGGGGACAGGATAGGATAGAGGATATGGTAGGATAGAGGATAGGATAGTATAGAGGATAGGATATAATAGAGGATAGGATAGGATAGAGGATAGCATAGGATTGAGGATAGGATAGGATAGGATAGAGGATAGAATAGAATAGAGGATAAGATAGGATAGAGGATAGGATATGATAGAGGATAGGATAGCATAGAGGATAGGATAGGATAGAGGATAGGGTAGGATAGAGGATAGGATAAGATAGAGGATATGATAGGATAGAGCATAGGATAGGATAGAGGATAGGATAGGATAGAGGATAGGATACGATAGAGGATATAATAGGATAGAGGATAGGAAAGGATAGAGGATAGGATAGGATAGAGGATAGCATAGGATAGAGGATAGGATACGACAGGATAGAGGATAGGATATGATAGAGGATAGGATAGGATAGAGGATAGGATAGGATAGAGGATAGGATAGTATAGAGGATAGGATAAGATAGAGGATATGATAGGATAGACGATAGGATACGATAGAGGATAGGATAGGATCGAGGATAGGATAGGACAGAGGATACGATAGGATAGGATAGAGAATAGGATAGGATAGAGGATAGTATAGGATAGATGATAGGATAGGATAGAGGATAGAATAGGATAGACTATAGGATATGATAGAGGATAGGATAGGATAGAGGATAGGATAGGATAGAGGATAGGGTAGGATAGAGGATAGGATAGTATAGAGGATAGGATATAATAGAGGATAGGATAGGATAGAGGATAGCATAGGATTGAGGATAGGATAGGATAGGATAGAGGATAGGATAGGATAGAGCATAGGATACGATAGAGGATAGGATAGGCGATTGGATAGGATAGAGGATAGGATAGGACAGATGATATTATAGGATAGAGGATAGGATAGGATAGAGTATAGGATAGGATAGAGGATAGGATAAGATAGAGGATATGATAGGATAGACAATAGGATAGGATAGAGGATAGAATAGGATCGAGGATAGGATAGGACAGAGGATACGATAGGATAGGATAGAGAATAGGATAGGATAGATGATATTATAGGAAAGAGGATAGGATATGATAGAGGATCGGATAGGATAGAGGATTGGATAGGATAGAGAATATGATACTGTAGACGATAGGGGATTGGATCGGATACAGGATAGGATACGGTAGAGGATAGGATAGGATAGGATAGAGAATAGGATAGGATAGAGGATAGAAGAGGATAGAGGATAGGATAGGGTAGAGGATAGGATAGGATAGAGGATAGGATAGGATAGTATAGAGGATAGGATAGGATAGAGGATAGGATAGGATAGAGGATAGGATAGGATAGAGGATAGGATAGGATAGAGGATAGCATAGGATTGAGGATAGGATAGGATAGGATAGAGGATAGGATAGGATAGAGGATAGGATAGGATAGAGGATAGGATAGGATAGAGCATAGGATACGATAGAGGATAGGATAGGCGATTGGATAGGATAGAGGATAGGATAGGACAGATGATATTATAGGATAGAGGATAGGATAGGATAGAGTATAGGATAGGATAGAGGATAGGATAAGATAGAGGATATGATAGGATAGACGATAGGATAGGATAGAGGATAGGATAGGATCGAGGATAGGATAGGACAGAGGATACGATAGGATAGGATAGAGAATAGGATAGGATAGATGATATTATAGGAAAGAGGATAGGATATGATAGAGGATCGGATAGGATAGAGGATTGGATAGGATAGAGAATATGATACTGTAGACGATAGGGGATTGGATCGGATACAGGATAGGATACGGTAGAGGATAGGATAGGATGGGATAGAGAATAGGATAGGATAGAGGATAGGTTAGGATAGAGGATAGGATAGGATAGAGGATAGGATAGGGTAGAGGATAGGATAGGATAGAGGATTGGATAGGATAGAGGATAGGATATGATAGAGGATAGGATATGATAGAGGATAGGATAGGATAGAGGATAGGATACTATAGAGGATAGGATAAGATAGAGGATATGATAGGATAGACGATAGGATACGATAGAGGATAGGATAGGATCGAGGATAGGATAGGACAGAGGATACGATAGGATAGGATAGAGAATAGCATAGGATAGAGGATAGGATAGGATAGAGGATAGGATAGAGGATAGGATAGGATAGAGGATAGGATAGGATAGAGGATAGGATAGGATAGAGGATAGGATAGGATAGAGGATAGGATAGGATAGAGGATAGGATAGGATAGAGGATAGGATAGGATAGAGGATAGGATAGGATAGAGGATAGGATAGGATAGAGGATAGGATAGGATAGAGGATAGGATAGGATAGAGGATAGGATAGGATAGAGGATAGGATAGGATAGAGGATAGGATAGGATAGAGGATAGGATAGGATAGAGGATAGGATAGGATAGAGGATAGGATAGGATAGAGGATAGGATAGGATAGAGGATAGGATAGGATAGAGGATAGGATATGATAGAGGATAGGATAGGATAGAGGATAGGATAGGATAGAGGATAGGATAGGATAGAGGATAGGATAGGATAGAGGATAGGATAGGATAGAGGATAGGATAGGAGAGAGGATAGGATAGGATCGAGGATAGGATAGGACAGAGGATACGATAGGATAGGATAGAGAATAGGATAGGATAGAGGATAGGATAGGATAGAGGATAGGATAGGATAGAGGATAGAATAGGATAGACTATAGGATATGATAGAGGATAGGATAGGATAGAGGCTAGGATAGGATAGAGGATAGGGTAGGATAGAGTATAGGATAGTATAGAGGATAGGATATAATAGAGGATAGGATAGGATAGAGGATAGCATAGGATTGAGGATAGGATAGGATAGGATAGAGGATAGGATAGGATAGAGCATAGGATACGATAGAGGATAGGATAGGCGATTGGATAGGATAGAGGATAGGATAGGACAGATGATATTATAGGATAGAGGATAGGATAGGATAGAGTATAGGATAGGATAGAGGATAGGATAAGATAGAGGATATGATAGGATAGACGATAGGATAGGATAGAGGATAGGATAGGATCGAGGATAGGATAGGACAGAGGATACGATAGGATAGGATAGAGAATAGGATAGGATAGATGATATTATAGGAAAGAGGATAGGATATGATAGAGGATCGGATAGGATAGAGGATTGGATAGGATAGAGAATATGATACTGTAGACGATAGGGGATTGGATCGGATACAGGATAGGATACGGTAGAGGATAGGATAGGATAGGATAGAGAATAGGATAGGATAGAGGATAGGAGAGGATAGAGGATAGGGTAGGATAGAGGATAGGATAGTATAGAGGATAGGATATAATAGAGGATAGGATAGGATAGAGGATAGGATAGGATAGATGATAGGATAGGATAGAGGATAGAATAGGATAGACTATAGGATATGATAGAGGATAGGATAGGATAGAGGCTAGGATAGGATAGAGGATAGGGTAGGATAGAGTATAGGATAGTATAGAGGATAGGATATAATAGAGGATAGGATAGGATAGAGGATAGCATAGGATTGAGGATAGGATAGGATAGGATAGAGGATAGGATAGGATAGAGCATAGGATACGATAGAGGATAGGATAGGCGATTGGATAGGATAGAGGATAGGATAGGACAGATGATATTATAGGATAGAGGATAGGATAGGATAGAGTATAGGATAGGATAGAGGATAGGATAAGATAGAGGATATGATAGGATAGACGATAGGATAGGATAGAGGATAGGATAGGATCGAGGATAGGATAGGACAGAGGATACGATAGGATAGGATAGAGAATAGGATAGGATAGATGATATTATAGGAAAGAGGATAGGATATGATAGAGGATCGGATAGGATAGAGGATTGGATAGGATAGAGAATATGATACTGTAGACGATAGGGGATTGGATCGGATACAGGATAGGATACGGTAGAGGATAGGATAGGATAGGATAGAGAATAGGATAGGATAGAGGATAGGAGAGGATAGAGGATAGGATAGGGTAGAGGATAGGATAGGATAGAGGATAGGATAGGATAGAGGATAGCATAGGATTGAGGATAGGATAGGATAGGATAGAGGATAGGATAGGATAGAGGATAGGATAGGATAGAGGATAGGAAAGGATAGAGCATAGGATACGATAGAGGATAGGATAGGCGATTGGATAGGATAGAGGATAGGATAGGACAGATGATATTACAGGATAGAGGATAGGATATGATAGAGGATCGCATAGGATAGAGCATAGGATAGGATAGAGGATAGGATAGGATAGAGGATAGGATACGATAGAGGATATAATAGGATAGAGGATAGGAAAGGATAGAGGATAGGATAGGATAGAGGATAGCATAGGATAGAGGCTAGGATAGGACAGGATAGAGGATAGGATATGATAGAGGATAGGATAGGATAGAGGATAGGATAGGATAGAGGATAGGATAGTATAGTGGATAGGATAAGATAGAGGATATGATAGGATAGACGATAGGATACGATAGAGGATAGGAGAGGATCGAGGATAGGATAGGACAGAGGATACGATAGGATAGGATAGAGAATAGGATAGGATAGAGGATAGGATAGGATAGAGGATAGGATAGGATAGAGGATAGAATAGGATAGACTATAGGATATGATAGAGGATAGGATAGGATAGAGGATAGGATAGGATAGAGGATAGGGTAGGATAGAGGATAGGATAGTATAGAGGATAGGATATAATAGAGGATAGGATAGGATAGAGGATAGCATAGTATTGAGGATAGGATAGGATAGGATAGAGGATAGGATAGGATAGAGGATAGGATAGGATAGAGCATAGGATACGATAGAGGATAGGAAAGGCGATTGGATAGGATAGAGGATAGGATAGGACAGATGATATTATAGGATAGAGGATAGGATAGGATAGAGTATAGGATAGGATAGGGGATAGGATAAGATAGAGGATATGATAGGATAGACGGTAGGATAGGATAGAGGATTGGATAGGATAGAGAATATGATACTGTAGACGATAGGGGATTGGATCGGATACAGGATAGGATACGGTAGAGGATAGGATAGGATAGGATAGAGAATAGGATAGGATAGAGGATAGGTTAGGATAGAGGATAGGATAGGATAGAGGATAGGATAGGCTTGAGGATAGGATAGGATAGAGGATAGGATAGGATAGTATAGAGGATAGGATAGGATAGAGGATAGGATAGGATAGAGGATAGGATAAGATAGAGGATATGATAGGATAGACGATAGGATACGATAGAGGATAGAATAGGATCGAGGATAGGATAGGACAGAGGATACGATAGGATAGGATAGAGAATAGGATAGGATAGAGGATAGGATAGGATAGAGGATAGAATAGGATAGAGGATGGAATAGGATAGACTATAGGATATGATAGAGGATAGGATTGGATAGAGGATAGGATAGGATAGAGGATAGGGTAGGATAGAGGATAGGATAGTATAGAGGATAGGATATAATAGAGGATAGGATAGGATAGAGGATAGCATAGGATTGAGGATAGGATAGGATAGGCTAGAGGATAGGATAGGATAGAGGATAGGATAGGATAGAGCATAGGATACGATAGAGGATAGGATAGGCGATTGGATAGGATAGAGGATAGGATAGGACAGATGATATTATAGGATAGAGGATAGGATAGGATAGATTATAGGATAGGATAGAGGATAGGATAAGATAGAGGATATGATAGGATAGACGATAGGATAGGATAGAGGATTGGATAGGATAGAGAATATGATACTGTAGACGATAGGGGATTGGATCGGATACAGGATAGGATACGGTAGAGGATAGGATAGGATAGGATAGAGAATAGGATAGGATAGAGGATAGGTTAGGATAGAGGATAGGATAGGATAGACTATAGGATATGATAGAGGATAGGATAGGGTAGAGGATAGGATAGGATAGAGGATAGGATAAGATAGAGGATAGGATAGTATAGAGGATAGGATATAATAGAGGATAGGATAGGATAGAGGATAGCATAGGATTGAGGATAGGATAGGATAGGATAGAGGATAGGATAGGATAGGGGACAGGATAGGATAGAGGATATGGTAGGATAGAGGATAGGATAGTATAGAGGATAGGATATAATAGAGGATAGGATAGGATAGAGGATAGCATAGGATTGAGGATAGGATAGGATAGGATAGAGGATAGAATAGAATAGAGGATAAGATAGGATAGAGGATAGGATATGATAGAGGATAGGATAGCATAGAGGATAGGATAGGATAGAGGATAGGGTAGGATAGAGGATAGGATAAGATAGAGGATGTGATAGGATAGAGCATAGGATAGGATAGAGGATAGGATAGGATAGAGGATAGGATACGATAGAGGATATAATAGGATAGAGGATAGGAAAGGATAGAGGATAGGATAGGATAGAGGATAGCATAGGATAGAGGATAGGATACGACAGGATAGAGGATAGGATATGATAGAGGATAGGATAGGATAGAGGATAGGATAGGATAGAGGATAGGATAGTATAGAGGATAGGATAAGATAGAGGATATGATAGGATAGACGATAGGATACGATAGAGGATAGGATAGGATCGAGGATAGGATAGGACAGAGGATACGATAGGATAGGATAGAGAATAGGATAGGATAGAGGATAGTATAGGATAGATGATAGGATAGGATAGAGGATAGAATAGGATAGACTATAGGATATGATAGAGGATAGGATAGGATAGAGGATAGGATAGGATAGAGGATAGGGTAGGATAGAGGATAGGATAGTATAGAGGATAGGATATAATAGAGGATAGGATAGGATAGAGGATAGCATAGGATTGAGGATAGGATAGGATAGGATAGAGGATAGGATAGGATAGAGCATAGGATACGATAGAGGATAGGATAGGCGATTGGATAGGATAGAGGATAGGATAGGACAGATGATATTATAGGATAGAGGATAGGATAGGATAGAGTATAGGATAGGATAGAGGATAGGATAAGATAGAGGATATGATAGGATAGACGATAGGATAGGATAGAGGATAGAATAGGATCGAGGATAGGATAGGACAGAGGATACGATAGGATAGGATAGAGAATAGGATAGGATAGATGATATTATAGGAAAGAGGATAGGATATGATAGAGGATCGGATAGGATAGAGGATTGGATAGGATAGAGAATATGATACTGTAGACGATAGGGGATTGGATCGGATACAGGATAGGATACGGTAGAGGATAGGATAGGATAGGATAGAGAATAGGATAGGATAGAGGATAGAAGAGGATAGAGGATAGGATAGGGTAGAGGATAGGATAGGATAGAGGATAGGATAGGATAGTATAGAGGATAGGATAGGATAGAGGATAGGATAGGATAGAGGATAGGATAGGATAGAGGATAGGATAGGATAGAGGATAGCATAGGATTGAGGATAGGATAGGATAGGATAGAGGATAGGATAGGATAGAGGATAGGATAGGATAGAGGATAGGATAGGATAGAGCATAGGATACGATAGAGGATAGGATAGGCGATTGGATAGGATAGAGGATAGGATAGGACAGATGATATTATAGGATAGAGGATAGGATAGGATAGAGTATAGGATAGGATAGAGGATAGGATAAGATAGAGGATATGATAGGATAGACGATAGGATAGGATAGAGGATAGGATAGGATCGAGGATAGGATAGGACAGAGGATACGATAGGATAGGATAGAGAATAGGATAGGATAGATGATATTATAGGAAAGAGGATAGGATATGATAGAGGATCGGATAGGATAGAGGATTGGATAGGATAGAGAATATGATACTGTAGACGATAGGGGATTGGATCGGATACAGGATAGGATACGGTAGAGGATAGGATAGGATGGGATAGAGAATAGGATAGGATAGAGGATAGGTTAGGATAGAGGATAGGATAGGATAGAGGATAGGATAGGGTAGAGGATAGGATAGGATAGAGGATTGGATAGGATAGAGGATAGGATATGATAGAGGATAGGATATGATAGAGGATAGGATAGGATAGAGGATAGGATACTATAGAGGATAGGATAAGATAGAGGATATGATAGGATAGACGATAGGATACGATAGAGGATAGGATAGGATCGAGGATAGGATAGGACAGAGGATACGATAGGATAGGATAGAGAATAGCATAGGATAGAGGATAGGATAGGATAGAGGATAGGATAGGATAGAGGATAGAATAGGATAGACTATAGGATATGATAGAGGATAGGATAGGATAGAGGATAGGATAGGATAGAGGATAGGGTAGGATAGAGGATAGGATAGTATAGAGGATAGGATATAATAGAGGATAGGATAGGATAGAGGATAGCATAGGATTGAGGATAGGATAGGATAGGATAGAGGATAGGATAGGATAGAGGATAGGATAGGATAGAGCATAGGATACGATAGAGGATAGGATAGGGGATTGGATAGGATAGAGGATAGGATAGGACAGATGATATTATAGGAATGAGGATAGGAAATGATAGAGGATACGATATTATAGAGGATAGGATAGGATAGAGGATAGGATAGGATAGAGGATAGGATGCGATAGAGGATACGAAAGGATAGGATAGAGGGTAGGATAGGATAGAGGATAGGATAGGATAGAGGATAGGATAGGATAGAGGATAGGATATGATAGAGGATAGGATAGCATAGAGGATAGGATAGGATAGAGGATAGGGTAGGATAGAGGATAGGATAAGATAGAGGATATGATAGGATAGAGCATAGGATAGGATAGAGGATAGGATAGGATAGAGGATAGGATAGTATAGAGGATAGGATATAATAGAGGATAGGATAGGATAGAGGATAGGATAGTATAGAGGATAGGATAGGAGAGAGGATAGGATAGGAGAGAGGATAGGATAGGATAGAGGATAGGATAGGATAGAGGATAGGATATGATAGAGGATAAGATAGGATAGAGGATAGGATAGGATAGAGGATAGGATAGGATAGAGGATAGGGTAGGATAGAGGATAGGATAGTATAGAGGATAGGATAGGATAGAGGATAGGATTGGATAGAGGATAGGATAGGATAGAGGATAGGATAGGATAGAGCATAGGATACGATAGAGGATAGGATAGGGGATTGGATAGGATAGAGGATAGGATAGGACAGATGATATTATAGGAATGAGGATAGGATATGATAGAGGATACGATATTATAGAGGATAGGATAGGATAGAGGATAGGATAGGATAGAGGATAGGATGCGATAGAGGATACGAAAGGATAGGATAGAGGGTAGGATAGGATAGAGGATAGGATAGGATAGAGGATAGGATAGGATAGAGGATAGGATATGATAGAGGATAGGATAGCATAGAGGATAGGATAGGATAGAGGATAGGGTAGGATAGAGGATAGGATAAGATAGAGGATATGATAGGATAGAGCATAGGATAGGATAGAGGATAGGATAGGATAGAGGATAGGATGCTATACAGGATATAATAGGATAGAAGATAGGAAAGGATAGAGGATAGAATAGGATAGAGGATAGCATAGGATAGAGGATAGGATAGGACAGGATAGAGGATAGGATAGGATAGAGGATAGGATAGGATAGAGCATAGGATACGAAAGAGGATAGGATAGTGGATTGGATAGGATAGAGGATAGGATAGGACAGATGATATTATAGGAATGAGGATAGGATATGATAGAGGATACGATATTATAGAGGATAGGATAGGATAGAGGATAGGATAGGATAGAGGATAGGATAGTATAGAGGATAGGATAGGATAGAGGATAGGATAGGATAGAGGATAGGATGCGATAGAGGATACGAAAGGATAGGATAGAGGGTAGGATAGGATAGAGGATAGGATAGGATAGAGGATAGGAGAGGATAGAGGATAGGATATGATAGAGGATAGGATATGATAGAGGATAGGATAGGATAGAGGATAGGATAGGATAGAGGATAGGGTAAGATAGAGGATAGGATAGTATAGAGGATAGGATATAATAGAGGATAGGATAGGATAGAGGATAGGATAGTATAGAGGATAGGATAGGAGAGAGGATAGGATAGGAGAGAGGATAGGATAGGATAGAGGATAGGATAGGATAGAGGATAGGATATGATAGAGGATAAGATAGGATAGAGGATAGGATAGGATACAGGATAGGATATGATAGAGGATAGGATAGGATAGAAGATAGGATCGGATAGAGGATAGGATAGAGGATTGGATAGGATAGAGTATAGGATAAGATAGAGGATAGGATAGGATAGAGGATAGGATAGGATAGAGGATAGGATAGGATAGAGGATAGGATAGGATAGAGGATAGGATTGGATAGAGGATATCATAGGGGATTGGATAGGATAGATGATAGGAGACGATAGAGGATAGGATAGGATAGAGGATAGGATAGGACAGATGATATTATAGGAATGAGGATAGGATATCATAGAGGATACGATATTATAGAGGATAGGATAGGATAGAGGATAGAATAGGATAGAGGATAGGATAGGATAGAGGATAGGATAGGATAGAGGATAGGTTAGTATAGAGGATAAGATAGGATAGAGGATAGGATAGGATAGAGGATAGGATCGGATAGAGGACAGGATAGGATAGAGTATAGGATAGGATAGAGGATAGGATACGATAGAGGATACGATAGGATAGGATAGAGGATATGATAGGATAGGGGATAGGATAGGATAGAGGATAGGATAGGATAGAGGATAGGATAGGATAGAGGATAGGATAGGATAGAGGATAGGATAGGATAGAGGGTAGGATAGGATAGAGGATAGGATAGGATAGAGGATAGGATAGGATAGAGGATAGGATATGATAGAGGATAGGATAGCATAGAGGATAGGATAGGATAGAGGATAGGGTAGGATAGAGGATAGGATAAGATAGAGGATATGATAGGATAGAGCATAGGATAGGATAGAGGATAGGATAGGATAGAGGATAGGATACTATACAGGATATAATAGGATAGAAGATAGGAAAGGATAGAGGATAGAATAGGATAGAGGATAGCATAGGATAGAGGATAGGATAGGACAGGATAGAGGATAGGATAGGATAGAGGATAGGATAGGATAGAGCATAGGATACGAAAGAGGATAGGATAGTGGATTGGATAGGATAGAGGATAGGATAGGACAGATGATATTATAGGAATGAGGATAGGATATGATAGAGGATACGATATTATAGAGGATAGGATAGGATAGAGGATAGGATAGGATAGAGGATAGGATAGTATAGAGGATAGGATAGGATAGAGGATAGGATAGGATAGAGGATAGGATAGGATAGAGGATAGGATTGGATAGAGGATATCATAGGGGATTGGATAGGATAGATGATAGGAGACGATAGAGGATAGGATAGGATAGAGGATAGGATAGGACAGATGATATTATAGGAATGAGGATAGGATATCATAGAGGATACGATATTATAGAGGATAGGATAGGATAGAGGATAGAATAGGATAGAGGATAGGATAGGATAGAGGATAGGATAGGATAGAGGATAGGTTAGTATAGAGGATAAGATAGGATAGAGGATAGGATAGGATAGAGGATAGGATCGGATAGAGGATAGGATAGGATAGAGTATAGGATAGGATAGAGGATAGGATACGATAGAGGATACGATAGGATAGGATAGAGGATATGATAGGATAGAGGATAGGATAGGATAGAGGATAGGATAGGATAGAGGATAGGATAGGATAGAGGATAGGATAGGATAGAGGATAGGATAGGATAGAGGGTAGGATAGGATAGAGGATAGGATAGGATAGAGCGTAGGATACGATAGAGGATAGGATAGGGGATTGGATAGGATAGAGGATAGGATAGGATAGAGGATAGGATAGGATAGAGCATAGGATACGATAGAGGATAGGATAGGGGATTGGATAGGATAGAGGATAGGATAGGACAGATGATATTATAGGAATGAGGATAGGATATGATAGAGGATACGATATTATAGAGGATAGGATAGGATAGAGGATAGGATAGGATAGAGGATAGGATGCGATAGAGGATACGAAAGGATAGGATAGAGGGTAGGATAGGATAGAGGATAGGATAGGATAGAGGATAGGATAGGATAGAGGATAGGATATGATAGAGGATAGGATAGCATAGAGGATAGGATAGGATAGAGGATAGGGTAGGATAGAGGATAGGATAAGATAGAGGATATGATAGGATAGAGCATAGGATAGGATAGAGGATAGGATAGGATAGAGGATAGGATACTATACAGGATATAATAGGATAGAAGATAGGAAAGGATAGAGGATAGAATAGGATAGAGGATAGCATAGGATAGAGGATAGGATAGGACAGGATAGAGGATAGGATAGGATAGAGGATAGGATAGGATAGAGCATAGGATACGAAAGAGGATAGGATAGTGGATTGGATAGGATAGAGGATAGGATAGGACAGATGATATTATAGGAATGAGGATAGGATATGATAGAGGATACGATATTATAGAGGATAGGATAGGATAGAGGATAGGATAGGATAGAGGATAGGATAGTATAGAGGATAGGATAGGATAGAGGATAGGATAGGATAGAGGATAGGATGCGATAGAGGATACGAAAGGATAGGATAGAGGGTAGGATAGGATAGAGGATAGGATAGGATAGGATAGAGGATAGGATAGGATAGGATAGAGGATAGGATAGGATAGAGGATAGGATATGATAGAGGATAGGATAGCATAGAGGATAGGATAGGATAGAGGATAGGGTAGGATAGAGGATAGGATAAGATAGAGGATATGATAGGATAGAGCATAGGATAGGATAGAGGATAGGATAGGATAGAGGATAGGATACTATACAGGATATAATAGGATAGAAGATAGGAAAGAATAGAGGATAGAATAGGATAGAGGATAGCATAGGATAGAGGATAGGATAGGACAGGATAGAGGATAGGATAGGATAGAGGATAGGATAGGATAGAGCATAGGATACGAAAGAGGATAGGATAGTGGATTGGATAGGATAGAGGATAGGATAGGACAGATGATATTATAGGAATGAGGATAGGATATGATAGAGGATACGATATTATAGAGGATAGGATAGGATAGAGGATAGGATAGGATAGAGGATAGGATAGTATAGAGGATAGGATAGGATAGAGGATAGGATAGGATAGAGGATAGGATGCGATAGAGGATACGAAAGGATAGGATAGAGGGTAGGATAGGATAGAGGATAGGATAGGATAGAGGATAGGAGAGGATAGAGGATAGGATATGATAGAGGATAGGATATGATAGAGGATAGGATAGGATAGAGGATAGGATATGATAGAGGATAGGATAGGATAGAAGATAGGATAGGATAGATGATAGGATATAATAGAGGATAGGATAAGATAGAGGATAAGATAGGATAGAGGATAGGATAGGATAGAGGATAGGATATGATAGAGGATAGGATAGGATAGAAGATAGGATAGGATAGATGATATTATAGGAAAGAGGAAAGGATATGATAGAGGATACGATATTATAGAGGATAGGTTAGGACAGAGGATTGGATAGGATAGAGGCTAGGATAGAGAATATGATACGGTAGACGATAGGGGATTGGATCGGATACAGGATAGGATATAATAGGATAGAGAATAGGATAAGATAGAGGATAGGTTAGGATAGAGGATAGGATAGGATAGAGGATAGAATAGGGTAGAGGATAGGTTAGGAATGAGGATAGGATCGGATAGAGGATATGATAGGGGATTGGATAGGATAGAGGATAGGATAGGATACAGGACAGGATAGGATAGAGGATAGGAAAGGATAGAGGATAGGATAGGATAGAGCATAGGATAGGATAGAGTATAGGATAAGATAGAGGATAGGATAGGATAGAGGATAGGATAGGATAGAGGATAGGATAGGGTAGAGGATAGGATAGGATAGAGGATAGGATAGGATAGAGGATAGGATAAGATAGAGGATAGGATAGAGGATATGATAGGGGATTGGATAGGATATAGGATAGGATAGGATAGAGGATAGGATACGATAGAGGATACGATAGGATAGGATAGAGGATAGGATAGGATAGAGGATAGGATAGGAAAGAGGATAGGATAGGATAGAGGATAGAGGATAGAGGATTGGATAGGATAGAGGATAGGATAAGATAGAGGATAAGATAGGATAGAAGATAGGATAGGATAGATGATATTATAGGAAAGAGGAAAGGATATGATAGAGGATACGATATTATAGAGGATAGGATAGGACAGAGGATTGGATAGGATAGAGGATAGGATAGAGAATATGATACGGTAGACGATAGGGGATTGGATCGGATACAGGATAGGATATAATAGGATAGAGAATAGGATAGGATAGAGGATAGGTTAAGATAGAGGATAGGATAGGATAGAGAATAGAATAGGGTAGAGGATAGGTTAGGATAGAGGATAGGATCGGATAGAGGATATGATAGGGGATTGGATAGGATAGAGGATAGGATAGGATACAGGACAGGATAGGATAGAGGATAGGAAAGGATAGAGGATAGGATAGGATAGAGGATAGGATAGGATAGAGGATAGGATAAGATAGAGGATAGGATAGGATAGAGGATAGGATAGGACAGATGATATTATAGGAATGAGGATAGGATATCATAGAGGATACGATATTATAGAGGATAGGATAGGATAGAGGATAGGATAGGATAGAGGATAGGATAGGATAGAGGATAGGATAGGATAGAGGATAGGTTAGTATAGAGGATAAGATAGGATAGAGGATAGGATAGGATAGAGGATAGGATCGGATAGAGGGTAGGATAGGATAGAGTATAGGATAGGATAGAGGATAGGATACGATAGAGGATACGATAGGATAGGATAGAGGATATGATAGGATAGAGGATAGGATAGGATAGAGGATAGGATAGGATAGAGGATAGGATAGGATAGAGGATAGGATAGGATAGCGGATAGGATAGGATAGAGGATAGGATAGGATAGAGGGTAGGATAGGATAGAGGATAGGATAGGATAGAGCGTAGGATACGATAGAGGATAGGATAGGGGATTGGATAGGATAGAGGATAGGATAGGGCAGATGATATTATAGGAATGAGGATAGGATATGATAGAGGATACGATATTATAGAGGATAGGATAGGATAGAGGATAGGATAGGATAGAGGATAGGATGCGATAGAGGATACGAAAGGATAGGATAGAGGGTAGGATAGGATAGAGGATAGGATAGGATAGAGGATAGGATAGGATAGAGGATAGGATATGATAGAGGATAGGATAGCATAGAGGATAGGATAGGATAGAGGATAGGGTAGGATAGAGGATAGGATAAGATAGAGGATATGATAGGATAGAGCATAGGATAGGATAGAGGATAGGAAAGGATAGAGGATATAATAGGATAGAGGATAGCATAGGATAGAGGATCGGATAGGACAGGATAGAGGATAGGATAGGATAGAGCATAGGATACGAAAGAGGATAGGATAGTGGATTGGATAGGATAGAGGATAGGATAGGACAGATGATATTATAGGAATGAGGATAGGATATGATACAGGATACGATATTATAGAGGATAGGATAGGATAGAGGATAGGATAGGATAAAGGATAGGATAGTATAGAGGATAGGATAGCATAGAGGATAGGATAGAATAGAGGATAGGATGCGATAGAGGATACGAAAGGATAGGATAGAGGGTAGGATAGGATAGAGGATAGGATAGGATAGAGGATAGGAGAGGATAGAGGATAGGATAGGATAGAGGATAGGATAGGATAGAGGATAGGATAGGATAGAGGATAGGATAGGATAGAGGGTAGGATAGGATAGAGGATAGGATAGGATAGAGCGTAGGATACGATAGAGGATAGGATAGGGGATTGGATAGGATAGAGGATAGGATAGGACAGATGATATTATAGGAATGAGGATAGGATATGATAGAGGATACGATATTATAGAGGATAGGATAGGATAGAGGATAGGATAGGATAGAGGATAGGATGCGATAGAGGATACGAAAGGATAGGATAGAGGGTAGGATAGGATAGAGGATAGGATAGGATAGAGGATAGGATAGGATAGAGGATAGGATATGATAGAGGATAGGATAGCATAGAGGATAGGATAGGATAGAGGATAGGGTAGGATAGAGGATAGGATAAGATAGAGGATATGATAGGATAGAGCATAGGATAGGATAGAGGATAGGAAAGGATAGAGGATAGAATAGGATAGAGGATAGCATAGGATAGAGGATCGGATAGGACAGGATAGAGGATAGGATAGGATAGAGGATAGGATAGGATAGAGCATAGGATACGAAAGAGGATAGGATAGTGGATTGGATAGGATAGAGGATAGGATAGGACAGATGATATTATAGGAATGAGGATAGGATATGATAGAGGATACGATATTATAGAGGATAGGATAGGATAGAGGATAGGATAGGATAGAGGATAGGATAGTATAGAGGATAGGATAGCATAGAGGATAGGATAGAATAGAGGATAGGATGCGATAGAGGATACGAAAGGATAGGATAGAGGGTAGGATAGGATAGAGGATAGGATAGGATAGAGGATAGGAGAGGATAGAGGATAGGATATGATAGAGGATAGGATATGATAGAGGATAGGATACGATAGAGGATAGGATAGGATAGAGGATAGGGTAGGATAGAGGATAGGATATAATAGAGGATAGGATAGGATAGAGGATAGGATAGTATAGAGGATAGGATAGGAGAGAGGATAGGATAGGAGAGAGGATAGGATAGGATAGAGGATAGGATAGGATAGAGGATAGGATATGATAGAGGATAGGATAGGATAGAAGATAGGATAGGATAGATGATAGGATATAATAGAGGATAGGATAAGATAGAGGATAAGATAGGATAGAGGATAGGATAGGATAGAGGATAGGATATGATAGAGGATAGGATAGGATAGAAGATAGGATAGGATAGATGATATTATA
The DNA here is from genome assembly GCF_050948215.1 of Halictus rubicundus. Classification (NCBI taxonomy): domain Eukaryota; kingdom Metazoa; phylum Arthropoda; class Insecta; order Hymenoptera; family Halictidae; genus Halictus; species Halictus rubicundus. Next base: position 565,753 of record NW_027488670.1, on the reverse strand, counting down.
GGAAAGAGGAAAGGATATGATAGAGGATACGATATTATAGAGGATAGGATAGGACAGAGGATTGGATAGGATAGAGGATAGGATAGAGAATATGATACGGTAGACGATAGGGGATTGGATCGGATACAGGATAGGATATAATAGGATAGAGAATAGGATAGGATAGAGGATAGGTTAAGATAGAGGATAGGATAGGATAGAGAATAGAATAGGGTAGAGGATAGGTTAGGATAGAGGATAGGATCGGATAGAGGATATGATAGGGGATTGGATAGGATAGAGGATAGGATAGGATACAGGACAGGATAGGATAGAGGATAGGAAAGGATAGAGGATAGGATAGGATAGAGGATAGGATAGGATAGAGGATAGGATAAGATAGAGGATAGGATAGGATAGAGGATAGGATAGGACAGATGATATTATAGGAATGAGGATAGGATATCATAGAGGATAGGATAGGATAGAGGATAGGATAGGATAGAGGATAGGATAGGATAGAGGATAGGTTAGGATAGAGGATAGGTTAGTATAGAGGATAAGATAGGATAGAGGATAGGATAGGATAGAGGATAGGATCGGATAGAGGATAGGATAGGATAGAGTATAGGATAGGATAGAGGATAGGATACGATAGAGGATACGATAGGATAGGATAGAGGATATGATAGGATAGAGGATAGGATAGGATAGAGGATAGGATAGGATAGAGGATAGGATAGGATAGGATAGAGGATAGGATAGGATAGAGGATAGGATAGGATAGAGGGTAGGATAGGATAGAGGATAGGATAGGATAGAGCGTAGGATACGATAGAGGATAGGATAGGGGATTGGATAGGATAGAGGATAGGATAGGATAGAGGATAGGATAGGATAGAGCATAGGATACGATAGAGGATAGGATAGGGGATTGGATAGGATAGAGGATAGGATAGGACAGATGATATTATAGGAATGAGGATAGGATATGATAGAGGATACGATATTATAGAGGATAGGATAGGATAGAGGATAGGATGCGATAGAGGATACGAAAGGATAGGATAGAGGATAGGATAGGATAGAGGATAGGATAGGATAGAGGATAGGATATGATAGAGGATAGGATAGAGGATAGGATATGATAGAGGATAGGATAGCATAGAGGGTAGGATAGGATAGAGGATAGGGTAGGATAGAGGATAGGATAAGATAGAGGATATGATAGGATAGAGCATAGGATAGGATAGAGGATAGGAAAGGATAGAGGATAGAATAGGATAGAGGATAGCATAGGATAGAGGATCGGATAGGACAGGATAGAGGATAGGATAGGATAGAGGATAGGATAGGATAGAGCATAGGATACGAAAGAGGATAGGATAGTGGATTGGATAGGATAGAGGATAGGATAGGACAGATGATATTATAGGAATGAGGATAGGATATGATAGAGGATACGATATTATAGAGGATAGGATAGGATAGAGGATAGGATAGGATAGAGGATAGGATAGTATAGAGGATAGGATAGCATAGAGGATAGGATAGAATAGAGGATAGGATGCGATAGAGGATACGAAAGGATAGGATAGAGGGTAGGATAGGATAGAGGATAGGATAGGATAGAGGATAGGAGAGGATAGAGGATAGGATATGATAGAGGATAGGATATGATAGAGGATAGGATAGGATAGAGGATAGGATAGGATAGAGGATAGGGTAGGATAGAGGATAGGATAGTATAGAGGATAGGATATAATAGAGGATAGGATAGGATAGAGGATAGGATAGTATAGAGGATAGGATAGGAGAGAGGATAGGATAGGAGAGAGGATAGGATAGGATAGAGGATACGATAGGATAGAGGATAGGATATGATAGAGGATAGGATAGGATAGAGGATAGGATAGGATAGAGGATAGGTTAGTATAGAGGATAAGATAGGATAGAGGATAGGATAGGATAGAGGATAGGATCGGATAGAGGGTAGGATAGGATAGAGTATAGGATAGGATAGAGGATAGGATACGATAGAGGATACGATAGGATAGGATAGAGGATATGATAGGATAGAGGATAGGATAGGATAGAGGATAGGATAGGATAGAGGATAGGATAGGATAGAGGATAGGATAGGATAGCGGATAGGATAGGATAGAGGATAGGATAGGATAGAGGGTAGGATAGGATAGAGGATAGGATAGGATAGAGCGTAGGATACGATAGAGGATAGGATAGGGGATTGGATAGGATAGAGGATAGGATAGGGCAGATGATATTATAGGAATGAGGATAGGATATGATAGAGGATACGATATTATAGAGGATAGGATAGGATAGAGGATAGGATAGGATAGAGGATAGGATGCGATAGAGGATACGAAAGGATAGGATAGAGGGTAGGATAGGATAGAGGATAGGATAGGATAGAGGATAGGATAGGATAGAGGATAGGATATGATAGAGGATAGGATAGCATAGAGGATAGGATAGGATAGAGGATAGGGTAGGATAGAGGATAGGATAAGATAGAGGATATGATAGGATAGAGCATAGGATAGGATAGAGGATAGGAAAGGATAGAGGATATAATAGGATAGAGGATAGCATAGGATAGAGGATCGGATAGGACAGGATAGAGGATAGGATAGGATAGAGGATAGGATAGGATAGAGCATAGGATACGAAAGAGGATAGGATAGTGGATTGGATAGGATAGAGGATAGGATAGGATAGAGGATAGGAGAGGATAGAGGATAGGATAGGATAGAGGATAGGATAGGATAGAGGATAGGATAGGATAGAGGATAGGATAGGATAGAGGGTAGGATAGGATAGAGGATAGGATAGGATAGAGCGTAGGATACGATAGAGGATAGGATAGGGGATTGGATAGGATAGAGGATAGGATAGGACAGATGATATTATAGGAATGAGGATAGGATATGATAGAGGATACGATATTATAGAGGATAGGATAGGATAGAGGATAGGATAGGATAGAGGATAGGATGCGATAGAGGATACGAAAGGATAGGATAGAGGGTAGGATAGGATAGAGGATAGGATAGGATAGAGGATAGGATAGGATAGAGGATAGGATATGATAGAGGATAGGATAGCATAGAGGATAGGATAGGATAGAGGATAGGGTAGGATAGAGGATAGGATAAGATAGAGGATATGATAGGATAGAGCATAGGATAGGATAGAGGATAGGAAAGGATAGAGGATAGAATAGGATAGAGGATAGCATAGGATAGAGGATCGGATAGGACAGGATAGAGGATAGGATAGGATAGAGGATAGGATAGGATAGAGCATAGGATACGAAAGAGGATAGGATAGTGGATTGGATAGGATAGAGGATAGGATAGGACAGATGATATTATAGGAATGAGGATAGGATATGATAGAGGATACGATATTATAGAGGATAGGATAGGATAGAGGATAGGATAGGATAGAGGATAGGATAGTATAGAGGATAGGATAGCATAGAGGATAGGATAGAATAGAGGATAGGATGCGATAGAGGATACGAAAGGATAGGATAGAGGGTAGGATAGGATAGAGGATAGGATAGGATAGAGGATAGGAGAGGATAGAGGATAGGATATGATAGAGGATAGGATATGATAGAGGATAGGATAGGATAGAGGATAGGATAGGATAGAGGATAGGGTAGGATAGAGGATAGGATATAATAGAGGATAGGATAGGATAGAGGATAGGATAGTATAGAGGATAGGATAGGAGAGAGGATAGGATAGGAGAGAGGATAGGATAGGATAGAGGATAGGATAGGATAGAGGATAGGATATGATAGAGGATAGGATAGGATAGAAGATAGGATAGGATAGATGATAGGATATAATAGAGGATAGGATAAGATAGAGGATAAGATAGGATAGAGGATAGGATAGGATAGAGGATAGGATATGATAGAGGATAGGATAGGATAGAAGATAGGATAGGATAGATGATATTATAGGAAAGAGGAAAGGATATGATAGAGGATACGATATTATAGAGGATAGGATAGGACAGAGGATTGGATAGGATAGAGGATAGGATAGAGAATATGATACGGTAGACGATAGGGGATTGGATCGGATACAGGATAGGATATAATAGGATAGAGAATAGGATAGGATAGAGGATAGGTTAAGATAGAGGATAGGATAGGATAGAGAATAGAATAGGGTAGAGGATAGGTTAGGATAGAGGATAGGATCGGATAGAGGATATGATAGGGGATTGGATAGGATAGAGGATAGGATAGGATACAGGACAGGATAGGATAGAGGATAGGAAAGGATAGAGGATAGGATAGGATAGAGGATAGGATAGGATAGAGGATAGGATAAGATAGAGGATAGGATAGGATAGAGGATAGGATAGGACAGATGATATTATAGGAATGAGGATAGGATATCATAGAGGATAGGATAGGATAGAGGATAGGATAGGATAGAGGATAGGATAGGATAGAGGATAGGTTAGGATAGAGGATAGGTTAGTATAGAGGATAAGATAGGATAGAGGATAGGATAGGATAGAGGATAGGATCGGATAGAGGATAGGATAGGATAGAGTATAGGATAGGATAGAGGATAGGATACGATAGAGGATACGATAGGATAGGATAGAGGATATGATAGGATAGAGGATAGGATAGGATAGAGGATAGGATAGGATAGAGGATAGGATAGGATAGGATAGAGGATAGGATAGGATAGAGGATAGGATAGGATAGAGGGTAGGATAGGATAGAGGATAGGATAGGATAGAGCGTAGGATACGATAGAGGATAGGATAGGGGATTGGATAGGATAGAGGATAGGATAGGATAGAGGATAGGATAGGATAGAGCATAGGATACGATAGAGGATAGGATAGGGGATTGGATAGGATAGAGGATAGGATAGGACAGATGATATTATAGGAATGAGGATAGGATATGATAGAGGATACGATATTATAGAGGATAGGATAGGATAGAGGATAGGATGCGATAGAGGATACGAAAGGATAGGATAGAGGATAGGATAGGATAGAGGATAGGATAGGATAGAGGATAGGATATGATAGAGGATAGGATAGAGGATAGGATATGATAGAGGATAGGATAGCATAGAGGGTAGGATAGGATAGAGGATAGGGTAGGATAGAGGATAGGATAAGATAGCGGATATGATAGGATAGAGCATAGGATAGGATAGAGGATAGGAAAGGATAGAGGATAGAATAGGATAGAGGATAGCATAGGATAGAGGATCGGATAGGACAGGATAGAGGATAGGATAGGATAGAGGATAGGATAGGATAGAGCATAGGATACGAAAGAGGATAGGATAGTGGATTGGATAGGATAGAGGATAGGATAGGACAGATGATATTATAGGAATGAGGATAGGATATGATAGAGGATACGATATTATAGAGGATAGGATAGGATAGAGGATAGGATAGGATAGAGGATAGGATAGTATAGAGGATAGGATAGCATAGAGGATAGGATAGAATAGAGGATAGGATGCGATAGAGGATACGAAAGGATAGGATAGAGGGTAGGATAGGATAGAGGATAGGATAGGATAGAGGATAGGAGAGGATAGAGGATAGGATATGATAGAGGATAGGATATGATAGAGGATAGGATAGGATAGAGGATAGGATAGGATAGAGGATAGGGTAGGATAGAGGATAGGATAGTATAGAGGATAGGATATAATAGAGGATAGGATAGGATAGAGGATAGGATAGTATAGAGGATAGGATAGGAGAGAGGATAGGATAGGAGAGAGGATAGGATAGGATAGAGGATACGATAGGATAGAGGATAGGATATGATAGAGGATAGGATAGGATAGAAGATAGGATAGGATAGATGATAGGATATAATAGAGGATAGGATAAGATAGAGGATAAGATAGGATAGAGGATAGGATAGGATAGAGGATAGGATATGATAGAGGATAGGATAGGATAGAAGATAGGATAGGATAGATGATATTATAGGAAAGAGGAAAGGATATGATAGAGGATACGATATTATAGAGGATAGGATAGAACAGAGGATTGGATAGGATAGTGGATAGGATAGAGAATATGATACGGTAGACGATAGGGGATTGGATCGGATACAGGATAGGATATAATAGGATAGAGAATAGGATAGGATAGAGGATAGGATAGGATAGAGGATAGGATAGGATAGAGGATACGATAAGATAGAGGATAGGATAGGATAGAGGATAGGATAGGATAGAGGATAGGATAGGGTAGAGGATAGGATAGGATAGAGGATAGGATAGGATAAGATAGAGGATAGGATAGAGGATATGATAGGGGATTGGATAGGATATAGGATAGGATAGGATAGAGGATAGGATACGATAGAGGATACGATAGGATAGGATAGAGGATAGGATAGGATAGAGGATAGGATAGGATAGAGGATAGGATAGGATAGAGGATAGAGGATAGAGGATAGAGGATAGAGGATTGGATAGGATAGAGGATAGGATAAGATAGATTATAAGATAGGATAGAGGATAGGATAGGATAGAGGATAGGATATGATAGAGGATAAGATAGGATAGAGGATAGGATAGGATAGAGGATAGGATAGGATAGATGATAGGATAGGATAGAGGATAGGATAAGATAGAGGATAGGATAGGATAGATGATATTATAGGAAAGAGGATAGGATAGGATAGAGGATAGGATAGGATAGAGGATAGGATAGGATAGAGGATAGGATAGTATAGAGGATAGGATAGGATAGAGGATAGGATAGGATAGAGGATAGGATGCGATAGAGGATACGAAAGGATAGGATAGAGGGTAGGATAGGATAGATGATAGGATAGGATAGAGGATAGGAGAGGATAGAGGATAGGATATGATAGAGGATAGGATAGGATAGAGGATACGATAGGATAGAGGATAGGATAGTATAGAGGATAGGATAAGATAGAGGATATGATAGGATAGACGATAGGATACGATAGAGGATAGGATAGGATCGAGGATAGGATAGGACAGAGGATACGATAGGATAGGATAGAGAATAGGATAGGATAGAGGATAGGATAGGATAGAGGATAGGATAGGATAGAGGATAAGATAGGATAGAGGATAGGATAGGATAGAGGATAGGGTAGGATAGAGGATAGGATAGGGTAGATGATATTATAGGAAAGAGGAAAGGATATGATAGAGGATACGATATTATAGAGGATAGGATAGGACAGAGGATTGGATAGGATAGAGGATAGGATTGAGAATATGATACGGTAGACGATAGGGGATTGGATCGGATACAGGATAGGAGGCGGTACAGGATAGGATATAATAGGATAGAGAATAGGATAGGATAGAGGATAGGAGAGGATAGAGGATAGGATATTATAGAGGATAGGATAGGATAGAGGATACGATAGGATAGAGGATAGGATAGTATAGAGAATAGGATAAGATAGAGGATATGATAGGGGATTGGATAGGATAGAGGATAGGATAGGATAAAGGACAGGATAGGATAGAGGATAGGAAAGGATAGAGGATAGGATAGGATAGAGGATAGGATAGGATAGAGGATAGAATAAGATAGAGGATAGGATAGGATAGAGGATAGGATAGGATAGATGATAGGATAGGGTAGAGGATAGGATAGGATAGAGGATAGGATGGGATAGAGGATAGGATAAGATAGAGGATAGGATAGGATAGAGGATATGATAGGCGATTGGATAGGATAGAGGATAGGATAGGATAGAGGATAGGATACGATAGAGGATACGATAGGATAGGATAGAGGATAGGATAGGATAGAGGATAGAGGATAGGATAGGATAGAGGATAGGATAGGATAGAGGATAGGATAGGATAGAGGATAGGATAGGATAGGATAGAGGATAGGATAGGATAGAGGATAGGATAGGATAGAGGATAGGATAGGATAGAGGATAGGATAGGATAGAGGATAGGATAGGATAGAGGATAGGATAGGATAGAGGATAGGATAGGATAGAGGATAGGATGCGATAGAGGATACGAAAGGATAGGATAGAGGATAGGATAGGATAGAGGATAGGATAGGATAGAGGCTAGGAGAGGATAGAGGATAGGATAGGATAGAGGATAGGATACGATAGAGGATACGATAGGATAGGATAGAGGATAGGATAGGATAGAGGATAGAGGATAGAGGATAGGATAGGATAGAGGATAGGATAGGATAGAGGATAGGATAGGATAGAGGATAGGATAGGATAGAGGATAGGATAGGATAGAGGATAGGATAGGATAGAGGATAGGATAAGATAGAGGATAGGATAGGATAGAGGATAGGATAGGATAGAGGATAGGATATGATAGTGGATCGGATACGATAGAGGATTGGATAGGATAGAGGATAGGATAAGATAGAGGATAAGATAGGATAGAGGATAGGATAGGATAGAGGATAGGATATGATAGACGATAAGATAGGATACAGGATAGGATAGGATAGAGGATAGGATAGGATAGATGATAGGATAGGATAGAGGATAGGATAAGATAGAGGATAGGATAGGATAGATGATATTATAGGAAAGAGGATAGGATAGGATAGAGGATAGGATAGGATAGAGGATAGGATACGATAGAGGATATAATAGGATAGAGGATAGGAAAGGATAGAGGATAGGATAGGATAGAGGATAGCATAGGATAGAGGATAGGATAGGACAGGATAGAGGATAGGATAGGATAGAGGATAGGATAGGATAGAGGATAGGATAGGATAGAGGATAGGATATGATAGTGGATCGGATACGATAGAGGATTGGATAGGATAGAGGATAGGATAAGATAGAGGATAAGATAGGATAGAGGATAGGATAGGATAGAGGATAGGATATGATAGAGGATAAGATAGGATAGAGGATAGGATAGGATAGAGGATAGGATAGGACAGATGATAGGATAGGATAGAGGATAGGATAAGATAGAGGATAGGATAAGATAGATGATATTATAGGAAAGAGGATAGGATAGGATAGAGGATAGGATAGGATAGAGGATAGGATACGATAGAGGATATAATAGGATAGAGGATAGGAAAGGATAGAGGATAGAATAGGATAGAGGATAGCATAGATAGAGGATAGGATAGGACAGGATAGAGGATAGGATAGGATAGAGGATAGGATAGGATAGAGCATAGGATACGATAGAGGATAGGATAGTGGATTGGATAGGATAGAGGATAGGATAGTGGATTGGATAGGATAGAGGATAGGATAGGACAGATGATATTATAGGAATGAGGATAGGATATGATAGAGGATAGGATAGGATAGAGGATAGGATAGGATAGAGGATAGAGGATAGGATAGGATAGAGGATAGGATAGGATAGAGGATAGGATTAGGATAGAGGATAGGATAGGATAGAGGATAGGATAGGATAGAGGATAGGATAGGATAGAGGATAGGATAGGATAGGAGGATAGGATGCGATAGAGGATACGAAAGGATAGGATAGAGGGTAGGATAGGATAGAGGATAGGATAGGATAGAGGGTAGGAGAGGATAGAGGATAGGATAGGATAGAGGATAGGATACGATAGAGGATACGATAGGATAGGATAGAGGATAGGATAGGATAGAGGATAGAGGATAGGATAGGATAGAGGATAGGATAGTATAGAGGATAGGATAGGATAGAGGATAGGATAGGATAGAGGATAGGATGGGATAGAGGATAGGATAGGATAGAGGATAGGATAGGATAGAGGATAGGATAGGATAGGGGATAGGATATGATAGTGGATCGGATACGATAGAGGATTGGATAGGATAGAGGATAGGATAAGATAGAGGATAAGATAGGATAGAGGATAGGATAGGATAGAGGATAGGATATGATAGAGGATAAGATAGGATACAGGATAGGATAGGATAGAGGATAGGATAGGATAGATGATAGGATAGGATAGAGGATAGGATAAGATAGAGGATAGGATAGGATAGATGATATTATAGGAAAGAGGATAGGATAGGATAGAGGATAGGATAGGATAGAGGATAGGATACGATAGAGGATATAATAGGATAGAGGATAGAAAGGATAGAGGATAGGATAGGATAGAGGGATAGCATAGGATAGAGGATAGGATAGGACAGGATAGAGGATAGGATAGGATAGAGGATAGGATAGGATAGAGGATAGGATAGGATAGATGATAGGATAGGATAGAGGATAGGATAAGATAGAGGATAGGATAGGATAGATGATATTATAGGAAAGAGGATAGGATAGGATAGAGGATAGGATAGGATAGAGGATAGGATACGATAGAGGATATAATAGGATAGAGGGTAGGAAAGGATAGGGGATAGAATAGGATAGAGGATAGCATAGGATAGAGGATAGGATAGGACAGGATAGAGGATAGGATAGGATAGAGGATAGGATAGGATAGAGCATAGGATACGATAGAGGATAGGATAGGATAGAGGATAGGATAGGATAGAGCATAGGATACGATAGAGGATAGGATAGTGGATTGGATAGGATAGAGGATAGGATAGTGGATTGGATAGGATAGAGGATAGGATAGGACAGATGATATTATAGGAATGAGGATAGGATATGATAGAGGATAGGATAGGATAGAGGATAGGATAGGATAGAGGATAGGATAGTATAGAGGATAGGATAGGATAGAGGATATGATAGGATAGACGATAGGATACGATAGAGGATAGGATAGGATCGAGGATAGGATAGGACAGATTATACGATAGGATAGGATAGAGAATAGGATAGGATAGAGGATAGGATAGGATAGAGGATAGGATAGGATAGAGGATAGAATATGATAGAGGATAGGATATGATAGAGGATAGGATAGGATAGAGGATAGGATAGGATAGAGGATAGGGTAGGATAGAGGATAGGATAGTATAGAGGATAGGATATAATAGAGGATAGGATAGGATAGAGGATAGAGGATAGAGGATAGAGGATAGAGGATAGAGGATAGAGGATAGAGGATAGGATAGGATAGAGGACAGGATAGGATAGAGGATAGGATAGGATAGAGGATACGATAGGATAGGATAGAGAATAGGATACTATAGAGGATAGGACAGGACAGAGGATAGGATATGATAGAGGATAGGATAGGATAGAAGATAGGATAGGATAGATGATAGGATAGGATAGATGATAGGATAGGATAGAGGATAGGATAAGATAGAGGATAGGATAGGATAGAGGATAGGATAGGATAGAGCATAGGAAAGGATAGAGGATAGGATAGGATAGAGGATAGCATAGGATAGAGGATAGGATAGGACAGGATAGAGGATAGGATAGGATAGAGGATAGGATAGGATAGAGCATAGGATACGATAGAGGATAGGATAGTGGATTGGATAGGATAGAGGATAGGATAGGACAGATGATATTATAGGAATGAGGATAGGATATGGTAGTAGAGGATAGGATATTATAGAGGATAGGATAGGATAGAGGATAGGATAGGATAGAGGATAGGATAGTATAGAGGGATAGGATAGGATAGAGGATAGGATAGGATAGAGGATAGGATGCGATAGAGGATACGAAAGGATAGGATAGAGGGTAGGATAGGATACAGGATAGGATAGGATAGAGGGTAGGAGAGGATAGAGGATAGGATATGATAGAGGGTAGGATAGGATAGAGGATAGGATAGGATAGAGGATAGGATAGTATAGAGGATAGGATAAGATAGGGGATATGATAGGATAGACGATAGGATACGATAGAGGATAGGATAGGATCGAGGATAGGATAGGACAGAGGATACGATAGTATAGGATAGAGAATAGGATAGGATAGAGGATAGGATAGGATGGAGGATAGGATAGGATAGAGGATAGAATAGGATAGAGGATAGGATATGATAGAGGATAGGATAGGATAGAGGATAGGATAGGATAGAGGATAGGATAGAGAATATGATACGGTAGACGATAGGGGATTGGATCGGATACAGGATAGGAGGCGGTACAGGATAGGATATAATAGGATAGAGAATAGGATAGGATAGAGGATAGGTTAGGATAGAGGATAGGATAGGATAGAGGATAGAATAGGGTAGAGGATAGGTTAGGATAGAGGATAGGATCGGATAGAGGATATGATAGGGGATTGGATAGGATAGAGGATAGGATAGGATACAGGACAGGATAGGATAGAGGATAGGAAAGGATAGAGGATAGGATAGGATAGAGGATAGGATAGGATAGAGGATAGGATAAGATAGAGGATAGGATAGGATAGAGGATTGGATAGGATAGAGGATAGGATAAGATAGAGGATAGGATAGGATAGAGGATTGGATAGGATAGAGAATATGATACGGTAGACGATAGGGGATTGGATCGGATACAGGATAGGAGGCGGTAGAGGATAGGATAGGATAGGATGGAGGATAGGTTAGGATAGAGGATAGGTTAGGATAGAGGATAGGATAGGATAGGATAGAGGATAGTATAGGATAGAGGATACGATAGGAATGAGGATAGGATAGAGAATAGGATAGGATAGAGGATAGGGGATTGGATCGGATACAGGATAGGAGAAGATAGAGGATAGGATAGGATAGAGGATAGGATAGGATAGAGGATAGGATAGTATAGAGGATAGGATAGGATAGAGGATAGGATAGGATAGAGGATAGGATACGATAGAGGATACGATAGGATAGGATAGAGGGTAGGATAGGATAGAGGATAGGATAGGATAGAGGATAGGATAGGATAGAGGATACGATAGGAATGAGGATAGGATAGAGAGTAGGATAGGATAGAGGATAGGGGATTAGATCGGATACAGGATAGGAGAGGATAGAGGATAGGATAGTATAGAGGATAGGATAGGATAGAGGATAGGATAAGGATAGAGGATAGGATAGGATAGAGGATAGGATAGGATAGAGGATAGGATAGAGGATAGAGGATAGGATAGGATAGAGGATAGGATAGGATAGAGGATAGGATAAGATAGAGGATAGGATAGGATAGAGGATTGGATAGGATAGAGAATATGATACGGTAGACGATAGGGGATTGGATCGGATACAGGATAGGAGGCGGTAGAGGATAGGATAGGATAGGATGGAGGATAGGTTAGGATAGAGGATAGGTTAGGATAGAGGATAGGATAGGATAGGATAGAGGATAGTATAGGATAGAGGATACGATAGGAATGAGGATAGGATAGAGAATAGGATAGGATAGAGGATAGGGGATTGGATCGGATACAGGATAGGAGACGATAGAGGATAGGATAGGATAGAGGATAGGATAGGATAGAGGATAGGATAGTATAGAGGATAGGATAGGATAGAGGATAGGATAGGATAGAGGATAGGATAGGACAGATGATATTATAGGAATGAGGATAGGATATGATAGAGGATACGATATTATAGAGGATAGGATAGGATAGAGGATAGGATAGGATAGAGGATAGGATAGTATAGAGGATAGGATAGGATAGAGGATAGGATAGGATAGAGGATAGGATGCGATAGAGGATACGATAGGATAGGATAGAGGATAGGATAGGAAAGATGATAGGATAGGATAGAGGATAGGATAAGATAGAGGATAGGATAGGATAGAGGATAGGATAGGGGATTGGATAGGATAGAGGATAGGATAGGATAGAGGATAGGATACGATAGAGGATACGATAGGAATGAGGATAGGATAGAGAATAGGATAGGATAGAGGATAGGGGATTGGATCGGATACAGGATAGGAGACGATAGAGGATAGGATAGTATAGAGGATAGGATAGGATAGAGGATAGGATAGGATAGAGGATAGGATAGTATAGAGGATAGGATAGGATAGAGGATAGGATAGGATAGAGGATAGGATACGATAGAGGATACGATAGGATAGGATAGAGGATAGGATAGGATAGAGGATAGGATAGGATAGAGGATAGGATAGTATAGAGGATAGGATAGGATAGAGGATAGGATAGGATAGAGGATACGATATTATAGAGGATAGGATAGGATAGAGGATAGGATAGGATAGAGGATAGGATAGTATAGAGGATAGGATAGGATAGAGGATAGGATAGGATAGAGGATAGGATGCGATAGAGGATACGAAAGGATAGGATAGAGGGTAGGATAGGATAGAGGATAGGATAGGATGGAGGATAGGAGAGGATAGAGGATAGGATATGATAGAGGATAGGATAGGATAGAGGATAGGATAGGATAGAGGATAGGATAGTATAGAGGATAGGATAAGATAGAGGATATGATAGGATAGACGATAGGATACGATAGAGGATAGGATAGGATAGAGGATAGGGGATTGGATCGGATACAGGATAGGAGAGGATAGAGGATAGCATAGTATAGAGGATAGGATAGGATAGAGGATAGGATAGGATAGAGGATAGGATACGATAGAGGATACGATAGAATAGGATAGAGGATAGGATAGGATAGAGGATAGGATAGGATAGAGGATAGGATAGGATAGAGGATAGGATATGATAGAGGATAAGATAGGATAGAGGATAAGATAGGATAGAGGATAGGATAGGATAGAGGATAGGATAGGATAGATGATAGGATAGGATAGAGGATAGGATAAGATAGAGGATAGGATAGGATAGATGATATTATAGGAAAGAGGAAAGGATATGATAGAGGATACGATATTGTAGAGGATAGGATAGTATAGAGGATAGGATAGGATAGAGGATAGGATAGTATAGAGGATAGGAAAGGATAGAGGATAGGATAGGATAGAGGATAGCATAGGATAGAGGATAGGATAGGACAGGATAGAGGATAGGATAGGATAGAGGATAGGATAGGATAGAGCATAGGATACGATAGAGGATAGGATAGTGGATTGGATAGGATAGAGGATAGGATAGGACAGATGATATTATAGGAATGAGGATAGGATATGATAGAGGATACGATATTATAGAGGATAGGATAGGATAGAGGATAGGATAGGATAGAGGATAGGGGATTGGATCGGATACAGGATAGGAGAGGATAGAGGATAGCATAGTATAGAGGATAGGATAGGATAGAGGATAGGATAGGATAGAGGATAGGATAGTATAGAGGATAGGATAGGATAGAGGATAGGATAGGATAGAGGATAGGATGCGATAGAGGATACGAAAGGATAGGATAGAGGGTAGGATAGGATAGAGGATAGGATAGGATGGAGGATAGGAGAGGATAGAGGATAGGATATGATAGAGGATAGGATAGGATAGAGGATAGGATAGGATAGAGGATAGGATAGTATAGAGGATAGGATAAGATAGAGGATATGATAGGATAGACGATAGGATACGATAGAGGATAGGATAGGATAGAGGATAGGGGATTGGATCGGATACAGGATAGGAGAGGATAGAGGATAGCATAGTATAGAGGATAGGATAGGATAGAGGATAGGATAGGATAGAGGATAGGATACGATAGAGGATACGATAGAATAGGATAGAGGATAGGATAGGATAGAGGATAGGATAGGATAGAGGATAGGATAGGATAGAGGATAGGATATGATAGAGGATAAGATAGGATAGAGGATAAGATAGGATAGAGGATAGGATAGGATAGAGGATAGGATAGGATAGATGATAGGATAGGATAGAGGATAGGATAAGATAGAGGATAGGATAGGATAGATGATATTATAGGAAAGAGGAAAGGATATGATAGAGGATACGATATTGTAGAGGATAGGATAGTATAGAGGATAGGATAGGATAGAGGATAGGATAGTATAGAGGATAGGAAAGGATAGAGGATAGGATAGGATAGAGGATAGCATAGGATAGAGGATAGGATAGGACAGGATAGAGGATAGGATAGGATAGAGGATAGGATAGGATAGAGCATAGGATACGATAGAGGATAGGATAGTGGATTGGATAGGATAGAGGATAGGATAGGACAGATGATATTATAGGAATGAGGATAGGATATGATAGAGGATACGATATTATAGAGGATAGGATAGGATAGAGGATAGGATAGGATAGAGGATAGGGGATTGGATCGGATACAGGATAGGAGAGGATAGAGGATAGCATAGTATAGAGGATAGGATAGGATAGAGGATAGGATAGGATAGAGGATAGGATACGATAGAGGATACGATAGAATAGGATAGAGGATAGGATAGGATAGAGGATAGGATAGGATAGAGGATAGGATAGGATAGAGGATAGGATATGATAGAGGATAAGATAGGATAGAGGATAAGATAGGATAGAGGATAGGATAGGATAGAGGATAGGATAGGATAGATGATAGGATAGGATAGAGGATAGGATAAGATAGAGGATAGGATAGGATAGATGATATTATAGGAAAGAGGAAAGGATATGATAGAGGATACGATATTGTAGAGGATAGGATAGTATAGAGGATAGGATAGGATAGAGGATAGGATAGTATAGAGGATAGGAAAGGATAGAGGATAGGATAGGATAGAGGATAGCATAGGATAGAGGATAGGATAGGACAGGATAGAGGATAGGATAGGATAGAGGATAGGATAGGATAGAGCATAGGATACGATAGAGGATAGGATAGTGGATTGGATAGGATAGAGGATAGGATAGGACAGATGATATTATAGGAATGAGGATAGGATATGATAGAGGATACGATATTATAGAGGATAGGATAGGATAGAGGATAGGATAGGATAGAGGATAGAATAGGATAGAGGATAGCATAGGATAGAGGATAGGATAGGACAGGATAGAGGATAGGATAGGATAGAGGATAGGATAGGATAGAGCATAGGATACGAAAGAGGATAGGATAGTGGATTGGATAGGATAGAGGATAGGATAGGACAGATGATATTATAGGAATGAGGATAGGATATGATAGAGGATACGATATTATAGAGGATAGGATAGGACAGGATAGAGGATAGGGTAGGATAGAGGATAGGATAGTATAGAGGATAGGATATAATAGAGGATAGGATAGGATAGAGGATAGGATAGTATAGAGGATAGGATAGGAGAGAGGATAGGATAGGAGAGAGGATAGGATAGGATAGAGGATAGGATAGGATAGAGGATAGGATATGATAGAGGATAGGATAGGATAGAAGATAGGATAGGATAAATGATAGGATAGGATAGAAGATAGGATAGGATAGATGATATTATAGGAAAGAAGGGAAAGGATATTATAGAGGATACGATATTATAGAGGATAGGATAGGACAGAGCATTGGATAGGATAGAGGATAGGATAGAGAATATGATACGGTAGACGATAGGGGATTGGATCGGATACAGGATAGGATATAATAGGATAGAGAATAGGATAGGATAGAGGATAGGTTAGGACAGAGGATATAGGATAGGATAGAGGATAGAATATGGTAGAGGATAGGTTAGGAATGAGGATAGGATCGGATAGAGGATATGATAGGGGATTGGATAGGATAGAGGATAGGATAGGATACAGGACAGGATAGGATAGAGGATAGGAAAGGATAGAGGATAGGATAGGATAGAGGATATTATAGGAAAGAGGAAAGGATATGATAGAGGATACGATATTGTAGAGGATAGGATAGTATAGAGGATAGGATAGGATAGAGGATAGGATAGGATAGAGGATAGGATAGGATAGAGGATAGGATATGATACAGGATAGGATAGGATCGAAGATAGGATAGGATAGATGATAGGATAGATAAGAGGATAGGATAAGATAGAGGATAAGATAGGATAGAGGATAGGATAGGATACAGGATAGGATATGATAGAGGATAGGATAGGATAGAAGATAGGATTGGATAGAGGATAGGATAGAGGATTGGATAGGATAGAGTATAGGATAAGATAGAGGATAGGATAGGATAGAGGATAGGATAGGATAGAGGATAGGATAGGATAGAGGATAGGATAGGATAGAGGATAGGATTGGATAGAGGATATCATAGGGGATTGGATAGGATAGATGATAGGAGACGATAGAGGATAGGATAGGATAGAGGATAGGATAGGACAGATGATATTATAGGAATGAGGATAGGATATCATAGAGGATACGATATTATAGAGGATAGGATAGGATAGAGGATAGAATAGGATAGAGGATAGGATAGGATAGAGGATAGGATAGGATAGAGGATAGGTTAGTATAGAGGATAAGATAGGATAGAGGATAGGATAGGATAGAGGATAGGATCGGATAGAGGATAGGATAGGATAGAGTATAGGATAGGATAGAGGATAGGATACGATAGAGGATACGATAGGATAGGATAGAGGATATGATAGGATAGAGGATAGGATAGGATAGAGGATAGGATAGGATAGAGGATAGGATAGGATAGAGGATAGGATAGGATAGAGGATAGGATAGGATAGAGGGTAGGATAGGATAGAGGATAGGATAGCATAGAGGATAGGATAGGATAGAGGATAGGGTAGGATAGAGGATAGGATAAGATAGAGGATATGATAGGATAGAGCATAGGATAGGATAGAGGATAGGATAGGATAGAGGATAGGATACTATACAGGATATAATAGGATAGAAGATAGGAAAGGATAGAGGATAGAATAGGATAGAGGATAGCATAGGATAGAGGATAGGATAGGACAGGATAGAGGATA
Organism: Halictus rubicundus; assembly: GCF_050948215.1. Lineage (NCBI taxonomy): Eukaryota > Metazoa > Arthropoda > Insecta > Hymenoptera > Halictidae > Halictus > Halictus rubicundus. Next base: position 547,055 of record NW_027488670.1, on the reverse strand, counting down.
GGATAGGATAGAGGATAGGATAGGATAGAGCATAGGATACGAAAGAGGATAGGATAGTGGATTGGATAGGATAGAGGATAGGATAGGACAGATGATAGTATAGGAATGAGGATAGGATATGATAGAGGATACGATATTATAGAGGATAGGATAGGATAGAGGATAGGATAGGATAGAGGATAGGATAGTATAGAGGATAGGATAGGATAGAGGATAGGATAGGATAGAGGATAGGATAGGATAGAGGATAGGATTGGATAGAGGATATCATAGGGGATTGGATAGGATAGATGATAGGAGACGATAGACGATAGGATAGGATAGAGGATAGGATAGGACAGATGATATTATAGGAATGAGGATAGGATATCATAGAGGATACGATATTATAGAGGATAGGATAGGATAGAGGATAGAATAGGATAGAGGATAGGATAGGATAGAGGATAGGATAGGATAGAGGATAGGATAGGATAGAGGATAGGATTGGATAGAGGATATCATAGGGGATTGGATAGGATAGATGATAGGAGACGATAGAGGATAGGATAGGATAGAGGATAGGATAGGACAGATGATATTATAGGAATGAGGATAGGATATCATAGAGGATACGATATTATAGAGGATAGGATAGGATAGAGGATAGGATAGGATAGAGGATAGGATAGGATAGAGGATAGGATAGGATAGAGTATAGGATAGGATAGAGGATAGGATACGATAGAGGATACGATAGGATAGGATAGAGGATATGATAGGATAGAGGATAGGATAGGATAGAGGATAGGATAGGATAGAGGATAGGATAGGATAGAGGATAGGATAGGATAGAGGATAGGATAGGATAGAGGGTAGGATAGGATAGAGGATAGGATAGGATAGAGCATAGGATACGAAAGAGGATAGGATAGTGGATTGGATAGGATAAAGGATAGGATAGGACAGATGATATTATAGGAATGAGGATAGGATATGATAGAGGATACGATATTATAGAGGATAGGATAGGATAGAGGATAGGATAGGATAGAGGATAGGATAGTATAGAGGATAGGATAGGATAGAGGATAGGATAGGATAGAGGATAGGATGCGATAGAGGATACGAAAGGATAGGATAGAGGGTAGGATAGGATAGAGGATAGGATAGGATAGAGGATAGGAGAGGATAGAGGATAGGATATGATAGAGGATAGGATATGATAGAGGATAGGATAGGATAGAGGATAGGATAGGATAGAGGATAGGGTAGGATAGAGGATAGGATAGTATAGAGGATAGGATATAATAGAGGATAGGATATAATAGAGGATAGGATAGGATAGAGGATAGGGTAGGATAGAGGATAGGATAAGATAGAGGATATGATAGGATAGAGCATAGGATAGGATAGAGGATAGGATAGGATAGAGGATAGGATACTATACAGGATATAATAGGATAGAAGATAGGAAAGGATAGAGGATAGAATATGATAGAGGATAGCATAGGATAGAGGATAGGATAGGACAGGATAGAGGATAGGATAGGATAGAGGATAGGATAGGATAGAGCATAGGCTACGAAAGAGGATAGGATAGTGGATTGGATAGGATAGAGGATAGGATAGGACAGATGATATTATAGGAATGAGGATAGGATATGATAGAGGATACGATATTATAGAGGATAGGATAGGATAGAGGATAGGGTAGGATAGAGGATAGGATAGTATAGAGGATAGGATAGGATAGAGGATAGGATAGGATAGAGGATAGGATGCGATAGAGGATACGAAAGGATAGGATAGAGGGTAGGATAGGATAGAGGATAGGATAAGATAGAGGATAGGATAGGATAGATGATATTATAGGAAAGAGGAAAGGATATGATAGAGGATACGATATTGTAGAGGATAGGATAGTATAGAGGATAGGATAGGATAGAGGATAGAATAGGATAGAGGATAGGATAGGATAGAGGATAGGATAGGATAGAGGATAGGTTAGTATAGAGGATAAGATAGGATAGAGGATAGGATAGGATAGAGGATAGGATCGGATAGAGGATAGGATAGGATAGAGTATAGGATAGGATAGAGGATAGGATACGATAGAGGATACGATAGGATAGGATAGAGGATATGATAGGATAGAGGATAGGATAGGATAGAGGATAGGATAGGATAGAGGATAGGATAGGATAGAGGATAGGATAGGATAGAGGATAGGATAGGATAGAGGGTAGGATAGGATAGAGGATAGGATAGGATAGAGCGTAGGATACGATAGAGGATAGGATAGGGGATTGGATAGGATAGAGGATAGGATAGGATAGAGGATAGGATAGGATAGAGCATAGGATACGATAGAGGATAGGATAGGGGATTGGATAGGATAGAGGATAGGATAGGACAGATGATATTATAGGAATGAGGATAGGATATGATAGAGGATACGATATTATAGAGGATAGGATAGGATAGAGGATAGGATAGGATAGAGGATAGGATGCGATAGAGGATACGAAAGGATAGGATAGAGGGTAGGATAGGATAGAGGATAGGATAGGATAGAGGATAGGATAGGATAGAGGATAGGATATGATAGAGGATAGGATAGCATAGAGGATAGGATAGGATAGAGGATAGGGTAGGATAGAGGATAGGATAAGATAGAGGATATGATAGGATAGAGCATAGGATAGGATAGAGGATAGGATAGGATAGAGGATAGGATACTATACAGGATATAATAGGATAGAAGATAGGAAAGGATAGAGGATAGAATAGGATAGAGGATAGCATAGGATAGAGGATAGGATAGGACAGGATAGAGGATAGGATAGGATAGAGGATAGGATAGGATAGAGCATAGGATACGAAAGAGGATAGGATAGTGGATTGGATAGGATAGAGGATAGGATAGGACAGATGATATTATAGGAATGAGGATAGGATATGATAGAGGATACGATATTATAGAGGATAGGATAGGATAGAGGATAGGATAGGATAGAGGATAGGATAGTATAGAGGATAGGATAGGATAGAGGATAGGATAGGATAGAGGATAGGATGCGATAGAGGATACGAAAGGATAGGATAGAGGGTAGGATGGGATAGAGGATAGGATAGGATAGAGGATAGGAGAGGATAGAGGATAGGATATGATAGAGGATAGGATATGATAGAGGATAGGATAGGATAGAGGATAGGATAGGATAGAGGATAGGGTAGGATAGAGGATAGGATAGTATAGAGGATAGGATATAATAGAGGATAGGATATAATAGAGGATAGGATAGGATAGAGGATAGGGTAGGATAGAGGATAGGATAAGATAGAGGATATGATAGGATAGAGCATAGGATAGGTTAGAGGATAGGATAGGATAGAGGATAGGATACTATACAGGATATAATAGGATAGAAGATAGGAAAGGATAGAGGATAGAATAGGATAGAGGATAGCATAGGATAGAGGATAGGATAGGACAGGATAGAGGATAGGATAGGATAGAGGATAGGATAGGATAGAGCATAGGATACGAAAGAGGATAGGATAGTGGATTGGATAGGATAGAGGATAGGATAGGACAGATGATATTATAGGAATGAGGATAGGATATGATAGAGGATACGATATTATAGAGGATAGGATAGGATAGAGGATAGGATAGGATAGAGGATAGGATAGTATAGAGGATAGGATAGGATAGAGGATAGGATAGGATAGAGGATAGGATGCGATAGAGGATACGAAAGGATAGGATAGAGGGTAGGATAGGATAGAGGATAGGATAGGATAGAGGATAGGAGAGGATAGAGGATAGGATATGATAGAGGATAGGATATGATAGAGGATAGGATAGGATAGAGGATAGGATAGGATAGAGGATAGGGTAGGATAGAGGATAGGATAGTATAGAGGATAGGATATAATAGAGGATAGGATAGGATAGAGGATAGGATACTATACAGGATATAATAGGATAGAAGATAGGAAAGGATAGAGGATAGAATAGGATAGAGGATAGCATAGGATAGAGGATAGGATAGGACAGGATAGAGGATAGGATAGGATAGAGGATAGGATAGGATAGAGCATAGGATACGAAAGAGGATAGGATAGTGGATTGGATAGGATAGAGGATAGGATAGGACAGATGATATTATAGGAATGAGGATAGGATATGATAGAGGATACGATATTATAGAGGATAGGATAGGATAGAGGATAGGATAGGATAGAGGATAGGATAGTATAGAGGATAGGATAGGATAGAGGATAGGATAGGATAGAGGATAGGATAGGATAGAGGATAGGATTGGATAGAGGATATCATAGGGGATTGGATAGGATAGATGATAGGAGACGATAGAGGATAGGATAGGATAGAGGATAGGATAGGACAGATGATATTATAGGAATGAGGATAGGATATCATAGAGGATACGATATTATAGAGGATAGGATAGGATAGAGGATAGAATAGGATAGAGGATAGGATAGGATAGAGGATAGGATAGGATAGAGGATAGGTTAGTATAGAGGATAAGATAGGATAGAGGATAGGATAGGATAGAGGATAGGATCGGATAGAGGATAGGATAGGATAGAGTATAGGATAGGATAGAGGATAGGATACGATAGAGGATACGATAGGATAGGATAGAGGATATGATAGGATAGAGGATAGGATAGGATAGAGGGTAGGATAGGATAGAGGATAGGATAGGATAGAGCGTAGGATACGATAGAGGATAGGATAGGGGATTGGATAGGATAGAGGATAGGATAGGATAGAGGATAGGATAGGATAGAGCATAGGATACGATAGAGGATAGGATAGGGGATTGGATAGGATAGAGGATAGGATAGGACAGATGATATTATAGGAATGAGGATAGGATATGATAGAGGATACGATATTATAGAGGATACGATAGGATAGAGGATAGGATAGGATAGAGGATAGGATGCGATAGAGGATACGAAAGGATAGGATAGAGGGTAGGATAGGATAGAGGATAGGATAGGATAGAGGATAGGATAGGATAGAGGATAGGATATGATAGAGGATAGGATAGCATAGAGGATAGGATAGGATAGAGGATAGGGTAGGATAGAGGATAGGATAAGATAGAGGATATGATAGGATAGAGCATAGGATAGGATAGAGGATAGGATAGGATAGAGGATAGGATACTATACAGGATATAATAGGATAGAAGATAGGAAAGGATAGAGGATAGAATAGGATAGAGGATAGCATAGGATAGAGGATAGGATAGGACAGGATAGAGGATAGGATAGGATAGAGGATAGGATAGGATAGAGCATAGGATACGAAAGAGGATAGGATAGTGGATTGGATAGGATAGAGGATAGGATAGGACAGATGATATTATAGGAATGAGGATAGGATATGATAGAGGATACGATATTATAGAGGATAGGATAGGATAGAGGATAGGATAGGATAGAGGATAGGATAGTATAGAGGATAGGATAGGATAGAGGATAGGATAGGATAGAGGATAGGATGCGATAGAGGATACGAAAGGATAGGATAGAGGGTAGGATAGGATAGAGGATAGGATAGGATAGGATAGAGGATAGGATAGGATAGAGGATAGGATATGATAGAGGATAGGATAGCATAGAGGATAGGATAGGATAGAGGATAGGGTAGGATAGAGGATAGGATAAGATAGAGGATATGATAGGATAGAGCATAGGATAGGATAGAGGATAGGATAGGATAGAGGATAGGATACTATACAGGATATAATAGGATAGAAGATAGGAAAGAATAGAGGATAGAATAGGATAGAGGATAGCATAGGATAGAGGATAGGATAGGACAGGATAGAGGATAGGATAGGATAGAGGATAGGATAGGATAGAGCATAGGATACGAAAGAGGATAGGATAGTGGATTGGATAGGATAGAGGATAGGATAGGACAGATGATATTATAGGAATGAGGATAGGATATGATAGAGGATACGATATTATAGAGGATAGGATAGGATAGAGGATAGGATAGGATAGAGGATAGGATAGTATAGAGGATAGGATAGGATAGAGGATAGGATAGGATAGAGGATAGGATGCGATAGAGGATACGAAAGGATAGGATAGAGGGTAGGATAGGATAGAGGATAGGATAGGATAGAGGATAGGAGAGGATAGAGGATAGGATATGATAGAGGATAGGATATGATAGAGGATAGGATAGGATAGAGGATAGGATAGGATAGAGGATAGGGTAGGATAGAGGATAGGATAGTATAGAGGATAGGATATAATAGAGGATAGGATAGGATAGAGGATAGGATAGTATAGAGGATAGGATAGGAGAGAGGATAGGATAGGAGAGAGGATAGGATAGGATAGAGGATAGGATAGGATAGAGGATAGGATATGATAGAGGATAGGATAGGATAGAAGATAGGATAGGATAGATGATAGGATATAATAGAGGATAGGATAAGATAGAGGATAAGATAGGATAGAGGATAGGATAGGATAGAGGATAGGATATGATAGAGGATAGGATAGGATAGAAGATAGGATAGGATAGATGATATTATAGGAAAGAGGAAAGGATATGATAGAGGATACGATATTATAGAGGATAGGTTAGGACAGAGGATTGGATAGGATAGAGGCTAGGATAGGATAGAGGATAGGATAGGGTAGAGGATAGGATAGGATAGAGGATAGGATAGGATAGAGGATAGGATAAGATAGAGGATAGGATAGAGGATATGATAGGGGATTGGATAGGATATAGGATAGGATAGGATAGAGGATAGGATACGATAGAGGATACGATAGGATAGGATAGAGGATAGGATAGGATAGAGGATAGGATAGGAAAGAGGATAGGATAGGATAGAGGATAGAGGATAGAGGATTGGATAGGATAGAGGATAGGATAAGATAGAGGATAAGATAGGATAGAAGATAGGATAGGATAGATGATATTATAGGAAAGAGGAAAGGATATGATAGGGGATACGATATTATAGAGGATAGGATAGGACAGAGGATTGGATAGGATAGAGGATAGGATAGAGAATATGATACGGTAGACGATAGGGGATTGGATCGGATACAGGATAGGATATAATAGGATAGAGAATAGGATAGGATAGAGGATAGGTTAAGATAGAGGATAGGATAGGATAGAGAATAGAATAGGGTAGAGGATAGGTTAGGATAGAGGATAGGATCGGATAGAGGATATGATAGGGGATTGGATAGGATAGAGGATAGGATAGGATACAGGACAGGATAGGATAGAGGATAGGAAAGGATAGAGGATAGGATAGGATAGAGGATAGGATAGGATAGAGGATAGGATAAGATAGAGGATAGGATAGGATAGAGGATAGGATAGGACAGATGATATTATAGGAATGAGGATAGGATATCATAGAGGATACGATATTATAGAGGATAGGATAGGATAGAGGATAGGATAGGATAGAGGATAGGATAGGATAGAGGATAGGATAGGATAGAGGATAGGTTAGTATAGAGGATAAGATAGGATAGAGGATAGGATAGGATAGAGGATAGGATCGGATAGAGGATAGGATAGGATAGAGTATAGGATAGGATAGAGGATAGGATACGATAGAGGATACGATAGGATAGGATAGAGGATATGATAGGATAGAGGATAGGATAGGATAGAGGATAGGATAGGATAGAGGATAGGATAGGATAGGATAGAGGATAGGATAGGATAGAGGATAGGATAGGATAGAGGGTAGGATAGGATAGAGGATAGGATAGGATAGAGCGTAGGATACGATAGAGGATAGGATAGGGGATTGGATAGGATAGAGGATAGGATAGGATAGAGGATAGGATAGGATAGAGCATAGGATACGATAGAGGATAGGATAGGGGATTGGATAGGATAGAGGATAGGATAGGACAGATGATATTATAGGAATGAGGATAGGATATGATAGAGGATACGATATTATAGAGGATAGGATAGGATAGAGGATAGGATGCGATAGAGGATACGAAAGGATAGGATAGAGGATAGGATAGGATAGAGGATAGGATAGGATAGAGGATAGGATATGATAGAGGATAGGATAGCATAGAGGGTAGGATAGGATAGAGGATAGGGTAGGATAGAGGATAGGATAAGATAGAGGATATGATAGGATAGAGCATAGGATAGGATAGAGGATAGGAAAGGATAGAGGATAGAATAGGATAGAGGATAGCATAGGATAGAGGATCGGATAGGACAGGATAGAGGATAGGATAGGATAGAGGATAGGATAGGATAGAGCATAGGATACGAAAGAGGATAGGATAGTGGATTGGATAGGATAGAGGATAGGATAGGACAGATGATATTATAGGAATGAGGATAGGATATGATAGAGGATACGATATTATAGAGGATAGGATAGGATAGAGGATAGGATAGGATAGAGGATAGGATAGTATAGAGGATAGGATAGCATAGAGGATAGGATAGAATAGAGGATAGGATGCGATAGAGGATACGAAAGGATAGGATAGAGGGTAGGATAGGATAGAGGATAGGATAGGATAGAGGATAGGAGAGGATAGAGGATAGGATATGATAGAGGATAGGATATGATAGAGGATAGGATAGGATAGAGGATAGGATAGGATAGAGGATAGGGTAGGATAGAGGATAGGATAGTATAGAGGATAGGATATAATAGAGGATAGGATAGGATAGAGGATAGGATAGTATAGAGGATAGGATAGGAGAGAGGATAGGATAGGAGAGAGGATAGGATAGGATAGAGGATAGGATAGGATAGAGGATAGGATAGGATAGAGGATAGGATAGTATAGAGAATAGGATAAGATAGAGGATATGATAGGGGATTGGATAGGATAGAGGATAGGATAGGATACAGGACAGGATAGGATAGAGGATAGGAAAGGATAGAGGATAGGATAGGATAGAGGATAGGATAGGATAGAGGATAGAATAAGATAGAGGCTAGGATAGGATAGAGGATAGGATAGGATAGATGATAGGATAGGGTAGAGGATAGGATAGGATAGAGGATAGGATAGGATAGAGGATAGGATAAGATAGAGGATAGGATAGGATAGAGGATATGATAGGCGATTGGATAGGATAGAGGATAGGATACGATAGAGGATACGATAGGATAGGATAGAGGATAGGATAGGATAGAGGATAGAGGATAGGATAGGATAGAGGATAGGATAGGATAGAGGATAGGATAGGATAGAGCATAGGATAGGATAGAGGATAGGATAGGATAGAGGATAGGATAGGATAGAGGATAGGATAGGATAGAGGATAGGATAGGATAGAGGATAGGATAGGATAGAGGATAGGATAGGATAGAGGATAGGATAGGATAGAGGATAGGATAGGATAGAGGATAGGATAGGATAGAGGATAGGATGCGATAGAGGATACGAAAGGATAGGATAGAGGGTAGGATAGGATAGAGGATAGGATAGGATAGAGGCTAGGAGAGGATAGAGGATAGGATAGGATAGAGGATAGGATACGATAGAGGATACGATAGGATAGGATAGAGGATAGGATAGGATAGAGGATAGAGGATAGAGGATAGGATAGGATAGAGGATAGGATAGGATAGAGGATAGGATAGGATAGAGGATAGGATAGGATAGAGGATAGGATAGGATAGAGGATAGGATAGGATAGAGGATAGGATAGGATAGAGGATAGGATAGGATAGAGGATAGGATAGGATAGAGGATAGGATATGATAGTGGATCGGATACGATAGAGGATTGGATAGGATAGAGGATAGGATAAGATAGAGGATAAGATAGGATAGAGGATAGGATAGGATAGAGGATAGGATATGATAGACGATAAGATAGGATACAGGATAGGATAGGATAGAGGATAGGATAGGATAGATGATAGGATAGGATAGAGGATAGGATAAGATAGAGGATAGGATAGGATAGATGATATTATAGGAAAGAGGATAGGATAGGATAGAGGATAGGATAGGATAGAGGATAGGATACGATAGAGGATATAATAGGATAGAGGATAGGAAAGGATAGAGGATAGGATAGGATAGAGGATAGCATAGGATAGAGGATAGGATAGGACAGGATAGAGGATAGGATAGGATAGAGGATAGGATAGGATAGAGGATAGGATAGGATAGAGGATAGGATATGATAGTGGATCGGATACGATAGAGGATTGGATAGGATAGAGGATAGGATAAGATAGAGGATAAGATAGGATAGAGGATAGGATAGGATAGAGGATAGGATATGATAGAGGATAAGATAGGATAGAGGATAGGATAGGATAGAGGATAGGATAGGATAGATGATAGGATAGGATAGAGGATAGGATAAGATAGAGGATAGGATAAGATAGATGATATTATAGGAAAGAGGATAGGATAGGATAGAGGATAGGATAGGATAGAGGATAGGATACGATAGAGGATATAATAGGATAGAGGATAGGAAAGGATAGAGGATAGAATAGGATAGAGGATAGCATAGGATAGAGGATAGGATAGGACAGGATAGAGGATAGGATAGGATAGAGGATAGGATAGGATAGAGCATAGGATACGATAGAGGATAGGATAGTGGATTGGATAGGATAGAGGATAGGATAGTGGATTGGATAGGATAGAGGATAGGATAGGACAGATGATATTATAGGAATGAGGATAGGATATGATAGAGGATAGGATAGGATAGAGGATAGGATAGGATAGAGGATAGAGGATAGGATAGGATAGAGGATAGGATAGGATAGAGGATAGGATAGGATAGAGGATAGGATAGGATAGAGGATAGGATAGGATAGAGGATAGGATAGGATAGAGGATAGGATAGGATAGAGGATAGGATAGGATAGAGGATAGGATGCGATAGAGGATACGAAAGGATAGGATAGAGGGTAGGATAGGATAGAGGATAGGATAGGATAGAGGGTAGGAGAGGATAGAGGATAGGATAGGATAGAGGATAGGATACGATAGAGGATACGATAGGATAGGATAGAGGATAGGATAGGATAGAGGATAGAGGATAGGATAGGATAGAGGATAGGATAGTATAGAGGATAGGATAGGATAGAGGATAGGATAGGATAGAGGATAGAGGATAGAGGATAGGATAGGATAGAGGATAGGATAGGATAGAGGATAGGATAGGATAGAGGATAGGATAGGATAGAGGATAGGATAGGATAGAGGATAGGATAGGATAGAGGATAGGATAGGATAGAGGATAGGATAGGATAGAGGATAGGATAGGATAGAGGATAGGATAGGATAGAGGATAGGATATGATAGTGGATCGGATACGATAGAGGATTGGATAGGATAGAGGATAGGATAAGATAGAGGATAAGATAGGATAGAGGATAGGATAGGATAGAGGATAGGATATGATAGACGATAAGATAGGATACAGGATAGGATAGGATAGAGGATAGGATAGGATAGATGATAGGATAGGATAGAGGATAGGATAAGATAGAGGATAGGATAGGATAGATGATATTATAGGAAAGAGGATAGGATAGGATAGAGGATAGGATAGGATAGAGGATAGGATACGATAGAGGATATAATAGGATAGAGGATAGGAAAGGATAGAGGATAGGATAGGATAGAGGATAGCATAGGATAGAGGATAGGATAGGACAGGATAGAGGATAGGATAGGATAGAGGATAGGATAGGATAGAGGATAGGATAGGATAGAGGATAGGATATGATAGTGGATCGGATACGATAGAGGATTGGATAGGATAGAGGATAGGATAAGATAGAGGATAAGATAGGATAGAGGATAGGATAGGATAGAGGATAGGATATGATAGAGGATAAGATAGGATAGAGGATAGGATAGGATAGAGGATAGGATAGGATAGATGATAGGATAGGATAGAGGATAGGATAAGATAGAGGATAGGATAAGATAGATGATATTATAGGAAAGAGGATAGGATAGGATAGAGGATAGGATAGGATAGAGGATAGGATACGATAGAGGATATAATAGGATAGAGGATAGGAAAGGATAGAGGATAGAATAGGATAGAGGATAGCATAGGATAGAGGATAGGATAGGACAGGATAGAGGATAGGATAGGATAGAGGATAGGATAGGATAGAGCATAGGATACGATAGAGGATAGGATAGTGGATTGGATAGGATAGAGGATAGGATAGTGGATTGGATAGGATAGAGGATAGGATAGGACAGATGATATTATAGGAATGAGGATAGGATATGATAGAGGATAGGATAGGATAGAGGATAGGATAGGATAGAGGATAGAGGATAGGATAGGATAGAGGATAGGATAGGATAGAGGATAGGATAGGATAGAGGATAGGATAGGATAGAGGATAGGATAGGATAGAGGATAGGATAGGATAGAGGATAGGATAGGATAGAGGATAGGATGCGATAGAGGATACGAAAGGATAGGATAGAGGGTAGGATAGGATAGAGGATAGGATAGGATAGAGGGTAGGAGAGGATAGAGGATAGGATAGGATAGAGGATAGGATACGATAGAGGATACGATAGGATAGGATAGAGGATAGGATAGGATAGAGGATAGAGGATAGGATAGGATAGAGGATAGGATAGTATAGAGGATAGGATAGGATAGAGGATAGGATAGGATAGAGGATAGGATGGGATAGAGGATAGGATAGGATAGAGGATAGGATAGGATAGAGGATAGGATAGGATAGGGGATAGGATATGATAGTGGATCGGATACGATAGAGGATTGGATAGGATAGAGGATAGGATAAGATAGAGGATAAGATAGGATAGAGGATAGGATAGGATAGAGGATAGGATATGATAGAGGATAAGATAGGATACAGGATAGGATAGGATAGAGGATAGGATAGGATAGATGATAGGATAGGATAGAGGATAGGATAAGATAGAGGATAGGATAGGATAGATGATATTATAGGAAAGAGGATAGGATAGGATAGAGGATAGGATAGGATAGAGGATAGGATACGATAGAGGATATAATAGGATAGAGGATAGGAAAGGATAGAGGATAGGATAGGATAGAGGATAGCATAGGATAGAGGATAGGATAGGACAGGATAGAGGATAGGATAGGATAGAGGATAGGATAGGATAGAGGATAGGATAGGATAGAGGATAGGATATGATAGTGGATCGGATACGATAGAGGATTGGATAGGATAGAGGATAGGATAAGATAGAGGATAAGATAGGATAGAGGATAGGATAGGATAGAGGATAGGATATGATAGAGGATAAGATAGGATAGAGGATAGGATAGGATAGAGGATAGGATAGGATAGAGGATACGATAGGATAGGATAGAGAATAGGATACTATAGAGGATAGGACAGGACAGAGGATAGGATATGATAGAGGATAGGATAGGATAGAAGATAGGATAGGATAGATGATAGGATAGGATAGATGATAGGATAGGATAGAGGATAGGATAAGATAGAGGATAGGATAGGATAGAGGATAGGATAGGATAGAGCATAGGAAAGGATAGAGGATAGGATAGGATAGAGGATAGCATAGGATAGAGGATAGGATAGGACAGGATAGAGGATAGGATAGGATAGAGGGTAGGAGAGGATAGAGGATAGGATATGATAGAGGGTAGGATAGGATAGAGGATAGGATAGGATAGAGGATAGGATAGTATAGAGGATAGGATAAGATAGGGGATATGATAGGATAGACGATAGGATACGATAGAGGATAGGATAGGATCGAGGATAGGATAGGACAGAGGATACGATAGTATAGGATAGAGAATAGGATAGGATAGAGGATAGGATAGGATGGAGGATAGGATAGGATAGAGGATAGAATAGGATAGAGGATAGGATATGATAGAGGATAGGATAGGATAGAGGATAGGATAGGATAGAGGATAGGGTAGGATAGAGGATTGGATAGGATAGAGGATAGGATAGAGAATATGATACGGTAGACGATAGGGGATTGGATCGGATACAGGATAGGAGGCGGTACAGGATAGGATATAATAGGATAGAGAATAGGATAGGATAGAGGATAGGTTAGGATAGAGGATAGGATAGGATAGAGGATAGAATAGGGTAGAGGATAGGTTAGGATAGAGGATAGGATCGGATAGAGGATATGATAGGGGATTGGATAGGATAGAGGATAGGATAGGATACAGGACAGGATAGGATAGAGGATAGGAAAGGATAGAGGATAGGATAGGATAGAGGATAGGATAGGATAGAGGATAGGATAAGATAGAGGATAGGATAGGATAGAGGATTGGATAGGATAGAGGATAGGATAAGATAGAGGATAGGATAGGATAGAGGATTGGATAGGATAGAGAATATGATACGGTAGACGATAGGGGATTGGATCGGATACAGGATAGGAGGCGGTAGAGGATAGGATAGGATAGGATGGAGGATAAGTTAGGATAGAGGATAGGATAGGATAGAGGATAGTATAGGATAGAGGATACGATAGGAATGAGGATAGGATAGAGAATAGGATAGGATAGAGGATAGGGGATTGGATCGGATACAGGATAGGAGACGATAGAGGATAGGATAGGATAGAGGATAGGATAGGATAGAGGATAGGATAGTATAGAGGATAGGATAGGATAGAGGATAGGATAGGATAGAGGATAGGATACGATAGAGGATACGATAGGATAGGATAGAGGGTAGGATAGGATAGAGGATAGGATAGGATAGAGGGTACGATAGGATAGGATAGAGAATAGGATAGGATAGAGGATAGGACAGGACAGAGGATAGGATAGGATAGAGGATAGGATAGGATAGAGGATACGATAGGAATGAGGATAGGATAGAGAGTAGGATAGGATAGAGGATAGGGGATTAGATCGGATACAGGATAGGAGAGGATAGAGGATAGGATAGTATAGAGGATAGGATAGGATAGAGGATAGGATAAGGATAGAGGATAGGATAGGATAGAGGATAGGATAGGATAGAGGATAGGATAGAGGATAGAGGATAGGATAGGATAGGGGATAGGATAGGATAGAGGATAGGATAAGATAGAGGATAGGATAGGATAGAGGATTGGATAGGATAGAGAATATGATACGGTAGACGATAGGGGATTGGATCGGATACAGGATAGGAGGCGGTAGAGGATAGGATAGGATAGGATGGAGGATAGGTTAGGATAGAGGATAGGTTAGGATAGAGGATAGGATAGGATAGGATAGAGGATAGTATAGGATAGAGGATACGATAGGAATGAGGATAGGATAGAGAATAGGATAGGATAGAGGATAGGGGATTGGATCGGATACAGGATAGGAGACGATAGAGGATAGGATAGGATAGAGGATAGGATAGGATAGAGGATAGGATAGTATAGAGGATAGGATAGGATAGAGGATAGGATAGGATAGAGGATAGGATAGGACAGATGATATTATAGGAATGAGGATAGGATATGATAGAGGATACGATATTATAGAGGATAGGATAGGATAGAGGATAGGATAGGATAGAGGATAGGATAGTATAGAGGATAGGATAGGATAGAGGATAGGATAGGATAGAGGATAGGATGCGATAGAGGATACGATAGGATAGGATAGAGGATAGGATAGGAAAGATGATAGGATAGGATAGAGGATAGGATAAGATAGAGGATAGGATAGGATAGAGGATAGGATAGGGGATTGGATAGGATAGAGGATAGGATAGGATAGAGGATAGGATACGATAGAGGATACGATAGGAATGAGGATAGGATAGAGAATAGGATAGGATAGAGGATAGGGGATTGGATCGGATACAGGATAGGAGACGATAGAGGATAGGATAGTATAGAGGATAGGATAGGATAGAGGATAGGATAGGATAGAGGATAGGATAGTATAGAGGATAGGATAGGATAGAGGATAGGATAGGATAGAGGATAGGATACGATAGAGGATACGATAGGATAGGATAGAGGATAGGATAGGATAGAGGATAGGATAGGATAGAGGATAGGATAGTATAGAGGATAGGATAGGATAGAGGATAGGATAGGATAGAGGATACGATATTATAGAGGATAGGATAGGATAGAGGATAGGATAGGATAGAGGATAGGATAGTATAGAGGATAGGATAGGATAGAGGATAGGATAGGATAGAGGATAGGATGCGATAGAGGATACGAAAGGATAGGATAGAGGGTAGGATAGGATAGAGGATAGGATAGGATGGAGGATAGGAGAGGATAGAGGATAGGATATGATAGAGGATAGGATAGGATAGAGGATAGGATAGGATAGAGGATAGGATAGTTTAGAGGATAGGATAAGATAGAGGATATGATAGGATAGACGATAGGATACGATAGAGGATAGGATAGGATAGAGGATAGGGGATTGGATCGGATACAGGATAGGAGAGGATAGAGGATAGCATAGTATAGAGGATAGGATAGGATAGAGGATAGGATAGGATAGAGGATAGGATACGATAGAGGATACGATAGAATAGGATAGAGGATAGGATAGGATAGAGGATAGGATAGGATAGAGGATAGGATAGGATAGAGGATAGGATATGATAGAGGATAAGATAGGATAGAGGATAAGATAGGATAGAGGATAGGATAGGATAGAGGATAGGATAGGATAGATGATAGGATAGGATAGAGGATAGGATAAGATAGAGGATAGGATAGGATAGATGATATTATAGGAAAGAGGAAAGGATATGATAGAGGATACGATATTGTAGAGGATAGGATAGTATAGAGGATAGGATAGGATAGAGGATAGGATAGTATAGAGGATAGGAAAGGATAGAGGATAGGATAGGATAGAGGATAGCATAGGATAGAGGATAGGATAGGACAGGATAGAGGATAGGATAGGATAGAGGATAGGATAGGATAGAGCATAGGATACGATAGAGGATAGGATAGTGGATTGGATAGGATAGAGGATAGGATAGGACAGATGATATTATAGGAATGAGGATAGGATATGATAGAGGATACGATATTATAGAGGATAGGATAGGATAGAGGATAGGATAGGATAGAGGATAGGGGATTGGATCGGATACAGGATAGGAGAGGATAGAGGATAGCATAGTATAGAGGATAGGATAGGATAGAGGATAGGATAGGATAGAGGATAGGATACGATAGAGGATACGATAGAATAGGATAGAGGATAGGATAGGATAGAGGATAGGATAGGATAGAGGATAGGATAGGATAGAGGATAGGATATGATAGAGGATAAGATAGGATAGAGGATAAGATAGGATAGAGGATAGGATAGGATAGAGGATAGGATAGGATAGATGATAGGATAGGATACAGGATAGGATAAGATAGAGGATAGGATAGGATAGATGATATTATAGGAAAGAGGAAAGGATATGATAGAGGATACGATATTGTAGAGGATAGGATAGTATAGAGGATAGGATAGGATAGAGGATAGGATAGTATAGAGGATAGGAAAGGATAGAGGATAGGATAGGATAGAGGATAGCATAGGATAGAGGATAGGATAGGACAGGATAGAGGATAGGATAGGATAGAGGATAGGATAGGATAGAGCATAGGATACGATAGAGGATAGGATAGTGGATTGGATAGGATAGAGGATAGGATAGGACAGATGATATTATAGGAATGAGGATAGGATATGATAGAGGATACGATATTATAGAGGATAGGATAGGATAGAGGATAGGATAGGATAGAGGATAGGGGATTGGATCGGATACAGGATAGGAGAGGATAGAGGATAGCATAGTATAGAGGATAGGATAGGATAGAGGATAGGATAGGATAGAGGATAGGATACGATAGAGGATACGATAGGATAGGATAGAGGATAGGATAGGATAGAGGATAGGATAGGATAGAGGATAGGATAGTATAGAGGATAGGATAGGATAGAGGATAGGATAGGATAGAGGATACGATATTATAGAGGATAGGATAGGATAGAGGAAAGGATAGGATAGAGGATAAGGTAGTATAGAGGATAGGATAGGATAGAGGATAGGATAGGATAGAGGATAGGATGCGATAGAGGATACGAAAGGATAGGATAGAGGGTAGGATAGGATAGAGGATAGGATAGGATGGAGGATAGGAGAGGATAGAGGATAGGATATGATAGAGGATAGGATAGGATAGAGGATAGGATAGGATAGAGGATAGGATAGTATAGAGGATAGGATAAGATAGAGGATATGATAGGATAGACGATAGGATACGATAGAGGATAGGATAGGATCGAGGATAGGATAGGACAGAGGATACGATAGGATAGGATAGAGAATAGGATAGGATAGAGGATAGGATAGGATAGAGGATAGGATAGGATAGAGGATAGAATAGGATAGAGGATAGTATATGATAGAGGATAGGATAGGATAGAGGATAGGATAGGATAGAGGATAGGGTAGGATAGAGGATAGGATAGTATAGAGGATAGGATATAATAGAGGATAGGATAGGATAGAGGATAGGATACGATAAAGAATACGATAGGATAGGATAGAGGGTAGGATAGGATAGGGGATAGGATAGGATAGAGGATAGGATAGGATAGAGGATAGGATAGGATAGAGGATAGGATAGGATAGAGGATACGATAGGAATGAGGATAGGATAGAGAATAGGATAGGATAGAGGATAGGGGATTGGATCGGATACAGGATAGGAGAGGATAGAGGATAGCATAGTATAGAGGATAGGATAGGATAGAGAATAGGATAGGATAGAGGATAGGATACGATAGAGGATACGATAGAATAGGATAGAGGATAGGATAGGATAGAGGATAGGATAGGATAGAGGATAGGATAGGATAGAGGATAGGATATGATAGAGGATAGGATAGGATAGAAGATAGGATAGGATAGATGATAGGATAGGATAGAGGATAGGATAAGATAGAGGATATGATAGGATAGAGCATAGGATAGGATAGAGGATAGGATAGGATAGAGGATAGGATACGATAGAGGATATAATAGGATAGAGGATAGGAAAGGATAGAGGATAGGATAGGATAGAGGATAGCATAGGATAGAGGATAGGATAGGACAGGATAGGGGATAGGATAGGATAGAGGATAGGATAAGATAGAGGATAGGATATGATAGAGGATAGGATAGCATAGAGGATAGGATAAGATAGAGGATACGATAGGATAGGATAGGATAGAGGATAGGATAGGATAGAGGATAGGATAGGATAGAGGATAGGATAGGGTAGAGGATAGGATATGATAGAGGATAGGATACGATAGAGGATACGATAGGATAGGATAGAGGATAGGATAGGATAGAGGATAGGATAGGATAGAGGATAGGATAGGATAGAGGATAGGATAAGATAGAGGATAAGATAGGATAGAGGATAGGATAGGATAGAGGATAGGATATGATAGATGATAGGATATGATAGAGGATAGGATAGGATAGAAGATAGGATCGGATAGAGGATAGGATAGAGGATTGGATAGGATAGAGGATAGGATAAGATAGAGGATAGGATATGATAGAGGATAGGATAGGATAGAGATTACGATACGGTAGACGATAGGGGATTGGATCGGATACAGGATAGGAGGCGGTAGAAGATAGGATAGGATAGGATGGAGAATAGGATAGGATAGAGGATAGGTTAGGATAGAGGATAGGATAGGATAGGATAGAGGATAGGATAGGATAGGATAGAGGATAGGATAGTATAGAGGATAGGATAAGATAGAGGATATGATAGGATAGACGATAGGATACGATAGAGGATAGGATAGGATCGAGGATAGGATAGGACAGAGGATACGATAGGATAGGATAGAGAATAGGATAGGATAGAGGATAGGATAGGATAGAGGATAGGATAGGATAGAGGATAGAATAGGATAGAGGATAGTATATGATAGAGGATAGGATAGGATAGAGGATAGGATAGGATAGAGGATAGGGTAGGATAGAGGATAGGATAGTATAGAGGATAGGATATAATAGAGGATAGGATAGGATAGAGGATAGGATACGATAAAGAATACGATAGGATAGGATAGAGGGTAGGATAGGATAGGGGATAGGATAGGATAGAGGATAGGATAGGATAGAGGATAGGATAGGATAGAGGATAGGATAGGATAGAGGATACGATAGGAATGAGGATAGGATAGAGAATAGGATAGGATAGAGGATAGGGGATTGGATCGGATACAGGATAGGAGAGGATAGAGGATAGCATAGTATAGAGGATAGGATAGGATAGAGAATAGGATAGGATAGAGGATAGGATACGATAGAGGATACGATAGAATAGGATAGAGGATAGGATAGGATAGAGGATAGGATAGGATAGAGGATAGGATAGGATAGAGGATAGGATATGATAGAGGATAGGATAGGATAGAAGATAGGATAGGATAGATGATAGGATAGGATAGAGGATAGGATAAGATAGAGGATATGATAGGATAGAGCATAGGATAGGATAGAGGATAGGATAGGATAGAGGATAGGATACGATAGAGGATATAATAGGATAGAGGATAGGAAAGGATAGAGGATAGGATAGGATAGAGGATAGCATAGGATAGAGGATAGGATAGGACAGGATAGGGGATAGGATAGGATAGAGGATAGGATAAGATAGAGGATAGGATATGATAGAGGATAGGATAGCATAGAGGATAGGATAAGATAGAGGATACGATAGGATAGGATAGGATAGAGGATAGGATAGGATAGAGGATAGGATAGGATAGAGGATAGGATAGGGTAGAGGATAGGATATGATAGAGGATAGGATACGATAGAGGATACGATAGGATAGGATAGAGGATAGGATAGGATAGAGGATAGGATAGGATAGAGGATAGGATAGGATAGAGGATAGGATAAGATAGAGGATAAGATAGGATAGAGGATAGGATAGGATAGAGGATAGGATATGATAGATGATAGGATATGATAGAGGATAGGATAGGATAGAAGATAGGATCGGATAGAGGATAGGATAGAGGATTGGATAGGATAGAGGATAGGATAAGATAGAGGATAGGATATGATAGAGGATAGGATAGGATAGAGATTACGATACGGTAGACGATAGGGGATTGGATCGGATACAGGATAGGAGGCGGTAGAAGATAGGATAGGATAGGATGGAGAATAGGATAGGATAGAGGATAGGTTAGGATAGAGGATAGGATAGGATAGGATAGAGGATAGGATAGGATAGAGGATAGGATAGGATAGAGGATAGGATAGGATAGAGGATAGGATAGGATAGGATAGGATAGGATAGAGGATAGGATAGGATAGAGGATAGGATAGGATAGAGGATAGGATAGGATAGATGATAGGAGACGATAGAGGATAGGATAGGATAGAGGATAGGATAGGATAGATGATATTATAGGAAAGAGGAAAGAATATGATAGAGGATACGATATTATAGAGGATAGGATAGGACAGAGGATTGGATAGGATAGAGGATAGGATAGAGAATATGATACGGTAGACGATAGGGGATTGGATCGGATACAGGATAGGAGGCGGTATAGGATAGGATATAATAGGATAGAGAATAGGATAGGATAGAGGATAGGTTAGGATAGAGGATAGGATAGGATAGAGGATAGAATAGGGTAGAGGATAGGTTAGGATAGAGGATAGGATCGGATAGAGGATATGATAGGGGATTGGATAGGATAGAGGATAGGATAGGATACAGGACAGGATGGGATAGAGGATAGGAAAGGATAGAGGATAGGATAGGATAGAGGATAGGATAGGATAGAGGATAGGATAAGATAGAGGATAGGATAGGATAGAGGATTGGATAGGATAGAGAATATGATACGGTAGACGATAGGGGATTGGATCGGATACAGGATAGGAGACGATAGAGGATAGGATAGGATAGAGGATAGGATAGGATAGAGGATAGGATAGTATGGAGGATAGGATAGGATAGAGGATAGGATAGGATAGAGGATAGGATACGATAGAGGATACGATAGGATAGGATAGAGGGTAGGATAGGATAGAGGATAGGATAGGATAGAGGATAGGATAGGATAGAGGATACGATAGGATAGGATAGAGAATAGGATAGGATAGAGGATAGGACAGGACAGAGGATAGGATAGGATAGAGGATAGGATAGGATAGAGGATACGATAGGAATGAGGATAGGATAGAGAGTAGGATAGGATAGAGGATAGGGGATTGGATCGGATACAGGATAGGAGAGGATAGAGGATAGGATAGTATAGAGGATAGGATAGGATAGAGGATAGGATAGGATAGAGGATAGGATACGATAGAGGATACGATAGGATAGGATAGAGGATAGGATAGGATAGAGGATAGGATAGGATAGAGGATAGGATAGGATAGAGGATAGGATAGGGTAGAGGATAGTATAAGATAGAGGATAAGATAGGATAGAGGATAGGATAGGATAGAGGATAGGATATGATAGATGATAGGATATGATAGAGGATAGGATAGGATAGAAGATAGGATCGGATAGAGGATAGGATAGAGGATTTGATAGGATAGAGGATAGGATAAGATAGAGGATAGGATATGATAGAGGATAGGATAGCATAGAGGATAGGATAGGATAGAGGATAGGATAGGATAGAGGGTAGGATAGGATAGAGGATAGGATAGGATAGAGGATAGGAGAGGATAGAGGATAGGATATGATAGAGGATAGGATAGGATAGAGGATAGGATAGGATAGAGGATAGGATAGTATAGAGGATAGGATAGGATAGAGGATAGGATAGGATAGAGGATAGGATAGTATAGAGGATAGGATAGGATATAGGATAGGATAAGATAGAGGATAGGATACGATAGAGGATACGATAGGATAGGATAGAGGGTAGGATAGGATAGAGGATAGGATAGGATAGAGGATAGGATAGGATAGAGGATAGGACAGGACAGAGGATAGGATAGGATAGAGGATAGGATAGGATAGAGGATACGATAGGAATGAGGATAGGATAGAGAATAGGATAGGATAGAGGATAGGGGATTGGATCGGATACAGGATAGGAGAGGATAGAGGATAGGATAGTATGGAGGATAGGATACGATAGATGATAGGATAGGATAGAGGATAGGATACGATAGAGGATACGATAGGATAGGATAGAGTATAGGATAGGATAGAGGATAGGATAGGATAGGATAGAGGATAGGATATGATAGAGGATAGGATAGGATAGAAGATAGGATAGGATAGATGATAGGATAGGATAGAGGATAGGATAAGATAGAGGATAAGATAGGATAGAGGATAGGATAGGATAGAGGATAGGATATGATAGACGATAAGATAGGATAGAGGATAGGATAGGATAGAGGATAAGATAGGATAGATGATAGGATAGGATAGATGATATTATAGGAAAGAGGAAAGGATATGATAGAGGATACGATATTGTAGAGGATAGGATAGTATAGAGGATAGGATAGGATAGAGGATAGGATAGGATAGAGGATAGGATAGGATAGAAGATAGGATAGGATAGATGATAGGAAAGGATAGAGGATAGGATAAGATAGAGGATAAGATAGGATAGAGGATAGGATAGGATAGAGGATAGGATATGATAGAGGATAGGATAGGATAGAAGATAGGATCGGATAGAGGATAGGATAGAGGATTGGATAGGATAGAGGATAGGATAAGGTAGAGGATAGGATAGGATAGAGGATAGGATAGGATAGAGGATAGGATAGGATAGAGGATAGGATAGGATAGAGGATAAGATAAGATAGAGGATAGGATAGGATAGAGGATAGGATAGGATAGAGGATAGGATAGGGTAGAGGATAGGATAGGATAGAGGATAGGATAGGTTAGAGGATAGGATAAGATAGAGGATAGGATAGGATAGAGGATAGGATGGGGGATTGGATAGGATAGAGGATAGGATGGGATAGAGGATAGGATACGATAGAGGATACGATAGGATAGGATAGAGGATAGGATAGGATAGAGGATAGGATAGGATAGAGGATAGGATAGGATAGAGGATAGGGTAGGATAGAGGATAGAGGATAGGATAGGATAGAGGATAGGATAGGATAGAGGATAGGATGGGATAGAGGATAGGATAGGATAGAGGATAGGATAGGATAGAGGATAGGATAGGATAGAGGATAGGATAGAGGATACGTTAGAATAGGATAGAGGATACGATAGGATAGGATAGAGGATAGGATAGGATAGAGGATTGGATAGGATAGAGGATAGGATATGGTAGAGGATAGGATAGGATAGAGGATAGGATAGGATAGAGGATAGGATAGTATAGAGGATAGGAAATGATAGAGGATATGATAGGATAGACGATAGGATACGATAGAGGATAGGATAGGATCGAGGATAGGATAGGGCAGAGGATACGATAGGATAGGATAGAGAATAGGATAGGATAGAGGATAGGATAGGATAGAGGATAGGATAGGATAGAGGATAGCATAGGATAGAGGATAGGATAGGATAGGATAGAGGATAGTATAGGATAGAGGATAGGATACGATAGAGCATAGGATACGATAGAGGATAGGATAGGCGATTGGATAGGATAGAGGATAGGATAGGACAGATGATATTATAGGATAGAGGATAGGATAGGATAGTATAGAGGATAGGATAGGATAGAGGATAGGATAAGATAGAGGATATGATAGGACAGAGGATACGATAGGATAGGATAGAGAATAGGATAGGATAGAGGATAGGATAGGATAGAGGATAGGATAGGATAGAGGATAGCATAGGATAGAGGATAGGATAGGATAGGATAGAGGATAGTATAGGATAGAGGATAGGATACGATAGAGCATAGGATACGATAGAGGATAGGATAGGCGATTGGATAGGATAGAGGATAGGATAGGACAGATGATATTATAGGATAGAGGATAGGATAGGATAGTATAGAGGATAGGATAGGATAGAGGATAGGATAAGATAGAGGATATGATAGGATAGAGCATAGGATAGGATAGAGGATAGGATAGTATAGAGGATAGGATACGATAGAGGATATAATAGGATAGAGGATAGGAAAGGATAGAGGATAGGATAGGATAGAGGATAGCATAGGATAGAGGATAGGATAGGATAGGATAGAGGATAGGATAGGATAGAGGATAGGATAGGATAGAGGATAGGATAGGATAGAGGATAGGATAGGATAGAGGATAGGATAGGATAGAGCATAGGATACGATAGAGGATAGGATAGGCGATTGGATAGGATAGAGGATAGGATAGGACAGATGATATTATAGGATAGAGGATAGGATAGGATAGGATAGAGGATAGGATAGGATAGAGGATAGGATATGAATGAGAATAGGATAGGATAGAGGATAGGATAGAATAGAGGATAGGATAGAGGATAGGATAGGATAGAGGATACGTTAGGATAGGATAGAGGATACGATAGGATAGGATAGAGGATAGGATAGGATAGAGGATTGGATAGGATAGAGGATAGGATATGGTAGAGGATAGGATAGGATAGAGGATAGGATAGGATAGAGGATAGGATAGTATAGAGGATAGGAAATGATAGAGGATATGATAGGATAGACGATAGGATACGATAGAGGATAGGATAGGATCGAGGATAGGATAGGACAGAGGATACGATAGGATAGGATAGAGAATAGGATAGGATAGAGGATAGGATAGGATAGAGGATAGGATAGGATAGAGGATAGCATAGGATAGAGGATAGGATAGGATAGGATAGAGGATAGTATAGGATAGAGGATAGGATACGATAGAGCATAGGATACGATAGAGGATAGGATAGGCGATTGGATAGGATAGAGGATAGGATAGGACAGATGATATTATAGAATAGAGGATAGGATAGGATAGTATAGAGGATAGGATAGGATAGAGGATAGCATAGGATAGAGGATAGGATAGGATAGGATAGAGGATAGGATAGGATAGAGGATAGGATAGGATAGAGGATAGGATAGGATAGAGGATAGGATAGGATAGAGGATAGGATAGGATAGAGCATAGGATACGATAGAGGATAGGATAGGCGATTGGATAGGATAGAGGATAGGATAGGACAGATGATATTATAGGATAGAGGATAGGATAGGATAGGATAGAGGATAGGATAGGATAGAGGATAGGATATGAATGAGAATAGGATGGGATAGAGGATAGGATAGGATAGAGGATAGGATAGAGGATAGGATAGGATAGAGGATACGTTAGGATAGGATAGAGGATACGATAGGATAGGATAGAGGATAGGATAGGATAGAGGATTGGATAGGATAGAGGATAGGATATGATAGAGGATAGGATAGGATAGAGGATAGGATAGGATAGAGGATAGGATAGTATAGAGGATAGGATATGATAGAGGATATGATAGGATAGACGATAGGATACGATAGAGGATACGATAGGATCGAGGATAGGATAGGACAGAGGATACGATAGGATAGGATAGAGAATAGGATAGGATAGAGGATAGGATAGGATAGAGGATAGGATAGGATAGAGGATAGCATAGTATAGAGGATAGGATAGGATAGGATAGAGGATAGTATAGGATAGAGGATAGGATACGATAGAGCATAGGATACGATAGAGGATAGGATACGATAGAGGATAGGATAGTATAGAGGATAGGATAGGATATAGGATAGGATAAGATAGAGGATAGGATACGATAGAGGATACGATAGGATAGGATAGAGGGTAGGATAGGATAGAGGATAGGATAGGATAGAGGATAGGATAGGATAGAGGATACGATAAGATAGGATAGAGAATAGGATATTATAGAGGATAGGACAGGACAGAGGATAGGATAGGATAGAGGATAGGATAGGATAGAGGATACGATAGGAATGAGGATAGGATAGAGAATAGGATAGGATAGAGGATAGGGGATTGGATCGGATACAGGATAGGAGAGGATAGAGGATAGGATAGTATAGAGGATAGGATAGGATAGAGGATAGGATAGGATAGAGGATAGGATACGATAGAGGATACGATAGGATAGGATAGAGGATAGGATAGGATAGAGGATAGGATATGATAGAGGATAAGATAGGATAGAGGATAGGATAGGATAGAGGATAGGATAGAGGATAGGATAGGATAGAGGATTGGATAGGATAGAGGATAGGATATGGTAGAGGATAGGATAGGATAGAGGATAGGATAGGATAGAGGATAGGATAGTATAGAGGATAGGAAATGATAGAGGATATGATAGGATAGACGATAGGATACGATAGAGGATAGGATAGGATCGAGGATAGGATAGGACAGAGGATACGATAGGATAGGATAGAGAATAGGATAGGATAGAGGATAGGATAGGATAGAGGATAGGATAGGATAGAGGATAGCATAGGATAGAGGATAGGATAGGATAGGATAGAGGATAGTATAGGATAGAGGATAGGATACGATAGAGCATAGGATACGATAGAGGATAGGATAGGCGATTGGATAGGATAGAGGATAGGATAGGACAGATGATATTATAGGATAGAGGATAGGATAGGATAGTATAGAGGATAGGATAGGATAGAGGATAGCATAGGATAGAGGATAGGATAGGATAGGATAGAGGATAGGATAGGATAGAGGATAGGATAGGATAGAGGATAGGATAGGATAGAGGATAGGATAGGATAGAGGATAGGATAGGATAGAGCATAGGATACGATAGAGGATAGGATAGGCGATTGGATAGGATAGAGGATAGGATAGGACAGATGATATTATAGGATAGAGGATAGGATAGGATAGGATAGAGGATAGGATAGGATAGAGGATAGGATATGAATGAGAATAGGATGGGATAGAGGATAGGATAGGATAGAGGATAGGATAGAGGATAGGATAGGATAGAGGATACGTTAGGATAGGATAGAGGATACGATAGGATAGGATAGAGGATAGGATAGGATAGAGGATTGGATAGGATAGAGGATAGGATATGATAGAGGATAGGATAGGATAGAGGATAGGATAGGATAGAGGATAGGATAGTATAGAGGATAGGATATGATAGAGGATATGATAGGATAGACGATAGGATACGATAGAGGATAGGATAGGATCGAGGATAGGATAGGACAGAGGATACGATAGGATAGGATAGAGAATAGGATAGGATAGAGGATAGGATAGGATAGAGGATAGGATAGGATAGAGGATAGCATAGGATAGAGGATAGGATAGGATAGGATAGAGGATAGTATAGGATAGAGGATAGGATACGATAGAGCATAGGATACGATAGAGGATAGGATAGGATAGAGGATAGGATAGTATAGAGGATAGGATAGGATATAGGATAGGATAAGATAGAGGATAGGATACGATAGAGGATACGATAGGATAGGATAGAGGGTAGGATAGGATAGAGGATAGGATAGGATAGAGGATAGGATAGGATAGAGGATACGATAAGATAGGATAGAGAATAGGATATTATAGAGGATAGGACAGGACAGAGGATAGGATAGGATAGAGGATAGGATAGGATAGAGGATACGATAGGAATGAGGATAGGATAGAGAATAGGATAGGATAGAGGATATTGGATTGGATCGGATACAGGATAGGAGAGGATAGAGGATAGGATAGTATAGAGGATAGGATAGGATAGAGGATAGGATAGGATAGAGGATAGGATACGATAGAGGATACGATAGGATAGGATAGAGGATAGGATAGGATAGAGGATAGGATATGATAGAGGATAAGATAGGATAGAGGATAGGATAGGATAGAGGATAGGATATGATAGAGGATAAGATAGGATAAAGGATAGAGGATAGGATAAAATAGATGATAGGATAGGATAGATGATATTATAGGAAAGAGGAAAGGATATGATAGAGGATACGATATTGTAGAGGATAGGATAGTATAGAGGATAGGATAGGATAGGATAGAGGATAGGATAGGATAGAAGATAGGATAGGATAGATGATAGGATAGGATAGAGGATAGGATAAGATAGAGGATAAGATAGGATAGAGGATAGGATAGGATAGAGGATAGGATATGATAGAGGATAGGATAGGATAGAAGATAGGATCGGATAGAGGATAGGATAGAGGATTGGATAGGATAGATGGATAGGATAAGGTAGAGGATAGGATAGGATAGAGGATAGGATAGGATAGAGGATAGGATAGGATAGAGGATAGGATAGGATAGAGGATAGGATAGGATAGAGGATAGGATTGGATAGAGGATATCATAGGGGATTGGATAGGATAGATGATAGGAGACGATAGAGGATAGGATAGGATAGATGATATTATAGGAAAGAGGAAAGGATATGATAGAGGATACGATATTATAGAGGATAGGATAGGACAGAGGATTGGATAGGATAGAGGATAGGATAGAGAATATGATACGGTAGACGATAGGGGATTGGATCGGATACAGGATAGGAGGCGGTACAGGATAGGATATAATAGGATAGAGAATAGGATAGGATAGAGGATAGGTTAGGATAGAGGATAGGATAGGATAGAGGATAGAATAGGGTAGAGGATAGGTTAGGATAGAGGATAGGATCGGATAGAGGATATGATAGGGGATTGGATAGGATAGAGGATAGGATAGGATAGAGGACAGGATAGGATAGAGGATAGGAAAGGATAGAGGATAGGATAGGATAGAGGATAGGATAGGATAGAGGATAGGATAAGATAGAGGATAGGATAGGATAGAGGATAGGATAGGATAGAGGATAGGATAGGGTAGAGGATAGGATAGGATAGAGGATAGGATAGGATAGAGGATAGGATAAGATAGAGGATAGGATAGGATAGAGGATAGGATAGGGGATTGGATAGGATAGAGGATAGGATGGGATAGAGGATAGGATACGATAGAGGATACGATAGGATAGGATAGAGGATAGGACAGGATCGAGGATAGGATAGGATAGAGGATAGAGGATAGGATAGGATAGAGGATAGGATAGGATAGAGGTTAGGATGGGATAGAGGATAGGATAGGATAGAGGATAGGATAGGATAGAGGATAGGATAGGATAGAGGATAGGATATGATAGTGGATCGGATACGATAGAGGATTGGATAGGATAGAGAATATCATACGGTAGACGATAGGGGATTGGATCGGATACAGGATAGGAGGCGGTACAGGATAGGATATAATAGGATAGAGAATAGGATAGGATAGAGGATAGGTTAGGATAGAGGATAGGATAGGATAGAGGATAGAATAGGGTAGAGGATAGGTTAGGATAGAGGATAGGATCGGATAGAGGATATGATAAGATAGAGGATATGATAGGATAGACGATAGGATAGGATAGAGGATAGGATAGGATAGATGATAGGAAAGGATAGAGGATAGGATAGAGGATAGCATAGGATAGAGGATAGGATAGGATAGGATAGAGGATAGGATAGGATAGAGGATAGAATAGGATAGAGCATAGGATACGATAGAGGACACGAAAGGATAGGATAGAGGGTAGGATAGGATAGAGGATAGGATAGGATAGAGGATAGGATAGGATAGAGGATAGGATAGGATAGAGGATAGGATATGATAGTGGATCGGATACGATAGAGGATTGGATAGGATAGAGAATATCATACGGTAGACGATAGGGGATTGGATCGGATACAGGATAGGAGGCGGTACAGGATAGGATATAATAGGATAGAGAATAGGATAGGATAGAGGATAGGTTAGTATAGAGGATAAGATAGGATAGAGGATAGGATAGGATAGAGGATAGGATCGGATAGAGGATAGGATAGGATAGAGTATAGGATAGGATAGAGGATAGGATACGATAGAGGATACGATAGGATAGGATAGAGGATATGATAGGATAGAGGATAGGATAGGATAGAGGGTAGGATAGGATAGAGGATAGGATAGGATAGAGCGTAGGATACGATAGAGGATAGGATAGGGGATTGGATAGGATAGAGGATAGGATAGGATAGAGGATAGGATAGGATAGAGCATAGGATACGATAGAGGATAGGATAGGGGATTGGATAGGATAGAGGATACGATATTATAGAGGATAGGATAGGATAGAGGATAGGATAGGATAGAGGATAGGATGCGATAGAGGATACGAAAGGATAGGATAGAGGGTAGGATAGGATAGAGGATAGGATAGGATAGAGGATAGGATAGGATAGAGGATAGGATATGATAGAGGATAGGATAGCATAGAGGATAGGATAGGATAGAGGATAGGGTAGGATAGAGGATAGGATAAGATAGAGGATATGATAGGATAGAGCATAGGATAGGATAGAGGATAGGATAGGATAGAGGATAGGATACTATACAGGATATAATAGGATAGAAGATAGGAAAGGATAGAGGATAGAATAGGATAGAGGATAGCATAGGATAGAGGATAGGATAGGACAGGATAGAGGATAGGATAGGATAGAGGATAGGATAGGATAGAGCATAGGATACGAAAGAGGATAGGATAGTGGATTGGATAGGATAGAGGATAGGATAGGACAGATGATATTATAGGAATGAGGATAGGATATGATAGAGGATACGATATTATAGAGGATAGGATAGGATAGAGGATAGGATAGGATAGAGGATAGGATAGTATAGAGGATAGGATAGGATAGAGGATAGGATAGGATAGAGGATAGGATGCGATAGAGGATACGAAAGGATAGGATAGAGGGTAGGATAGGATAGAGGATAGGATATGATAGGATAGAGGATAGGATAGGATAGAGGATAGGATATGATAGAGGATAGGATAGCATAGAGGATAGGATAGGATAGAGGATAGCATAGGATAGAGGATAGGATAGGACAGGATAGAGGATAGGATAGGATAGAGGATAGGATAGGATAGAGCATAGGATACGAAAGAGGATAGGATAGTGGATTGGATAGGATAGAGGATAGGATAGGACAGATGATATTATAGGAATGAGGATAGGATATGATAGAGGATACGATATTATAGAGGATAGGATAGGATAGAGGATAGGATAGGATAGAGGATAGGATAGTATAGAGGATAGGATAGGATAGAGGATAGGATAGGATAGAGGATAGGATGCGATAGAGGATACGAAAGGATAGGATAGAGGGTAGGATAGGATAGAGGATAGGATAGGATAGAGGATAGGAGAGGATAGAGGATAGGATATGATAGAGGATAGGATATGATAGAGGATAGGATAGGATAGAGGATAGGATAGGATAGAGGATAGGGTAGGATAGAGGATAGGATAGTATAGAGGATAGGATATAATAGAGGATAGGATATAATAGAGGATAGGATAGGATAGAGGATAGGGTAGGATAGAGGATAGGATAAGATAGAGGATATGATAGGATAGAGCATAGGATAGGTTAGAGGATAGGATAGGATAGAGGATAGGATACTATACAGGATATAATAGGATAGAAGATAGGAAAGGATAGAGGATAGAATAGGATAGAGGATAGCATAGGATAGAGGATAGGATAGGACAGGATAGAGGATAGGATAGGATAGAGGATAGGATAGGATAGAGCATAGGATACGAAAGAGGATAGGATAGTGGATTGGATAGGATAGAGGATAGGATAGGACAGATGATATTATAGGAATGAGGATAGGATATGATAGAGGATACGATATTATAGAGGATAGGATAGGATAGAGGATAGGATAGGATAGAGGATAGGATAGTATAGAGGATAGGATAGGATAGAGGATAGGATAGGATAGAGGATAGGATGCGATAGAGGATACGAAAGGATAGGATAGAGGGTAGGATAGGATAGAGGATAGGATAGGATAGAGGATAGGAGAGGATAGAGGATAGGATATGATAGAGGATAGGATATGATAGAGGATAGGATAGGATAGAGGATAGGATAGGATAGAGGATAGGGTAGGATAGAGGATAGGATAGTATAGAGGATAGGATATAATAGAGGATAGGATAGGATAGAGGATAGGATAGTATAGAGGATAGGATAGGAGAGAGGATAGGATAGGAGAGAGGATAGGATAGGATAGAGGATAGGATAGGATAGAGGATAGGATATGATAGAGGATAGGATAGGATAGAAGATAGGATAGGATAGATGATAGGATAGGATAGAAGATAGGATAGGATAGATGATATTATAGGAAAGAGGAAAGGATATGATAGAGGATACGATATTATAGAGGATAGGATAGGACAGAGGATTGGATAGGATAGAGGATAGGATAGAGAATATGATACGGTAGACGATAGGGGATTGGATCGGATACAGGATAGGATATAATAGGATAGAGAATAGGATAGGATAGAGGATAGGTTAGGACAGAGGATAGGATAGGATAGAGGATAGAATAGGGTAGAGGATAGGTTAGGAATGAGGATAGGATCGGATAGAGGATATGATAGGGGATTGGATAGGATAGAGGATAGGATAGGATACAGGACAGGATAGGATAGAGGATAGGAAAGGATAGAGGATAGGATAGGATAGAGGATATTATAGGAAAGAGGAAAGGATATGATAGAGGATACGATATTGTAGAGGATAGGATAGTATAGAGGATAGGATAGGATAGAGGATAGGATAGGATAGAGGATAGGATAGGATAGAGGATAGGATAGGATAGAGGATAGGATAGGATAGAGGGTAGGATAGGATAGAGGATAGGATAGGATAGAGGATAGGATAGGATAGAGGATAGGATATGATAGAGGATAGGATAGCATAGAGGATAGGATAGGATAGAGGATAGGGTAGGATAGAGGATAGGATAAGATAGAGGATATGATAGGATAGAGCATAGGATAGGATAGAGGATAGGATAGGATAGAGGATAGGATACTATACAGGATATAATAGGATAGAAGATAGGAAAGGATAGAGGATAGAATAGGATAGAGGATAGCATAGGATAGAGGATAGGATAGGACAGGATAGAGGATAGGATAGGATAGAGGATAGGATAGGATAGAGCATAGGATACGAAAGAGGATAGGATAGTGGATTGGATAGGATAGAGGATAGGATAGGACAGATGATATTATAGGAATGAGGATAGGATATGATAGAGGATACGATATTATAGAGGATAGGATAGGATAGAGGATAGGATAGGATAGAGGATAGGATAGTATAGAGGATAGGATAGGATAGAGGATAGGATAGGATAGAGGATAGGATAGGATAGAGGATAGGATTGGATAGAGGATATCATAGGGGATTGGATAGGATAGATGATAGGAGACGATAGAGGATAGGATAGGATAGAGGATAGGATAGGACAGATGATATTATAGGAATGAGGATAGGATATCATAGAGGATACGATATTATAGAGGATAGGATAGGATAGAGGATAGAATAGGATAGAGGATAGGATAGGATAGAGGATAGGATAGGATAGAGGATAGGTTAGTATAGAGGATAAGATAGGATAGAGGATAGGATAGGATAGAGGATAGGATCGGATAGAGGATAGGATAGGATAGAGTATAGGATAGGATAGAGGATAGGATACGATAGAGGATACGATAGGATAGGATAGAGGATATGATAGGATAGAGGATAGGATAGGATAGAGGGTAGGATAGGATAGAGGATAGGATAGGATAGAGCGTAGGATACGATAGAGGATAGGATAGGGGATTGGATAGGATAGAGGATAGGATAGGATAGAGGATAGGATAGGATAGAGCATAGGATACGATAGAGGATAGGATAGGGGATTGGATAGGATAGAGGATAGGATAGGACAGATGATATTATAGGAATGAGGATAGGATATGATAGAGGATACGATATTATAGAGGATAGGATAGGATAGAGGATAGGATAGGATAGAGGATAGGATGGGATAGAGGATACGAAAGGATAGGATAGAGGGTAGGATAGGATAGAGGATAGGATAGGATAGAGGATAGGATAGGATAGAGGATAGGATATGATAGAGGATAGGATAGCATAGAGGATAGGATAGGATAGAGGATAGGGTAGGATAGAGGATAGGATAAGATAGAGGATATGATAGGATAGAGCATAGGATAGGATAGAGGATAGGATAGGATAGAGGATAGGATACTATACAGGATATAATAGGATAGAAGATAGGAAAGGATAGAGGATAGAATAGGATAGAGGATAGCATAGGATAGAGGATAGGATAGGACAGGATAGAGGATAGGATAGGATAGAGGATAGGATAGGATAGAGCATAGGATACGAAAGAGGATAGGATAGTGGATTGGATAGGATAGAGGATAGGATAGGACAGATGATATTATAGGAATGAGGATAGGATATGATAGAGGATACGATATTATAGAGGATAGGATAGGATAGAGGATAGGATAGGATAGAGGATAGGATAGTATAGAGGATAGGATAGGATAGAGGATAGGATAGGATAGAGGATAGGATGCGATAGAGGATACGAAAGGATAGGATAGAGGGTAGGATAGGATAGAGGATAGGATAGGATAGGATAGAGGATAGGATAGGATAGAGGATAGGATATGATAGAGGATAGGATAGCATAGAGGATAGGATAGGATAGAGGATAGCATAGGATAGAGGATAGGATAGGACAGGATAGAGGATAGGATAGGATAGAGGATAGGATAGGATAGAGCATAGGATACGAAAGAGGATAGGATAGTGGATTGGATAGGATAGAGGATAGGATAGGACAGATGATATTATAGGAATGAGGATAGGATATGATAGAGGATACGATATTATAGAGGATAGGATAGGATAGAGGATAGGATAGGATAGAGGATAGGATAGTATAGAGGATAGGATAGGATAGAGGATAGGATAGGATAGAGGATAGGATGCGATAGAGGATACGAAAGGATAGGATAGAGGGTAGGATAGGATAGAGGATAGGATAGGATAGAGGATAGGAGAGGATAGAGGATAGGATAGGATAGAGGATAGGATGCGATAGAGGATACGAAAGGATAGGATAGAGGGTAGGATAGGATAGAGGATAGGATAGGATAGAGGATAGGATAGGATAGAGGATAGGATATGATAGAGGATAGGATAGCATAGAGGATAGGATAGGATAGAGGATAGGGTAGGATAGAGGATAGGATAAGATAGAGGATATGATAGGATAGAGCATAGGATAGGATAGAGGATAGGATAGGATAGAGGATAGGATACTATACAGGATATAATAGGATAGAAGATAGGAAAGGATAGAGGATAGAATAGGATAGAGGATAGCATAGGATAGAGGATAGGATAGGACAGGATAGAGGATAGGATAGGATAGAGGATAGGATAGGATAGAGCATAGGATACGAAAGAGGATAGGATAGTGGATTGGATAGGATAGAGGATAGGATAGGACAGATGATATTATAGGAATGAGGATAGGATATGATAGAGGATACGATATGATAGAGGATAGGATAGGATAGAGGATAGGATAGGATAGAGGATAGGATAGTATAGAGGATAGGATAGGATAGAGGATAGGATAGGATAGAGGATAGGATGCGATAGAGGATACGAAAGGATAGGATAGAGGGTAGGATAGGATAGAGGATAGGATAGGATAGGATAGAGGATAGGATAGGATAGAGGATAGGATATGATAGAGGATAGGATAGCATAGAGGATAGGATAGGATAGAGGATAGCATAGGATAGAGGATAGGATAGGACAGGATAGAGGATAGGATAGGATAGAGGATAGGATAGGATAGAGCATAGGATACGAAAGAGGATAGGATAGTGGATTGGATAGGATAGAGGATAGGATAGGACAGATGATATTATAGGAATGAGGATAGGATATGATAGAGGATACGATATTATAGAGGATAGGATAGGATAGAGGATAGGATAGGATAGAGGATAGGATAGTATAGAGGATAGGATAGGATAGAGGATAGGATAGGATAGAGGATAGGATGCGATAGAGGATACGAAAGGATAGGATAGAGGGTAGGATAGGATAGAGGATAGGATAGGATAGAGGATAGGAGAGGATAGAGGATAGGATATGATAGAGGATAGGATATGATAGAGGATAGGATAGGATAGAGGATAGGATAGGATAGAGGATAGGGTAGGATAGAGGATAGGATAGTATAGAGGATAGGATATAATAGAGGATAGGATATAAGAGAGGATAGGATAGGATAGAGGATAGGGTAGGATAGAGGATAGGATAAGATAGAGGATATGATAGGATAGAGCATAGGATAGGTTAGAGGATAGGATAGGATAGAGGATAGGATACTATACAGGATATAATAGGATAGAAGATAGGAAAGGATAGAGGATAGAATAGGATAGAGGATAGCATAGGATAGAGGATAGGATAGGACAGGATAGAGGATAGGATAGGATAGAGGATAGGATAGGATAGAGCATAGGATACGAAAGAGGATAGGATAGTGGATTGGATAGGATAGAGGATAGGATAGGACAGATGATATTATAGGAATGAGGATAGGATATGATAGAGGATACGATATTATAGAGGATAGGATAGGATAGAGGATAGGATAGGATAGAGGATAGGATAGTATAGAGGATAGGATAGGATAGAGGATAGGATAGGATAGAGGATAGGATGCGATAGAGGATACGAAAGGATAGGATAGAGGGTAGGATAGGATAGAGGATAGGATAGGATAGAGGATAGGAGAGGATAGAGGATAGGATATGATAGAGGATAGGATATGATAGAGGATAGGATAGGATAGAGGATAGGATAGGATAGAGGATAGGGTAGGATAGAGGATAGGATAGTATAGAGGATAGGATATAATAGAGGATAGGATAGGATAGAGGATAGGATAGTATAGAGGATAGGATAGGAGAGAGGATAGGATAGGAGAGAGGATAGGATAGGATAGAGGATAGGATAGGATAGAGGATAGGATATGATAGAGGATAGGATAGGATAGAAGATAGGATAGGATAGATGATAGGATAGGATAGAAGATAGGATAGGATAGATGATATTATAGGAAAGAGGAAAGGATATGATAGAGGATACGATATTATAGAGGATAGGATAGGACAGAGGATTGGATAGGATAGAGGATAGGATAGAGAATATGATACGGTAGACGATAGGGGATTGGATCGGATACAGGATAGGATATAATAGGATAGAGAATAGGATAGGATAGAGGATAGGTTAGGACAGAGGATAGGATAGGATAGAGGATAGAATAGGGTAGAGGATAGGTTAGGAATGAGGATAGGATCGGATAGAGGATATGATAGGGGATTGGATAGGATAGAGGATAGGATAGGATACAGGACAGGATAGGATAGAGGATAGGAAAGGATAGAGGATAGGATAGGATAGAGGATATTATAAGAAAGAGGAAAGGATATGATAGAGGATACGATATTGTAGAGGATAGGATAGTATAGAGGATAGGATAGGATAGAGGATAGGATAGGATAGAGGATAGGATAGGATAGAGGATAGGATATGATACAGGATAGGATAGGATCGAAGATAGGATAGGATAGATGATAGGATAGATAAGAGGATAGGATAAGATAGAGGATAAGATAGGATAGAGGATAGGATAGGATACAGGATAGGATATGATAGAGGATAGGATAGGATAGAAGACAGGATCGGATAGAGGATAGGATAGAGGATTGGATAGGATAGAGTATAGGATAAGATAGAGGATAGGATAGGATAGAGGATAGGATAGGATAGAGGATAGGATAGGATAGAGGATAGGATAGGATAGAGGATAGGATTGGATAGAGGATATCATAGGGGATTGGATAGGATAGATGATAGGAGACGATAGAGGATAGGATAGGATAGAGGATAGGATAGGACAGATGATATTATAGGAATGAGGATAGGATATCATAGAGGATACGATATTATAGAGGATAGGATAGGATAGAGGATAGAATAGGATAGAGGATAGGATAGGATAGAGGATAGGATAGGATAGAGGATAGGTTAGTATAGAGGATAAGATAGGATAGAGGATAGGATAGGATAGAGGATAGGATCGGATAGAGGATAGGATAGGATAGAGTATAGGATAGGATAGAGGATAGGATACGATAGAGGATACGATAGGATAGGATAGAGGATATGATAGGATAGAGGATAGGATAGGATAGAGGGTAGGATAGGATAGAGGATAGGATAGGATAGAGCGTAGGATACGATAGAGGATAGGATAGGGGATTGGATAGGATAGAGGATAGGATAGGATAGAGGATAGGATAGGATAGAGCATAGGATACGATAGAGGATAGGATAGGGGATTGGATAGGATAGAGGATAGGATAGGACAGATGATATTATAGGAATGAGGATAGGATATGATAGAGGATACGATATTATAGAGGATAGGATAGGATAGAGGATAGGATAGGATAGAGGATAGGATGCGATAGAGGATACGAAAGGATAGGATAGAGGGTAGGATAGGATAGAGGATAGGATAGGATAGAGGATAGGATAGGATAGAGGATAGGATATGATAGAGGATAGGATAGCATAGAGGATAGGATAGGATAGAGGATAGGGTAGGATAGAGGATAGGATAAGATAGAGGATATGATAGGATAGAGCATAGGATAGGATAGAGGATAGGATAGGATAGAGGATAGGATACTATACAGGATATAATAGGATAGAAGATAGGAAAGGATAGAGGATAGAATAGGATAGAGGATAGCATAGGATAGAGGATAGGATAGGACAGGATAGAGGATAGGATAGGATAGAGGATAGGATAGGATAGAGCATAGGATACGAAAGAGGATAGGATAGTGGATTGGATAGGATAGAGGATAGGATAGGACAGATGATATTATAGGAATGAGGATAGGATATGATAGAGGATACGATATTATAGAGGATAGGATAGGATAGAGGATAGGATAGGATAGAGGATAGGATAGTATAGAGGATAGGATAGGATAGAGGATAGGATAGGATAGAGGATAGGATGCGATAGAGGATACGAAAGGATAGGATAGAGGGTAGGATAGGATAGAGGATAGGATAGGATAGGATAGAGGATAGGATAGGATAGAGGATAGGATATGATAGAGGATAGGATAGCATAGAGGATAGGATAGGATAGAGGATAGCATAGGATAGAGGATAGGATAGGACAGGATAGAGGATAGGATAGGATAGAGGATAGGATAGGATAGAGCATAGGATACGAAAGAGGATAGGATAGTGGATTGGATAGGATAGAGGATAGGATAGGACAGATGATATTATAGGAATGAGGATAGGATATGATAGAGGATACGATATTATAGAGGATAGGATAGGATAGAGGATAGGATAGGATAGAGGATAGGATAGTATAGAGGATAGGATAGGATAGAGGATAGGATAGGATAGAGGATAGGATGCGATAGAGGATACGAAAGGATAGGATAGAGGGTAGGATAGGATAGAGGATAGGATAGGATAGAGGATAGGAGAGGATAGAGGATAGGATAGGATAGAGGATAGGATGCGATAGAGGATACGAAAGGATAGGATAGAGGGTAGGATAGGATAGAGGATAGGATAGGATAGAGGATAGGATAGGATAGAGGATAGGATATGATAGAGGATAGGATAGCATAGAGGATAGGATAGGATAGAGGATAGGGTAGGATAGAGGATAGGATAAGATAGAGGATATGATAGGATAGAGCATAGGATAGGATAGAGGATAGGATAGGATAGAGGATAGGATACTATACAGGATATAATAGGATAGAAGATAGGAAAGGATAGAGGATAGGATAGGATAGAGCATAGGATACGAAAGAGGATAGGATAGTGGATTGGATAGGATAGAGGATAGGATAGGACAGATGATATTATAGGAATGAGGATAGGATATGATAGAGGATACGATATTATAGAGGATAGGATAGGATAGAGGATAGGATAGGATAGAGGATAGGATAGTATAGAGGATAGGATAGGATAGAGGATAGGATAGGATAGAGGATAGGATGCGATAGAGGATACGAAAGGATAGGATAGAGGGTAGGATAGGATAGAGGATAGGATAGGATAGAGGATAGGAGAGGATAGAGGATAGGATAGGATAGAGGATAGGATGCGATAGAGGATACGAAAGGATAGGATAGAGGGTAGGATAGGATAGAGGATAGGATAGGATAGAGGATAGGATAGGATAGAGGATAGGATAGGATAGAGGATAGGATATGATAGAGGATAGGATAGCATAGAGGATAGGATAGGATAGAGGATAGCATAGGATAGAGGATAGGATAGGACAGGATAGAGGATAGGATAGGATAGAGGATAGGATAGGATAGAGCATAGGATACGAAAGAGGATAGGATAGTGGATTGGATAGGATAGAGGATAGGATAGGACAGATGATATTATAGGAATGAGGATAGGATATGATAGAGGATACGATATTATAGAGGATAGGATAGGATAGAGGATAGGATAGGATAGAGGATAGGATAGTATAGAGGATAGGATAGGATAGAGGATAGGATAGGATAGAGGATAGGATGCGATAGAGGATACGAAAGGATAGGATAGAGGGTAGGATAGGATAGAGGATAGGATAGGATAGAGGATAGGAGAGGATAGAGGATAGGATAGGATAGAGGATAGGATGCGATAGAGGATACGAAAGGATAGGATAGAGGGTAGGATAGGATAGAGGATAGGATAGGATAGAGGATAGGATAGGATAGAGGATAGGATATGATAGAGGATAGGATAGCATAGAGGATAGGATAGGATAGAGGATAGGGTAGGATAGAGGATAGGATAAGATAGAGCATATGATAGGATAGAGCATAGGATAGGATAGAGGATAGGATAGGATAGAGGATAGGATACTATACAGGATATAATAGGATAGAAGATAGGAAAGGATAGAGGATAGAATAGGATAGAGGATAGCATAGGATAGAGGATAGGATAGGACAGGATAGAGGATAGGATAGGATAGAGGATAGGATAGGATAGAGCATAGGATACGAAAGAGGATAGGATAGTGGATTGGATAGGATAGAGGATAGGATAGGACAGATGATATTATAGGAATGAGGATAGGATATGATAGAGGATACGATATTATAGAGGATAGGATAGGATAGAGGATAGGATAGGATAGAGGATAGGATAGTATAGAGGATAGGATAGGATAGAGGATAGGATAGGATAGAGGATAGGATGCGATAGAGGATACGAAAGGATAGGATAGAGGGTAGGATAGGATAGAGGATAGGATAGGATAGGATAGAGGATAGGATAGGATAGAGGATAGGATATGATAGAGGATAGGATAGCATAGAGGATAGGATAGGATAGAGGATAGCATAGGATAGAGGATAGGATAGGACAGGATAGAGGATAGGATAGGATAGAGGATAGGATAGGATAGAGCATAGGATACGAAAGAGGATAGGATAGTGGATTGGATAGGATAGAGGATAGGATAGGACAGATGATATTATAGGAATGAGGATAGGATATGATAGAGGATACGATATTATAGAGGATAGGATAGGATAGAGGATAGGATAGGATAGAGGATAGGATAGTATAGAGGATAGGATAGGATAGAGGATAGGATAGGATAGAGGATAGGATGCGATAGAGGATACGAAAGGATAGGATAGAGGGTAGGATAGGATAGAGGATAGGATAGGATAGAGGATAGGAGAGGATAGAGGATAGGATATGATAGAGGATAGGATATGATAGAGGATAGGATAGGATAGAGGAT
Organism: Halictus rubicundus; assembly: GCF_050948215.1. Taxonomy (NCBI): domain Eukaryota; kingdom Metazoa; phylum Arthropoda; class Insecta; order Hymenoptera; family Halictidae; genus Halictus; species Halictus rubicundus. The sequence continues at coordinate 504,159 of NW_027488670.1, read as the reverse complement.
AGGATAGGATAGAGGATAGGGTAGGATAGAGGATAGGATAGTATAGAGGATAGGATATAATAGAGGATAGGATATAATAGAGGATAGGATAGGATAGAGGATAGGGTAGGATAGAGGATAGGATAAGATAGAGGATATGATAGGATAGAGCATAGGATAGGTTAGAGGATAGGATAGGATAGAGGATAGGATACTATACAGGATATAATAGGATAGAAGATAGGAAAGGATAGAGGATAGAATAGGATAGAGGATAGCATAGGATAGAGGATAGGATAGGACAGGATAGAGGATAGGATAGGATAGAGGATAGGATAGGATAGAGCATAGGATACGAAAGAGGATAGGATAGTGGATTGGATAGGATAGAGGATAGGATAGGACAGATGATATTATAGGAATGAGGATAGGATATGATAGAGGATACGATATTATAGAGGATAGGATAGGATAGAGGATAGGATAGGATAGAGGATAGGATAGTATAGAGGATAGGATAGGATAGAGGATAGGATAGGATAGAGGATAGGATGCGATAGAGGATACGAAAGGATAGGATAGAGGGTAGGATAGGATAGAGGATAGGATAGGATAGAGGATAGGAGAGGATAGAGGATAGGATATGATAGAGGATAGGATATGATAGAGGATAGGATAGGATAGAGGATAGGATAGGATAGAGGATAGGGTAGGATAGAGGATAGGATAGTATAGAGGATAGGATATAATAGAGGATAGGATAGGATAGAGGATAGGATAGTATAGAGGATAGGATAGGAGAGAGGATAGGATAGGAGAGAGGATAGGATAGGATAGAGGATAAGATAGGATAGAGGATAGGATATGATAGAGGATAGGATAGGATAGAAGATAGGATAGGATAGATGATAGGATAGGATAGAAGATAGGATAGGATAGATGATATTATAGGAAAGAGGAAAGGATATGATAGAGGATACGATATTATAGAGGATAGGATAGGACAGAGGATTGGATAGGATAGAGGATAGGATAGAGAATATGATACGGTAGACGATAGGGGATTGGATCGGATACAGGATAGGATATAATAGGATAGAGAATAGGATAGGATAGAGGATAGGTTAGGACAGAGGATAGGATAGGATAGAGGATAGAATAGGGTAGAGGATAGGTTAGGAATGAGGATAGGATCGGATAGAGGATATGATAGGGGATTGGATAGGATAGAGGATAGGATAGGATACAGGACAGGATAGGATAGAGGATAGGAAAGGATAGAGGATAGGATAGGATAGAGGATATTATAGGAAAGAGGAAAGGATATGATAGAGGATACGATATTGTAGAGGATAGGATAGTATAGAGGATAGGATAGGATAGAGGATAGGATAGGATAGAGGATAGGATAGGATAGAGGATAGGATATGATACAGGATAGGATAGGATCGAAGATAGGATAGGATAGATGATAGGATAGATAAGAGGATAGGATAAGATAGAGGATAAGATAGGATAGAGGATAGGATAGGATACAGGATAGGATATGATAGAGGATAGGATAGGATAGAAGATAGGATCGGATAGAGGATAGGATAGAGGATTGGATAGGATAGAGTATAGGATAAGATAGAGGATAGGATAGGATAGAGGATAGGATAGGATAGAGGATAGGATAGGATAGAGGATAGGATAGGATAGAGGATAGGATTGGATAGAGGATATCATAGGGGATTGGATAGGATAGATGATAGGAGACGATAGAGGATAGGATAGGATAGAGGATAGGATAGGACAGATGATATTATAGGAATGAGGATAGGATATCATAGAGGATACGATATTATAGAGGATAGGATAGGATAGAGGATAGAATAGGATAGAGGATAGGATAGGATAGAGGATAGGATAGGATAGAGGATAGGTTAGTATAGAGGATAAGATAGGATAGGGGATAGGATAGGATAGAGGATAGGATCGGATAGAGGATAGGATAGGATAGAGTATAGGATAGGATAGAGGATAGGATACGATAGAGGATACGATAGGATAGGATAGAGGATATGATAGGATAGAGGATAGGATAGGATAGAGGATAGGATAGGATAGAGGATAGGATAGGATAGAGGATAGGATAGGATAGAGGATAGGATAGGATAGAGGGTAGGATAGGATAGAGGATAGGATAGGATAGAGGATAGGATAGGATAGAGGATAGGATATGATAGAGGATAGGATAGCATAGAGGATAGGATAGGATAGAGGATAGGGTAGGATAGAGGATAGGATAAGATAGAGGATATGATAGGATAGAGCATAGGATAGGATAGAGGATAGGATAGGATAGAGGATAGGATACTATACAGGATATAATAGGATAGAAGATAGGAAAGGATAGAGGATAGAATAGGATAGAGGATAGCATAGGATAGAGGATAGGATAGGACAGGATAGAGGATAGGATAGGATAGAGGATAGGATAGGATAGAGCATAGGATACGAAAGAGGATAGGATAGTGGATTGGATAGGATAGAGGATAGGATAGGACAGATGATATTATAGGAATGAGGATAGGATATGATAGAGGATACGATATTATAGAGGATAGGATAGGATAGAGGATAGGATAGGATAGAGGATAGGATAGTATAGAGGATAGGATAGGATAGAGGATAGGATAGGATAGAGGATAGGATAGGATAGAGGATAGGATTGGATAGAGGATATCATAGGGGATTGGATAGGATAGATGATAGGAGACGATAGAGGATAGGATAGGATAGAGGATAGGATAGGACAGATGATATTATAGGAATGAGGATAGGATATCATAGAGGATACGATATTATAGAGGATAGGATAGGATAGAGGATAGAATAGGATAGAGGATAGGATAGGATAGAGGATAGGATAGGATAGAGGATAGGTTAGTATAGAGGATAAGATAGGATAGAGGATAGGATAGGATAGAGGATAGGATCGGATAGAGGATAGGATAGGATAGAGTATAGGATAGGATAGAGGATAGGATACGATAGAGGATACGATAGGATAGGATAGAGGATATGATAGGATAGAGGATAGGATAGGATAGAGGGTAGGATAGGATAGAGGATAGGATAGGATAGAGCGTAGGATACGATAGAGGATAGGATAGGGGATTGGATAGGATAGAGGATAGGATAGGATAGAGGATAGGATAGGATAGAGCATAGGATACGATAGAGGATAGGATAGGGGATTGGATAGGATAGAGGATAGGATAGGACAGATGATATTATAGGAATGAGGATAGGATATGATAGAGGATACGATATTATAGAGGATAGGATAGGATAGAGGATAGGATAGGATAGAGGATAGGATGCGATAGAGGATACGAAAGGATAGGATAGAGGGTAGGATAGGATAGAGGATAGGATAGGATAGAGGATAGGATAGGATAGAGGATAGGATATGATAGAGGATAGGATAGCATAGAGGATAGGATAGGATAGAGGATAGGGTAGGATAGAGGATAGGATAAGATAGAGGATATGATAGGATAGAGCATAGGATAGGATAGAGGATAGGATAGGATAGAGGATAGGATACTATACAGGATATAATAGGATAGAAGATAGGAAAGGATAGAGGATAGAATAGGATAGAGGATAGCATAGGATAGAGGATAGGATAGGACAGGATAGAGGATAGGATAGGATAGAGGATAGGATAGGATAGAGCATAGGATACGAAAGAGGATAGGATAGTGGATTGGATAGGATAGAGGATAGGATAGGACAGATGATATTATAGGAATGAGGATAGGATATGATAGAGGATACGATATTATAGAGGATAGGATAGGATAGAGGATAGGATAGGATAGAGGATAGGATAGTATAGAGGATAGGATAGGATAGAGGATAGGATAGGATAGAGGATAGGATGCGATAGAGGATACGAAAGGATAGGATAGAGGGTAGGATAGGATAGAGGATAGGATAGGATAGGATAGAGGATAGGATAGGATAGAGGATAGGATATGATAGAGGATAGGATAGCATAGAGGATAGGATAGGATAGAGGATAGCATAGGATAGAGGATAGGATAGGACAGGATAGAGGATAGGATAGGATAGAGGATAGGATAGGATAGAGCATAGGATACGAAAGAGGATAGGATAGTGGATTGGATAGGATAGAGGATAGGATAGGACAGATGATATTATAGGAATGAGGATAGGATATGATAGAGGATACGATATTATAGAGGATAGGATAGGATAGAGGATAGGATAGGATAGAGGATAGGATAGTATAGAGGATAGGATAGGATAGAGGATAGGATAGGATAGAGGATAGGATGCGATAGAGGATACGAAAGGATAGGATAGAGGGTAGGATAGGATAGAGGATAGGATAGGATAGAGGATAGGAGAGGATAGAGGATAGGATATGATAGAGGATAGGATATGATAGAGGATAGGATAGGATAGAGGATAGGATAGGATAGAGGATAGGGTAGGATAGAGGATAGGATAGTATAGAGGATAGGATATAATAGAGGATAGGATATAATAGAGGATAGGATAGGATAGAGGATAGGGTAGGATAGAGGATAGGATAAGATAGAATATATGTTAGGATAGAGCATAGGATAGGTTAGAGGATAGGATAGGATAGAGGATAGGATACTATACAGGATATAATAGGATAGAAGATAGGAAAGGATAGAGGATAGAATAGGATAGAGGATAGCATAGGATAGAGGATAGGATAGGACAGGATAGAGGATAGGATAGGATAGAGGATAGGATAGGATAGAGCATAGGATACGAAAGAGGATAGGATAGTGGATTGGATAGGATAGAGGATAGGATAGGACAGATGATATTATAGGAATGAGGATAGGATATGATAGAGGATACGATATTATAGAGGATAGGATAGGATAGAGGATAGGATAGGATAGAGGATAGGATAGTATAGAGGATAGGATAGGATAGAGGATAGGATAGGATAGAGGATAGGATGCGATAGAGGATACGAAAGGATAGGATAGAGGGTAGGATAGGATAGAGGATAGGATAGGATAGAGGATAGGAGAGGATAGAGGATAGGATATGATAGAGGATAGGATATGATAGAGGATAGGATAGGATAGAGGATAGGATAGGATAGAGGATAGGGTAGGATAGAGGATAGGATAGTATAGAGGATAGGATATAATAGAGGATAGGATAGGATAGAGGATAGGATAGTATAGAGGATAGGATAGGAGAGAGGATAGGATAGGAGAGAGGATAGGATAGGATAGAGGATAGGATAGGATAGAGGATAGGATATGATAGAGGATAGGATAGGATAGAAGATAGGATAGGATAGATGATTGGATAGGATAGCAGATAGGATAGGATAGATGATATTATAGGAAAGAGGAAAGGATATGATAGAGGATACGATATTATAGAGGATAGGATAGGACAGAGGATTGGATAGGATAGAGGATAGGATAGAGAATATGATACGGTAGACGATAGGGGATTGGATCGGATACAGGATAGGATATAATAGGATAGAGAATAGGATAGGATAGAGGATAGGTTAGGACAGAGGATAGGATAGGATAGAGGATAGAATAGGGTAGAGGATAGGTTAGGAATGAGGATAGGATCGGATAGAGGATATGATAGGGGATTGGATAGGATAGAGGATAGGATAGGATACAGGACAGGATAGGATAGAGGATAGGAAAGGATAGAGGATAGGATAGGATAGAGGATATTATAGGAAAGAGGAAAGGATATGATAGAGGATACGATATTGTAGAGGATAGGATAGTATAGAGGATAGGATAGGATAGAGGATAGGATAGGATAGAGGATAGGATAGGATAGAGGATAGGATATGATACAGGATAGGATAGGATCGAAGATAGGATAGGATAGATGATAGGATAGATAAGAGGATAGGATAAGATAGAGGATAAGATAGGATAGAGGATAGGATAGGATACAGGATAGGATATGATAGAGGATAGGATAGGATAGAAGATAGGATCGGATAGAGGATAGGATAGAGGATTGGATAGGATAGAGTATAGGATAAGATAGAGGATAGGATAGGATAGAGGATAGGATAGGATAGAGGATAGGATAGGATAGAGGATAGGATAGGATAGAGGATAGGATTGGATAGAGGATATCATAGGGGATTGGATAGGATAGATGATAGGAGACGATAGAGGATAGGATAGGATAGAGGATAGGATAGGACAGATGATATTATAGGAATGAGGATAGGATATCATAGAGGATACGATATTATAGAGGATAGGATAGGATAGAGGATAGAATAGGATAGAGGATAGGATAGGATAGAGGATAGGATAGGATAGAGGATAGGTTAGTATAGAGGATAAGATAGGATAGAGGATAGGATAGGATAGAGGATAGGATCGGATAGAGGATAGGATAGGATAGAGTATAGGATAGGATAGAGGATAGGATACGATAGAGGATACGATAGGATAGGATAGAGGATATGATAGGATAGAGGATAGGATAGGATAGAGGATAGGATAGGATAGAGGATAGGATAGGATAGAGGATAGGATAGGATAGAGGATAGGATAGGATAGAGGGTAGGATAGGATAGAGGATAGGATAGGATAGAGGATAGGATAGGATAGAGGATAGGATATGATAGAGGATAGGATAGCATAGAGGATAGGATAGGATAGAGGATAGGGTAGGATAGAGGATAGGATAAGATAGAGGATATTATAGGATAGAGCATAGGATAGGATAGAGGATAGGATAGGATAGAGGATAGGATACTATACAGGATATAATAGGATAGAAGATAGGAAAGGATAGAGGATAGAATAGGATAGAGGATAGCATAGGATAGAGGATAGGATAGGACAGGATAGAGGATAGGATAGGATAGAGGATAGGATAGGATAGAGCATAGGATACGAAAGAGGATAGGATAGTGGATTGGATAGGATAGAGGATAGGATAGGACAGATGATATTATAGGAATGAGGATAGGATATGATAGAGGATACGATATTATAGAGGATAGGATAGGATAGAGGATAGGATAGGATAGAGGATAGGATAGTATAGAGGATAGGATAGGATAGAGGATAGGATAGGATAGAGGATAGGATAGGATAGAGGATATCATAGGGGATTGGATAGGATAGATGATAGGAGACGATAGAGGATAGGATAGGATAGAGGATAGGATAGGACAGATGATATTATAGGAATGAGGATAGGATATCATAGAGGATACGATATTATAGAGGATAGGATAGGATAGAGGATAGAATAGGATAGAGGATAGGATAGGATAGAGGATAGGATAGGATAGAGGATAGGTTAGTATAGAGGATAAGATAGGATAGTGGATAGGATAGGATAGAGGATAGGATCGGATAGAGGATAGGATAGGATAGAGTATAGGATAGGATAGAGGATAGGATACGATAGAGGATACGATAGGATAGGATAGAGGATATGATAGGATAGAGGATAGGATAGGATAGAGGGTAGGATAGGATAGAGGATAGGATAGGATAGAGCGTAGGATACGATAGAGGATAGGATAGGGGATTGGATAGGATAGAGGATAGGATAGGATAGAGGATAGGATAGGATAGAGCATAGGATACGATAGAGGATAGGATAGGGGATTGGATAGGATAGAGGATAGGATAGGACAGATGATATTATAGGAATGAGGATAGGATATGATAGAGGATACGATATTATAGAGGATAGGATAGGATAGAGGATAGGATAGGATAGAGGATAGGATGCGATAGAGGATACGAAAGGATAGGATAGAGGGTAGGATAGGATAGAGGATAGGATAGGATAGAGGATAGGATAGGATAGAGGATAGGATATGATAGAGGATAGGATAGCATGGAGGATAGGATAGGATAGAGGATAGGGTAGGATAGAGGATAGGATAAGATAGAGGATATGATAGGATAGAGCATAGGATAGGATAGAGGATAGGATAGGATAGAGGATAGGATACTATACAGGATATAATAGGATAGAAGATAGGAAAGGATAGAGGATAGAATAGGATAGAGGATAGCATAGGATAGAGGATAGGATAGGACAGGATAGAGGATAGGATAGGATAGAGGATAGGATAGGATAGAGCATAGGATACGAAAGAGGATAGGATAGTGGATTGGATAGGATAGAGGATAGGATAGGACAGATGATATTATAGGAATGAGGATAGGATATGATAGAGGATACGATATTATAGAGGATAGGATAGGATAGAGGATAGGATAGGATAGAGGATAGGATAGTATAGAGGATAGGATAGGATAGAGGATAGGATAGGATAGAGGATAGGATGCGATAGAGGATACGAAAGGATAGGATAGAGGGTAGGATAGGATAGAGGATAGGATAGGATAGGATAGAGGATAGGATAGGATAGAGGATAGGATATGATAGAGGATAGGATAGCATAGAGGATAGGATAGGATAGAGGATAGCATAGGATAGAGGATAGGATAGGACAGGATAGAGGATAGGATAGGATAGAGGATAGGATAGGATAGAGCATAGGATACGAAAGAGGATAGGATAGTGGATTGGATAGGATAGAGGATAGGATAGGACAGATGATATTATAGGAATGAGGATAGGATATGATAGAGGATACGATATTATAGAGGATAGGATAGGATAGAGGATAGGATAGGATAGAGGATAGGATAGTATAGAGGATAGGATAGGATAGAGGATAGGATAGGATAGAGGATAGGATGCGATAGAGGATACGAAAGGATAGGATAGAGGGTAGGATAGGATAGAGGATAGGATAGGATAGAGGATAGGAGAGGATAGAGGATAGGATATGATAGAGGATAGGATATGATAGAGGATAGGATAGGATAGAGGATAGGATAGGATAGAGGATAGGGTAGGATAGAGGATAGGATAGTATAGAGGATAGGATATAATAGAGGATAGGATATAATAGAGGATAGGATAGGATAGAGGATAGGGTAGGATAGAGGATAGGATAAGATAGAGGATATGATAGGATAGAGCATAGGATAGGTTAGAGGATAGGATAGGATAGAGGATAGGATACTATACAGGATATAATAGGATAGAAGATAGGAAAGGATAGAGGATAGAATAGGATAGAGGATAGCATAGGATAGAGGATAGGATAGGACAGGATAGAGGATAGGATAGGATAGAGGATAGGATAGGATAGAGCATAGGATACGAAAGAGGATAGGATAGTGGATTGGATAGGATAGAGGATAGGATAGGACAGATGATATTATAGGAATGAGGATAGGATATGATAGAGGATACGATATTATAGAGGATAGGATAGGATAGAGGATAGGATAGGATAGAGGATAGGATAGGATAGAGGATAGGATAGGATAGAGGATAGGATAGGATAGAGGATAGGATAGGATAGAGGATAGGATAGGATAGAGGATAGGATACTATACAGGATATAATAGGATAGAAGATAGGAAAGGATAGAGGATAGAATAGGATAGAGGATAGCATAGGATAGAGGATAGGATAGGACAGGATAGAGGATAGGATAGGATAGAGCATAGGATACGATAGAGGATAGGATAGGGGATTGGATAGGATAGAGGATAGGATAGGACAGATGATATTATAGGAATGAGGATAGGATATGATAGAGGATACGATATTATAGAGGATAGGATAGGATAGAGGATAGGATAGGATAGAGGATAGGATGCGATAGAGGATACGAAAGGATAGGATAGAGGGTAGGATAGGATAGAGGATAGGATAGGATAGAGGATAGGATAGGATAGAGGATAGGATATGATAGAGGATAGGATAGCATGGAGGATAGGATAGGATAGAGGATAGGGTAGGATAGAGGATAGGATAAGATAGAGGATATGATAGGATAGAGCATAGGATAGGATAGAGGATAGGATAGGATAGAGGATAGGATACTATACAGGATATAATAGGATAGAAGATAGGAAAGGATAGAGGATAGAATAGGATAGAGGATAGCATAGGATAGAGGATAGGATAGGACAGGATAGAGGATAGGATAGGATAGAGGATAGGATAGGATAGAGCATAGGATACGAAAGAGGATAGGATAGTGGATTGGATAGGATAGAGGATAGGATAGGACAGATGATATTATAGGAATGAGGATAGGATATGATAGAGGATACGATATTATAGAGGATAGGATAGGATAGAGGATAGGATAGGATAGAGGATAGGATAGTATAGAGGATAGGATAGGATAGAGGATAGGATAGGATAGAGGATAGGATGCGATAGAGGATACGAAAGGATAGGATAGAGGGTAGGATAGGATAGAGGATAGGATAGGATAGGATAGAGGATAGGATAGGATAGAGGATAGGATATGATAGAGGATAGGATAGCATAGAGGATAGGATAGGATAGAGGATAGCATAGGATAGAGGATAGGATAGGACAGGATAGAGGATAGGATAGGATAGAGGATAGGATAGGATAGAGCATAGGATACGAAAGAGGATAGGATAGTGGATTGGATAGGATAGAGGATAGGATAGGACAGATGATATTATAGGAATGAGGATAGGATATGATAGAGGATACGATATTATAGAGGATAGGATAGGATAGAGGATAGGATAGGATAGAGGATAGGATAGTATAGAGGATAGGATAGGATAGAGGATAGGATAGGATAGAGGATAGGATGCGATAGAGGATACGAAAGGATAGGATAGAGGGTAGGATAGGATAGAGGATAGGATAGGATAGAGGATAGGAGAGGATAGAGGATAGGATATGATAGAGGATAGGATATGATAGAGGATAGGATAGGATAGAGGATAGGATAGGATAGAGGATAGGGTAGGATAGAGGATAGGATAGTATAGAGGATAGGATATAATAGAGGATAGGATATAATAGAGGATAGGATAGGATAGAGGATAGGGTAGGATAGAGGATAGGATAAGATAGAGGATATGATAGGATAGAGCATAGGATAGGTTAGAGGATAGGATAGGATAGAGGATAGGATACTATACAGGATATAATAGGATAGAAGATAGGAAAGGATAGAGGATAGAATAGGATAGAGGATAGCATAGGATAGAGGATAGGATAGGACAGGATAGAGGATAGGATAGGATAGAGGATAGGATAGGATAGAGCATAGGATACGAAAGAGGATAGGATAGTGGATTGGATAGGATAGAGGATAGGATAGGACAGATGATATTATAGGAATGAGGATAGGATATGATAGAGGATACGATATTATAGAGGATAGGATAGGATAGAGGATAGGATAGGATAGAGGATAGGATAGGATAGAGGATAGGATAGGATAGAGGATAGGATAGGATAGAGGATAGGATAGGATAGAGGATAGGATGCGATAGAGGATACGAAAGGATAGGATAGAGGGTAGGATAGGATAGAGGATAGGATAGGATAGAGGATAGGAGAGGATAGAGGATAGGATATGATAGAGGATAGGATATGATAGAGGATAGGATAGGATAGAGGATAGGATAGGATAGAGGATAGGGTAGGATAGAGGATAGGATAGTATAGAGGATAGGATATAATAGAGGATAGGATAGGATAGAGGATAGGATAGTATAGAGGATAGGATAGGAGAGAGGATAGGATAGGAGAGAGGATAGGATAGGATAGAGGATAGGATAGGATAGAGGATAGGATATGATAGAGGATAGGATAGGATAGAAGATAGGATAGGATAGATGATAGGATAGGATAGAAGATAGGATAGGATAGATGATATTATAGGAAAGAGGAAAGGATATGATAGAGGATACGATATTATAGAGGATAGGATAGGACAGAGGATTGGATAGGATAGAGGATAGGATAGAGAATATGATACGGTAGACGATAGGGGATTGGATCGGATACAGGATAGGATATAATAGGATAGAGAATAGGATAGGATAGAGGATAGGTTAGGACAGAGGATAGGATAGGATAGAGGATAGAATAGGGTAGAGGATAGGTTAGGAATGAGGATAGGATCGGATAGAGGATATGATAGGGGATTGGATAGGATAGAGGATAGGATAGGATACAGGACAGGATAGGATAGAGGATAGGAAAGGATAGAGGATAGGATAGGATAGAGGATATTATAGGAAAGAGGAAAGGATATGATAGAGGATACGATATTGTAGAGGATAGGATAGTATAGAGGATAGGATAGGATAGAGGATAGGATAGGATAGAGGATAGGATAGGATAGAGGATAGGATATGATACAGGATAGGATAGGATCGAAGATAGGATAGGATAGATGATAGGATAGATAAGAGGATAGGATAAGATAGAGGATAAGATAGGATAGAGGATAGGATAGGATACAGGATAGGATATGATAGAGGATAGGATAGGATAGAAGATAGGATCGGATAGAGGATAGGATAGAGGATTGGATAGGATAGAGTATAGGATAAGATAGAGGATAGGATAGGATAGAGGATAGGATAGGATAGAGGATAGGATAGGATAGAGGATAGGATAGGATAGAGGATAGGATTGGATAGAGGATATCATAGGGGATTGGATAGGATAGATGATAGGAGACGATAGAGGATAGGATAGGATAGAGGATAGGATAGGACAGATGATATTATAGGAATGAGGATAGGATATCATAGAGGATACGATATTATAGAGGATAGGATAGGATAGAGGATAGAATAGGATAGAGGATAGGATAGGATAGAGGATAGGATAGGATAGAGGATAGGTTAGTATAGAGGATAAGATAGGATAGAGGATAGGATAGGATAGAGGATAGGATCGGATAGAGGATAGGATAGGATAGAGTATAGGATAGGATAGAGGATAGGATACGATAGAGGATACGATAGGATAGGATAGAGGATATGATAGGATAGAGGATAGGATAGGATAGAGGATAGGATAGGATAGAGGATAGGATAGGATAGAGGATAGGATAGGATAGAGGATAGGATAGGATAGAGGGTAGGATAGGATAGAGGATAGGATAGGATAGAGGATAGGATAGGATAGAGGATAGGATATGATAGAGGATAGGATAGCATAGAGGATAGGATAGGATAGAGGATAGGGTAGGATAGAGGATAGGATAAGATAGAGGATATTATAGGATAGAGCATAGGATAGGATAGAGGATAGGATAGGATAGAGGATAGGATACTATACAGGATATAATAGGATAGAAGATAGGAAAGGATAGAGGATAGAATAGGATAGAGGATAGCATAGGATAGAGGATAGGATAGGACAGGATAGAGGATAGGATAGGATAGAGGATAGGATAGGATAGAGCATAGGATACGAAAGAGGATAGGATAGTGGATTGGATAGGATAGAGGATAGGATAGGACAGATGATATTATAGGAATGAGGATAGGATATGATAGAGGATACGATATTATAGAGGATAGGATAGGATAGAGGATAGGATAGGATAGAGGATAGGATAGTATAGAGGATAGGATAGGATAGAGGATAGGATAGGATAGAGGATAGGATAGGATAGAGGATAGGATTGGATAGAGGATATCATAGGGGATTGGATAGGATAGATGATAGGAGACGATAGAGGATAGGATAGGATAGAGGATAGGATAGGACAGATGATATTATAGGAATGAGGATAGGATATCATAGAGGATACGATATTATAGAGGATAGGATAGGATAGAGGATAGAATAGGATAGAGGATAGGATAGGATAGAGGATAGGATAGGATAGAGGATAGGTTAGTATAGAGGATAAGATAGGATAGTGGATAGGATAGGATAGAGGATAGGATCGGATAGAGGATAGGATAGGATAGAGTATAGGATAGGATAGAGGATAGGATACGATAGAGGATACGATAGGATAGGATAGAGGATATGATAGGATAGAGGATAGGATAGGATAGAGGGTAGGATAGGATAGAGGATAGGATAGGATAGAGCGTAGGATACGATAGAGGATAGGATAGGGGATTGGATAGGATAGAGGATAGGATAGGATAGAGGATAGGATAGGATAGAGCATAGGATACGATAGAGGATAGGATAGGGGATTGGATAGGATAGAGGATAGGATAGGACAGATGATATTATAGGAATGAGGATAGGATATGATAGAGGATACGATATTATAGAGGATAGGATAGGATAGAGGATAGGATAGGATAGAGGATAGGATGCGATAGAGGATACGAAAGGATAGGATAGAGGGTAGGATAGGATAGAGGATAGGATAGGATAGAGGATAGGATAGGATAGAGGATAGGATATGATAGAGGATAGGATAGCATAGAGGATAGGATAGGATAGAGGATAGGGTAGGATAGAGGATAGGATAAGATAGAGGATATGATAGGATAGAGCATAGGATAGGATAGAGGATAGGATAGGATAGAGGATAGGATACTATACAGGATATAATAGGATAGAAGATAGGAAAGGATAGAGGATAGAATAGGATAGAGGATAGCATAGGATAGAGGATAGGATAGGACAGGATAGAGGATAGGATAGGATAGAGGATAGGATAGGATAGAGCATAGGATACGAAAGAGGATAGGATAGTGGATTGGATAGGATAGAGGATAGGATAGGACAGATGATATTATAGGAATGAGGATAGGATATGATAGAGGATACGATATTATAGAGGATAGGATAGGATAGAGGATAGGATAGGATAGAGGATAGGATAGTATAGAGGATAGGATAGGATAGAGGATAGGATAGGATAGAGGATAGGATGCGATAGAGGATACGAAAGGATAGGATAGAGGGTAGGATAGGATAGAGGATAGGATAGGATAGGATAGAGGATAGGATAGGATAGAGGATAGGATATGATAGAGGATAGGATAGCATAGAGGATAGGATAGGATAGAGGATAGCATAGGATAGAGGATAGGATAGGACAGGATAGAGGATAGGATAGGATAGAGGATAGGATAGGATAGAGCATAGGATACGAAAGAGGATAGGATAGTGGATTGGATAGGATAGAGGATAGGATAGGACAGATGATATTATAGGAATGAGGATAGGATATGATAGAGGATACGATATTATAGAGGATAGGATAGGATAGAGGATAGGATAGGATAGAGGATAGGATAGTATAGAGGATAGGATAGGATAGAGGATAGGATAGGATAGAGGATAGGATGCGATAGAGGATACGAAAGGATAGGATAGAGGGTAGGATAGGATAGAGGATAGGATAGGATAGAGGATAGGAGAGGATAGAGGATAGGATATGATAGAGGATAGGATATGATAGAGGATAGGATAGGATAGAGGATAGGATAGGATAGAGGATAGGGTAGGATAGAGGATAGGATAGTATAGAGGATAGGATATAATAGAGGATAGGATATAATAGAGGATAGGATAGGATAGAGGATAGGGTAGGATAGAGGATAGGATAAGATAGAGGATATGATAGGATAGTGCATAGGATAGGTTAGAGGATAGGATAGGATAGAGGATAGGATACTATACAGGATATAATAGGATAGAAGATAGGAAAGGATAGAGGATAGAATAGGATAGAGGATAGCATAGGATAGAGGATAGGATAGGACAGGATAGAGGATAGGATAGGATAGAGGATAGGATAGGATAGAGCATAGGATACGAAAGAGGATAGGATAGTGGATTGGATAGGATAGAGGATAGGATAGGACAGATGATATTATAGGAATGAGGATAGGATATGATAGAGGATACGATATTATAGAGGATAGGATAGGATAGAGGATAGGATAGGATAGAGGATAGGATAGGATAGAGGATAGGATAGGATAGAGGATAGGATAGGATAGAGGATAGGATAGGATAGAGGATAGGATGCGATAGAGGATACGAAAGGATAGGATAGAGGGTAGGATAGGATAGAGGATAGGATAGGATAGAGGATAGGAGAGGATAGAGGATAGGATATGATAGAGGATAGGATATGATAGAGGATAGGATAGGATAGAGGATAGGATAGGATAGAGGATAGGGTAGGATAGAGGATAGGATAGTATAGAGGATAGGATATAATAGAGGATAGGATAGGATAGAGGATAGGATAGTATAGAGGATAGGATAGGAGAGAGGATAGGATAGGAGAGAGGATAGGATAGGATAGAGGATAGGATAGGATAGAGGATAGGATATGATAGAGGATAGGATAGGATAGAAGATAGGATAGGATAGATGATAGGATAGGATAGAAGATAGGATAGGATAGATGATATTATAGGAAAGAGGAAAGGATATGATAGAGGATACGATATTATAGAGGATAGGATAGGACAGAGGATTGGATAGGATAGAGGATAGGATAGAGAATATGATACGGTAGACGATAGGGGATTGGATCGGATACAGGATAGGATATAATAGGATAGAGAATAGGATAGGATAGAGGATAGGTTAGGACAGAGGATAGGATAGGATAGAGGATAGAATAGGGTAGAGGATAGGTTAGGAATGAGGATAGGATCGGATAGAGGATATGATAGGGGATTGGATAGGATAGAGGATAGGATAGGATACAGGACAGGATAGGATAGAGGATAGGAAAGGATAGAGGATAGGATAGGATAGAGGATATTATAGGAAAGAGGAAAGGATATGATAGAGGATACGATATTGTAGAGGATAGGATAGTATAGAGGATAGGATAGGATAGAGGATAGGATAGGATAGAGGATAGGATAGGATAGAGGATAGGATATGATACAGGATAGGATAGGATCGAAGATAGGATAGGATAGATGATAGGATAGATAAGAGGATAGGATAAGATAGAGGATAAGATAGGATAGAGGATAGGATAGGATACAGGATAGGATATGATAGAGGATAGGATAGGATAGAAGATAGGATCGGATAGAGGATAGGATAGAGGATTGGATAGGATAGAGTATAGGATAAGATAGAGGATAGGATAGGATAGAGGATAGGATAGGATAGAGGATAGGATAGGACAGATGATATTATAGGAATGAGGATAGGATATCATAGAGGATACGATATTATAGAGGATAGGATAGGATAGAGGATAGAATAGGATAGAGGATAGGATAGGATAGAGGATAGGATAGGATAGAGGATAGGTTAGTATAGAGGATAAGATAGGATAGAGGATAGGATAGGATAGAGGATAGGATCGGATAGAGGATAGGATAGGATAGAGTATAGGATAGGATAGAGGATAGGATACGATAGAGGATACGATAGGATAGGATAGAGGATATGATAGGATAGAGGATAGGATAGGATAGAGGATAGGATAGGATAGAGGATAGGATAGGATAGAGGATAGGATAGGATAGAGGATAGGATAGGATAGAGGGTAGGATAGGATAGAGGATAGGATAGGATAGAGGATAGGATAGGATAGAGGATAGGATATGATAGAGGATAGGATAGCATAGAGGATAGGATAGGATAGAGGATAGGGTAGGATAGAGGATAGGATAAGATAGAGGATATGATAGGATAGAGCATAGGATAGGATAGAGGATAGGATAGGATAGAGGATAGGATACTATACAGGATATAATAGGATAGAAGATAGGAAAGGATAGAGGATAGAATAGGATAGAGGATAGCATAGGATAGAGGATAGGATAGGACAGAATAGAGGATAGGATAGGATAGAGGATAGGATAGGATAGAGCATAGGATACGAAAGAGGATAGGATAGTGGATTGGATAGGATAGAGGATAGGATAGGACAGATGATATTATAGGAATGAGGATAGGATATGATAGAGGATACGATATTACAGAGGATAGGATAGGATAGAGGATAGGATAGGATAGAGGATAGGATAGTATAGAGGATAGGATAGGATAGAGGATAGGATAGGAGAGAGGATAGGATAGGAGAGAGGATAGGATAGGATAGAGGATAGGATAGGATAGAGGATAGGATTGGATAGAGGATATCATAGGGGATTGGATAGGATAGATGATAGGAGACGATAGAGGATAGGATAGGATAGAGGATAGGATAGGACAGATGATATTATAGGAATGAGGATAGGATATCATAGAGGATACGATATTATAGAGGATAGGATAGGATAGAGGATAGAATAGGATAGAGGATAGGATAGGATAGAGGATAGGATAGGATAGAGGATAGGTTAGTATAGAGGATAAGATAGGATAGAGGATAGGATAGGATAGAGGATAGGATCGGATAGAGGATAGGATAGGATAGAGTATAGGATAGGATAGAGGATAGGATACGATAGAGGATACGATAGGATAGGATAGAGGATATGATAGGATAGAGGATAGGATAGGATAGAGGGTAGGATAGGATAGAGGATAGGATAGGATAGAGCGTAGGATACGATAGAGGATAGGATAGGGGATTGGATAGGATAGAGGATAGGATAGGATAGAGGATAGGATAGGATAGAGGATAGGATAGTATAGAGGATAGGATAGGATAGAGGATATGATAGGATAGAGGATAGGATGCGATAGAGGATACGAAAGGATAGGATAGAGGGTAGGATAGGATAGAGGATAGGATAGGATAGGATAGAGGATAGTATAGGATAGAGGATAGGATATGATAGAGGATAGGATAGCATAGAGGATAGGATAGGATAGAGGATAGCATAGGATAGAGGATAGGATAGGACAGGATAGAGGATAGGATAGGATAGAGGATAGGATAGGATAGAGCATAGGATACGAAAGAGGATAGGATAGTGGATTGGATAGGATAGAGGATAGGATAGGACAGATGATATTATAGGAATGAGGATAGGATATGATAGAGGATACGATATTATAGAGGATAGGATAGGATAGAGGATAGGATAGGATAGAGGATAGGATAGTATAGAGGATAGGATAGGATAGAGGATAGGATAGGATAGAGGATAGGATGCGATAGAGGATACGAAAGGATAGGATAGAGGGTAGGATAGGATAGAGGATAGGATAGGATAGAGGATAGGAGAGGATAGAGGATAGGATATGATAGAGGATAGGATATGATAGAGGATAGGATAGGATAGAGGATAGGATAGGATAGAGGATAGGATAGTATAGAGGATAGGATAGGATAGAGGATAGGATAGGATAGAGGATAGGATAGTATAGAGGATAGGATAGGAGAGAGGATAGGATAGGAGAGAGGATAGGATAGGATAGAGGATAGGATAGGATAGAGGATAGGATATGATAGAGGATAGGATAGGATAGAAGATAGGATAGGATAGATGATAGGATAGGATAGAAGATAGGATAGGATAGATGATATTATAGGAAAGAGGAAAGGATATGATAGAGGATACGATATTATAGAGGATAGGATAGGACAGAGGATTGGATAGGATAGAGGATAGGATAGAGAATATGATACGGTAGACGATAGGGGATTGGATCGGATACAGGATAGGATATAATAGGATAGAGAATAGGATAGGATAGAGGATAGGTTAGGACAGAGGATAGGATAGGATAGAGGATAGAATAGGGTAGAGGATAGGTTAGGAATGAGGATAGGATCGGATAGAGGATATGATAGGGGATTGGATAGGATAGAGGATAGGATAGGATACAGGACAGGATAGGATAGAGGATAGGAAAGGATAGAGGATAGGATAGGATAGAGGATATTATAGGAAAGAGGAAAGGATATGATAGAGGATACGATATTGTAGAGGATAGGATAGTATAGAGGATAGGATAGGATAGAGGATAGGATAGGATAGAGGATAGGATAGGATAGAGGATAGGATATGATACAGGATAGGATAGGATCGAAGATAGGATAGGATAGATGATAGGATAGATAAGAGGATAGGATAAGATAGAGGATAAGATAGGATAGAGGATAGGATAGGATACAGGATAGGATATGATAGAGGATAGGATAGGATAGAAGATAGGATCGGATAGAGGATAGGATAGAGGATTGGATAGGATAGAGTATAGGATAAGATAGAGGATAGGATAGGATAGAGGATAGGATAGGATAGAGGATAGGATAGGATAGAGGATAGGATAGGATAGAGGATAGGATTGGATAGAGGATATCATAGGGGATTGGATAGGATAGATGATAGGAGACGATAGAGGATAGGATAGGATAGAGGATAGGATAGGACAGATGATATTATAGGAATGAGGATAGGATATCATAGAGGATACGATATTATAGAGGATAGGATAGGATAGAGGATAGAATAGGATAGAGGATAGGATAGGATAGAGGATAGGATAGGATAGAGGATAGGTTAGTATAGAGGATAAGATAGGATAGAGGATAGGATAGGATAGAGGATAGGATCGGATAGAGGATAGGATAGGATAGAGTATAGGATAGGATAGAGGATAGGATACGATAGAGGATACGATAGGATAGGATAGAGGATATGATAGGATAGAGGATAGGATAGGATAGAGGATAGGATAGGATAGAGGATAGGATAGGATAGAGGATAGGATAGGATAGAGGATAGGATAGGATAGAGGGTAGGATAGGATAGAGGATAGGATAGGATAGAGGATAGGATAGGATAGAGGATAGGATATGATAGAGGATAGGATAGCATAGAGGATAGGATAGGATAGAGGATAGGGTAGGATAGAGGATAGGATAAGATAGAGGATATGATAGGATAGAGCATAGGATAGGATAGAGGATAGGATAGGATAGAGGATAGGATACTATACAGGATATAATAGGATAGAAGATAGGAAAGGATAGAGGATAGAATAGGATAGAGGATAGCATAGGATAGAGGATAGGATAGGACAGGATAGAGGATAGGATAGGATAGAGGATAGGATAGGATAGAGCATAGGATACGAAAGAGGATAGGATAGTGGATTGGATAGGATAGAGGATAGGATAGGACAGATGATATTATAGGAATGAGGATAGGATATGATAGAGGATACGATATTATAGAGGATAGGATAGGATAGAGGATAGGATAGGATAGAGGATAGGATAGTATAGAGGATAGGATAGGATAGAGGATAGGATAGGATAGAGGATAGGATGCGATAGAGGATACGAAAGGATAGGATAGAGGGTAGGATAGGATAGAGGATAGGATAGGATAGAGGATAGGAGAGGATAGAGGATAGGATATGATAGAGGATAGGATATGATAGAGGATAGGATAGGATAGAGGATAGGATAGGATAGAGGATAGGGTAGGATAGAGGATAGGATAGTATAGAGGATAGGATATAATAGAGGATAGGATATAATAGAGGATAGGATAGGATAGAGGATAGGGTAGGATAGAGGATAGGATAAGATAGAGGATATGATATGATAGAGCATAGGATAGGTTAGAGGATAGGATAGGATAGAGGATAGGATACTATACAGGATATAATAGGATAGAAGATAGGAAAGGATAGAGGATAGAATAGGATAGAGGATAGCATAGGATAGAGGATAGGATAGGACAGGATAGAGGATAGGATAGGATAGAGGATAGGATAGGATAGAGCATAGGATACGAAAGAGGATAGGATAGTGGATTGGATAGGATAGAGGATAGGATAGGACAGATGATATTATAGGAATGAGGATAGGATATGATAGAGGATACGATATTATAGAGGATAGGATAGGATAGAGGATAGGATAGGATAGAGGATAGGATAGTATAGAGGATAGGATAGGATAGAGGATAGGATAGGATAGAGGATAGGATGCGATAGAGGATACGAAAGGATAGGATAGAGGGTAGGATAGGATAGAGGATAGGATAGGATAGAGGATAGGAGAGGATAGAGGATAGGATATGATAGAGGATAGGATATGATAGAGGATAGGATAGGATAGAGGATAGGATAGGATAGAGGATAGGGTAGGATAGAGGATAGGATAGTATAGAGGATAGGATATAATAGAGGATAGGATAGGATAGAGGATAGGATAGTATAGAGGATAGGATAGGAGAGAGGATAGGATAGGAGAGAGGATAGGATAGGATAGAGGATAGGATAGGATAGAGGATAGGATATGATAGAGGATAGGATAGGATAGAAGATAGGATAGGATAGATGATAGGATAGGATAGAAGATAGGATAGGATAGATGATATTATAGGAAAGAGGAAAGGATATGATAGAGGATACGATATTATAGAGGATAGGATAGGACAGAGGATTGGATAGGATAGAGGATAGGATAGAGAATATGATACGGTAGACGATAGGGGATTGGATCGGATACAGGATAGGATATAATAGGATAGAGAATAGGATAGGATAGAGGATAGGTTAGGACAGAGGATAGGATAGGATAGAGGATAGAATAGGGTAGAGGATAGGTTAGGAATGAGGATAGGATCGGATAGAGGATATGATAGGGGATTGGATAGGATAGAGGATAGGATAGGATACAGGACAGGATAGGATAGAGGATAGGAAAGGATAGAGGATAGGATAGGATAGAGGATATTATAGGAAAGAGGAAAGGATATGATAGAGGATACGATATTGTAGAGGATAGGATAGTATAGAGGATAGGATAGGATAGAGGATAGGATAGGATAGAGGATAGGATAGGATAGAGGATAGGATATGATACAGGATAGGATAGGATCGAAGATAGGATAGGATAGATGATAGGATAGATAAGAGGATAGGATAAGATAGAGGATAAGATAGGATAGAGGATAGGATAGGATACAGGATAGGATATGATAGAGGATAGGATAGGATAGAAGATAGGATCGGATAGAGGATAGGATAGAGGATTGGATAGGATAGAGTATAGGATAAGATAGAGGATAGGATAGGATAGAGGATAGGATAGGATAGAGGATAGGATAGGATAGAGGATAGGATAGGATAGAGGATAGGATTGGATAGAGGATATCATAGGGGATTGGATAGGATAGATGATAGGAGACGATAGAGGATAGGATAGGATAGAGGATAGGATAGGACAGATGATATTATAGGAATGAGGATAGGATATCATAGAGGATACGATATTATAGAGGATAGGATAGGATAGAGGATAGAATAGGATAGAGGATAGGATAGGATAGAGGATAGGATAGGATAGAGGATAGGTTAGTATAGAGGATAAGATAGGATAGAGGATAGGATAGGATAGAGGATAGGATCGGATAGAGGATAGGATAGGATAGAGTATAGGATAGGATAGAGGATAGGATACGATAGAGGATACGATAGGATAGGATAGAGGATAGAATAGGATAGAGGATAGGATAGGATAGAGGATAGGATAGGATAGAGGATAGGTTAGTATAGAGGATAAGATAGGATAGAGGATAGGATAGGATAGAGGATAGGATCGGATAGAGGATAGGATAGGATAGAGTATAGGATAGGATAGAGGATAGGATACGATAGAGGATACGATAGGATAGGATAGAGGATATGATAGGATAGAGGATAGGATAGGATAGAGGATAGGATAGGATAGAGGATAGGATAGGATAGAGGATAGGATAGGATAGAGGATAGGATAGGATAGAGGGTAGGATAGGATAGAGGATAGGATAGGATAGAGGATAGGATAGGATAGAGGATAGGATATGATAGAGGATAGGATAGCATAGAGGATAGGATAGGATAGAGGATAGGGTAGGATAGAGGATAGGATAAGATAGAGGATATGATAGGATAGAGCATAGGATAGGATAGAGGATAGGATAGGATAGAGGATAGGATACTATACAGGATATAATAGGATAGAAGATAGGAAAGGATAGAGGATAGAATAGGATAGAGGATAGCATAGGATAGAGGATAGGATAGGATAGAGGATAGGATAGGATAGAGCATAGGATACGAAAGAGGATAGGATAGTGGATTGGATAGGATAGAGGATAGGATAGGACAGATGATATTATAGGAATGAGGATAGGATATGATAGAGGATACGATATTATAGAGGATAGGATAGGATAGAGGATAGGATAGGATAGAGGATAGGATAGTATAGAGGATAGGATAGGATAGAGGATAGGATAGGATAGAGGATAGGATAGGATAGAGGATAGGATTGGATAGAGGATATCATAGGGGATTGGATAGGATAGATGATAGGAGACGATAGAGGATAGGATAGGATAGAGGATAGGATAGGACAGATGATATTATAGGAATGAGGATAGGATATCATAGAGGATACGATATTATAGAGGATAGGATAGGATAGAGGATAGAATAGGATAGAGGATAGGATAGGATAGAGGATAGGATAGGATAGAGGATAGGTTAGTATAGAGGATAAGATAGGATAGAGGATAGGATAGGATAGAGGATAGGATCGGATAGAGGATAGGATAGGATAGAGTATAGGATAGGATAGAGGATAGGATACGATAGAGGATACGATAGGATAGGATAGAGGATATGATAGGATAGAGGATAGGATAGGATAGAGGGTAGGATAGGATAGAGGATAGGATAGGATAGAGCGTAGGATACGATAGAGGATAGGATAGGGGATTGGATAGGATAGAGGATAGGATAGGATAGAGGATAGGATAGGATAGAGCATAGGATACGATAGAGGATAGGATAGGGGATTGGATAGGATAGAGGATAGGATAGGACAGATGATATTATAGGAATGAGGATAGGATATGATAGAGGATACGATATTATAGAGGATAGGATAGGATAGAGGATAGGATAGGATAGAGGTTAGGATGCGATAGAGGATACGAAAGGATAGGATAGAGGGTAGGATAGGATAGAGGATAGGATAGGATAGAGGATAGGATAGGATAGAGGATAGGATATGATAGAGGATAGGATAGCATAGAGGATAGGATAGGATAGAGGATAGGGTAGGATAGAGGATAGGATAAGATAGAGGATATGATAGGATAGAGCATAGGATAGGATAGAGGATAGGATAGGATAGAGGATAGGATACTATA
Source organism: Halictus rubicundus (assembly GCF_050948215.1). Classification (NCBI taxonomy): domain Eukaryota; kingdom Metazoa; phylum Arthropoda; class Insecta; order Hymenoptera; family Halictidae; genus Halictus; species Halictus rubicundus. Next base: position 479,188 of record NW_027488670.1, on the reverse strand, counting down.
CAGGATATAATAGGATAGAAGATAGGAAAGGATAGAGGATAGAATAGGATAGAGGATAGCATAGGATAGAGGATAGGATAGGACAGGATAGAGGATAGGATAGGATAGAGGATAGGATAGGATAGAGCATAGGATACGAAAGAGGATAGGATAGTGGATTGGATAGGATAGAGGATAGGATAGGACAGATGATATTATAGGAATGAGGATAGGATATGATAGAGGATACGATATTATAGAGGATAGGATAGGATAGAGGATAGGATAGGATAGAGGATAGGATAGTATAGAGGATAGGATAGGATAGAGGATAGGATAGGATAGAGGATAGGATGCGATAGAGGATACGAAAGGATAGGATAGAGGGTAGGATAGGATAGAGGATAGGATAGGATAGGATAGAGGATAGGATAGGATAGAGGATAGGATATGATAGAGGATAGGATAGCATAGAGGATAGGATAGGATAGAGGATAGCATAGGATAGAGGATAGGATAGGACAGGATAGAGGATAGGATAGGATAGAGGATAGGATAGGATAGAGCATAGGATACGAAAGAGGATAGGATAGTGGATTGGATAGGATAGAGGATAGGATAGGACAGATGATATTATAGGAATGAGGATAGGATATGATAGAGGATACGATATTATAGAGGATAGGATAGGATAGAGGATAGGATAGGATAGAGGATAGGATAGTATAGAGGATAGGATAGGATAGAGGATAGGATAGGATAGAGGATAGGATGCGATAGAGGATACGAAAGGATAGGATAGAGGGTAGGATAGGATAGAGGATAGGATAGGATAGAGGATAGGAGAGGATAGAGGATAGGATATGATAGAGGATAGGATATGATAGAGGATAGGATAGGATAGAGGATAGGATAGGATAGAGGATAGGGTAGGATAGAGGATAGGATAGTATAGAGGATAGGATATAATAGAGGATAGGATATAATAGAGGATAGGATAGGATAGAGGATAGGGTAGGATAGAGGATAGGATAAGATAGAGGATATGATAGGATAGAGGATAGGAGAGGATAGAGGATAGGATATGATAGAGGATAGGATATGATAGAGGATAGGATAGGATAGAGGATAGGATAGGATAGAGGATAGGGTAGGATAGAGGATAGGATAGTATAGAGGATAGGATATAATAGAGGATAGGATAGGATAGAGGATAGGATAGTATAGAGGATAGGATAGGAGAGAGGATAGGATAGGAGAGAGGATAGGATAGGATAGAGGATAGGATAGGATAGAGGATAGGATAGGATAGAGGATAGGATATGATAGAGGATAGGATAGGATAGAAGATAGGATAGGATAGATGATAGGATAGGATAGAAGATAGGATAGGATAGATGATATTATAGGAAAGAGGAAAGGATATGATAGAGGATACGATATTATAGAGGATAGGATAGGACAGAGGATTGGATAGGATAGAGGATAGGATAGAGAATATGATACGGTAGACGATAGGGGATTGGATCGGATACAGGATAGGATATAATAGGATAGAGAATAGGATAGGATAGAGGATAGGTTAGGACAGAGGATAGGATAGGATAGAGGATAGAATAGGGTAGAGGATAGGTTAGGAATGAGGATAGGATCGGATAGAGGATATGATAGGGGATTGGATAGGATAGAGGATAGGATAGGATACAGGACAGGATAGGATAGAGGATAGGAAAGGATAGAGGATAGGATAGGATAGAGGATATTATAGGAAAGAGGAAAGGATATGATAGAGGATACGATATTGTAGAGGATAGGATAGTATAGAGGATAGGATAGGATAGAGGATAGGATAGAGGATAGGATAGGATAGAGGATAGGATATGATACAGGATAGGATAGGATCGAAGATAGGATAGGATAGATGATAGGATAGATAAGAGGATAGGATAAGATAGAGGATAAGATAGGATAGAGGATAGGATAGGATACAGGATAGGATATGATAGAGGATAGGATAGGATAGAAGATAGGATCGGATAGAGGATAGGATAGAGGATTGGATAGGATAGAGTATAGGATAAGATAGAGGATAGGATAGGATAGAGGATAGGATAGGATAGAGGATAGGATAGGATAGAGGATAGGATAGGATAGAGGATAGGATTGGATAGAGGATATCATAGGGGATTGGATAGGATAGATGATAGGAGACGATAGAGGATAGGATAGGATAGAGGATAGGATAGGACAGATGATATTATAGGAATGAGGATAGGATATCATAGAGGATACGATATTATAGAGGATAGGATAGGATAGAGGATAGAATAGGATAGAGGATAGGATAGGATAGAGGATAGGATAGGATAGAGGATAGGTTAGTATAGAGGATAAGATAGGATAGAGGATAGGATAGGATAGAGGATAGGATCGGATAGAGGATAGGATAGGATAGAGTATAGGATAGGATAGAGGATAGGATACGATAGAGGATACGATAGGATAGGATAGAGGATATGATAGGATAGAGGATAGGATAGGATAGAGGATAGGATAGGATAGAGGATAGGATAGGATAGAGGATAGGATAGGATAGAGGATAGGATAGGATAGAGGGTAGGATAGGATAGAGGATAGGATAGGATAGAGGATAGGATAGGATAGAGGATAGGATATGATAGAGGATAGGATAGCATAGAGGATAGGATAGGATAGAGGATAGGGTAGGATAGAGGATAGGATAAGATAGAGGATATGATAGGATAGAGCATAGGATAGGATAGAGGATAGGATAGGATAGAGGATAGGATACTATACAGGATATAATAGGATAGAAGATAGGAAAGGATAGAGGATAGAATAGGATAGAGGATAGCATAGGATAGAGGATAGGATAGGACAGGATAGAGGATAGGATAGGATAGAGGATAGGATAGGATAGAGCATAGGATACGAAAGAGGATAGGATAGTGGATTGGATAGGATAGAGGATAGGATAGGACAGATGATATTATAGGAATGAGGATAGGATATGATAGAGGATACGATATTATAGAGGATAGGATAGGATAGAGGATAGGATAGGATAGAGGATAGGATAGTATAGAGGATAGGATAGGATAGAGGATAGGATAGGATAGAGGATAGGATAGGATAGAGGATAGGATTGGATAGAGGATATCATAGGGGATTGGATAGGATAGATGATAGGAGACGATAGAGGATAGGATAGGATAGAGGATAGGATAGGACAGATGATATTATAGGAATGAGGATAGGATATCATAGAGGATACGATATTATAGAGGATAGGATAGGATAGAGGATAGAATAGGATAGAGGATAGGATAGGATAGAGGATAGGATAGGATAGAGGATAGGTTAGTATAGAGGATAAGATAGGATAGAGGATAGGATAGGATAGAGGATAGGATCGGATAGAGGATAGGATAGGATAGAGTATAGGATAGGATAGAGGATAGGATACGATAGAGGATACGATAGGATAGGATAGAGGATATGATAGGATAGAGGATAGGATAGGATAGAGGGTAGGATAGGATAGAGGATAGGATAGGATAGAGCGTAGGATACGATAGAGGATAGGATAGGGGATTGGATAGGATAGAGGATAGGATAGGATAGAGGATAGGATAGGATAGAGCATAGGATACGATAGAGGATAGGATAGGGGATTGGATAGGATAGAGGATAGGATAGGACAGATGATATTATAGGAATGAGGATAGGATATGATAGAGGATACGATATTATAGAGGATAGGATAGGATAGAGGATAGGATAGGATAGAGGATAGGATGCGATAGAGGATACGAAAGGATAGGATAGAGGGTAGGATAGGATAGAGGATAGGATAGGATAGAGGATAGGATAGGATAGAGGATAGGATATGATAGAGGATAGGATAGCATAGAGGATAGGATAGGATAGAGGATAGGGTAGGATAGAGGATAGGATAAGATAGAGGATATGATAGGATAGAGCATAGGATAGGATAGAGGATAGGATAGGATAGAGGATAGGATACTATACAGGATATAATAGGATAGAAGATAGGAAAGGATAGAGGATAGAATAGGATAGAGGATAGCATAGGATAGAGGATAGGATAGGACAGGATAGAGGATAGGATAGGATAGAGGATAGGATAGGATAGAGCATAGGATACGAAAGAGGATAGGATAGTGGATTGGATAGGATAGAGGATAGGATAGGACAGATGATATTATAGGAATGAGGATAGGATATGATAGAGGATACGATATTATAGAGGATAGGATAGGATAGAGGATAGGATAGGATAGAGGATAGGATAGTATAGAGGATAGGATAGGATAGAGGATAGGATAGGATAGAGGATAGGATGCGATAGAGGATACGAAAGGATAGGATAGAGGGTAGGATAGGATAGAGGATAGGATAGGATAGGATAGAGGATAGGATAGGATAGAGGATAGGATAGGATAGAGCATAGGATACGAAAGAGGATAGGATAGTGGATTGGATAGGATAGAGGATAGGATAGGACAGATGATATTATAGGAATGAGGATAGGATATGATAGAGGATACGATATTATAGAGGATAGGATAGGATAGAGGATAGGATAGGATAGAGGATAGGATAGTATAGAGGATAGGATAGGATAGAGGATAGGATAGGATAGAGGATAGGATGCGATAGAGGATACGAAAGGATAGGATAGAGGGTAGGATAGGATAGAGGATAGGATAGGATAGAGGATAGGAGAGGATAGAGGATAGGATATGATAGAGGATAGGATATGATAGAGGATAGGATAGGATAGAGGATAGGATAGGATAGAGGATAGGGTAGGATAGAGGATAGGATAGTATAGAGGATAGGATATAATAGAGGATAGGATAGGATAGAGGATAGGATAGTATAGAGGATAGGATAGGAGAGAGGATAGGATAGGAGAGAGGATAGGATAGGATAGAGGATAGGATAGGATAGAGGATAGGATATGATAGAGGATAGGATAGGATAGAAGATAGGATAGGATAGATGATAGGATAGGATAGAAGATAGGATAGGATAGATGATATTATAGGAAAGAGGAAAGGATATGATAGAGGATACGATATTATAGAGGATAGGATAGGACAGAGGATTGGATAGGATAGAGGATAGGATAGAGAATATGATACGGTAGACGATAGGGGATTGGATCGGATACAGGATAGGATATAATAGGATAGAGAATAGGATAGGATAGAGGATAGGTTAGGACAGAGGATAGGATAGGATAGAGGATAGAATAGGGTAGAGGATAGGTTAGGAATGAGGATAGGATCGGATAGAGGATATGATAGGGGATTGGATAGGATAGAGGATAGGATAGGATACAGGACAGGATAGGATAGAGGATAGGAAAGGATAGAGGATAGGATAGGATAGAGGATATTATAGGAAAGAGGAAAGGATATGATAGAGGATACGATATTGTAGAGGATAGGATAGTATAGAGGATAGGATAGGATAGAGGATAGGATAGGATAGAGGATAGGATAGGATAGAGGATAGGATATGATACAGGATAGGATAGGATCGAAGATAGGATAGGATAGATGATAGGATAGATAAGAGGATAGGATAAGATAGAGGATAAGATAGGATAGAGGATAGGATAGGATACAGGATAGGATATGATAGAGGATAGGATAGGATAGAAGATAGGATCGGATAGAGGATAGGATAGAGGATTGGATAGGATAGAGTATAGGATAAGATAGAGGATAGGATAGGATAGAGGATAGGATAGGATAGAGGATAGGATAGGATAGAGGATAGGATAGGATAGAGGATAGGATAGGATAGAGGATAGGATTGGATAGAGGATATCATAGGGGATTGGATAGGATAGATGATAGGAGACGATAGAGGATAGGATAGGATAGAGGATAGGATAGGACAGATGATATTATAGGAATGAGGATAGGATATGATAGAGGATACGATATTATAGAGGATAGGATAGGACAGAGGATTGGATAGGATAGAGGATAGGATAGAGAATATGATACGGTAGACGATAGGGGATTGGATCGGATACAGGATAGGATATAATAGGATAGAGAATAGGATAGGATAGAGGATAGGTTAGGACAGAGGATAGGATAGGATAGAGGATAGAATAGGGTAGAGGATAGGTTAGGAATGAGGATAGGATCGGATAGAGGATATGATAGGGGATTGGATAGGATAGAGGATAGGATAGGATACAGGACAGGATAGGATAGAGGATAGGAAAGGATAGAGGATAGGATAGGATAGAGGATATTATAGGAAAGAGGAAAGGATATGATAGAGGATACGATATTGTAGAGGATAGGATAGTATAGAGGATAGGATAGGATAGAGGATAGGATAGGATAGAGGATAGGATAGGATAGAGGATAGGATATGATACAGGATAGGATAGGATCGAAGATAGGATAGGATAGATGATAGGATAGATAAGAGGATAGGATAAGATAGAGGATAAGATAGGATAGAGGATAGGATAGGATACAGGATAGGATATGATAGAGGATAGGATAGGATAGAAGATAGGATCGGATAGAGGATAGGATAGAGGATTGGATAGGATAGAGTATAGGATAAGATAGAGGATAGGATAGGATAGAGGATAGGATAGGATAGAGGATAGGATAGGATAGAGGATAGGATAGGATAGAGGATAGGATTGGATAGAGGATATCATAGGGGATTGGATAGGATAGATGATAGGAGACGATAGAGGATAGGATAGGATAGAGGATAGGATAGGACAGATGATATTATAGGAATGAGGATAGGATATCATAGAGGATACGATATTATAGAGGATAGGATAGGATAGAGGATAGAATAGGATAGAGGATAGGATAGGATAGAGGATAGGATAGGATAGAGGATAGGTTAGTATAGAGGATAAGATAGGATAGAGGATAGGATAGGATAGAGGATAGGATCGGATAGAGGATAGGATAGGATAGAGTATAGGATAGGATAGAGGATAGGATACGATAGAGGATACGATAGGATAGGATAGAGGATATGATAGGATAGAGGATAGGAAAGGATAGAGGATAGGATAGGATAGAGGATAGGATAGGATAGAGGATAGGATAGGATAGAGGATAGGATAGGATAGAGGGTAGGATAGGATAGAGGATAGGATAGGATAGAGGATAGGATAGGATAGAGGATAGGATATGATAGAGGATAGGATAGCATAGAGGATAGGATAGGATAGAGGATAGGGTAGGATAGAGGATAGGATAAGATAGAGGATATGATAGGATAGAGCATAGGATAGGATAGTGGATAGGATAGGATAGAGGATAGGATACTATACAGGATATAATAGGATAGAAGATAGGAAAGGATAGAGGATAGAATAGGATAGAGGATAGCATAGGATAGAGGATAGGATAGGACAGGATAGAGGATAGGATAGGATAGAGGATAGGATAGGATAGAGCATAGGATACGAAAGAGGATAGGATAGTGGATTGGATAGGATAGAGGATAGGATAGGACAGATGATATTATAGGAATGAGGATAGGATATGATAGAGGATACGATATTATAGAGGATAGGATAGGATAGAGGATAGGATAGGATAGAGGATAGGATAGTATAGAGGATAGGATAGGATAGAGGATAGGATAGGATAGAGGATAGGATAGGATAGAGGATAGGATTGGATAGAGGATATCATAGGGGATTGGATAGGATAGATGATAGGAGACGATAGAGGATAGGATAGGATAGAGGATAGGATAGGACAGATGATATTATAGGAATGAGGATAGGATATCATAGAGGATACGATATTATAGAGGATAGGATAGGATAGAGGATAGAATAGGATAGAGGATAGGATAGGATAGAGGATAGGATAGGATAGAGGATAGGTTAGTATAGAGGATAAGATAGGATAGAGGATAGGATAGGATAGAGGATAGGATCGGATAGAGGATAGGATAGGATAGAGTATAGGATAGGATAGAGGATAGGATACGATAGAGGATACGATAGGATAGGATAGAGGATATGATAGGATAGAGGATAGGATAGGATAGAGGGTAGGATAGGATAGAGGATAGGATAGGATAGAGCGTAGGATACGATAGAGGATAGGATAGGGGATTGGATAGGATAGAGGATAGGATAGGATAGAGGATAGGATAGGATAGAGCATAGGATACGATAGAGGATAGGATAGGGGATTGGATAGGATAGAGGATAGGATAGGACAGATGATATTATAGGAATGAGGATAGGATATGATAGAGGATACGATATTATAGAGGATAGGATAGGATAGAGGATAGGATAGGATAGAGGATAGGATGCGATAGAGGATACGAAAGGATAGGATAGAGGGTAGGATAGGATAGAGGATAGGATAGGATAGAGGATAGGATAGGATAGAGGATAGGATATGATAGAGGATAGGATAGCATAGAGGATAGGATAGGATAGAGGATAGGGTAGGATAGAGGATAGGATAAGATAGAGGATATGATAGGATAGAGCATAGGATAGGATAGAGGATAGGATAGGATAGAGGATAGGATACTATACAGGATATAATAGGATAGAAGATAGGAAAGGATAGAGGATAGAATAGGATAGAGGATAGCATAGGATAGAGGATAGGATAGGACAGGATAGAGGATAGGATAGGATAGAGGATAGGATAGGATAGAGCATAGGATACGAAAGAGGATAGGATAGTGGATTGGATAGGATAGAGGATAGGATAGGACAGATGATATTATAGGAATGAGGATAGGATATGATAGAGGATACGATATTATAGAGGATAGGATAGGATAGAGGATAGGATAGGATAGAGGATAGGATAGTATAGAGGATAGGATAGGATAGAGGATAGGATAGGATAGAGGATAGGATGCGATAGAGGATACGAAAGGATAGGATAGAGGGTAGGATAGGATAGAGGATAGGATAGGATAGGATAGAGGATAGGATAGGATAGAGGATAGGATATGATAGAGGATAGGATAGCATAGAGGATAGGATAGGATAGAGGATAGCATAGGATAGAGGATAGGATAGGACAGGATAGAGGATAGGATAGGATAGAGGATAGGATAGGATAGAGCATAGGATACGAAAGAGGATAGGATAGTGGATTGGATAGGATAGAGGATAGGATAGGACAGATGATATTATAGGAATGAGGATAGGATATGATAGAGGATACGATATTATAGAGGATAGGATAGGATAGAGGATAGGATAGGATAGAGGATAGGATAGTATAGAGGATAGGATAGGATAGAGGATAGGATAGGATAGAGGATAGGATGCGATAGAGGATACGAAAGGATAGGATAGAGGGTAGGATAGGATAGAGGATAGGATAGGATAGAGGATAGGAGAGGATAGAGGATAGGATATGATAGAGGATAGGATATGATAGAGGATAGGATAGGATAGAGGATAGGATAGGATAGAGGATAGGGTAGGATAGAGGATAGGATAGTATAGAGGATAGGATATAATAGAGGATAGGATATAATAGAGGATAGGATAGGATAGAGGATAGGGTAGGATAGAGGATAGGATAAGATAGAGGATATGATAGGATAGAGCATAGGATAGGTTAGAGGATAGGATAGGATAGAGGATAGGATACTATACAGGATATAATAGGATAGAAGATAGGAAAGGATAGAGGATAGAATAGGATAGAGGATAGCATAGGATAGAGGATAGGATAGGACAGGATAGAGGATAGGATAGGATAGAGGATAGGATAGGATAGAGCATAGGATACGAAAGAGGATAGGATAGTGGATTGGATAGGATAGAGGATAGGATAGGACAGATGATATTATAGGAATGAGGATAGGATATGATAGAGGATACGATATTATAGAGGATAGGATAGGATAGAGGATAGGATAGGATAGAGGATAGGATAGTATAGAGGATAGGATAGGATAGAGGATAGGATAGGATAGAGGATAGGATGCGATAGAGGATACGAAAGGATAGGATAGAGGGTAGGATAGGATAGAGGATAGGATAGGATAGAGGATAGGAGAGGATAGAGGATAGGATATGATAGAGGATAGGATATGATAGAGGATAGGATAGGATAGAGGATAGGATAGGATAGAGGATAGGGTAGGATAGAGGATAGGATAGTATAGAGGATAGGATATAATAGAGGATAGGATAGGATAGAGGATAGGATAGTATAGAGGATAGGATAGGAGAGAGGATAGGATAGGAGAGAGGATAGGATAGGATAGAGGATAGGATAGGATAGAGGATAGGATATGATAGAGGATAGGATAGGATAGAAGATAGGATAGGATAGATGATAGGATAGGATAGAAGATAGGATAGGATAGATGATATTATAGGAAAGAGGAAAGGATATGATAGAGGATACGATATTATAGAGGATAGGATAGGACAGAGGATTGGATAGGATAGAGGATAGGATAGAGAATATGATACGGTAGACGATAGGGGATTGGATCGGATACAGGATAGGATATAATAGGATAGAGAATAGGATAGGATAGAGGATAGGTTAGGACAGAGGATAGGATAGGATAGAGGATAGAATAGGGTAGAGGATAGGTTAGGAATGAGGATAGGATCGGATAGAGGATATGATAGGGGATTGGATAGGATAGAGGATAGGATAGGATACAGGACAGGATAGGATAGAGGATAGGAAAGGATAGAGGATAGGATAGGATAGAGGATATTATAGGAAAGAGGAAAGGATATGATAGAGGATACGATATTGTAGAGGATAGGATAGTATAGAGGATAGGATAGGATAGAGGATAGGATAGGATAGAGGATAGGATAGGATAGAGGATAGGATGTGATACAGGATAGGATAGGATCGAAGATAGGATAGTATAGATGATAGGATAGATAAGAGGATAGGATAAGATAGAGGATAAGATAGGATAGAGGATAGGATAGGATACAGGATAGGATATGATAGAGGATAGGATAGGATAGAAGATAGGATCGGATAGAGGATAGGATAGAGGATTGGATAGGATAGAGTATAGGATAAGATAGAGGATAGGATAGGATAGAGGATAGGATAGGATAGAGGATAGGATAGGATAGAGGATAGGATAGGATAGAGGATAGGATTGGATAGAGGATATCATAGGGGATTGGATAGGATAGATGATAGGAGACGATAGAGGATAGGATAGGATAGAGGATAGGATAGGACAGATGATATTATAGGAATGAGGATAGGATATCATAGAGGATACGATATTATAGAGGATAGGATAGGATAGAGGATAGAATAGGATAGAGGATAGGATAGGATAGAGGATAGGCTGGATAGAGGATAGGTTAGTATAGAGGATAAGATAGGATAGAGGATAGGATAGGATAGAGGATAGGATCGGATAGAGGATAGGATAGGATAGAGTATAGGATAGGATAGAGGATAGGATACGATAGAGGATACGATAGGATAGGATAGAGGATATGATAGGATAGAGGATAGGATAGGATAGAGGATAGGATAGGATAGAGGATAGGATAGGATAGAGGATAGGATAGGATAGAGGATAGGATAGGATAGAGGGTAGGATAGGATAGAGGATAGGATAGGATAGAGGATAGGATAGGATAGAGGATAGGATATGATAGAGGATAGGATAGCATAGAGGATAGGATAGGATAGAGGATAGGGTAGGATAGAGGATAGGATAAGATAGAGGATATGATAGGATAGAGCATAGGATAGGATAGAGGATAGGATAGGATAGAGGATAGGATACTATACAGGATATAATAGGATAGAAGATAGGAAAGGATAGAGGATAGAATAGGATAGAGGATAGCATAGGATAGAGGATAGGATAGGACAGGATAGAGGATAGGATAGGATAGAGGATAGGATAGGATAGAGCATAGGATACGAAAGAGGATAGGATAGTGGATTGGATAGGATAGAGGATAGGATAGGACAGATGATATTATAGGAATGAGGATAGGATATGATAGAGGATACGATATTATAGAGGATAGGATAGGATAGAGGATAGGATAGGATAGAGGATAGGATAGTATAGAGGATAGGATAGGATAGAGGATAGGATAGGATAGAGGATAGGATAGGATAGAGGATAGGATTGGATAGAGGATATCATAGGGGATTGGATAGGATAGATGATAGGAGACGATAGAGGATAGGATAGGATAGAGGATAGGATAGGACAGATGATATTATAGGAATGAGGATAGGATATCATAGAGGATACGATATTATAGAGGATAGGATAGGATAGAGGATAGAATAGGATAGAGGATAGGATAGGATAGAGGATAGGATAGGATAGAGGATAGGTTAGTATAGAGGATAAGATAGGATAGAGGATAGGATAGGATAGAGGATAGGATCGGATAGAGGATAGGATAGGATAGAGTATAGGATAGGATAGAGGATAGGATACGATAGAGGATACGATAGGATAGGATAGAGGATATGATAGGATAGAGGATAGGATAGGATAGAGGGTAGGATAGGATAGAGGATAGGATAGGATAGAGCGTAGGATACGATAGAGGATAGGATAGGGGATTGGATAGGATAGAGGATAGGATAGGATAGAGGATAGGATAGGATAGAGCATAGGATACGATAGAGGATAGGATAGGGGATTGGATAGGATAGAGGATAGGATAGGACAGATGATATTATAGGAATGAGGATAGGATATGATAGAGGATACGATATTATAGAGGATAGGATAGGATAGAGGATAGGATAGGATAGAGGATAGGATGCGATAGAGGATACGAAAGGATAGGATAGAGGGTAGGATAGGATAGAGGATAGGATAGGATAGAGGATAGGATAGGATAGAGGATAGGATATGATAGAGGATAGGATAGCATAGAGGATAGGATAGGATAGAGGATAGGGTAGGATAGAGGATAGGATAAGATAGAGGATATGATAGGATAGAGCATAGGATAGGATAGAGGATAGGATAGGATAGAGGATAGGATACTATACAGGATATAATAGGATAGAAGATAGGAAAGGATAGAGGATAGAATAGGATAGAGGATAGCATAGGATAGAGGATAGGATAGGACAGGATAGAGGATAGGATAGGATAGAGGATAGGATAGGATAGAGCATAGGATACGAAAGAGGATAGGATAGTGGATTGGATAGGATAGAGGATAGGATAGGACAGATGATATTATAGGAATGAGGATAGGATATGATAGAGGATACGATATTATAGAGGATAGGATAGGATAGAGGATAGGATAGGATAGAGGATAGGATAGTATAGAGGATAGGATAGGATAGAGGATAGGATAGGATAGAGGATAGGATGCGATAGAGGATACGAAAGGATAGGATAGAGGGTAGGATAGGATAGAGGATAGGATAGGATAGGATAGAGGATAGGATAGGATAGAGGATAGGATATGATAGAGGATAGGATAGCATAGAGGATAGGATAGGATAGAGGATAGCATAGGATAGAGGATAGGATAGGACAGGATAGAGGATAGGATAGGATAGAGGATAGGATAGGATAGAGCATAGGATACGAAAGAGGATAGGATAGTGGATTGGATAGGATAGAGGATAGGATAGGACAGATGATATTATAGGAATGAGGATAGGATATGATAGAGGATACGATATTATAGAGGATAGGATAGGATAGAGGATAGGATAGGATAGAGGATAGGATAGTATAGAGGATAGGATAGGATAGAGGATAGGATAGGATAGAGGATAGGATGCGATAGAGGATACGAAAGGATAGGATAGAGGGTAGGATAGGATAGAGGATAGGATAGGATAGAGGATAGGAGAGGATAGAGGATAGGATATGATAGAGGATAGGATATGATAGAGGATAGGATAGGATAGAGGATAGGATAGGATAGAGGATAGGGTAGGATAGAGGATAGGATAGTATAGAGGATAGGATATAATAGAGGATAGGATATAATAGAGGATAGGATAGGATAGAGGATAGGGTAGGATAGAGGATAGGATAAGATAGAGGATATGATAGGATAGAGCATAGGATAGGTTAGAGGATAGGATAGGATAGAGGATAGGATACTATACAGGATATAATAGGATAGAAGATAGGAAAGGATAGAGGATAGAATAGGATAGAGGATAGCATAGGATAGAGGATAGGATAGGACAGGATAGAGGATAGGATAGGATAGAGGATAGGATAGGATAGAGCATAGGATACGAAAGAGGATAGGATAGTGGATTGGATAGGATAGAGGATAGGATAGGACAGATGATATTATAGGAATGAGGATAGGATATGATAGAGGATACGATATTATAGAGGATAGGATAGGATAGAGGATAGGATAGGATAGAGGATAGGATAGTATAGAGGATAGGATAGGATAGAGGATAGGATAGGATAGAGGATAGGATGCGATAGAGGATACGAAAGGATAGGATAGAGGGTAGGATAGGATAGAGGATAGGATAGGATAGAGGATAGGAGAGGATAGAGGATAGGATATGATAGAGGATAGGATATGATAGAGGATAGGATAGGATAGAGGATAGGATAGGATAGAGGATAGGGTAGGATAGAGGATAGGATAGTATAGAGGATAGGATATAATAGAGGATAGGATAGGATAGAGGATAGGATAGTATAGAGGATAGGATAGGAGAGAGGATAGGATAGGAGAGAGGATAGGATAGGATAGAGGATAGGATAGGATAGAGGATAGGATATGATAGAGGATAGGATAGGATAGAAGATAGGATAGGATAGATGATAGGATAGGATAGAAGATAGGATAGGATAGATGATATTATAGGAAAGAGGAAAGGATATGATAGAGGATACGATATTATAGAGGATAGGATAGGACAGTGGATTGGATAGGATAGAGGATAGGATAGAGAATATGATACGGTAGACGATAGGGGATTGGATCGGATACAGGATAGGATATAATAGGATAGAGAATAGGATAGGATAGAGGATAGGTTAGGACAGAGGATAGGATAGGATAGAGGATAGAATAGGGTAGAGGATAGGTTAGGAATGAGGATAGGATCGGATAGAGGATATGATAGGGGATTGGATAGGATAGAGGATAGGATAGGATACAGGACAGGATAGGATAGAGGATAGGAAAGGATAGAGGATAGGATAGGATAGAGGATATTATAGGAAAGAGGAAAGGATATGATAGAGGATACGATATTGTAGAGGATAGGATAGTATAGAGGATAGGATAGGATAGAGGATAGGATAGGATAGAGGATAGGATAGGATAGAGGATAGGATATGATACAGGATAGGATAGGATCGAAGATAGGATAGGATAGATGATAGGATAGATAAGAGGATAGGATAAGATAGAGGATAAGATAGGATAGAGGATAGGATAGGATACAGGATAGGATATGATAGAGGATAGGATAGGATAGAAGATAGGATCGGATAGAGGATAGGATAGAGGATTGGATAGGATAGAGTATAGGATAAGATAGAGGATAGGATAGGATAGAGGATAGGATAGGATAGAGGATAGGATAGGATAGAGGATAGGATAGGATAGAGGATAGGATTGGATAGAGGATATCATAGGGGATTGGATAGGATAGATGATAGGAGACGATAGAGGATAGGATAGGATAGAGGATAGGATAGGACAGATGATATTATAGGAATGAGGATAGGATATCATCGAGGATACGATATTATAGAGGATAGGATAGGATAGAGGATAGAATAGGATAGAGGATAGGATAGGATAGAGGATAGGATAGGATAGAGGATAGGTTAGTATAGAGGATAAGATAGGATAGAGGATAGGATAGGATAGAGGATAGGATCGGATAGAGGATAGGATAGGATAGAGTATAGGATAGGATAGAGGATAGGATACGATAGAGGATACGATAGGATAGGATAGAGGATATGATAGGATAGAGGATAGGATAGGATAGAGGATAGGATAGGATAGAGGATAGGATAGGATAGAGGATAGGATAGGATAGAGGATAGGATAGGATAGAGGGTAGGATAGGATAGAGGATAGGATAGGATAGAGGATAGGATAGGATAGAGGATAGGATATGATAGAGGATAGGATAGCATAGAGGATAGGATAGGATAGAGGATAGGGTAGGATAGAGGATAGGATAAGATAGAGGATATGATAGGATAGAGCATAGGATAGGATAGAGGATAGGATAGGATAGAGGATAGGATACTATACAGGATATAATAGGATAGAAGATAGGAAAGGATAGAGGATAGAATAGGATAGAGGATAGCATAGGATAGAGGATAGGATAGGACAGGATAGAGGATAGGATAGGATAGAGGATAGGATAGGATAGAGCATAGGATACGAAAGAGGATAGGATAGTGGATTGGATAGGATAGAGGATAGGATAGGACAGATGATATTATAGGAATGAGGATAGGATATGATAGAGGATACGATATTATAGAGGATAGGATAGGATAGAGGATAGGATAGGATAGAGGATAGGATAGTATAGAGGATAGGATAGGATAGAGGATAGGATAGGATAGAGGATAGGATAGGATAGAGGATAGGATTGGATAGAGGATATCATAGGGGATTGGATAGGATAGATGATAGGAGACGATAGAGGATAGGATAGGATAGAGGATAGGATAGGACAGATGATATTATAGGAATGAGGATAGGATATCATAGAGGATACGATATTATAGAGGATAGGATAGGATAGAGGATAGAATAGGATAGAGGATAGGATAGGATAGAGGATAGGATAGGATAGAGGATAGGTTAGTATAGAGGATAAGATAGGATAGAGGATAGGATAGGATAGAGGATAGGATCGGATAGAGGATAGGATAGGATAGAGTATAGGATAGGATAGAGGATAGGATACGATAGAGGATACGATAGGATAGGATAGAGGATATGATAGGATAGAGGATAGGATAGGATAGAGGGTAGGATAGGATAGAGGATAGGATAGGATATAGCGTAGGATACGATAGAGGATAGGATAGGGGATTGGATAGGATAGAGGATAGGATAGGATAGAGGATAGGATAGGATAGAGCATAGGATACGATAGAGGATAGGATAGGGGATTGGATAGGATAGAGGATAGGATAGGACAGATGATATTATAGGAATGAGGATAGGATATGATAGAGGATACGATATTATAGAGGATAGGATAGGATAGAGGATAGGATAGGATAGAGGATAGGATGCGATAGAGGATACGAAAGGATAGGATAGAGGGTAGGATAGGATAGAGGATAGGATAGGATAGAGGATAGGATAGGATAGAGGATAGGATATGATAGAGGATAGGATAGCATAGAGGATAGGATAGGATAGAGGATAGGGTAGGATAGAGGATAGGATAAGATAGAGGATATGATAGGATAGAGCATAGGATAGGATAGAGGATAGGATAGGATAGAGGATAGGATACTATACAGGATATAATAGGATAGAAGATAGGAAAGGATAGAGGATAGAATAGGATAGAGGATAGCATAGGATAGAGGATAGGATAGGACAGGATAGAGGATAGGATAGGATAGAGGATAGGATAGGATAGAGCATAGGATACGAAAGAGGATAGGATAGTGGATTGGATAGGATAGAGGATAGGATAGGACAGATGATATTATAGGAATGAGGATAGGATATGATAGAGGATACGATATTATAGAGGATAGGATAGGATAGAGGATAGGATAGGATAGAGGATAGGATAGTATAGAGGATAGGATAGGATAGAGGATAGGATAGGATAGAGGATAGGATGCGATAGAGGATACGAAAGGATAGGATAGAGGGTAGGATAGGATAGAGGATAGGATAGGATAGGATAGAGGATAGGATAGGATAGAGGATAGGATATGATAGAGGATAGGATAGCATAGGGGATAGGATAGGATAGAGGATAGCATAGGATAGAGGATAGGATAGGACAGGATAGAGGATAGGATAGGATAGAGGATAGGATAGGATAGAGCATAGCATACGAAAGAGGATAGGATAGTGGATTGGATAGGATAGAGGATAGGATAGGACAGATGATATTATAGGAATGAGGATAGGATATGATAGAGGATACGATATTATAGAGGATAGGATAGGATAGAGGATAGGATAGGATAGAGGATAGGATAGTATAGAGGATAGGATAGGATAGAGGATAGGATAGGATAGAGGATAGGATGCGATAGAGGATACGAAAGGATAGGATAGAGGGTAGGATAGGATAGAGGATAGGATAGGATAGAGGATAGGAGAGGATAGAGGATAGGATAGGATAGAGGATAGGATATGATAGAGGATAGGATAGGATAGAGGATAGGGTAGGATAGAGGATAGGATAGTATAGAGGATAGGATATAATAGAGGATAGGATATAATAGAGGATAGGATAGGATAGAGGATAGGGTAGGATAGAGGATAGGATAAGATAGAGGATATGATAGGATAGAGCATAGGATAGGTTAGAGGATAGGATAGGATAGAGGATAGGATACTATACAGGATATAATAGGATAGAAGATAGGAAAGGATAGAGGATAGAATAGGATAGAGGATAGCATAGGATAGAGGATAGGATAGGACAGGATAGAGGATAGGATAGGATAGAGGATAGGATAGGATAGAGCATAGGATACGAAAGAGGATAGGATAGTGGATTGGATAGTATAGAGGATAGGATAGGACAGATGATATTATAGGAATGAGGATAGGATATGATAGAGGATACGATATTATAGAGGATAGGATAGGATAGAGGATAGGATAGGATAGAGGATAGGATAGTATAGAGGATAGGATAGGATAGAGGATAGGATAGGATAGAGGATAGGATGCGATAGAGGATACGAAAGGATAGGATAGAGGGTAGGATAGGATAGAGGATAGGATATGATAGAGGATAGGATAGGATAGAGGATAGGATAGGATAGAGGATAGGGTAGGATAGAGGATAGGATAGTATAGAGGATAGGATATAATAGAGGATAGGATAGGATAGAGGATAGGATAGTATAGAGGATAGGATAGGAGAGAGGATAGGATAGGAGAGAGGATAGGATAGGATAGAGGATAGGATAGGATAGAGGATAGGATATGATAGAGGATAGGATAGGATAGAAGATAGGATAGGATAGATGATAGGATAGGATAGAGATAGGATAGGATAGATGATATTATAGGAAAGAGGAAAGGATATGATAGAGGATACGATATTATAGAGGATAGGATAGGACAGAGGATTGGATAGGATAGAGGATAGGATAGAGAATATGATACGGTAGACGATAGGGGATTGGATCGGATACAGGATAGGATATAATAGGATAGAGAATAGGATAGGATAGAGGATAGGTTAGGACAGAGGATAGGATAGGATAGAGGATAGAATAGGGTAGAGGATAGGTTAGGAATGAGGATAGGATCGGATAGAGGATATGATAGGGGATTGGATAGGATAGAGGATAGGATAGGATACAGGACAGGATAGGATAGAGGATAGGAAAGGATAGAGGATAGGATAGGATAGAGGATATTATAGAAAGAGGAAAGGATATGATAGAGGATACGATATTGTAGAGGATAGGATAGTATAGAGGATAGGATAGGATAGAGGATAGGATAGGATAGAGGATAGGATAGGATAGAGGATAGGATACGAAAGAGGATAGGATAGTGGATTGGATAGGATAGAGGATAGGATAGGACAGATGATATTATAGGAATGAGGATAGGATATGATAGAGGATACGATATTATAGAGGATAGGATAGGATAGAGGATAGGATAGGATAGAGGATAGGATAGTATAGAGGATAGGATAGGATAGAGGATAGGATAGGATAGAGGATAGGATGCGATAGAGGATACGAAAGGATAGGATAGAGGGTAGGATAGGATAGAGGATAGGATAGGATAGAGGATAGGATAGGATAGAGGATAGGATTGGATAGAGGATATCATAGGGGATTGGATAGGATAGATGATAGGAGACGATAGAGGATAGGATAGGATAGAGGATAGGATAGGACAGATGATATTATAGGAATGAGGATAGGATATCATAGAGGATACGATATTATAGAGGATAGGATAGGATAGAGGATAGAATAGGATAGAGGATAGGATAGGATAGAGGATAGGATAGGATAGAGGATAGGATCGGATAGACGATAGGATAGGATAGAGTATAGGATAGGATAGAGGATAGGATACGATAGAGGATACGATAGGATAGGATAGAGGATATGATAGGATAGAGGATAGGATAGGATAGAGGATAGGATAGGATAGAGGATAGGATAGGAAGAGGATAGGATAGGATAGAGGATAGGATAGGATAGAGGGTAGGATAGGATAGAGGATAGGATAGGATAGAGGATAGGATAGGATAGAGGATAGGATATGATAGAGGATAGGATAGCATAGAGGATAGGATAGGATAGAGGATAGGGTAGGATAGAGGATAGGATAAGATAGAGGATATGATAGGATAGAGCATAGGATAGGATAGAGGATAGGATAGGATAGAGGATAGGATACTATACAGGATATAATAGGATAGAAGATAGGAAAGGATAGAGGATAGAATAGGATAGAGGATAGCATAGGATAGAGGATAGGATAGGACAGGATAGAGGATAGGATAGGATAGAGGATAGGATAGGATAGAGCATAGGATACGAAAGAGGATAGGATAGTGGATTGGATAGGATAGAGGATAGGATAGGACAGATGATATTATAGGAATGAGGATAGGATATGATAGAGGATACGATATTATAGAGGATAGGATAGGATAGAGGATAGGATAGGATAGAGGATAGGATAGTATAGAGGATAGGATAGGATAGAGGATAGGATAGGATAGAGGATAGGATAGGATAGAGGATAGGATTGGATAGAGGATATCATAGGGGATTGGATAGGATAGATGATAGGAGACGATAGAGGATAGGATAGGATAGAGGATAGGATAGGACAGATGATATTATAGGAATGAGGATAGGATATCATAGAGGATACGATATTATAGAGGATAGGATAGGATAGAGGATAGAATAGGATAGAGGATAGAATAGGATAGAGGATAGGATAGGATAGAGGATAGGTTAGTATAGAGGATAAGATAGGATAGAGGATAGGATAGGATAGAGGATAGGATCGGATAGAGGATAGGATAGGATAGAGTATAGGATAGGTAGAGGATAGGATACGATAGAGGATACGATAGGATAGGATAGAGGATATGATAGGATAGAGGATAGGATAGGATAGAGGGTAGGATAGGATAGAGGATAGGATAGGATAGAGCGTAGGATACGATAGAGGATAGGATAGGGGATTGGATAGGATAGAGGATAGGATAGGATAGAGGATAGGATAGGATAGAGCATAGGATACGATAGAGGATAGGATAGGGGATTGGATAGGATAGAGGATAGGATAGGACAGATGATATTATAGGAATGAGGATAGGATATGATAGAGGATACGATATTATAGAGGATAGGATAGGATAGAGGATAGGATAGGATAGAGGATAGGATGCGATAGAGGATACGAAAGGATAGGATAGAGGGTAGGATAGGATAGAGGAAAGGATAGGATAGAGGATAGGATAGGATAGAGGATAGGATATGATAGAGGATAGGATAGCATAGAGGATAGGATAGGATAGAGGATAGGGTAGGATAGAGGATAGGATAAGATAGAGGATATGATAGGATAGAGCATAGGATAGGATAGAGGATAGGATAGGATAGAGGATAGGATACTATACAGGATATAATAGGATAGAAGATAGGAAAGGATAGAGGATAGAATAGGATAGAGGATAGCATAGGATAGAGGATAGGATAGGACAGGATAGAGGATAGGATAGGATAGAGGATAGGATAGGATAGAGCATAGGATACGAAAGAGGATAGGATAGTGGATTGGATAGGATAGAGGATAGGATAGGACAGATGATATTATAGGAATGAGGATAGGATATGATAGAGGATACGATATTATAGAGGATAGGATAGGATAGAGGATAGGATAGGATAGAGGATAGGATAGTATAGAGGATAGGATAGGATAGAGGATAGGATAGGATAGAGGATAGGATGCGATAGAGGATACGAAAGGATAGGATAGAGGGTAGGATAGGATAGAGGATAGGATAGGATAGGATAGAGGATAGGATAGGATAGAGGATAGGATATGATAGAGGATAGGATAGCATAGAGGATAGGATAGGATAGAGGATAGCATAGGATAGAGGATAGGATAGGACAGGATAGAGGATAGGATAGGATAGAGGATAGGATAGGATAGAGCATAGGATACGAAAGAGGATAGGATAGTGGATTGGATAGGATAGAGGATAGGATAGGACAGATGATATTATAGGAATGAGGATAGGATATGATAGAGGATACGATATTATAGAGGATAGGATAGGATAGAGGATAGGATAGGATAGAGGATAGGATAGTATAGAGGATAGGGTAGGATAGAGGATAGGATAGGATAGAGGATAGGATGCGATAGAGGATACGAAAGGATAGGATAGAGGGTAGGATAGGATAGAGGATAGGATAGGATAGAGGATAGGAGAGGATAGAGGATAGGATATGATAGAGGATAGGATATGATAGAGGATAGGATAGGATAGAGGATAGGATACTATACAGGATATAATAGGATAGAAGATAGGAAAGGATAGAGGATAGAATAGGATAGAGGATAGCATAGGATAGAGGATAGGATAGGACAGGATAGAGGATAGGATAGGATAGAGGATAGGATAGGATAGAGCATAGGATACGAAAGAGGATAGGATAGTGGATTGGATAGGATAGAGGATAGGATAGGACAGATGATATTATAGGAATGAGGATAGGATATGATAGAGGATACGATATTATAGAGGATAGGATAGGATAGAGGATAGGATAGGATAGAGGATAGGATAGTATAGAGGATAGGATAGGATAGAGGATAGGATAGGATAGAGGATAGGATGCGATAGAGGATACGAAAGGATAGG
Organism: Halictus rubicundus; assembly: GCF_050948215.1. Classification (NCBI taxonomy): domain Eukaryota; kingdom Metazoa; phylum Arthropoda; class Insecta; order Hymenoptera; family Halictidae; genus Halictus; species Halictus rubicundus. The sequence continues at coordinate 456,053 of NW_027488670.1, read as the reverse complement.
ATAGAGGGTAAGATAGGATAGAGGATAGGATAGGATAGAGGATAGGAGAGGATAGAGGATAGGATATGATAGAGGATAGGATATGATAGAGGATAGGATAGGATAGAGGATAGGATAGGATAGAGGATAGGGTAGGATAGAGGATAGGATAGTATAGAGGATAGGATATAATAGAGGATAGGATAGGATAGAGGATAGGATAGTATAGAGGATAGGATAGGAGAGAGGATAGGATAGGAGAGAGGATAGGATAGGATAGAGGATAGGATAGGATAGAGGATAGGATATGATAGAGGATAGGATAGGATAGAAGATAGGATAGGATAGATGATAGGATAGGATAGAAGATAGGATAGGATAGATGATATTATAGGAAAGAGGAAAGGATATGATAGAGGATACGATATTATAGAGGATAGGATAGGACAGAGGATTGGATAGGATAGAGGATAGGATAGAGAATATGATACGGTAGACGATAGGGGATTGGATCGGATACAGGATAGGATATAATAGGATAGAGAATAGGATAGGATAGAGGATAGGTTAGGACAGAGGATAGGATAGGATAGAGGATAGAATAGGGTAGAGGATAGGTTAGGAATGAGGATAGGATCGGATAGAGGATATGATAGGGGATTGGATAGGATAGAGGATAGGATAGGATACAGGACAGGATAGGATAGAGGATAGGAAAGGATAGAGGATAGGATAGGATAGAGGATATTATAGGAAAGAGGAAAGGATATGATAGAGGATACGATATTGTAGAGGATAGGATAGTATAGAGGATAGGATAGGATAGAGGATAGGATAGGATAGAGGATAGGATAGGATAGAGGATAGGATATGATACAGGATAGGATAGGATCGAAGATAGGATAGGATAGATGATAGGATAGATAAGAGGATAGGATAAGATAGAGGATAAGATAGGATAGAGGATAGGATAGGATACAGGATAGGATATGATAGAGGATAGGATAGGATAGAAGATAGGATCGGATAGAGGATAGGATAGAGGATTGGATAGGATAGAGTATAGGATAAGATAGAGGATAGGATAGGATAGAGGATAGGATAGGATAGAGGATAGGATAGGATAGAGGATAGGATAGGATAGAGGATAGGATTGGATAGAGGATATCATAGGGGATTGGATAGGATAGATGATAGGAGACGATAGAGGATAGGATAGGATAGAGGATAGGATAGGACAGATGATATTATAGGAATGAGGATAGGATATCATAGAGGATACGATATTATAGAGGATAGGATAGGATAGAGGATAGAATAGGATAGAGGATAGGATAGGATAGAGGATAGGATAGGATAGAGGATAGGTTAGTATAGAGGATAAGATAGGATAGAGGATAGGATAGGATAGAGGATAGGATCGGATAGAGGATAGGATAGGATAGAGTATAGGATAGGATAGAGGATAGGATACGATAGAGGATACGATAGGATAGGATAGAGGATATGATAGGATAGAGGATAGGATAGGATAGAGGATAGGATAGGATAGAGGATAGGATAGGATAGAGGATAGGATAGGATAGAGGATAGGATAGGATAGAGGGTAGGATAGGATAGAGGATAGGATAGGATAGAGGATAGGATAGGATAGAGGATAGGATATGATAGAGGATAGGATAGCATAGAGGATAGGATAGGATAGAGGATAGGGTAGGATAGAGGATAGGATAAGATAGAGGATATGATAGGATAGAGCATAGGATAGGATAGAGGATAGGATAGGATAGAGGATAGGATACTATACAGGATATAATAGGATAGAAGATAGGAAAGGATAGAGGATAGAATAGGATAGAGGATAGCATAGGATAGAGGATAGGATAGGACAGGATAGAGGATAGGATAGGATAGAGGATAGGATAGGATAGAGCATAGGATACGAAAGAGGATAGGATAGTGGATTGGATAGGATAGAGGATAGGATAGGACAGATGATATTATAGGAATGAGGATAGGATATGATAGAGGATACGATATTATAGAGGATAGGATAGGATAGAGGATAGGATAGGATAGAGGATAGGATAGTATAGAGGATAGGATAGGATAGAGGATAGGATAGGATAGAGGATAGGATAGGATAGAGGATAGGATTGGATAGAGGATATCATAGGGGATTGGATAGGATAGATGATAGGAGACGATAGAGGATAGGATAGGATAGAGGATAGGATAGGACAGATGATATTATAGGAATGAGGATAGGATATCATAGAGGATACGATATTATAGAGGATAGGATAGGATAGAGGATAGAATAGGATAGAGGATAGGATAGGATAGAGGATAGGATAGGATAGAGGATAGGTTAGTATAGAGGATAAGATAGGATAGAGGATAGGATAGGATAGAGGATAGGATCGGATAGAGGATAGGATAGGATAGAGTATAGGATAGGATAGAGGATAGGATACGATAGAGGATACGATAGGATAGGATAGAGGATATGATAGGATAGAGGATAGGATAGGATAGAGGGTAGGATAGGATAGAGGATAGGATAGGATAGAGCGTAGGATACGATAGAGGATAGGATAGGGGATTGGATAGGATAGAGGATAGGATAGGATAGAGGATAGGATAGGATAGAGCATAGGATACGATAGAGGATAGGATAGGGGATTGGATAGGATAGAGGATAGGATAGGACAGATGATATTATAGGAATGAGGATAGGATATGATAGAGGATACGATATTATAGAGGATAGGATAGGATAGAGGATAGGATAGGATAGAGGATAGGATGCGATAGAGGATACGAAAGGATAGGATAGAGGGTAGGATAGGATAGAGGATAGGATAGGATAGAGGATAGGATAGGATAGAGGATAGGATATGATAGAGGATAGGATAGCATAGAGGATAGGATAGGATAGAGGATAGGGTAGGATAGAGGATAGGATAAGATAGAGGATATGATAGGATAGAGCATAGGATAGGATAGAGGATAGGATAGGATAGAGGATAGGATACGAAAGAGGATAGGATAGTGGATTGGATAGGATAGAGGATAGGATAGGACAGATGATATTATAGGAATGAGGATAGGATATGATAGAGGATACGATATTATAGAGGATAGGATAGGATAGAGGATAGGATAGGATAGAGGATAGGATAGTATAGAGGATAGGATAGGATAGAGGATAGGATAGGATAGAGGATAGGATGCGATAGAGGATACGAAAGGATAGGATAGAGGGTAGGATAGGATAGAGGATAGGATAGGATAGAGGATAGGAGAGGATAGAGGATAGGATATGATAGAGGATAGGATATGATAGAGGATAGGATAGGATAGAGGATAGGATAGGATAGAGGATAGGGTAGGATAGAGGATAGGATAGTATAGAGGATAGGATATAATAGAGGATAGGATATAATAGAGGATAGGATAGGATAGAGGATAGGGTAGGATAGAGGATAGGATAAGATAGAGGATATGATAGGATAGAGCATAGGATAGGTTAGAGGATAGGATAGGATAGAGGATAGGATACTATACAGGATATAATAGGATAGAAGATAGGAAAGGATAGAGGATAGAATAGGATAGAGGATAGCATAGGATAGAGGATAGGATAGGACAGGATAGAGGATAGGATAGGATAGAGGATAGGATAGGATAGAGCATAGGATACGAAAGAGGATAGGATAGTGGATTGGATAGGATAGAGGATAGGATAGGACAGATGATATTATAGGAATGAGGATAGGATATGATAGAGGATACGATATTATAGAGGATAGGATAGGATAGAGGATAGGATAGGATAGAGGATAGGATAGTATAGAGGATAGGATAGGATAGAGGATAGGATAGGATAGAGGATAGGATAGGATAGAGGATAGGATGCGATAGAGGATACGAAAGGATAGGATAGAGGGTAGGATAGGATAGAGGATAGGATAGGATAGAGGATAGGAGAGGATAGAGGATAGGATATGATAGAGGATAGGATATGATAGAGGATAGGATAGGATAGAGGATAGGATAGGATAGAGGATAGGGTAGGATAGAGGATAGGATAGTATAGAGGATAGGATATAATAGAGGATAGGATAGGATAGAGGATAGGATAGTATAGAGGATAGGATAGGAGAGAGGATAGGATAGGAGAGAGGATAGGATAGGATAGAGGATAGGATAGGATAGAGGATAGGATATGATAGGGGATAGGATAGGATAGAAGATAGGATAGGATAGATGATAGGATAGGATAGAAGATAGGATAGGATAGATGATATTATAGGAAAGAGGAAAGGATATGATAGAGGATACGATATTATAGAGGATAGGATAGGACAGAGGATTGGATAGGATAGAGGATAGGATAGAGAATATGATACGGTAGACGATAGGGGATTGGATCGGATACAGGATAGGATATAATAGGATAGAGAATAGGATAGGATAGAGGATAGGTTAGGACAGAGGATAGGATAGGATAGAGGATAGAATAGGGTAGAGGATAGGTTAGGAATGAGGATAGGATCGGATAGAGGATATGATAGGGGATTGGATAGGATAGAGGATAGGATAGGATACAGGACAGGATAGGATAGAGGATAGGAAAGGATAGAGGATAGGATAGGATAGAGGATAGGATAGATAAGAGGATAGGATAAGATAGAGGATAAGATAGGATAGAGGATAGGATAGGATACAGGATAGGATATGATAGAGGATAGGATAGGATAGAAGATAGGATCGGATAGAGGATAGGATAGAGGATTGGATAGGATAGAGTATAGGATAAGATAGAGGATAGGATAGGATAGAGGATAGGATAGGATAGAGGATAGGATTGGATAGAGGATATCATAGGGGATTGGATAGGATAGATGATAGGAGACGATAGAGGATAGGATAGGATAGAGGATAGGATAGGACAGATGATATTATAGGAATGAGGATAGGATATCATAGAGGATACGATATTATAGAGGATAGGATAGGATAGAGGATAGAATAGGATAGAGGATAGGATAGGATAGAGGATAGGATAGGATAGAGGATAGGTTAGTATAGAGGATAAGATAGGATAGAGGATAGGATAGGATAGAGGATAGGATCGGATAGAGGATAGGATAGGACAGAGTATAGGATAGGATAGAGGATAGGATACGATAGAGGATACGATAGGATAGGATAGAGGATATGATAGGATAGAGGATAGGATAGGATAGAGGGTAGGATAGGATAGAGGATAGGATAGGATAGAGCGTAGGATACGATAGAGGATAGGATAGGGGATTGGATAGGATAGAGGATAGGATAGGATAGAGGATAGGATAGGATAGAGCATAGGATACGATAGAGGATAGGATAGGGGATTGGATAGGATAGAGGATAGGATAGGACAGATGATATTATAGGAATGAGGATAGGATATGATAGAGGATACGATATTATAGAGGATAGGATAGGATAGAGGATAGGATAGGATAGAGGATAGGATGCGATAGAGGATACGAAAGGATAGGATAGAGGGTAGGATAGGATAGAGGATAGGATAGGATAGAGGATAGGATAGGATAGAGGATAGGATATGATAGAGGATAGGATAGCATAGAGGATAGGATAGGATAGAGGATAGGGTAGGATAGAGGATAGGATAAGATAGAGGATATGATAGGATAGAGCATAGGATAGGATAGAGGATAGGATAGGATAGAGGATAGGATACTATACAGGATATAATAGGATAGAAGATAGGAAAGGATAGAGGATAGAATAGGATAGAGGATAGCATAGGATAGAGGATAGGATAGGACAGGATAGAGGATAGGATAGGATAGAGGATAGGATAGGATAGAGCATAGGATACGAAAGAGGATAGGATAGTGGATTGGATAGGATAGAGGATAGGATAGGACAGATGATATTATAGGAATGAGGATAGGATATGATAGAGGATACGATATTATAGAGGATAGGATAGGATAGAGGATAGGATAGGATAGAGGATAGGATAGTATAGAGGATAGGATAGGATAGAGGATAGGATAGGATAGAGGATAGGATGCGATAGAGGATACGAAAGGATAGGATAGAGGGTAGGATAGGATAGAGGATAGGATAGGATAGGATAGAGGATAGGATAGGATAGAGGATAGGATATGATAGAGGATAGGATAGCATAGAGGATAGGATAGGATAGAGGATAGCATAGGATAGAGGATAGGATAGGACAGGATAGAGGATAGGATAGGATAGAGGATAGGATAGGATAGAGCATAGGATACGAAAGAGGATAGGATAGTGGATTGGATAGGATAGAGGATAGGATAGGACAGATGATATTATAGGAATGAGGATAGGATATGATAGAGGATACGATATTATAGAGGATAGGATAGGATAGAGGATAGGATAGTATAGAGGATAGGATAGGATAGAGGATAGGATAGGATAGAGGATAGGATGCGATAGAGGATACGAAAGGATAGGATAGAGGGTAGGATAGGATAGAGGATAGGATAGGATAGAGGATAGGAGAGGATAGAGGATAGGATATGATAGAGGATAGGATATGATAGAGGATAGGATAGGATAGAGGATAGGATAGGATAGAGGATAGGGTAGGATAGAGGATAGGATAGTATAGAGGATAGGATATAATAGAGGATAGGATATAATAGAGGATAGGATAGGATAGAGGATAGGGTAGGATAGAGGATAGGATAAGATAGAGGATATGATAGGATAGAGCATAGGATAGGTTAGAGGATAGGATAGGATAGAGGATAGGATACTATACAGGATATAATAGGATAGAAGATAGGAAAGGATAGAGGATAGAATAGGATAGAGGATAGCATAGGATAGAGGATAGGATAGGACAGGATAGAGGATAGGATAGGATAGAGGATAGGATAGGATAGAGCATAGGATACGAAAGAGGATAGGATAGTGGATTGGATAGGATAGAGGATAGGATAGGACAGATGATATTATAGGAATGAGGATAGGATATGATAGAGGATACGATATTATAGAGGATAGGATAGGATAGAGGATAGGATAGGATAGAGGATAGGATAGTATAGAGGATAGGATAGGATAGAGGATAGGATAGGATAGAGGATAGGATGCGATAGAGGATACGAAAGGATAGGATAGAGGGTAGGATAGGATAGAGGATAGGATAGGATAGAGGATAGGAGAGGATAGAGGATAGGATATGATAGAGGATAGGATATGATAGAGGATAGGATAGGATAGAGGATAGGATTGGATAGAGGATAGGGTAGGATAGAGGATAGGATAGTATAGAGGATAGGATATAATAGAGGATAGGATAGGATAGAGGATAGGATAGTATAGAGGATAGGATAGGAGAGAGGATAGGATAGGAGAGAGGATAGGATAGGATAGAGGATAGGATAGGATAGAGGATAGGATATGATAGAGGATAGGATAGGATAGAAGATAGGATAGGATAGATGATAGGATAGGATAGAAGATAGGATAGGATAGATGATATTATAGGAAAGAGGAAAGGATATGATAGAGGATACGATATTATAGAGGATAGGATAGGACAGAGGATTGGATAGGATAGAGGATAGGATAGAGAATATGATACGGTAGACGATAGGGGATTGGATCGGATACAGGATAGGATATAATAGGATAGAGAATAGGATAGGATAGAGGATAGGTTAGGACAGAGGATAGGATACGATAGAGGATAGAATAGGGTAGAGGATAGGTTAGGAATGAGGATAGGATCGGATAGAGGATATGATAGGGGATTGGATAGGATAGAGGATAGGATAGGATACAGGACAGGATAGGATAGAGGATAGGAAAGGATAGAGGATAGGATAGGATAGAGGATATTATAGGAAAGAGGAAAGGATATGATAGAGGATACGATATTGTAGAGGATAGGATAGTATAGAGGATAGGATAGGATAGAGGATAGGATAGGATAGAGGATAGGATACGAAAGAGGATAGGATAGTGGATTGGATAGGATAGAGGATAGGATAGGACAGATGATATTATAGGAATGAGGATAGGATATGATAGAGGATACGATATTATAGAGGATAGGATAGGATAGAGGATAGGATAGGATAGAGGATAGGATAGTATAGAGGATAGGATAGGATAGAGGATAGGATAGGATAGAGGATAGGATGCGATAGAGGATACGAAAGGATAGGATAGAGGGTAGGATAGGATAGAGGATAGGATAGGATAGAGGATAGGAGAGGATAGAGGATAGGATATGATAGAGGATAGGATATGATAGAGGATAGGATAGGATAGAGGATAGGATAGGATAGAGGATAGGGTAGGATAGAGGATAGGATAGTATAGAGGATAGGATATAATAGAGGATAGGATATAATAGAGGATAGGATAGGATAGAGGATAGGGTAGGATAGAGGATAGGATAAGATAGAGGATATGATAGGATAGAGCATAGGATAGGTTAGAGGATAGGATAGGATAGAGGATAGGATACTATACAGGATATAATAGGATAGAAGATAGGAAAGGATAGAGGATAGAATAGGATAGAGGATAGCATAGGATAGAGGATAGGATAGGACAGGATAGAGGATAGGATAGGATAGAGGATAGGATAGGATAGAGCATAGGATACGAAAGAGGATAGGATAGTGGATTGGATAGGATAGAGGATAGGATAGGACAGATGATATTATAGGAATGAGGATAGGATATGATAGAGGATACGATATTATAGAGGATAGGATAGGATAGAGGATAGGATAGGATAGAGGATAGGATAGTATAGAGGATAGGATAGGATAGAGGATAGGATAGGATAGAGGATAGGATAGGATAGAGGATAGGATGCGATAGAGGATACGAAAGGATAGGATAGAGGGTAGGATAGGATAGAGGATAGGATAGGATAGAGGATAGGAGAGGATAGAGGATAGGATATGATAGAGGATAGGATATGATAGAGGATAGGATAGGATAGAGGATAGGATAGGATAGAGGATAGGGTAGGATAGAGGATAGGATAGTATAGAGGATAGGATATAATAGAGGATAGGATAGGATAGAGGATAGGATAGTATAGAGGATAGGATAGGAGAGAGGATAGGATAGGAGAGAGGATAGGATAGGATAGAGGATAGGATAGGATAGAGGATAGGATATGATAGGGGATAGGATAGGATAGAAGATAGGATAGGATAGATGATAGGATAGGATAGAAGATAGGATAGGATAGATGATATTATAGGAAAGAGGAAAGGATATGATAGAGGATACGATATTATAGAGGATAGGATAGGACAGAGGATTGGATAGGATAGAGGATAGGATAGAGAATATGATACGGTAGACGATAGGGGATTGGATCGGATACAGGATAGGATATAATAGGATAGAGAATAGGATAGGATAGAGGATAGGTTAGGACAGAGGATAGGATAGGATAGAGGATAGAATAGGGTAGAGGATAGGTTAGGAATGAGGATAGGATCGGATAGAGGATATGATAGGGGATTGGATAGGATAGAGGATAGGATAGGATACAGGACAGGATAGGATAGAGGATAGGAAAGGATAGAGGATATTATAGGATAGAGGATAGGATAGATAAGAGGATAGGATAAGATAGAGGATAAGATAGGATAGAGGATAGGATAGGATACAGGATAGGATATGATAGAGGATAGGATAGGATAGAAGATAGGATCGGATAGAGGATAGGATAGAGGATTGGATAGGATAGAGTATAGGATAAGATAGAGGATAGGATAGGATAGAGGATAGGATAGGATAGAGGATAGGATAGGATAGAGGATAGGATAGGATAGAGGATAGGATTGGATAGAGGATATCATAGGGGATTGGATAGGATAGATGATAGGAGACGATAGAGGATAGGATAGGATAGAGGATAGGATAGGACAGATGATATTATAGGAATGAGGATAGGATATCATAGAGGATACGATATTATAGAGGATAGGATAGGATAGAGGATAGAATAGGATAGAGGATAGGATAGGATAGAGGATAGGATAGGATAGAGGATAGGTTAGTATAGAGGATAAGATAGGATAGAGGATAGGATAGGATAGAGGATAGGATCGGATAGAGGATAGGATAGGATAGAGTATAGGATAGGATAGAGGATAGGATACGATAGAGGATACGATAGGATAGGATAGAGGATATGATAGGATAGAGGATAGGATAGGATAGAGGATAGGATAGGATAGAGGATAGGATAGGATAGAGGATAGGATAGGATAGAGGATAGGATAGGATAGAGGGTAGGATAGGATAGAGGATAGGATAGGATAGAGGATAGGATAGGATAGAGGATAGGATATGATAGAGGATAGGATAGCATAGAGGATAGGATAGGATAGAGGATAGGGTAGGATAGAGGATAGGATAAGATAGAGGATATGATAGGATAGAGCATAGGATAGGATAGAGGATAGGATAGGATAGAGGATAGGATACTATACAGGATATAATAGGATAGAAGATAGGAAAGGATAGAGGATAGAATAGGATAGAGGATAGCATAGGATAGAGGATAGGATAGGACAGGATAGAGGATAGGATAGGATAGAGGATAGGATAGGATAGAGCATAGGATACGAAAGAGGATAGGATAGTGGATTGGATAGGATAGAGGATAGGATAGGACAGATGATATTATAGGAATGAGGATAGGATATGATAGAGGATACGATATTATAGAGGATAGGATAGGATAGAGGATAGGATAGGATAGAGGATAGGATAGTATAGAGGATAGGATAGGATAGAGGATAGGATAGGATAGAGGATAGGATAGGATAGAGGATAGGATTGGATAGAGGATATCATAGGGGATTGGATAGGATAGATGATAGGAGACGATAGAGGATAGGATAGGATAGAGGATAGGATAGGACAGATGATATTATAGGAATGAGGATAGGATATCATAGAGGATACGATATTATAGAGGATAGGATAGGATAGAGGATAGAATAGGATAGAGGATAGGATAGGATAGAGGATAGGATAGGATAGAGGATAGGTTAGTATAGAGGATAAGATAGGATAGAGGATAGGATAGGATAGAGGATAGGATCGGATAGAGGATAGGATAGGACAGAGTATAGGATAGGATAGAGGATAGGATACGATAGAGGATACGATAGGATAGGATAGAGGATATGATAGGATAGAGGGTAGGATAGGATAGAGGATAGGATAGGATAGAGCGTAGGATACGATAGAGGATAGGATAGGGGATTGGATAGGATAGAGGATAGGATAGGATAGAGGATAGGATAGGATAGAGCATAGGATACGATAGAGGATAGGATAGGGGATTGGATAGGATAGAGGATAGGATAGGACAGATGATATTATAGGAATGAGGATAGGATATGATAGAGGATACGATATTATAGAGGATAGGATAGGATAGAGGATAGGATAGGATAGAGGATAGGATGCGATAGAGGATACGAAAGGATAGGATAGAGGGTAGGATAGGATAGAGGATAGGATAGGATAGAGGATAGGATAGGATAGAGGATAGGATATGATAGAGGATAGGATAGCATAGAGAATAGGATAGGATAGAGGATAGGGTAGGATAGAGGATAGGATAAGATAGAGGATATGATAGGATAGAGCATAGGATAGGATAGAGGATAGGATAGGATAGAGGATAGGATACTATACAGGATATAATAGGATAGAAGATAGGAAAGGATAGAGGATAGAATAGGATAGAGGATAGCATAGGATAGAGGATAGGATAGGACAGGATAGAGGATAGGATAGGATAGAGGATAGGATAGGATAGAGCATAGGATACGAAAGAGGATAGGATAGTGGATTGGATAGGATAGAGGATAGGATAGGACAGATGATATTATAGGAATGAGGATAGGATATGATAGAGGATACGATATTATAGAGGATAGGATAGGATAGAGGATAGGATAGGATAGAGGATAGGATAGTATAGAGGATAGGATAGGATAGAGGATAGGATAGGATAGAGGATAGGATGCGATAGAGGATACGAAAGGATAGGATAGAGGGTAGGATAGGATAGAGGATAGGATAGGATAGGATAGAGGATAGGATAGGATAGAGGATAGGATATGATAGAGGATAGGATAGCATAGAGGATAGGATAGGATAGAGGATAGCATAGGATAGAGGATAGGATAGGACAGGATAGAGGATAGGATAGGATAGAGGATAGGATAGGATAGAGCATAGGATACGAAAGAGGATAGGATAGTGGATTGGATAGGATAGAGGATAGGATAGGACAGATGATATTATAGGAATGAGGATAGGATATGATAGAGGATACGATATTATAGAGGATAGGATAGGATAGAGGATAGGATAGGATAGAGGATAGGATAGTATAGAGGATAGGATAGGATAGAGGATAGGATAGGATAGAGGATAGGATGCGATAGAGGATACGAAAGGATAGGATAGAGGGTAGGATAGGATAGAGGATAGGATAGGATAGAGGATAGGAGAGGATAGAGGATAGGATATGATAGAGGATAGGATATGATAGAGGATAGGATAGGATAGAGGATAGGATAGGATAGAGGATAGGGTAGGATAGAGGATAGGATAGTATAGAGGATAGGATATAATAGAGGATAGGATATAATAGAGGATAGGATAGGATAGAGGATAGGGTAGGATAGAGGATAGGATAAGATAGAGGATATGATAGGATAGAGCATAGGATAGGTTAGAGGATAGGATAGGATAGAGGATAGGATACTATACAGGATATAATAGGATAGAAGATAGGAAAGGATAGAGGATAGAATAGGATAGAGGATAGCATAGGATAGAGGATAGGATAGGACAGGATAGAGGATAGGATAGGATAGAGGATAGGATAGGATAGAGCATAGGATACGAAAGAGGATAGGATAGTGGATTGGATAGGATAGAGGATAGGATAGGACAGATGATATTATAGGAATGAGGATAGGATATGATAGAGGATACGATATTATAGAGGATAGGATAGGATAGAGGATAGGATAGGATAGAGGATAGGATAGTATAGAGGATAGGATAGGATAGAGGATAGGATAGGATAGAGGATAGGATAGGATAGAGGATAGGATGCGATAGAGGATACGAAAGGATAGGATAGAGGGTAGGATAGGATAGAGGATAGGATAGGATAGAGGATAGGAGAGGATAGAGGATAGGATATGATAGAGGATAGGATATGATAGAGGATAGGATAGGATAGAGGATAGGATTGGATAGAGGATAGGGTAGGATAGAGGATAGGATAGTATAGAGGATAGGATATAATAGAGGATAGGATAGGATAGAGGATAGGATAGTATAGAGGATAGGATAGGAGAGAGGATAGGATAGGAGAGAGGATAGGATAGGATAGAGGATAGGATAGGATAGAGGATAGGATATGATAGAGGATAGGATAGGATAGAAGATAGGATAGGATAGATGATAGGATAGGATAGAAGATAGGATAGGATAGATGATATTATAGGAAAGAGGAAAGGATATGATAGAGGATACGATATTATAGAGGATAGGATAGGACAGAGGATTGGATAGGATAGAGGATAGGATAGAGAATATGATACGGTAGACGATAGGGGATTGGATCGGATACAGGATAGGATATAATAGGATAGAGAATAGGATAGGATAGAGGATAGGTTAGGACAGAGGATAGGATAGGATAGAGGATAGAATAGGGTAGAGGATAGGTTAGGAATGAGGATAGGATCGGATAGAGGATATGATAGGGGATTGGATAGGATAGAGGATAGGATAGGATACAGGACAGGATAGGATAGAGGATAGGAAAGGATAGAGGATAGGATAGGATAGAGGATATTATAGGAAAGAGGAAAGGATATGATAGAGGATACGATATTGTAGAGGATAGGATAGTATAGAGGATAGGATAGGATAGAGGATAGGATAGGATAGAGGATAGGATAGGATAGAGGATAGGATATGATACAGGATAGGATAGGATCGAAGATAGGATAGGATAGATGATAGGATAGATAAGAGGATAGGATAAGATAGAGGATAAGATAGGATAGAGGATAGGATAGGATACAGGATAGGATATGATAGAGGATAGGATAGGATAGAAGATAGGATCGGATAGAGGATAGGATAGAGGATTGGATAGGATAGAGTATAGGATAAGATAGAGGATAGGATAGGATAGAGGATAGGATAGGATAGAGGATAGGATAGGATAGAGGATAGGATAGGATAGAGGATAGGATTGGATAGAGGATATCATAGGGGATTGGATAGGATAGATGATAGGAGACGATAGAGGATAGGATAGGATAGAGGATAGGATAGGACAGATGATATTATAGGAATGAGGATAGGATATCATAGAGGATACGATATTATAGAGGATAGGATAGGATAGAGGATAGAATAGGATAGAGGATAGGATAGGATAGAGGATAGGATAGGATAGAGGATAGGTTAGTATAGAGGATAAGATAGGATAGAGGATAGGATAGGATAGAGGATAGGATCGGATAGAGGATAGGATAGGACAGAGTATAGGATAGGATAGAGGATAGGATACGATAGAGGATACGATAGGATAGGATAGAGGATATGATAGGATAGAGGATAGGATAGGATAGAGGGTAGGATAGGATAGAGGATAGGATAGGATAGAGCGTAGGATACGATAGAGGATAGGATAGGGGATTGGATAGGATAGAGGATAGGATAGGATAGAGGATAGGATAGGATAGAGCATAGGATACGATAGAGGATAGGATAGGGGATTGGATAGGATAGAGGATAGGATAGGACAGATGATATTATAGGAATGAGGATAGGATATGATAGAGGATACGATATTATAGAGGATAGGATAGGATAGAGGATAGGATAGGATAGAGGATAGGATGCGATAGAGGATACGAAAGGATAGGATAGAGGGTAGGATAGGATAGAGGATAGGATAGGATAGAGGATAGGATAGGATAGAGGATAGGATATGATAGAGGATAGGATAGCATAGAGGATAGGATAGGATAGAGGATAGGGTAGGATAGAGGATAGGATAAGATAGAGGATATGATAGGATAGAGCATAGGATAGGATAGAGGATAGGATAGGATAGAGGATAGGATACTATACAGGATATAATAGGATAGAAGATAGGAAAGGATAGAGGATAGAATAGGATAGAGGATAGCATAGGATAGAGGATAGGATAGGACAGGATAGAGGATAGGATAGGATAGAGGATAGGATAGGATAGAGCATAGGATACGAAAGAGGATAGGATAGTGGATTGGATAGGATAGAGGATAGGATAGGACAGATGATATTATAGGAATGAGGATAGGATATGATAGAGGATACGATATTATAGAGGATAGGATAGGATAGAGGATAGGATAGGATAGAGGATAGGATAGTATAGAGGATAGGATAGGATAGAGGATAGGATAGGATAGAGGATAGGATGCGATAGAGGATACGAAAGGATAGGATAGAGGGTAGGATAGGATAGAGGATAGGATAGGATAGGATAGAGGATAGGATAGGATAGAGGATAGGATATGATAGAGGATAGGATAGCATAGAGGATAGGATAGGATAGAGGATAGCATAGGATAGAGGATAGGATAGGACAGGATAGAGGATAGGATAGGATAGAGGATAGGATAGGATAGAGCATAGGATACGAAAGAGGATAGGATAGTGGATTGGATAGGATAGAGGATAGGATAGGACAGATGATATTATAGGAATGAGGATAGGATATGATAGAGGATACGATATTATAGAGGATAGGATAGGATAGAGGATAGGATAGGATAGAGGATAGGATAGTATAGAGGATAGGATAGGATAGAGGATAGGATAGGATAGAGGATAGGATGCGATAGAGGATACGAAAGGATAGGATAGAGGGTAGGATAGGATAGAGGATAGGATAGGATAGAGGATAGGAGAGGATAGAGGATAGGATATGATAGAGGATAGGATATGATAGAGGATAGGATAGGATAGAGGATAGGATAGGATAGAGGATAGGGTAGGATAGAGGATAGGATAGTATAGAGGATAGGATATAATAGAGGATAGGATATAATAGAGGATAGGATAGGATAGAGGATAGGGTAGGATAGAGGATAGGATAAGATAGAGGATATGATAGGATAGAGCATAGGATAGGTTAGAGGATAGGATAGGATAGAGGATAGGATACTATACAGGATATAATAGGATAGAAGATAGGAAAGGATAGAGGATAGAATAGGATAGAGGATAGCATAGGATAGAGGATAGGATAGGACAGGATAGAGGATAGGATAGGATAGAGGATAGGATAGGATAGAGCATAGGATACGAAAGAGGATAGGATAGTGGATTGGATAGGATAGAGGATAGGATAGGACAGATGATATTATAGGAATGAGGATAGGATATGATAGAGGATACGATATTATAGAGGATAGGATAGGATAGAGGATAGGATAGGATAGAGGATAGGATAGTATAGAGGATAGGATAGGATAGAGGATAGGATAGGATAGAGGATAGGATAGGATAGAGGATAGGATGCGATAGAGGATACGAAAGGATAGGATAGAGGGTAGGATAGGATAGAGGATAGGATAGGATAGAGGATAGGAGAGGATAGAGGATAGGATATGATAGAGGATAGGATATGATAGAGGATAGGATAGGATAGAGGATAGGATTGGATAGAGGATAGGGTAGGATAGAGGATAGGATAGTATAGAGGATAGGATATAATAGAGGATAGGATAGGATAGAGGATAGGATAGTATAGAGGATAGGATAGGAGAGAGGATAGGATAGGAGAGAGGATAGGATAGGATAGAGGATAGGATAGGATAGAGGATAGGATATGATAGAGGATAGGATAGGATAGAAGATAGGATAGGATAGATGATAGGATAGGATAGAAGATAGGATAGGATAGATGATATTATAGGAAAGAGGAAAGGATATGATAGAGGATACGATATTATAGAGGATAGGATAGGACAGAGGATTGGATAGGATAGAGGATAGGATAGAGAATATGATACGGTAGACGATAGGGGATTGGATCGGATACAGGATAGGATATAATAGGATAGAGAATAGGATAGGATAGAGGATAGGTTAGGACAGAGGATAGGATAGGATAGAGGATAGAATAGGGTAGAGGATAGGTTAGGAATGAGGATAGGATCGGATAGAGGATATGATAGGGGATTGGATAGGATAGAGGATAGGATAGGATACAGGACAGGATAGGATAGAGGATAGGAAAGGATAGAGGATAGGATAGGATAGAGGATATTATAGGAAAGAGGAAAGGATATGATAGAGGATACGATATTGTAGAGGATAGGATAGTATAGAGGATAGGATAGGATAGAGGATAGGATAGGATAGAGGATAGGATAGGATAGAGGATAGGATATGATACAGGATAGGATAGGATCGAAGATAGGATAGGATAGATGATAGGATAGATAAGAGGATAGGATAAGATAGAGGATAAGATAGGATAGAGGATAGGATAGGATACAGGATAGGATATGATAGAGGATAGGATAGGATAGAAGATAGGATCGGATAGAGGATAGGATAGAGGATTGGATAGGATAGAGTATAGGATAAGATAGAGGATAGGATAGGATAGAGGATAGGATAGGATAGAGGATAGGATAGGATAGAGGATAGGATAGGATAGAGGATAGGATTGGATAGAGGATATCATAGGGGATTGGATAGGATAGATGATAGGAGACGATAGAGGATAGGATAGGATAGAGGATAGGATAGGACAGATGATATTATAGGAATGAGGATAGGATATCATAGAGGATACGATATTATAGAGGATAGGATAGGATAGAGGATAGAATAGGATAGAGGATAGGATAGGATAGAGGATAGGGTAGGATAGAGGATAGGATAGGATAGAGGATAGGATAGCATAGAGGATAGGATAGGATAGAGGATAGGGTAGGATAGAGGATAGGATAGGATAGAGGATATGATAGGATAGAGCATAGGATAGGATAGAGGATAGGATAGGATAGAGGATAGGCTACTATACAGGATATAATAGGATAGAAGATAGGAAACGATAGAGGATAGAATAGGATAGAGGATAGCATAGGATAGAGGATAGGATAGGACAGGATAGAGGATAGGATAGGATAGAGGATAGGATAGGATAGAGCATAGGATACGAAAGAGGATAGGATAGTGGATTGGATAGGATAGAGGATAGGATAGGACAGATGATATTATAGGAATGAGGATAGGATATGATAGAGGATACGATATTATAGAGGATAGGATAGGATAGAGGATAGGATAGGATAGAGGATAGGATAGTATAGAGGATAGGATAGGATAGAGGATAGGATAGGATAGAGGATAGGATAGGATAGAGGATAGGATTGGATAGAGGATATCATAGGGGATTGGATAGGATAGATGATAGGAGACGATAGAGGATAGGATAGGATAGAGGATAGGATAGGACAGATGATATTATAGGAATGAGGATAGGATATCATAGAGGATACGATATTATAGAGGATAGGATAGGATAGAGGATAGAATAGGATAGAGGATAGGATAGGATAGAGGATAGGATAGGATAGAGGATAGGTTAGTATAGAGGATAAGATAGGATAGAGGATAGGATAGGATAGAGGATAGGATCGGATAGAGGATAGGATAGGATAGAGTATAGGATAGGATAGAGGATAGGATACGATAGAGGATACGATAGGATAGGATAGAGGATATGATAGGATAGAGGATAGGATAGGATAGAGGGTAGGATAGGATAGAGGATAGGATAGGATAGAGCGTAGGATACGATAGAGGATAGGATAGGGGATTGGATAGGATAGAGGATAGGATAGGATAGAGGATAGGATAGGATAGAGCATAGGATACGATAGAGGATAGGATAGGGGATTGGATAGGATAGAGGATAGGATAGGACAGATGATATTATAGGAATGAGGATAGGATATGATAGAGGATACGATATTATAGAGGATAGGATAGGATAGAGGATAGGATAGGATAGAGGATAGGATGCGATAGAGGATACGAAAGGATAGGATAGAGGGTAGGATAGGATAGAGGATAGGATAGGATAGAGGATAGGATAGGATAGAGGATAGGATATGATAGAGGATAGGATAGCATAGAGGATAGGATAGGATAGAGGATAGGGTAGGATAGAGGATAGGATAAGATAGAGGATATGATAGGATAGAGCATAGGATAGGATAGAGGATAGGATAGGATAGAGGATAGGATACTATACAGGATATAATAGGATAGAAGATAGGAAAGGATAGAGGATAGAATAGGATAGAGGATAGCATAGGATAGAGGATAGGATAGGACAGGATAGAGGATAGGATAGGATAGTGGATAGGATAGGATAGAGCATAGGATACGAAAGAGGATAGGATAGTGGATTGGATAGGATAGAGGATAGGATAGGACAGATGATATTATAGGAATGAGGATAGGATATGATAGAGGATACGATATTATAGAGGATAGGATAGGATAGAGGATAGGATAGGATAGAGGATAGGATAGTATAGAGGATAGGATAGGATAGAGGATAGGATAGGATAGAGGATAGGATGCGATAGAGGATACGAAAGGATAGGATAGAGGGTAGGATAGGATAGAGGATAGGATAGGATAGGATAGAGGATAGGATAGGATAGAGGATAGGATATGATAGAGGATAGGATAGCATAGAGGATAGGATAGGATAGAGGATAGCATAGGATAGAGGATAGGATAGGACAGGATAGAGGATAGGATAGGATAGAGGATAGGATAGGATAGAGCATAGGATACGAAAGAGGATAGGATAGTGGATTGGATAGGATAGAGGATAGGATAGGACAGATGATATTATAGGAATGAGGATAGGATATGATAGAGGATACGATATTATAGAGGATAGGATAGGATAGAGGATAGGATAGGATAGAGGATAGGATAGTATAGAGGATAGGATAGGATAGAGGATAGGATAGGATAGAGGATAGGATGCGATAGAGGATACGAAAGGATAGGATAGAGGGTAGGATAGGATAGAGGATAGGATAGGATAGAGGATAGGAGAGGATAGAGGATAGGATATGATAGAGGATAGGATATGATAGAGGATAGGATAGGATAGAGGATAGGATAGGATAGAGGATAGGGTAGGATAGAGGATAGGATAGTATAGAGGATAGGATATAATAGAGGATAGGATATAATAGAGGATAGGATAGGATAGAGGATAGGGTAGGATAGAGGATAGGATAAGATAGAGGATATGATAGGATAGAGCATAGGATAGGTTAGAGGATAGGATAGGATAGAGGATAGGATACTATACAGGATATAATAGGATAGAAGATAGGAAAGGATAGAGGATAGAATAGGATAGAGGATAGCATAGGATAGAGGATAGGATAGGACAGGATAGAGGATAGGATAGGATAGAGGATAGGATAGGATAGAGCATAGGATACGAAAGAGGATAGGATAGTGGATTGGATAGGATAAAGGATAGGATAGGACAGATGATATTATAGGAATGAGGATAGGATATGATAGAGGATACGATATTATAGAGGATAGGATAGGATAGAGGATAGGATAGGATAGAGGATAGGATAGTATAGAGGATAGGATAGGATAGAGGATAGGATAGGATAGAGGATAGGATGCGATAGAGGATACGAAAGGATAGGATAGAGGGTAGGATAGGATAGAGGATAGGATAGGATAGAGGATAGGAGAGGATAGAGGATAGGATATGATAGAGGATAGGATATGATAGAGGATAGGATAGGATAGAGGATAGGATAGGATAGAGGATAGGGTAGGATAGAGGATAGGATAGTATAGAGGATAGGATATAATAGAGGATAGGATAGGATAGAGGATAGGATAGTATAGAGGATAGGATAGGAGAGAGGATAGGATAGGAGAGAGGATAGGATAGGATAGAGGATAGGATAGGATAGAGGATAGGATATGATAGAGGATAGGATAGGATAGAAGATAGGATAGGATAGATGATAGGATAGGATAGAAGATAGGATAGGATAGATGATATTATAGGAAAGAGGAAAGGATATGATAGAGGATACGATATTATAGAGGATAGGATAGGACAGAGGATTGGATAGGATAGAGGATAGGATAGAGAATATGATACGGTAGACGATAGGGGATTGGATCGGATACAGGATAGGATATAATAGGATAGAGAATAGGATAGGATAGAGGATAGGTTAGGACAGAGGATAGGATAGGATAGAGGATAGAATAGGGTAGAGGATAGGTTAGGAATGAGGATAGGATCGGATAGAGGATATGATAGGGGATTGGATAGGATAGAGGATAGGATAGGATACAGGACAGGATAGGATAGAGGATAGGAAAGGATAGAGGATAGGATAGGATAGAGGATATTATAGGAAAGAGGAAAGGATATGATAGAGGATACGATATTGTAGAGGATAGGATAGTATAGAGGATAGGATAGGATAGAGGATAGGATAGGATAGAGGATAGGATAGGATAGAGGATAGGATATGATACAGGATAGGATAGGATCGAAGATAGGATAGGATAGATGATAGGATAGATAAGAGGATAGGATAAGATAGAGGATAAGATAGGATAGAGGATAGGATAGGATACAGGATAGGATATGATAGAGGATAGGATAGGATAGAAGATAGGATCGGATAGAGGATAGGATAGAGGATTGGATAGGATAGAGTATAGGATAAGATAGAGGATAGGATAGGATAGAGGGTAGGATAGGATAGAGGATAGGATAGGATAGAGGATAGGATAGGATAGAGGATAGGATATGATAGAGGATATGATAGGATAGAGCATAGGATAGGATAGAGGATAGGATAGGATAGAGGATAGGCTACTATACAGGATATAATAGGATAGAAGATAGGAAAGGATAGAGGATAGAATAGGATAGAGGATAGCATAGGATAGAGGATAGGATAGGACAGGATAGAGGATAGGATAGGATAGAGGATAGGATAGGATAGAGCATAGGATACGAAAGAGGATAGGATAGTGGATTGGATAGGATAGAGGATAGGATAGGACAGATGATATTATAGGAATGAGGATAGGATATGATAGAGGATAGGATAGGATAGAGGATAGGATAGGATAGAGGATAGGATAGTATAGAGGATAGGATAGGATAGAGGATAGGATAGGATAGAGGATAGGATAGGATAGAGGATAGGATTGGATAGAGGATATCATAGGGGATTGGATAGGATAGATGATAGGAGACGATAGAGGATAGGATAGGATAGAGGATAGGATAGGACAGATGATATTATAGGAATGAGGATAGGATATCATAGAGGATACGATATTATAGAGGATAGGATAGGATAGAGGATAGAATAGGATAGAGGATAGGATAGGATAGAGGATAGGATAGGATAGAGGATAGGTTAGTATAGAGGATAAGATAGGATAGAGGATAGGATAGGATAGAGGATAGGATCGGATAGAGGATAGGATAGGATAGAGTATAGGATAGGATAGAGGATAGGATACGATAGAGGATACGATAGGATAGGATAGAGGATATGATAGGATAGAGGATAGGATAGGATAGAGGGTAGGATAGGATAGAGGATAGGATAGGATAGAGCGTAGGATACGATAGAGGATAGGATAGGGGATTGGATAGGATAGAGGATAGGATAGGATAGAGGATAGGATAGGATAGAGCATAGGATACGATAGAGGATAGGATAGGGGATTGGATAGGATAGAGGATAGGATAGGACAGATGATATTATAGGAATGAGGATAGGATATGATAGAGGATACGATATTATAGAGGATAGGATAGGATAGAGGATAGGATAGGATAGAGGATAGGATGCGATAGAGGATACGAAAGGATAGGATAGAGGGTAGGATAGGATAGAGGATAGGATAGGATAGAGGATAGGATAGGATAGAGGATAGGATATGATAGAGGATAGGATAGCATAGAGGATAGGATAGGATAGAGGATAGGGTAGGATAGAGGATAGGATAAGATAGAGGATATGATAGGAAAGAGCATAGGATAGGATAGAGGATAGGATAGGATAGAGGATAGGATACTATACAGGATATAATAGGATAGAAGATAGGAAAGGATAGAGGATAGAATAGGATAGAGGATAGCATAGGATAGAGGATAGGATAGGACAGGATAGAGGATAGGATAGGATAGAGGATAGGATAGGATAGAGCATAGGATACGAAAGAGGATAGGATAGTGGATTGGATAGGATAGAGGATAGGATAGGACAGATGATATTATAGGAATGAGGATAGGATATGATAGAGGATACGATATGATAGAGGATACGATATTATAGAGGATAGGATAGGATAGAGGATAGGATAGGATAGAGGATAGGATAGTATAGAGGATAGGATAGGATAGAGGATAGGATAGGATAGAGGATAGGATGCGATAGAGGATACGAAAGGATAGGATAGAGGGTAGGATAGGATAGAGGATAGGATAGGATAGGATAGAGGATAGGATAGGATAGAGGATAGGATATGATAGAGGATAGGATAGCATAGAGGATAGGATAGGATAGAGGATAGCATAGGATAGAGGATAGGATAGGACAGGATAGAGGATAGGATAGGATAGAGGATAGGATAGGATAGAGCATAGGATACGAAAGAGGATAGGATAGTGGATTGGATAGGATAGAGGATAGGATAGGACAGATGATATTATAGGAATGAGGATAGGATATGATAGAGGATACGATATTATAGAGGATAGGATAGGATAGAGGATAGGATAGGATAGAGGATAGGATAGTATAGAGGATAGGATAGGATAGAGGATAGGATAGGATAGAGGATAGGATGCGATAGAGGATACGAAAGGATAGGATAGAGGGTAGGATAGGATAGAGGATAGGATAGGATAGGATAGAGGATAGGATAGGATAGAGGATAGGATATGATAGAGGATAGGATAGCATAGAGGATAGGATAGGATAGAGGATAGCATAGGATAGAGGATAGGATAGGACAGGATAGAGGATAGGATAGGATAGAGGATAGGATAGGATAGAGCATAGGATACGAAAGAGGATAGGATAGTGGATTGGATAGGATAGAGGATAGGATAGGACAGATGATATTATAGGAATGAGGATAGGATATGATAGAGGATACGATATTATAGAGGATAGGATAGGATAGAGGATAGGATAGGATAGAGGATAGGATAGTATAGAGGATAGGATAGGATAGAGGATAGGATAGGATAGAGGATAGGATGCGATAGAGGATACGAAAGGATAGGATAGAGGGTAGGATAGGATAGAGGATAGGATAGGATAGAGGATAGGAGAGGATAGAGGATAGGATATGATAGAGGATAGGATATGATAGAGGATAGGATAGGATAGAGGATAGGATAGGATAGAGGATAGGGTAGGATAGAGGATAGGATAGTATAGAGGATAGGATATAATAGAGGATAGGATATAATAGAGGATAGGATAGGATAGAGGATAGGGTAGGATAGAGGATAGGATAAGATAGAGGATATGATAGGATAGAGCATAGGATAGGTTAGAGGATAGGATAGGATAGAGGATAGGATACTATACAGGATATAATAGGATAGAAGATAGGAAAGGATAGAGGATAGAATAGGATAGAGGATAGCATAGGATAGAGGATAGGATAGGACAGGATAGAGGATAGGATAGGATAGAGGATAGGATAGGATAGAGCATAGGATACGAAAGAGGATAGGATAGTGGATTGGATAGGATAGAGGATAGGATAGGACAGATGATATTATAGGAATGAGGATAGGATATGATAGAGGATACGATATTATAGAGGATGGGATAGGATAGAGGATAGGATAGGATAGAGGATAGGATAGTATAGAGGATAGGATAGGATAGAGGATAGGATAGGATAGAGGATAGGATGCGATAGAGGATACGAAAGGATAGGATAGAGGGTAGGATAGGATAGAGGATAGGATAGGATAGAGGATAGGAGAGGATAGAGGATAGGATATGATAGAGGATAGGATATGATAGAGGATAGGATAGGATAGAGGATAGGATAGGATAGAGGATAGGGTAGGATAGAGGATAGGATAGTATAGAGGATAGGATATAATAGAGGATAGGATAGGATAGAGGATAGGATAGTATAGAGGATAGGATAGGAGAGAGGATAGGATAGGAGAGAGGATAGGATAGGATAGAGGATAGGATAGGATAGAGGATAGGATATGATAGAGGATAGGATAGGATAGAAGATAGGATAGGATAGATGATAGGATAGGATAGAAGATAGGATAGGATAGATGATATTATAGGAAAGAGGAAAGGATATGATAGAGGATACGATATTATAGAGGATAGGATAGGACAGAGGATTGGATAGGATAGAGGATAGGATAGAGAATATGATACGGTAGACGATAGGGGATTGGATCGGATACAGGATAGGATATAATAGGATAGAGAATAGGATAGGATAGAGGATAGGTTAGGACAGAGGATAGGATAGGATAGAGGATAGAATAGGGTAGAGGATAGGTTAGGAATGAGGATAGGATCGGATAGAGGATATGATAGGGGATTGGATAGGATAGAGGATAGGATAGGATACAGGACAGGATAGGATAGAGGATAGGAAAGGATAGAGGATAGGATAGGATAGAGGATATTATAGGAAAGAGGAAAGGATATGATAGAGGATACGATATTGTAGAGGATAGGATAGTATAGAGGATAGGATAGGATAGAGGATAGGATAGGATAGAGGATAGGATAGGATAGAGGATAGGATAGGATAGAGGATAGGATATGATACAGGATAGGATAGGATCGAAGATAGGATAGGATAGATGATAGGATAGATAAGAGGATAGGATAAGATAGAGGATAAGATAGGATAGAGGATAGGATAGGATACAGGATAGGATATGATAGAGGATAGGATAGGATAGAAGATAGGATCGGATAGAGGATAGGATAGAGGATTGGATAGGATAGAGTATAGGATAAGATAGAGGATAGGATAGGATAGAGGATAGGATAGGATAGAGGATAGGATAGGATAGAGGATAGGATAGGATAGAGGATAGGATTGGATAGAGGATATCATAGGGGATTGGATAGGATAGATGATAGGAGACGATAGAGGATAGGATAGGATAGAGGATAGGATAGGACAGATGATATTATAGGAATGAGGATAGGATATCATAGAGGATACGATATTATAGAGGATAGGATAGGATAGAGGATAGAATAGGATAGAGGATAGGATAGGATAGAGGATAGGATAGGATAGAGGATAGGTTAGTATAGAGGATAAGATAGGATAGAGGATAGGATAGGATAGAGGATAGGATCGGATAGAGGATAGGATAGGATAGAGTATAGGATAGGATAGAGGATAGGATACGATAGAGGATACGATAGGATAGGATAGAGGATATGATAGGATAGAGGATAGGATAGGATAGAGGATAGGATAGGATAGAGGATAGGATAGGATAGAGGATAGGATAGGATAGAGGATAGGATAGGATAGAGGGTAGCATAGGATAGAGGATAGGATAGGATAGAGGATAGGATAGGATAGAGGATAGGATATGATAGAGGATAGGATAGCATAGAGGATAGGATAGGATAGAGGATAGGGTAGGATAGAGGATAGGATAAGATAGAGGATATGATAGGATAGAGCATAGGATAGGATAGAGGATAGGATAGGATAGAGGATAGGATACTATACAGGATATAATAGGATAGAAGATAGGAAAGGATAGAGGATAGAATAGGATAGAGGATAGCATAGGATAGAGGATAGGATAGGACAGGATAGAGGATAGGATAGGATAGAGGATAGGATAGGATAGAGCATAGGATACGAAAGAGGATAGGATAGTGGATTGGATAGGATAGAGGATAGGATAGGACAGATGATATTATAGGAATGAGGATAGGATATGATAGAGGATACGATATTATAGAGGATAGGATAGGATAGAGGATAGGATAGGATAGAGGATAGGATAGTATAGAGGATAGGATAGGATAGAGGATAGGATAGGATAGAGGATAGGATAGGATAGAGGATAGGATTGGATAGAGGATATCATAGGGGATTGGATAGGATAGATGATAGGAGACGATAGAGGATAGGATAGGATAGAGGATAGGATAGGACAGATGATATTATAGGAATGAGGATAGGATATCATAGAGGATACGATATTATAGAGGATAGGATAGGATAGAGGATAGAATAGGATAGAGGATAGGATAGGATAGAGGATAGGATAGGATAGAGGATAGGTTAGTATAGAGGATAAGATAGGATAGAGGATAGGATAGGATAGAGGATAGGATCGGATAGAGGATAGGATAGGATAGAGTATAGGATAGGATAGAGGATAGGATACGATAGAGGATACGATAGGATAGGATAGAGGATATGATAGGATAGAGGATAGGATAGGATAGAGGGTAGGATAGGATAGAGGATAGGATAGGATAGAGCGTAGGATACGATAGAGGATAGGATAGGGGATTGGATAGGATAGAGGATAGGATAGGATAGAGGATAGGATAGGATAGAGCATAGGATACGATAGAGGATAGGATAGGGGATTGGATAGGATAGAGGATAGGATAGGACAGATGATATTATAGGAATGAGGATAGGATATGATAGAGGATACGATATTATAGAGGATAGGATAGGATAGAGGATAGGATAGGATAGAGGATAGGATGCGATAGAGGATACGAAAGGATAGGATAGAGGGTAGGATAGGATAGAGGATAGGATAGGATAGAGGATAGGATAGGATAGAGGATAGGATATGATAGAGGATAGGATAGCATAGAGGATAGGATAGGATAGAGGATAGGGTAGGATAGAGGATAGGATAAGATAGAGGATATGATAGGATAGAGCATAGGATAGGATAGAGGATAGGATAGGATAGAGGATAGGATACTATACAGGATATAATAGGATAGAAGATAGGAAAGGATAGAGGATAGAATAGGATAGAGGATAGCATAGGATAGAGGATAGGATAGGACAGGATAGAGGATAGGATAGGATAGTGGATAGGATAGGATAGAGCATAGGATACGAAAGAGGATAGGATAGTGGATTGTATAGGATAGAGGATAGGATAGGACAGATGATATTATAGGAATGAGGATAGGATATGATAGAGGATACGATATTATAGAGGATAGGATAGGATAGAGGATAGGATAGGATAGAGGATAGGATAGTATAGAGGATAGGATAGGATAGAGGATAGGATAGGATAGAGGATAGGATGCGATAGAGGATACGAAAGGATAGGATAGAGGGTAGGATAGGATAGAGGATAGGATAGGATAGGATAGAGGATAGGATAGGATAGAGGATAGGATATGATAGAGGATAGGATAGCATAGAGGATAGGATAGGATAGAGGATAGCATAGGATAGAGGATAGGATAGGACAGGATAGAGGATAGGATAGGATAGAGGATAGGATAGGATAGAGCATAGGATACGAAAGAGGATAGGATAGTGGATTGGATAGGATAGAGGATAGGATAGGACAGATGATATTATAGGAATGAGGATAGGATATGATAGAGGATACGATATTATAGAGGATAGGATAGGATAGAGGATAGGATAGGATAGAGGATAGGATAGTATAGAGGATAGGATAGGATAGAGGATAGGATAGGATAGAGGATAGGATGCGATAGAGGATACGAAAGGATAGGATAGAGGGTAGGATAGGATAGAGGATAGGATAGGATAGAGGATAGGAGAGGATAGAGGATAGGATATGATAGAGGATAGGATATGATAGAGGATAGGATAGGATAGAGGATAGGATAGGATAGAGGATAGGGTAGGATAGAGGATAGGATAGTATAGAGGATAGGATATAATAGAGGATAGGATATAATAGAGGATAGGATAGGATAGAGGATAGGGTAGGATAGAGGATAGGATAAGATAGAGGATATGATAGGATAGAGCATAGGATAGGTTAGAGGATAGGATAGGATAGAGGATAGGATACTATACAGGATATAATAGGATAGAAGATAGGAAAGGATAGAGGATAGAATAGGATAGAGGATAGCATAGGATAGAGGATAGGATAGGACAGGATAGAGGATAGGATAGGATAGAGGATAGGATAGGATAGAGCATAGGATACGAAAGAGGATAGGATAGTGGATTGGATAGGATAGAGGATAGGATAGGACAGATGATATTATAGGAATGAGGATAGGATATGATAGAGGATACGATATTATAGAGGATAGGATAGGATAGAGGATAGGATAGGATAGAGGATAGGATAGTATAGAGGATAGGATAGGATAGAGGATAGGATAGGATAGAGGATAGGATGCGATAGAGGATACGAAAGGATAGGATAGAGGGTAGGATAGGATAGAGGATAGGATAGGATAGAGGATAGGAGAGGATAGAGGATAGGATATGATAGAGGATAGGATATGATAGAGGATAGGATAGGATAGAGGATAGGATAGGATAGAGGATAGGGTAGGATAGAGGATAGGATAGTATAGAGGATAGGATATAATAGAGGATAGGATAGGATAGAGGATAGGATAGTATAGAGGATAGGATAGGAGAGAGGATAGGATAGGAGAGAGGATAGGATAGGATAGAGGATAGGATAGGATAGAGGATAGGATATGATAGAGGATAGGATAGGATAGAAGATAGGATAGGATAGATGATAGGATAGGATAGAAGATAGGATAGGATAGATGATATTATAGGAAAGAGGAAAGGATATGATAGAGGATACGATATTATAGAGGATAGGATAGGACAGAGGATTGGATAGGATAGAGGATAGGATAGAGAATATGATACGGTAGACGATAGGGGATTGGATCGGATACAGGATAGGATATAATAGGATAGAGAATAGGATAGGATAGAGGATAGGTTAGGACAGAGGATAGGATAGGATAGAGGATAGAATAGGGTAGAGGATAGGTTAGGAATGAGGATAGGATCGGATAGAGGATATGATAGGGGATTGGATAGGATAGAGGATAGGATAGGATACAGGACAGGATAGGATAGAGGATAGGAAAGGATAGAGGATAGGATAGGATAGAGGATATTATAGGAAAGAGGAAAGGATATGATAGAGGATACGATATTGTAGAGGATAGGATAGTATAGAGGATAGGATAGGATAGAGGATAGGATAGGATAGAGGATAGGATAGGATAGAGGATAGGATATGATACAGGATAGGATAGGATCGAAGATAGGATAGGATAGATGATAGGATAGATAAGAGGATAGGATAAGATAGAGGATAAGATAGGATAGAGGATAGGATAGGATAGAGGATTGGATAGGATAGAGTATAGGATAAGATAGAGGATAGGATAGGATAGAGGGTAGGATAGGATAGAGGATAGGATAGGATAGAGGATAGGATAGGATAGAGGATAGGATATGATAGAGGATATGATAGGATAGAGCATAGGATAGGATAGAGGATAGGATAGGATAGAGGATAGGCTACTATACAGGATATAATAGGATAGAAGATAGGAAAGGATAGAGGATAGAATAGGATAGAGGATAGCATAGGATAGAGGATAGGATAGGACAGGATAGAGGATAGGATAGGATAGAGGATAGGATAGGATAGAGCATAGGATACGAAAGAGGATAGGATAGTGGATTGGATAGGATAGAGGATAGGATAGGACAGATGATATTATAGGAATGAGGATAGGATATGATAGAGGATACGATATTATAGAGGATAGGATAGGATAGAGGATAGGATAGGATAGAGGATAGGATAGTATAGAGGATAGGATAGGATAGAGGATAGGATAGGATAGAGGATAGGATAGGATAGAGGATAGGATTGGATAGAGGATATCATAGGGGATTGGATAGGATAGATGATAGGAGACGATAGAGGATAGGATAGGATAGAGGATAGGATAGGACAGATGATATTATAGGAATGAGGATAGGATATCATAGAGGATACGATATTATAGAGGATAGGATAGGATAGAGGATAGAATAGGATAGAGGATAGGATAGGATAGAGGATAGGATAGGATAGAGGATAGGTTAGTATAGAGGATAAGATAGGATAGAGGATAGGATAGGATAGAGGATAGGATCGGATAGAGGATAGGATAGGATAGAGTATAGGATAGGATAGAGGATAGGATACGATAGAGGATACGATAGGATAGGATAGAGGATATGATAGGATAGAGGATAGGATAGGATAGAGGGTAGGATAGGATAGAGGATAGGATAGGATAGAGCGTAGGATACGATAGAGGATAGGATAGGGGATTGGATAGGATAGAGGATAGGATAGGATAGAGGATAGGATAGGATAGAGCATAGGATACGATAGAGGATAGGATAGGGGATTGGATAGGATAGAGGATAGGATAGGACAGATGATATTATAGGAATGAGGATAGGATATGATAGAGGATACGATATTATAGAGGATAGGATAGGATAGAGGATAGGATAGGATAGAGGATAGGATGCGATAGAGGATACGAAAGGATAGGATAGAGGGTAGGATAGGATAGAGGATAGGATAGGATAGAGGATAGGATAGGATAGAGGATAGGATATGATAGAGGATAGGATAGCATAGAGGATAGGATAGGATAGAGGATAGGGTAGGATAGAGGATAGGATAAGATAGAGGATATGATAGGAAAGAGCATAGGATAGGATAGAGGATAGGATAGGATAGAGGATAGGATACTATACAGGATATAATAGGATAGAAGATAGGAAAGGATAGAGGATAGAATAGGATAGAGGATAGCATAGGATAGAGGATAGGATAGGACAGGATAGAGGATAGGATAGGATAGAGGATAGGATAGGATAGAGCATAGGATACGAAAGAGGATAGGATAGTGGATTGGATAGGATAGAGGATAGGATAGGACAGATGATATTATAGGAATGAGGATAGGATATGATAGAGGATACGATATTATAGAGGATAGGATAGGATAGAGGATAGGATAGGATAGAGGATAGGATAGTATAGAGGATAGGATAGGATAGAGGATAGGATAGGATAGAGGATAGGATGCGATAGAGGATACGAAAGGATAGGATAGAGGGTAGGATAGGATAGAGGATAGGATAGGATAGGATAGAGGATAGGATAGGATAGAGGATAGGATATGATAGAGGATAGGATAGCATAGAGGATAGGATAGGATAGAGGATAGCATAGGATAGAGGATAGGATAGGACAGGATAGAGGATAGGATAGGATAGAGGATAGGATAGGATAGAGCATAGGATACGAAAGAGGATAGGATAGTGGATTGGATAGGATAGAGGATAGGATAGGACAGATGATATTATAGGAATGACGATAGGATATGATAGAGGATACGATATTATAGAGGATAGGATAGGATAGAGGATAGGATAGGATAGAGGATAGGATAGTATAGAGGATAGGATAGGATAGAGGATAGGATAGGATAGAGGATAGGATGCGATAGAGGATACGAAAGGATAGGATAGAGGGTAGGATAGGATAGAGGATAGGATAGGATAGGATAGAGGATAGGATAGGATAGAGGATAGGATATGATAGAGGATAGGATAGCATAGAGGATAGGATAGGATAGAGGATAGCATAGGATAGAGGATAGGATAGGACAGGATAGAGGATAGGATAGGATAGAGGATAGGATAGGATAGAGCATAGGATACGAAAGAGGATAGGATAGTGGATTGGATAGGATAGAGGATAGGATAGGACAGATGATATTATAGGAATGAGGATAGGATATGATAGAGGATACGATATTATAGAGGATAGGATAGGATAGAGGATAGGATAGGATAGAGGATAGGATAGTATAGAGGATAGGATAGGATAGAGGATAGGATAGGATAGAGGATAGGATGCGATAGAGGATACGAAAGGATAGGATAGAGGGTAGGATAGGATAGAGGATAGGATAGGATAGAGGATAGGAGAGGATAGAGGATAGGATATGATAGAGGATAGGATATGATAGAGGATAGGATAGGATAGAGGATAGGATAGGATAGAGGATAGGGTAGGATAGAGGATAGGATAGTATAGAGGATAGGATATAATAGAGGATAGGATATAATAGAGGATAGGATAGGATAGAGGATAGGGTAGGATAGAGGATAGGATAAGATAGAGGATATGATAGGATAGAGCATAGGATAGGTTAGAGGATAGGATAGGATAGAGGATAGGATACTATACAGGATATAATAGGATAGAAGATAGGAAAGGATAGAGGATAGAATAGGATAGAGGATAGCATAGGATAGAGGATAGGATAGGACAGGATAGAGGATAGGATAGGATAGAGGATAGGATAGGATAGAGCATAGGATACGAAAGAGGATAGGATAGTGGATTGGATAGGATAGAGGATAGGATAGTATAGAGGATAGGATAGGATAGAGGATAGGATAGGATAGAGGATAGGATGCGATAGAGGATACGAAAGGATAGGATAGAGGGTAGGATAGGATAGAGGATAGGATAGGATAGAGGATAGGAGAGGATAGAGGATAGGATATGATAGAGGATAGGATATGATAGAGGATAGGATAGGATAGAGGATAGGATAGGATAGAGGATAGGGTAGGATAGAGGATAGGATAGTATAGAGGATAGGATATAATAGAGGATAGGATAGGATAGAGGATAGGATAGTATAGAGGATAGGATAGGAGAGAGGATAGGATAGGAGAGAGGATAGGA
The DNA here is from genome assembly GCF_050948215.1 of Halictus rubicundus. Lineage (NCBI taxonomy): Eukaryota > Metazoa > Arthropoda > Insecta > Hymenoptera > Halictidae > Halictus > Halictus rubicundus. The sequence goes on along the minus strand of NW_027488670.1, from coordinate 422,017 downwards.
TAGGATAGAGGATAGGATAGGATAGAGGATAGGATATGATAGAGGATAGGATAGGATAGAAGATAGGATAGGATAGATGATAGGATAGGATAGAAGATAGGATAGGATAGATGATATTATAGGAAAGAGGAAAGGATATGATAGAGGATACGATATTATAGAGGATAGGATAGGACAGAGGATTGGATAGGATAGAGGATAGGATAGAGAATATGATACGGTAGACGATAGGGGATTGGATCGGATACAGGATAGGATATAATAGGATAGAGAATAGGATAGGATAGAGGATAGGTTAGGACAGAGGATAGGATAGGATAGAGGATAGAATAGGGTAGAGGATAGGTTAGGAATGAGGATAGGATCGGATAGAGGATATGATAGGGGATTGGATAGGATAGAGGATAGGATAGGATACAGGACAGGATAGGATAGAGGATAGGAAAGGATAGAGGATAGGATAGGATAGAGGATATTATAGGAAAGAGGAAAGGATATGATAGAGGATACGATATTGTAGAGGATAGGATAGTATAGAGGATAGGATAGGATAGAGGATAGGATAGGATAGAGGATAGGATAGGATAGAGGATAGGATATGATACAGGATAGGATAGGATCGAAGATAGGATAGGATAGATGATAGGATAGATAAGAGGATAGGATAAGATAGAGGATAAGATAGGATAGAGGATAGGATAGGATACAGGATAGGATATGATAGAGGATAGGATAGGATAGAAGATAGGATCGGATAGAGGATAGGATAGAGGATTGGATAGGATAGAGTATAGGATAAGATAGAGGATAGGATAGGATAGAGGATAGGATAGGATAGAGGATAGGATAGGATAGAGGATAGGATAGGATAGAGGATAGGATTGGATAGAGGATATCATAGGGGATTGGATAGGATAGATGATAGGAGACGATAGAGGATAGGATAGGATAGAGGATAGGATAGGACAGATGATATTATAGGAATGAGGATAGGATATCATAGAGGATACGATATTATAGAGGATAGGATAGGATAGAGGATAGAATAGGATAGAGGATAGGATAGGATAGAGGATAGGATAGGATAGAGGATAGGTTAGTATAGAGGATAAGATAGGATAGAGGATAGGATAGGATAGAGGATAGGATCGGATAGAGGATAGGATAGGATAGAGTATAGGATAGGATAGAGGATAGGATACGATAGAGGATACGATAGGATAGGATAGAGGATATGATAGGATAGAGGATAGGATAGGATAGAGGATAGGATAGGATAGAGGATAGGATAGGATAGAGGATAGGATAGGATAGAGGATAGGATAGGATAGAGGGTAGCATAGGATAGAGGATAGGATAGGATAGAGGATAGGATAGGATAGAGGATAGGATATGATAGAGGATAGGATAGCATAGAGGATAGGATAGGATAGAGGATAGGGTAGGATAGAGGATAGGATAAGATAGAGGATATGATAGGATAGAGCATAGGATAGGATAGAGGATAGGATAGGATAGAGGATAGGATACTATACAGGATATAATAGGATAGAAGATAGGAAAGGATAGAGGATAGAATAGGATAGAGGATAGCATAGGATAGAGGATAGGATAGGACAGGATAGAGGATAGGATAGGATAGAGGATAGGATAGGATAGAGCATAGGATACGAAAGAGGATAGGATAGTGGATTGGATAGGATAGAGGATAGGATAGGACAGATGATATTATAGGAATGAGGATAGGATATGATAGAGGATACGATATTATAGAGGATAGGATAGGATAGAGGATAGGATAGGATAGAGGATAGGATAGTATAGAGGATAGGATAGGATAGAGGATAGGATAGGATAGAGGATAGGATAGGATAGAGGATAGGATTGGATAGAGGATATCATAGGGGATTGGATAGGATAGATGATAGGAGACGATAGAGGATAGGATAGGATAGAGGATAGGATAGGACAGATGATATTATAGGAATGAGGATAGGATATCATAGAGGATACGATATTATAGAGGATAGGATAGGATAGAGGATAGAATAGGATAGAGGATAGGATAGGATAGAGGATAGGATAGGATAGAGGATAGGTTAGTATAGAGGATAAGATAGGATAGAGGATAGGATAGGATAGAGGATAGGATCGGATAGAGGATAGGATAGGATAGAGTATAGGATAGGATAGAGGATAGGATACGATAGAGGATACGATAGGATAGGATAGAGGATATGATAGGATAGAGGATAGGATAGGATAGAGGGTAGGATAGGATAGAGGATAGGATAGGATAGAGCGTAGGATACGATAGAGGATAGGATAGGGGATTGGATAGGATAGAGGATAGGATAGGATAGAGGATAGGATAGGATAGAGCATAGGATACGATAGAGGATAGGATAGGTGATTGGATAGGATAGAGGATAGGATAGGACAGATGATATTATAGGAATGAGGATAGGATATGATAGAGGATACGATATTATAGAGGATAGGATAGGATAGAGGATAGGATAGGATAGAGGATAGGATGCGATAGAGGATACGAAAGGATAGGATAGAGGGTAGGATAGGATAGAGGATAGGATAGGATAGAGGATAGGATAGGATAGAGGATAGGATATGATAGAGGATAGGATAGCATAGAGGATAGGATAGGATAGAGGATAGGGTAGGATAGAGGATAGGATAAGATAGAGGATATGATAGGATAGAGCATAGGATAGGATAGAGGATAGGATAGGATAGAGGATAGGGTAGGATAGAGGATAGGATAAGATAGAGGATATGATAGGATAGAGCATAGGATAGGATAGAGGATAGGATAGGATAGAGGATAGGATACTATACAGGATATAATAGGATAGAAGATAGGAAAGGATAGAGGATAGAATAGGATAGAGGATAGCATAGGATAGAGGATAGCATAGGATAGAGGATAGGATAGGACAGGATAGAGGATAGGATAGGATAGAGGATAGGATAGGATAGAGCATAGGATACGAAAGAGGATAGGATAGTGGATTGGATAGGATAGAGGATAGGATAGGACAGATGATATTATAGGAATGAGGATAGGATATGATAGAGGATACGATATTATAGAGGATAGGATAGGATAGAGGATAGGATAGGATAGAGGATAGGATAGTATAGAGGATAGGATAGGATAGAGGATAGGATAGGATAGAGGATAGGATGCGATAGAGGATACGAAAGGATAGGATAGAGGGTAGGTTAGGATAGAGGATAGGATAGGATAGGATAGAGGATAGGATAGGATAGAGGATAGGATATGATAGAGGATAGGATAGCATAGAGGATAGGATAGGATAGAGGATAGCATAGGATAGAGGATAGGATAGGACAGGATAGAGGATAGGATAGGATAGAGGATAGGATAGGATAGAGCATAGGATACGAAAGAGGATAGGATAGTGGATTGGATAGGATAGAGGATAGGATAGGACAGATGATATTATAGGAATGAGGATAGGATATGATAGAGGATACGATATTATAGAGGATAGGATAGGATAGAGGATAGGATAGGATAGAGGATAGGATAGTATAGAGGATAGGATAGGATAGAGGATAGGATAGGATAGAGGATAGGATGCGATAGAGGATACGAAAGGATAGGATAGAGGGTAGGATAGGATAGAGGATAGGATAGGATAGAGGATAGGAGAGGATAGAGGATAGGATATGATAGAGGATAGGATATGATAGAGGATAGGATAGGATAGAGGATAGGATAGGATAGAGGATAGGGTAGGATAGAGGATAGGATAGTATAGAGGATAGGATATAATAGAGGATAGGATATAATAGAGGATAGGATAGGATAGAGGATAGGGTAGGATAGAGGATAGGATAAGATAGAGGATATGATAGGATAGAGCATAGGATAGGTTAGAGGATAGGATAGGATAGAGGATAGGATACTATACAGGATATAATAGGATAGAAGATAGGAAAGGATAGAGGATAGAATAGGATAGAGGATAGCATAGGATAGAGGATAGGATAGGACAGGATAGAGGATAGGATAGGATAGAGGATAGGATAGGATAGAGCATAGGATACGAAAGAGGATAGGATAGTGGATTGGATAGGATAGAGGATAGGATAGGACAGATGATATTATAGGAATGAGGATAGGATATGATAGAGGATACGATATTATAGAGGATAGGATAGGATAGAGGATAGGATAGGATAGAGGATAGGATAGTATAGAGGATAGGATAGGATAGAGGATAGGATAGGATAGAGGATAGGATGCGATAGAGGATACGAAAGGATAGGATAGAGGGTAGGATAGGATAGAGGATAGGATAGGATAGAGGATAGGAGAGGATAGAGGATAGGATATGATAGAGGATAGGATATGATAGAGGATAGGATAGGATAGAGGATAGGATAGGATAGAGGATAGGGTAGGATAGAGGATAGGATAGTATAGAGGATAGGATATAATAGAGGATAGGATAGGATAGAGGATAGGATAGTATAGAGGATAGGATAGGAGAGAGGATAGGATAGGAGAGAGGATAGGATAGGATAGAGGATAGGATAGGATAGAGGATAGGATATGATAGAGGATAGGATAGGATAGAAGATAGGATAGGATAGATGATAGGATAGGATAGAAGATAGGATAGGATAGATGATATTATAGGAAAGAGGAAAGGATATGATAGAGGATACGATATTATAGAGGATAGGATAGGACAGAGGATTGGATAGGATAGAGGATAGGATAGAGAATATGATACGGTAGACGATAGGGGATTGGATCGGATACAGGATAGGATATAATAGGATAGAGAATAGGATAGGATAGAGGATAGGTTAGGACAGAGGATATGATAGGATAGAGGATAGAATAGGGTAGAGGATAGGTTAGGAATGAGGATAGGATCGGATAGAGGATATGATAGGGGATTGGATAGGATAGAGGATAGGATAGGATACAGGACAGGATAGGATAGAGGATAGGAAAGGATAGAGGATAGGATAGGATAGAGGATAGGATAGAGGATTGGATAGGATAGAGTATAGGATAAGATAGAGGATAGGATAGGATAGAGGATAGGATAGGATAGAGGATAGGATAGGATAGAGGATAGGATAGGATAGAGGATAGGATTGGATAGAGGATAAGATAGGATAGAGGATAGGATAGGATACAGGATAGGATATGATAGAGGATAGGATAGGATAGAAGATAGGATCGGATAGAGGATAGGATAGAGGATTGGATAGGATAGAGTATAGGATAAGATAGAGGATAGGATAGGATAGAGGATAGGATAGGATAGAGGATAGGATAGGATAGAGGATAGGATAGGATAGAGGATAGGATTGGATAGAGGATATCATAGGGGATTGGATAGGATAGATGATAGGAGACGATAGAGGATAGGATAGGATAGAGGATAGGATAGGACAGATGATATTATAGGAATGAGGATAGGATATCATAGAGGATACGATATTATAGAGGATAGGATAGGATAGAGGATAGAATAGGATAGAGGATAGGATAGGATAGAGGATAGGATAGGATAGAGGATAGGTTAGTATAGAGGATAAGATAGGATAGAGGATAGGATAGGATAGAGGATAGGATCGGATAGAGGATAGGATAGGATAGAGTATAGGATAGGATAGAGGATAGGATACGATAGAGGATACGATAGGATAGGATAGAGGATATGATAGGATAGAGGATAGGATAGGATAGAGGATAGGATAGGATAGAGGATAGGATAGGATAGAGGATAGGATAGGATAGAGGATAGGATAGGATAGAGGGTAGGATAGGATAGAGGATAGGATAGGATAGAGGATAGGATAGGATAGAGGATAGGATATGATAGAGGATAGGATAGCATAGAGGATAGGATAGGATAGAGGATAGGGTAGGATAGAGGATAGGATAAGATAGAGGATATGATAGGATAGAGCATAGGATAGGATAGAGGATAGGATAGGATAGAGGATAGGATACTATACAGGATATAATAGGATAGAAGATAGGAAAGGATAGAGGATAGAATAGGATAGAGGATAGCATAGGATAGAGGATAGGATAGGACAGGATAGAGGATAGGATAGGATAGAGGATAGGATAGGATAGAGCATAGGATACGAAAGAGGATAGGATAGTGGATTGGATAGGATAGAGGATAGGATAGGACAGATGATATTATAGGAATGAGGATAGGATATGATAGAGGATACGATATTATAGAGGATAGGATAGGATAGAGGATAGGATAGGATAGAGGATAGGATAGTATAGAGGATAGGATAGGATAGAGGATAGGATAGGATAGAGGATAGGATAGGATAGAGGATAGGATTGGATAGAGGATATCATAGGGGATTGGATAGGATAGATGATAGGAGACGATAGAGGATAGGATAGGATAGAGGATAGGATAGGACAGATGATATTATAGGAATGAGGATAGGATATCATAGAGGATACGATATTATAGAGGATAGGATAGGATAGAGGATAGAATAGGATAGAGGATAGGATAGGATAGAGGATAGGATAGCATAGAGGATAGGATAGGATAGAGGATAGGGTAGGATAGAGGATAGGATAAGATAGAGGATATGATAGGATAGAGCATAGGATAGGATAGAGGATAGGATAGGATAGAGGATAGGATACTATACAGGATATAATAGGATAGAAGATAGGAAAGGATAGAGGATAGAATAGGATAGAGGATAGCATAGGATAGAGGATAGGATAGGACAGGATAGAGGATAGGATAGGATAGAGGATAGGATAGGATAGAGCATAGGATACGAAAGAGGATAGGATAGTGGATTGGATAGGATAGAGGATAGGATAGGACAGATGATATTATAGGAATGAGGATAGGATATGATAGAGGATACGATATTATGGAGGATAGGATAGGATAGAGGATAGGATAGGATAGAGGATAGGATAGTATAGAGGATAGGATAGGATAGAGGATAGGATAGGATAGAGGATAGGATAGGATAGAGGATAGGATTGGATAGAGGATATCATAGGGGATTGGATAGGATAGATGATAGGAGACGATAGAGGATAGGATAGGATAGAGGATAGGATAGGACAGATGATATTATAGGAATGAGGATAGGATATCATAGAGGATACGATATTATAGAGGATAGGATAGGATAGAGGATAGAATAGGATAGAGGATAGGATAGGATAGAGAATAGGATAGGATAGAGGATAGGTTAGTATAGAGGATAAGATAGGATAGAGGATAGGATAGGATAGAGGATAGGATCGGATAGAGGATAGGATAGGATAGAGTATAGGATAGGATAGAGGATAGGATACGATAGAGGATACGATAGGATAGGATAGAGGATATGATAGGATAGAGGATAGGATAGGATAGAGGGTAGGATAGGATAGAGGATAGGATAGGATAGAGCGTAGGATACGATAGAGGATAGGATAGGGGATTGGATAGGATAGAGGATAGGATAGGATAGAGGATAGGATAGGATAGAGCATAGGATACGATAGAGGATAGGATAGGGGATTGGATAGGATAGAGGATAGGATAGGACAGATGATATTATAGGAATGATGATAGGATATGATAGAGGATACGATATTATAGAGGATAGGATAGGATAGAGGATAGGATAGGATAGAGGATAGGATGCGATAGAGGATACGAAAGGATAGGATAGAGGGTAGGATAGGATAGAGGATAGGATAGGATAGAGGATAGGATAGGATAGAGGATAGGATATGATAGAGGATAGGATAGCATAGAGGATAGGATAGGATAGAGGATAGGGTAGGATAGAGGATAGGATAGGATAGAGGATAGGATAGTATAGAGGATAGGATAGGATAGAGGATAGGATAGGATAGAGGATAGGATGCGATAGAGGATACGAAAGGATAGGATAGAGGGTAGGATAGGATAGAGGATAGGATAGGATAGAGGATAGGAGAGGATAGAGGATAGGATATGATAGAGGATAGGATATGATAGAGGATATGATAGGATAGAGCATAGGATAGGATAGAGGATAGGATAGGATAGAGGATAGGATACTATACAGGATATAATAGGATAGAAGATAGGAAAGGATAGAGGATAGAATAGGATAGAGGATAGCATAGGATAGAGGATAGGATAGGACAGGATAGAGGATAGGATAGGATAGAGGATAGGATAGGATAGAGCATAGGATACGAAAGAGGATAGGATAGTGGATTGGATAGGATAGAGGATAGGATAGGACAGATGATATTATAGGAATGAGGATAGGATATGATAGAGGATACGATATTATAGAGGATAGGATAGGATAGACGATAGGATAGGATAGAGGATAGGATAGTATAGAGGATAGGATAGGATAGAGGATAGGATAGGATAGAGGATAGGATGCGATAGAGGATACGAAAGGATAGGATAGAGGGTAGGATAGGATAGAGGATAGGATAGGATAGGATAGAGGATAGGATAGGATAGAGGATAGGATATGATAGAGGATAGGATAGCATAGAGGATAGGATAGGATAGAGGATAGCATAGGATAGAGGATAGGATAGGACAGGATAGACGATAGGATAGGATAGAGGATAGGATAGGATAGAGCATAGGATACGAAAGAGGATAGGATAGTGGATTGGATAGGATAGAGGATAGGATAGGACAGATGACATTATAGGAATGAGGATAGGATATGATAGAGGATACGATATTATAGAGGATAGGATAGGATAGAGGATAGGATAGGATAGAGGATAGGATAGAGGATAGGATAGGATAGAGGATAGGATAGGATAGAGGATAGGCTAGGATAGAGGATAGGAAAGGATAGAGGAGAGGATAGGATAGAGGATAGGATAGGATAGAGGATAGGATAGGATAGAGGATAGGATAGGATAGACTATAGGATATAATAGAGGATAGGATATAATAGAGGATAGGATAGGATAGAGGATAGGGTAGGATAGAGGATAGGATAAGATAGAGGATATGATAGGATAGAGCATAGGATAGGTTAGAGGATAGGATAGGATAGAGGATAGGATACTATACAGGATATAATAGGATAGAAGATAGGAAAGGATAGAGGATAGAATAGGATAGAGGATAGCATAGGATAGAGGATAGGATAGGACAGGATAGAGGATAGGATAGGATAGAGGATAGGATAGGATAGAGCATAGGATACGAAAGAGGATAGGATAGTGGATTGGATAGGATAGAGGATAGGATAGGACAGATGATATTATAGGAATGAGGATAGGATATGATAGAGGATACGATATTATAGAGGATAGGATAGGATAGAGGATAGGATAGGATAGAGGATAGGATAGTATAGAGGATAGGATAGGATAGAGGATAGGATAGGATAGAGGATAGGATGCGATAGAGGATACGAAAGGATAGGATAGAGGGTAGGATAGGATAGAGGATAGGATAGGATAGAGGATAGGAGAGGATAGAGGATAGGATATGATAGAGGATAGGATATGATAGAGGATAGGATAGGATAGAGGATAGGATAGGATAGAGGATAGGGTAGGATAGAGGATAGGATAGTATAGAGGATAGGATATAATAGAGGATAGGATAGGATAGAGGATAGGATAGTATAGAGGATAGGATAGGAGAGAGGATAGGATAGGAGAGAGGATAGGATAGGATAGAGGATAGGATAGGATAGAGGATAGGATATGATAGAGGATAGGATAGGATAGAAGATAGGATAGGATAGATGATAGGATAGGATAGAAGATAGGATAGGATAGATGATATTATAGGAAAGAGGAAAGGATATGATAGAGGATACGATATTATAGAGGATAGGATAGGACAGAGGATTGGATAGGATAGAGGATAGGATAGAGAATATGATACGGTAGACGATAGGGGATTGGATCGGATACAGGATAGGATATAATAGGATAGAGAATAGGATAGGATAGAGGATAGGTTAGGACAGAGGATAGGATAGGATAGAGGATAGAATAGGGTAGAGGATAGGTTAGGAATGAGGATAGGATCGGATAGAGGATATGATAGGGGATTGGATAGGATAGAGGATAGGATAGGATACAGGACAGGATAGGATAGAGGATAGGAAAGGATAGAGGATAGGATAGGATAGAGGATATTATAGGAAAGAGGAAAGGATATGATAGAGGATACGATATTGTAGAGGATAGGATAGTATAGAGGATAGGATAGGATAGAGGATAGGATAGGATAGAGGATAGGATAGGATAGAGGATAGGATATGATACAGGATAGGATAGGATCGAAGATAGGATAGGATAGATGATAGGATAGATAAGAGGATAGGATAAGATAGAGGATAAGATAGGATAGAGGATAGGATAGGATACAGGATAGGATATGATAGAGGATAGGATAGGATAGAAGATAGGATCGGATAGAGGATAGGATAGAGGATTGGATAGGATAGAGTATAGGATAAGATAGAGGATAGGATAGGATAGAGGATAGGATAGGATAGAGGATAGGATAGGATAGAGGATAGGATAGGATAGAGGATAGGATTGGATAGAGGATATCATAGGGGATTGGATAGGATAGATGATAGGAGACGATAGAGGATAGGATAGGATAGAGGATAGGATAGGACAGATGATATTATAGGAATGAGGATAGGATATCATAGAGGATACGATATTATAGAGGATAGGATAGGATAGAGGATAGAATAGGATAGAGGATAGGATAGGATAGAGGATAGGATAGGATAGAGGATAGGTTAGTATAGAGGATAAGATAGGATAGAGGATAGGATAGGATAGGATAGAGGATATGATAGGATAGAGGATAGGATAGGATAGAGGATAGGATAGGATAGAGGATAGGATAGGATAGAGGATAGGATAGGATAGAGGATAGGATAGGATAGAGGGTAGGATAGGATAGAGGATAGGATAGGATAGAGCATAGGATACGAAAGAGGATAGGATAGTGGATTGGATAGGATAGAGGATAGGATAGGACAGATGATATTATAGGAATGAGGATAGGATATGATAGAGGATACGATATTATAGAGGATAGGATAGGATAGAGGATAGGATAGGATAGAGGATAGGATAGTATAGAGGATAGGATAGGATAGAGGATAGGATAGGATAGAGGATAGGATGCGATAGAGGATACGAAAGGATAGGATAGAGGGTAGGATAGGATAGAGGATAGGATAGGATAGGATAGAGGATAGGATAGGATAGAGGATAGGATATGATAGAGGATAGGATAGCATAGAGGATAGGATAGGATAGAGGATAGCATAGGATACAGGATAGGATAGGACAGGATAGAGGATAGGATAGGATAGAGGATAGGATAGGATAGAGCATAGGATACGAAAGAGGATAGGATAGTGGATTGGATAGGATAGAGGATAGGATAGGACAGATGATATTATAGGAATGAGGATAGGATATGATAGAGGATACGATATTATAGAGGATAGGATAGGATAGAGGATAGGATAGGATAGAGGATAGGATAGTATAGAGGATAGGATAGGATAGAGGATAGGATAGGATAGAGGATAGGATGCGATAGAGGATACGAAAGGATAGGATAGAGGGTAGGATAGGATAGAGGATAGGATAGGATAGAGGATAGGAGAGGATAGAGGATAGGATATGATAGAGGATAGGATATGATAGAGGATAGGATAGGATAGAGGATAGGATAGGATAGAGGATAGGGTAGGATAGAGGATAGGATAGTATAGAGGATAGGATATAATAGAGGATAGGATATAATAGAGGATAGGATAGGATAGAGGATAGGGTAGGATAGAGGATAGGATAAGATAGAGGATATGATAGGATAGAGCATAGGATAGGTTAGAGGATAGGATAGGATAGAGGATAGGATACTATACAGGATATAATAGGATAGAAGATAGGAAAGGATAGAGGATAGAATAGGATAGAGGATAGCATAGGATAGAGGATAGGATAGGACAGGATAGAGGATAGGATAGGATAGAGGATAGGATAGGATAGAGCATAGGATACGAAAGAGGATAGGATAGTGGATTGGATAGGATAGAGGATAGGATAGGACAGATGATATTATAGGAATGAGGATAGGATATGATAGAGGATACGATATTATAGAGGATAGGATAGGATAGAGGATAGGATAGGATAGAGGATAGGATAGTATAGAGGATAGGATAGGATAGAGGATAGGATAGGATAGAGGATAGGATGCGATAGAGGATACGAAAGGATAGGATAGAGGGTAGGATAGGATAGAGGATAGGATAGGATAGAGGATAGGAGAGGATAGAGGATAGGATATGATAGAGGATAGGATATGATAGAGGATAGGATAGGATAGAGGATAGGATAGGATAGAGGATAGGGTAGGATAGAGGATAGGATAGTATAGAGGATAGGATATAATAGAGGATAGGATAGGATAGAGGATAGCATAGGATAGAGGATAGGATAGGACAGGATAGAGGATAGGATAGGATAGAGGATAGGATAGGATAGAGCATAGGATACGAAAGAGGATAGGATAGTGGATTGGATAGGATAGAGGATAGGATAGGACAGATGATATTATAGGAATGAGGATAGGATATGATAGAGGATACGATATTATAGAGGATAGGATAGGATAGAGGATAGGATAGGATAGAGGATAGGATAGTATAGAGGATAGGATAGGATAGAGGATAGGATAGGATAGAGGATAGGATGCGATAGAGGATACGAAAGGATAGGATAGAGGGTAGGATAGGATAGAGGATAGGATAGGATAGAGGATAGGAGAGGATAGAGGATAGGATATGATAGAGGATAGGATATGATAGAGGATAGGATAGGATAGAGGATAGGATAGGATAGAGGATAGGGTAGGATAGAGGATAGGATAGTATAGAGGATAGGATATAATAGAGGATAGGATAGGATAGAGGATAGGATAGTATAGAGGATAGGATAGGAGAGAGGATAGGATAGGAGAGAGGATAGGATAGGATAGAGGATAGGATAGGATAGAGGATAGGATATGATAGAGGATAGGATAGGAGAGAGGATAGGATAGGAGAGAGGATAGGATAGGATAGAGGATAGGATAGGATAGAGGATAGGATATGATAGAGGATAGGATAGGATAGAAGATAGGATAGGATAGATGATAGGATAGGATAGAAGATAGGATAGGATAGATGATATTATAGGAAAGAGGAAAGGATATGATAGAGGATACGATATTATAGAGGATAGGATAGGACAGAGGATTGGATAGGATAGAGGATAGGATAGAGAATATGATACGGTAGACGATAGGGGATTGGATCGGATACAGGATAGGATATAATAGGATAGAGAATAGGATAGGATAGAGGATAGGTTAGGACAGAGGATAGGATAGGATAGAGGATAGAATAGGGTAGAGGATAGGTTAGGAATGAGGATAGGATCGGATAGAGGATATGATAGGGGATTGGATAGGATAGAGGATAGGATAGGATACAGGACAGGATAGGATAGAGGATAGGAAAGGATAGAGGATAGGATAGGATAGAGGATATTATAGGAAAGAGGAAAGGATATGATAGAGGATACGATATTGTAGAGGATAGGATAGTATAGAGGATAGGATAGGATAGAGGATAGGATAGGATAGAGGATAGGATAGGATAGAGGATAGGATATGATACAGGATAGGATAGGATCGAAGATAGGATAGGATAGATGATAGGATAGATAAGAGGATAGGATAAGATAGAGGATAAGATAGGATAGAGGATAGGATAGGATACAGGATAGGATATGATAGAGGATAGGATAGGATAGAAGATAGGATCGGATAGAGGATAGGATAGAGGATTGGATAGGATAGAGTATAGGATAAGATAGAGGATAGGATAGGATAGAGGATAGGATAGGATAGAGGATAGGATAGGATAGAGGATAGGATAGGATAGAGGATAGGATTGGATAGAGGATATCATAGGGGATTGGATAGGATAGATGATAGGAGACGATAGAGGATAGGATAGGATAGAGGATAGGATAGGACAGATGATATTATAGGAATGAGGATAGGATATCATAGAGGATACGATATTATAGAGGATAGGATAGGATAGAGGATAGAATAGGATAGAGGATAGGATAGGATAGAGGATAGGATAGGATAGAGGATAGGTTAGTATAGAGGATAAGATAGGATAGAGGATAGGATAGGATAGGATAGAGGATATGATAGGATAGAGGATAGGATAGGATAGAGGATAGGATAGGATAGAGGATAGGATAGGATAGAGGATAGGATAGGATAGAGGATAGGATAGGATAGAGGGTAGGATAGGATAGAGGATAGGATAGGATAGAGCATAGGATACGAAAGAGGATAGGATAGTGGATTGGATAGGATAGAGGATAGGATAGGACAGATGATATTATAGGAATGAGGATAGGATATGATAGAGGATACGATATTATAGAGGATAGGATAGGATAGAGGATAGGATAGGATAGAGGATAGGATAGTATAGAGGATAGGATAGGATAGAGGATAGGATAGGATAGAGGATAGGATGCGATAGAGGATACGAAAGGATAGGATAGAGGGTAGGATAGGATAGAGGATAGGATAGGATAGGATAGAGGATAGGATAGGATAGAGGATAGGATATGATAGAGGATAGGATAGCATAGAGGATAGGATAGGATAGAGGATAGCATAGGATAGAGGATAGGATAGGACAGGATAGAGGATAGGATAGGATAGAGGATAGGATAGGATAGAGCATAGGATACGAAAGAGGATAGGATAGTGGATTGGATAGGATAGAGGATAGGATAGGACAGATGATATTATATTAATGAGGATAGGATATGATAGAGGATACGATATTATAGAGGATAGGATAGGATAGAGGATAGGATAGGATAGAGGATAGGATAGTATAGAGGATAGGATAGGATAGAGGATAGGATAGGATAGAGGATAGGATGCGATAGAGGATACGAAAGGATAGGATAGAGGGTAGGATAGGATAGAGGATAGGATAGGATAGAGGATAGGAGAGGATAGAGGATAGGATATGATAGAGGATAGGATATGATAGAGGATAGGATAGGATAGAGGATAGGATAGGATAGAGGATAGGGTAGGATAGAGGATAGGATAGTATAGAGGATAGGATATAATAGAGGATAGGATATAATAGAGGATAGGATAGGATAGAGGATAGGGTAGGATAGAGGATAGGATAAGATAGAGGATATGATAGGATAGAGCATAGGATAGGTTAGAGGATAGGATAGGATAGAGGATAGGATACTATACAGGATATAATAGGATAGAAGATAGGAAAGGATAGAGGATAGAATAGGATAGAGGATAGCATAGGATAGAGGATAGGATAGGACAGGATAGAGGATAGGATAGGATAGAGGATAGGATAGGATAGAGCATAGGATACGAAAGAGGATAGGATAGTGGATTGGATAGGATAGAGGATAGGATAGGACAGATGATATTATAGGAATGAGGATAGGATATGATAGAGGATACGATATTATAGAGGATAGGATAGGATAGAGGATAGGATAGGATAGAGGATAGGATAGTATAGAGGATAGGATAGGATAGAGGATAGGATAGGATAGAGGATAGGATGCGATAGAGGATACGAAAGGATAGGATAGAGGGTAGGATAGGATAGAGGATAGGATAGGATAGAGGATAGGAGAGGATAGAGGATAGGATATGATAGAGGATAGGATATGATAGAGGATAGGATAGGATAGAGGATAGGATAGGATAGAGGATAGGGTAGGATAGAGGATAGGATAGTATAGAGGATAGGATATAATAGAGGATAGGATAGGATAGAGGATAGCATAGGATAGAGGATAGGATAGGACAGGATAGAGGATAGGATAGGATAGAGGATAGGATAGGATAGAGCATAGGATACGAAAGAGGATAGGATAGTGGATTGGATAGGATAGAGGATAGGATAGGACAGATGATATTATAGGAATGAGGATAGGATATGATAGAGGATACGATATTATAGAGGATAGGATAGGATAGAGGATAGGATAGGATAGAGGATAGGATAGTATAGAGGATAGGATAGGATAGAGGATAGGATAGGATAGAGGATAGGATGCGATAGAGGATACGAAAGGATAGGATAGAGGGTAGGATAGGATAGAGGATAGGATAGGATAGAGGATAGGAGAGGATAGAGGATAGGATATGATAGAGGATAGGATATGATAGAGGATAGGATAGGATAGAGGATAGGATAGGATAGAGGATAGGGTAGGATAGAGGATAGGATAGTATAGAGGATAGGATATAATAGAGGATAGGATAGGATAGAGGATAGGATAGTATAGAGGATAGGATAGGAGAGAGGATAGGATAGGAGAGAGGATAGGATAGGATAGAGGATAGGATAGGATAGAGGATAGGATATGATAGAGGATAGGATAGGATAGAAGATAGGATAGGATAGATGATAGGATAGGATAGAAGATAGGATAGGATAGATGATATTATAGGAAAGAGGAAAGGATATGATAGAGGATACGATATTATAGAGGATAGGATAGGACAGAGGATTGGATAGGATAGAGGATAGGATAGAGAATATGATACGGTAGACGATAGGGGATTGGATCGGATACAGGATAGGATATAATAGGATAGAGAATAGGATAGGATAGAGGATAGGTTAGGACAGAGGATAGGATAGGATAGAGGATAGAATAGGGTAGAGGATAGGTTAGGAATGAGGATAGGATCGGATAGAGGATATGATAGGGGATTGGATAGGATAGAGGATAGGATAGGATACAGGACAGGATAGGATAGAGGATAGGAAAGGATAGAGGATAGGATAGGATAGAGGATATTATAGGAAAGAGGAAAGGATATGATAGAGGATACGATATTGTAGAGGATAGGATAGTATAGAGGATAGGATAGGATAGAGGATAGGATAGGATAGAGGATAGGATAGGATAGAGGATAGGATATGATACAGGATAGGATAGGATCGAAGATAGGATAGGATAGATGATAGGATAGATAAGAGGATAGGATAAGATAGAGGATAAGATAGGATAGAGGATAGGATAGGATACAGGATAGGATATGATAGAGGATAGGATAGGATAGAAGATAGGATCGGATAGAGGATAGGATAGAGGATTGGATAGGATAGAGTATAGGATAAGATAGAGGATAGGATAGGATAGAGGATAGGATAGGATAGAGGATAGGATAGGATAGAGGATAGGATAGGATAGAGGATAGGATTGGATAGAGGATATCATAGGGGATTGGATAGGATAGATGATAGGAGACGATAGAGGATAGGATAGGATAGAGGATAGGATAGGACAGATGATATTATAGGAATGAGGATAGGATATCATAGAGGATACGATATTATAGAGGATAGGATAGGATAGAGGATAGAATAGGATAGAGGATAGGATAGGATAGAGGATAGGATAGGATAGAGGATAGGATATGATAGAGGATAGGATAGCATAGAGGATAGGATAGGATAGAGGATAGGGTAGGATAGAGGATAGGATAAGATAGAGGATATGATAGGATAGAGCATAGGATAGGATAGAGGATAGGATAGGATAGAGGATAGGATACTATACAGGATATAATAGGATAGAAGATAGGAAAGGATAGAGGATAGAATAGGATAGAGGATAGCATAGGATAGAGGATAGGATAGGACAGGATAGAGGATAGGATAGGATAGAGGATAGGATAGGATAGAGCATAGGATACGAAAGAGGATAGGATAGTGGATTGGATAGGATAGAGGATAGGATAGGACAGATGATATTATAGGAATGAGGATAGGATATGATAGAGGATACGATATTATAGAGGATAGGATAGGATAGAGGATAGGATAGGATAGAGGATAGGATAGTATAGAGGATAGGATAGGATAGAGGATAGGATAGGATAGAGGATAGGATAGGATAGAGGATAGGATTGGATAGAGGATATCATAGGGGATTGGATAGGATAGATGATAGGAGACGATAGAGGATAGGATAGGATAGAGGATAGGATAGGACAGATGATATTATAGGAATGAGGATAGGATATCATAGAGGATACGATATTATAGAGGATAGGATAGGATAGAGGATAGAATAGGATAGAGGATAGGATAGGATAGAGGATAGGATAGGATAGAGGATAGGTTAGTATAGAGGATAAGATAGGATAGAGGATAGGATAGGATAGAGGATAGGATCGGATAGAGGATAGGATAGGATAGAGTATAGGATAGGATAGAGGATAGGATACGATAGAGGATACGATAGGATAGGATAGAGGATATGATAGGATAGAGGATAGGATAGGATAGAGGGTAGGATAGGATAGAGGATAGGATAGGATAGAGCGTAGGATACGATAGAGGATAGGATAGGGGATTGGATAGGATAGAGGATAGGATAGGATAGAGGATAGGATAGGATAGAGCATAGGATACGATAGAGGATAGGATAGGGGATTGGATAGGATAGAGGATAGGATAGGACAGATGATATTATAGGAATGAGGATAGGATATGATAGAGGATACGATATTATAGAGGATAGGATAGGATAGAGGATAGGATAGGATAGAGGATAGGATGCGATAGAGGATACGAAAGGATAGGATAGAGGGTAGGATAGGATAGAGGATAGGATAGGATAGAGGATAGGATAGGATAGAGGATAGGATATGATAGAGGATAGGATAGCATAGAGGATAGGATAGGATAGAGGATAGGGTAGGATAGAGGATAGGATAAGATAGAGGATATGATAGGATAGAGCATAGGATAGGATAGAGGATAGGATAGGATAGAGGATAGGATACTATACAGGATATAATAGGATAGAAGATAGGAAAGGATAGAGGATAGAATAGGATAGAGGATAGCATAGGATAGAGGATAGGATAGGACAGGATAGAGGATAGGATAGGATAGAGGATAGGATAGGATAGAGCATAGGATACGAAAGAGGATAGGATAGTGGATTGGATAGGATAGAGGATAGGATAGGACAGATGATATTATAGGAATGAGGATAGGATATGATAGAGGATACGATATTATAGAGGATAGGATAGGATAGAGGATAGGATAGGATAGAGGATAGGATAGTATAGAGGATAGGATAGGATAGAGGATAGGATAGGATAGAGGATAGGATGCGATAGAGGATACGAAAGGATAGGATAGAGGGTAGGATAGGATAGAGGATAGGATAGGATAGGATAGAGGATAGGATAGGATAGAGGATAGGATATGATAGAGGATAGGATAGCATAGAGGATAGGATAGGATAGAGGATAGCATAGGATAGAGGATAGGATAGGACAGGATAGAGGATAGGATAGGATAGAGGATAGGATAGGATAGAGCATAGGATACGAAAGAGGATAGGATAGTGGATTGGATAGGATAGAGGATAGGATAGGACAGATGATATTATAGGAATGAGGATAGGATATGATAGAGGATACGATATTATAGAGGATAGGATAGGATAGAGGATAGGATAGGATAGAGGATAGGATAGTATAGAGGATAGGATAGGATAGAGGATAGGATAGGATAGAGGATAGGATGCGATAGAGGATACGAAAGGATAGGATAGAGGGTAGGATAGGATAGAGGATAGGATAGGATAGAGGATAGGAGAGGATAGAGGATAGGATAGGATAGAGGATAGGATAGTATAGAGGATAGGATAGGATAGAGGATAGGATAGGATAGAGGATAGGATGCGATAGAGGATACGAAAGGATAGGATAGAGGGTAGGATAGGATAGAGGATAGGATAGGATAGAGGATAGGAGAGGATAGAGGATAGGATATGATAGAGGATAGGATATGATAGAGGATAGGATAGGATAGAGGATAGGATAGGATAGAGGATAGGGTAGGATAGAGGATAGGATAGTATAGAGGATAGGATATAATAGAGGATAGGATAGGATAGAGGATAGGATAGTATAGAGGATAGGATAGGAGAGAGGATAGGATAGGAGAGAGGATAGGATAGGATAGAGGATAGGATAGGATAGAGGATAGGATATGATAGAGGATAGGATAGGATAGAAGATAGGATAGGATAGATGATAGGATAGGATAGAAGATAGGATAGGATACAGGATAGGATATGATAGAGGATAGGATAGGATAGAAGATAGGATCGGATAGAGGATAGGATAGAGGATTGGATAGGATAGAGTATAGGATAAGATAGAGGATAGGATAGGATAGAGGATAGGATAGGATAGAGGATAGGATAGGATAGAGGATAGGATAGGATAGAGGATAGGATAGGATACAGGACAGGATAGGAAAGAGGAAAGGATATGATAGAGGATACGATATTGTAGAGGATAGGATAGTATAGAGGATAGGATAGGATAGAGGATAGGATAGGATAGAGGATAGGATAGGATAGAGGATAGGATATGATACAGGATAGGATAGGATCGAAGATAGGATAGGATAGATGATAGGATAGATAAGAGGATAGGATAAGATAGAGGATAAGATAGGATAGAGGATAGGATAGGATACAGGATAGGATATGATAGAGGATAGGATAGGATAGAAGATAGGATCGGATAGAGGATAGGATAGAGGATTGGATAGGATAGAGTATAGGATAAGATAGAGGATAGGATAGGATAGAGGATAGGATAGGATAGAGGATAGGATAGGATAGAGGATAGGATAGGATAGAGGATAGGATTGGATAGAGGATATCATAGGGGATTGGATAGGATAGATGATAGGAGACGATAGAGGATAGGATAGGATAGAGGATAGGATAGGACAGATGATATTATAGGAATGAGGATAGGATATCATAGAGGATACGATATTATAGAGGATAGGATAGGATAGAGGATAGAATAGGATAGAGGATAGGATAGGATAGAGGATAGGATAGGATAGAGGATAGGTTAGTATAGAGGATAAGATAGGATAGAGGATAGGATAGGATAGAGGATAGGATCGGATAGAGGATAGGATAGGATAGAGTATAGGATAGGATAGAGGATAGGATACGATAGAGGATACGATAGGATAGGATAGAGGATATGATAGGATAGAGGATAGGATAGGATAGAGGATAGGATAGGATAGAGGATAGGATAGGATAGAGGATAGGATAGGATAGAGGATAGGATAGGATAGAGGGTAGGATAGGATAGAGGATAGGATAGGATAGAGGATAGGATAGGATAGAGGATAGGATATGATAGAGGATAGGATAGCATAGAGGATAGGATAGGATAGAGGATAGGGTAGGATAGAGGATAGGATAAGATAGAGGATATGATAGGATAGAGCATAGGATAGGATAGAGGATAGGATAGGATAGAGGATAGGATACTATACAGGATATAATAGGATAGAAGATAGGAAAGGATAGAGGATAGAATAGGATAGAGGATAGCATAGGATAGAGGATAGGATAGGACAGGATAGAGGATAGGATAGGATAGAGGATAGGATAGGATAGAGCATAGGATACGAAAGAGGATAGGATAGTGGATTGGATAGGATAGAGGATAGGATAGGACAGATGATATTATAGGAATGAGGATAGGATATGATAGAGGATACGATATTATAGAGGATAGGATAGGATAGAGGATAGGATAGGATAGAGGATAGGATAGTATAGAGGATAGGATAGGATAGAGGATAGGATAGGATAGAGGATAGGATAGGATAGAGGATAGGATTGGATAGAGGATATCATAGGGGATTGGATAGGATAGATGATAGGAGACGATAGAGGATAGGATAGGATAGAGGATAGGATAGGACAGATGATATTATAGGAATGAGGATAGGATATCATAGAGGATACGATATTATAGAGGATAGGATAGGATAGAGGATAGAATAGGATAGAGGATAGGATAGGATAGAGGATAGGATAGGATAGAGGATAGGTTAGTATAGAGGATAAGATAGGATAGAGGATAGGATAGGATAGAGGATAGGATAGGATACAGGACAGGATAGGAAAGAGGAAAGGATATGATAGAGGATACGATATTGTAGAGGATAGGATAGTATAGAGGATAGGATAGGATAGAGGATAGAATAGGGTAGAGGATAGGTTAGGAATGAGGATAGGATCGGATAGAGGATATGATAGGGGATTGGATAGGATAGAGGATAGGATAGGATACAGGACAGGATAGGATAGAGGATAGGAAAGGATAGAGGATAGGATAGGATAGAGGATAGGATATGATACAGGATAGGATAGGATCGAAGATAGGATAGGATAGATGATAGGATAGATAAGAGGATAGGATAAGATAGAGGATAAGATAGGATAGAGGATAGGATAGGATACAGGATAGGATATGATAGAGGATAGGATAGGATAGAAGATAGGATCGGATAGAGGATAGGATAGAGGATTGGATAGGATAGAGTATAGGATAAGATAGAGGATAGGATAGGATAGAGGATAGGATAGGATAGAGGATAGGATAGGATAGAGGATAGGATAGGATAGAGGATAGGATAGGATACAGGACAGGATAGGAAAGAGGAAAGGATATGATAGAGGATAGGATAGGATAGAGGATAGGATAGGATAGAGGATAGGATTGGATAGAGGATATCATAGGGGATTGGATAGGATAGATGATAGGAGACGATAGAGGATAGGATAGGATAGAGGATAGGATAGGACAGATGATATTATAGGAATGAGGATAGGATATCATAGAGGATACGATATTATAGAGGATAGGATAGGATAGAGGATAGAATAGGATAGAGGATAGGATAGGATAGAGGATAGGATAGGATAGAGGATAGGTTAGTATAGAGGATAAGATAGGATAGAGGATAGGATAGGATAGAGGATAGGATCGGATAGAGGATAGGATAGGATAGAGTATAGGATAGGATAGAGGATAGGATACGATAGAGGATACGATAGGATAGGATAGAGGATATGATAGGATAGAGGATAGGATAGGATAGAGGATAGGATAGGATAGAGGATAGGATAGGATAGAGGATAGGATAGGATAGAGGATAGGATAGGATAGAGGGTAGGATAGGATAGAGGATAGGATAGGATAGAGGATAGGATAGGATAGAGGATAGGATATGATAGAGGATAGGATAGCATAGAGGATAGGATAGGATAGAGGATAGGGTAGGATAGAGGATAGGATAAGATAGAGGATATGATAGGATAGAGCATAGGATAGGATAGAGGATAGGATAGGATAGAGGATAGGATACTATACAGGATATAATAGGATAGAAGATAGGAAAGGATAGAGGATAGAATAGGATAGAGGATAGCATAGGATAGAGGATAGGATAGGACAGGATAGAGGATAGGATAGGATAGAGGATAGGATAGGATAGAGCATAGGATACGAAAGAGGATAGGATAGTGGATTGGATAGGATAGAGGATAGGATAGGACAGATGATATTATAGGAATGAGGATAGGATATGATAGAGGATACGATATTATAGAGGATAGGATAGGATAGAGGATAGGATAGGATAGAGGATAGGATAGTATAGAGGATAGGATAGGATAGAGGATAGGATAGGATAGAGGATAGGATAGGATAGAGGATAGGATTGGATAGAGGATATCATAGGGGATTGGATAGGATAGATGATAGGAGACGATAGAGGATAGGATAGGATAGAGGATAGGATAGGACAGATGATATTATAGGAATGAGGATAGGATATCATAGAGGATACGATATTATAGAGGATAGGATAGGATAGAGGATAGAATAGGATAGAGGATAGGATAGGATAGAGGATAGGATAGGATAGAGGATAGGTTAGTATAGAGGATAAGATAGGATAGAGGATAGGATAGGATAGAGGATAGGATCGGATAGAGGATAGGATAGGATAGAGTATAGGATAGGATAGAGGTGTAGCGGCTAGCGGGGCGCCGGAAGAGAAATCTTCAGCGCACCAGCACCAAGAAAGATTTATGGTTTGCACAGCATAAGACGCTATTTGTGAGAAAACGTCTTTAACGTTTTTGGCCACTTAGCGGACAGATGTGTCCTTGTAGTTCCTAGCGACGAACTCAATAGCGCAAGTGGACGCCATAAATTTTGGGTAGTCTAAGGGTCTCCAGCCTAGAGTGTCCCAGCGACGCGTGCCTGGTTTCTATCACCCGGGAAAGCTGGGCCCGTTGACGTAAGCCAGCAGTCACGTACCGCACTTAGCACGGGGCCCGGAAGACACCCCGCTGCATCACCAAAATTAGATTTTTAACAGAACGACACGCTCACCCTTCTCACGCACGAGAGGCGTGGAACGTGGGCGTGTTATGCAAAATGCACGGATTGGTGGAAGTTCCCCGCAAGGACTTCCACCAATCAGCCGACAAGCATTTTTGAAGATATAAGGCAGAGACTACCGACGCGAAGAGGAAGTCACGAAGTCGAGACACAGCCGCGTATCCGCCGAGTGACTTAGAGTCTAGTCCGGTCGTTGCTAAGTTGCAATACAGTTCAACCGCGAGTCTAAGCGAATCGCCGGTTTTAGTTGAACCACCCCGGACGCTCTCGCGACATCACTCTTTATTGTAAATAAAGGACTCAGTCACGTACACCTGATTTTGAACACTTGTTCTAAGGCACCCGCCTTATATAACCCTGTTCCTACATTGGTGACCCCGACGTGATCAGGGTGACTGAGTCGAATCACGCGCATATTTTTTTTCTCTCTCGAAGTGCGTGTAGTGCAGTGTTATTGAAATGGCGACAACGACACCAGAAGTCAGCAAGGTCGCCATCAAGATCCCACCCTTCTGGCCTGAGCAACCCGAGCTGTGGTTCCGCCAAATCGAAGCACAGTTCGCCCTAAACGGGATTACAGCTGACACGACAAAATTTTATTATATACTGTCGCAGCTCGAACCCAAATACGCGTTGGAGGTGCAGGATATATTTATAAACCCACCGGAGGCCAACAAATACGGGACACTAAGGTCCGAACTACTAAAGAGGCTGTCGGCGACCCAAGGGAAAAGGATTCGACAGCTGCTGGAGCAGGAGGAAATAGGCGACCGAACCCCGTCGCAATTCTTACGCCATATGCGGAACCTCGCAGGTACCACAGTCAGCGACGAGTTCCTGCGGACCCTGTGGTCAGGTAGACTACCCAACGTGACCAGAGCGATCGTCTCGGCTCAGTCAGACCTGCCATTAAACAAGCTGGCCGAGATAGCCGACCACATCCACGCGGAGGTGCAGCCAACCCAGGTAGCCAGCACGTCGGCCCCAACGCAGTCCGACCGCCTGGCAGAACTCCTGATCGACCGATTGGAGAGACTGGAGCTTCGAGTCGCCGAAACATCCCGACCTTGCAGTCACAAGGGAAGCAGGACGCCCAGACGGAGTCGGTCTTCGTCCAGGTCATCGGGTAAGACGGAGAACGTCTGCTGGTACCACCAGAGGTTTGGGAAGGAGTCCACCAAATGCCGCCAGCCGTGTTCGTATGCGGGAAACGAGTCCCTCCGACACTGACCGCGGCAGCCAGTGACGGAACATCCACCTGCCGCCTCTTCGTCACGGACAAAGTGACGAAGACCGAATACCTCGTCGACACTGGCTCGGACCTTTGCGTGTATCCACGCACACTCGTCAAAGGCCGAGTCAGCAAGACGTCATACGAGATGGTTGCGGCAAACGGATCGACGATCGGCACCTACGGCATCCGCGTGATGGACCTCAACCTGGGACTACGGAGGGCCTTCCAGTGGAGGTTCATCATCGCCGACGTGGGAAAACCCATCATTGGCGCCGACTTCCTCACGCGCTACGGCCTACTGGTGGACCTCAGGCGACGACGCCTGATCGACCAGACGACATCACGGACGACAACGGGACGCACCGTCGTGGGTTTCACGGACTCCATCCGGACCATCGCGGGGAACTCACGCTACCACCAGCTGCTAGCCCGGTTTCCCGACGTGACCCGACCCACAGCGACTCCTAGGCAAGTCAAACACGATGTTGTACATCATATTGTAACGACTCCCGGCACTCCCGCGTATTGTAAGACCCGCCGATTGTCCACCGATATGTACAAGGTCGCTCGCGCAGAGTTCGAGGAACTGTTATCTCGGGGTCACATCCGTCCTTCTAAAAGCCAGTGGGCTTCTGCCCTACACATGGTGCAGAAGAAGGACAACGGATGGCGGCCCTGCGGCGATTACAGGACCTTAAACGCTCGCACGATCCCCGACCGGTATCCCATACCACATATCGAGGACTTCGCGCGAACATTAGCAGGGAAGACAGTGTTTACTACGTTAGACCTGGTCCGCGCGTACCACCAGATACCGGTAAACCCTCGCGATATTCCGAAGACCGCGGTAACGACGCCGTTCGGGTTGTACGAGTACACCGTCATGCCGTTCGGTTTGCGCAACGCGGCGCAGACGTTTCAACGCTTCATCGACACCGTCTTACGCGGTTTCGATTTTTGCTATGCGTATCTAGACGATATTCTAGTAGCGTCAGTCGATGAAGACGAGCATATGGAACATCTGCGTCAACTCCTCGAGCGGCTTAACGAGTACGGTGTCATCGTCAACCCGAGCAAATGCGTATTCGCCGCTACCGAAGTCAAGTTTCTCGGGTATATTGTGAACGGCAACGGCACGAGGCCTCTACCTGAAAAAGTAAAGGCCATAAACGAATTTCCGAAACCAGAGACCGCGAAACAGCTCCGTAGGTTCCTCGGTATGTTAAACTTTTATAGACGGTTCATACCTAACGCCGCGGCGGTACAAACACCGCTTCACCACCTGCTCAGCGGTCGGACGGCGAAAGGCAACGCCCCGATCCAATGGTCAGGTGAAGCGGAAACAGCGTTTCAAGCATCCAAAGATGCACTTGCCAACGCTACGCTACTAACGCATCCATCGAGTCGTTCGCAACTCGCGATTATGGTGGATGCGTCGGATTTCGCGATCGGAGCAACGCTGCAACAGCGACAAGGAAATTCGTGGAGGCCACTAGCCTTCCACACGAAATCCATGTCGCCCGCACAGCGTAACTACAGCGCATACGATCGCGAACTTCTAGCGATATATACAGCGGTTAAGAAATTCCGACATATGGTCGAAGGTCGTTCGTTCACGATATACACCGATCATAAACCTCTGACTTTCGCGTTCAACCAGAGATCCGACAAATGTTCCCCTCGACAGTTCCGGTATCTGGATTACGTAGGCCAGTTCACCACTGACATTCGGCACATCAGCGGCAAAGATAATGAGGTGGCGGACGCACTATCGCGAATCGAATCCATCGCGTCGACCATAGACTACGCGGAATTAGCTCGTTCGCAAGAAAACGACAAAGAAGTCGACAAGTTCTTAACCGCGTCCGACACCTCATTAACGCTCAAGCGCGTCAAATTAATCGACAGCGACGTCGAAGTCTATTGCGACGTGTCAACGAATGTCGCGCGCCCATTCGTAACAGCACCGTTTCGCCGACACGCGTTCTCAGCTGTCCATAACTGCGCCCATCCAGGTATCAAGGCCACCGCGAAACTCTGCAAACAGAGATTTGTTTGGCCGTCGATAGAACGCGACTGTCGCGCCTGGGCTCGCAGTTGTACCGAATGTCAGCGCGCTAAAACGAGTAGACATGTCTTCAGCCCGATATCGGAATTCAAAGCGCCGTCCGCCAGATTCGAGCACATCCATCTCGATTTGGTGGGCCCGCTACCGATATCAGACGGCAAAAGATACTGCCTCACATGCGTCGATCGCTTCACGCGTTGGCCCGAAGCCTTTCCGATCGCCAATATCGAGGCAGAAACGGTAGCGAAAGAGTTTGTCGCCGGATGGGTGGCTAGATTCGGTACCCCCATCCGGATCACAACGGACCAGGGTAGGCAGTTCGAATCGCAGTTGTTCAAACACCTGAGCAATTTATTAGGCGCGAAGCATATTCGAACTGCAGCCTATCATCCGGCGGCAAACGGCATGGTCGAGCGCTTCCATAGACAGCTCAAAGCTGCCATAAAGTGCCACGGCACGCAACGTTGGACCGATGCGTTGCCCGTAGTACTTTTAGGTATTAGGGCAGCGTATCGGGACGACCTGCTGGCATCAACGGCAGAGCTCGTCTATGGCGAGAGCGTTCGGCTACCTGCCGAATTTTTTACCAACACGGCGAGCAACGAAGACCCCGCGAGCATGGTGAGGCAGTTACGCGAACACTTCCGCGACGTTCGCCCGGTGCCGGGATCGCGTCATGGTGGCAACAAAGTGTTTGTCTACAAAGACCTAGCGACCGCCTCCCACGTGTACCTTCGTACCGACGCAACGCGGACCCCATTGCAAAACGCGTACGAAGGACCTTTCCCAGTTATTTCGCGTAACGGGAAGAATTTCAAGATTCGAGTGCGCGGAAAAGACACAACGGTAACCATTGACCGCCTTAAACCCGCGTACACGGTAAACGGTGACGAGACCGTACGATACAAAGACTCGCAACCGACGACCGAGCCGACCCCCGCGCAGGTACCTGTCCACACGCGCTCAGGTAGACGCGTTAGATTTCCTGACTACCTGCAGGTCGGAACGTGAGACAACCTTGCCACGTCGTATATATATTGTACATTTTGTAAATAGCCAGCTACAATAAGAATAGGTATAGATTACCCGGTAATTAGGATTAAGTTAGGATAGCGTTAGCACTGGTAAGGGGGTGATGTAGCGGCTAGCGGGGCGCCGGAAGAGAAATCTTCAGCGCACCAGCACCAAGAAAGATTTATGGTTTGCACAGCATAAGACGCTATTTGTGAGAAAACGTCTTTAACGTTTTTGGCCACTTAGCGGACAGATGTGTCCTTGTAGTTCCTAGCGACGAACTCAATAGCGCAAGTGGACGCCATAAATTTTGGGTAGTCTAAGGGTCTCCAGCCTAGAGTGTCCCAGCGACGCGTGCCTGGTTTCTATCACCCGGGAAAGCTGGGCCCGTTGACGTAAGCCAGCAGTCACGTACCGCACTTAGCACGGGGCCCGGAAGACACCCCGCTGCATCACCAAAATTAGATTTTTAACAGAACGACACGCTCACCCTTCTCACGCACGAGAGGCGTGGAACGTGGGCGTGTTATGCAAAATGCACGGATTGGTGGAAGTTCCCCGCAAGGACTTCCACCAATCAGCCGACAAGCATTTTTGAAGATATAAGGCAGAGACTACCGACGCGAAGAGGAAGTCACGAAGTCGAGACACAGCCGCGTATCCGCCGAGTGACTTAGAGTCTAGTCCGGTCGTTGCTAAGTTGCAATACAGTTCAACCGCGAGTCTAAGCGAATCGCCGGTTTTAGTTGAACCACCCCGGACGCTCTCGCGACATCACTCTTTATTGTAAATAAAGGACTCAGTCACGTACACCTGATTTTGAACACTTGTTCTAAGGCACCCGCCTTATATAACCCTGTTCCTACAGAGGATAGGATACGATAGAGGATACGATAGGATAGGATAGAGGATATGATAGGATAGAGGATAGGATAGGATAGAGGGTAGGATAGGATAGAGGATAGGATAGGATAGAGCGTAGGATACGATAGAGGATAGGATAGGGGATTGGATAGGATAGAGGATAGGATAGGATAGAGGATAGGATAGGATAGAGCATAGGATACGATAGAGGATAGGATAGGGGATTGGATAGGATAGAGGATAGGATAGGACAGATGATATTATAGGAATGAGGATAGGATATGATAGAGGATACGATATTATAGAGGATAGGATAGGATAGAGGATAGGATAGGATAGAGGATAGGATGCGATAGAGGATACGAAAGGATAGGATAGAGGGTAGGATAGGATAGAGGATAGGATAGGATAGAGGATAGGATAGGATAGAGGATAGGATATGATAGAGGATAGGATAGCATAGAGGATAGGATAGGATAGAGGATAGGGTAGGATAGAGGATAGGATAAGATAGAGGATATGATAGGATAGAGCATAGGATAGGATAGAGGATAGGATAGGATAGAGGATAGGATACTATACAGGATATAATAGGATAGAAGATAGGAAAGGATAGAGGATAGAATAGGATAGAGGATAGCATAGGATAGAGGATAGGATAGGACAGGATAGAGGATAGGATAGGATAGAGGATAGGATAGGATAGAGCATAGGATACGAAAGAGGATAGGATAGTGGATTGGATAGGATAGAGGATAGGATAGGACAGATGATATTATAGGAATGAGGATAGGATATGATAGAGGATACGATATTATAGAGGATAGGATAGGATAGAGGATAGGATAGGATAGAGGATAGGATAGTATAGAGGATAGGATAGGATAGAGGATAGGATAGGATAGAGGATAGGATGCGATAGAGGATACGAAAGGATAGGATAGAGGGTAGGATAGGATAGAGGATAGGATAGGATAGGATAGAGGATAGGATAGGATAGAGGATAGGATATGATAGAGGATAGGATAGCATAGAGGATAGGATAGGATAGAGGATAGCATAGGATAGAGGATAGGATAGGACAGGATAGAGGATAGGATAGGATAGAGGATAGGATAGGATAGAGCATAGGATACGAAAGAGGATAGGATAGTGGATTGGATAGGATAGAGGATAGGATAGGACAGATGATATTATAGGAATGAGGATAGGATATGATAGAGGATACGATATTATAGAGGATAGGATAGGATAGAGGATAGGATAGGATAGAGGATAGGATAGTATAGAGGATAGGATAGGATAGAGGATAGGATAGGATAGAGGATAGGATGCGATAGAGGATACGAAAGGATAGGATAGAGGGTAGGATAGGATAGAGGATAGGATAGGATAGAGGATAGGAGAGGATAGAGGATAGGATATGATAGAGGATAGGATATGATAGAGGATAGGATAGGATAGAGGATAGGATAGGATAGAGGATAGGGTAGGATAGAGGATAGGATAGTATAGAGGATAGGATATAATAGAGGATAGGATATAATAGAGGATAGGATAGGATAGAGGATAGGGTAGGATAGAGGATAGGATAAGATAGAGGATATGATAGGATAGAGCATAGGATAGGTTAGAGGATAGGATAGGATAGAGGATAGGATACTATACAGGATATAATAGGATAGAAGATAGGAAAGGATAGAGGATAGAATAGGATAGAGGATAGCATAGGATAGAGGATAGGATAGGACAGGATAGAGGATAGGATAGGATAGAGGATAGGATAGGATAGAGCATAGGATACGAAAGAGGATAGGATAGTGGATTGGATAGGATAGAGGATAGGATAGGACAGATGATATTATAGGAATGAGGATAGGATATGATAGAGGATACGATATTATAGAGGATAGGATAGGATAGAGGATAGGATAGGATAGAGGATAGGATAGTATAGAGGATAGGATAGGATAGAGGATAGGATAGGATAGAGGATAGGATGCGATAGAGGATACGAAAGGATAGGATAGAGGGTAGGATAGGATAGAGGATAGGATAGGATAGAGGATAGGAGAGGATAGAGGATAGGATATGATAGAGGATAGGATATGATAGAGGATAGGATAGGATAGAGGATAGGATAGGATAGAGGATAGGGTAGGATAGAGGATAGGATAGTATAGAGGATAGGATATAATAGAGGATAGGATAGGATAGAGGATAGGATAGTATAGAGGATAGGATAGGAGAGAGGATAGGATAGGAGAGAGGATAGGATAGGATAGAGGATAGGATAGGATAGAGGATAGGATATGATAGAGGATAGGATAGGATAGAAGATAGGATAGGATAGATGATAGGATAGGATAGAAGATAGGATAGGATAGATGATATTATAGGAAAGAGGAAAGGATATGATAGAGGATACGATATTATAGAGGATAGGATAGGACAGAGGATTGGATAGGATAGAGGATAGGATAGAGAATATGATACGGTAGACGATAGGGGATTGGATCGGATACAGGATAGGATATAATAGGATAGAGAATAGGATAGGATAGAGGATAGGTTAGGACAGAGGATAGGATAGGATAGAGGATAGAATAGGGTAGAGGATAGGTTAGGAATGAGGATAGGATCGGATAGAGGATATGATAGGGGATTGGATAGGATAGAGGATAGGATAGGATACAGGACAGGATAGGATAGAGGATAGGAAAGGATAGAGGATAGGATAGGATAGAGGATATTATAGGAAAGAGGAAAGGATATGATAGAGGATACGATATTGTAGAGGATAGGATAGTATAGAGGATAGGATAGGATAGAGGATAGGATAGGATAGAGGATAGGATAGGATAGAGGATAGGATATGATACAGGATAGGATAGGATCGAAGATAGGATAGGATAGATGATAGGATAGATAAGAGGATAGGATAAGATAGAGGATAAGATAGGATAGAGGATAGGATAGGATACAGGATAGGATATGATAGAGGATAGGATAGGATAGAAGATAGGATCGGATAGAGGATAGGATAGAGGATTGGATAGGATAGAGTATAGGATAAGATAGAGGATAGGATAGGATAGAGGATAGGATAGGATAGAGGATAGGATAGGATAGAGGATAGGATAGGATAGAGGATAGGATTGGATAGAGGATATCATAGGGGATTGGATAGGATAGATGATAGGAGACGATAGAGGATAGGATAGGATAGAGGATAGGATAGGACAGATGATATTATAGGAATGAGGATAGGATATCATAGAGGATACGATATTATAGAGGATAGGATAGGATAGAGGATAGAATAGGATAGAGGATAGGATAGGATAGAGGATAGGATAGGATAGAGGATAGGTTAGTATAGAGGATAAGATAGGATAGAGGATAGGATAGGATAGAGGATAGGATCGGATAGAGGATAGGATAGGATAGAGTATAGGATAGGATAGAGGATAGGATACGATAGAGGATACGATAGGATAGGATAGAGGATATGATAGGATAGAGGATAGGATAGGATAGAGGATAGGATAGGATAGAGGATAGGATAGGATAGAGGATAGGATAGGATAGAGGATAGGATAGGATAGAGGGTAGGATAGGATAGAGGATAGGATAGGATAGAGGATAGGATAGGATAGAGGATAGGATATGATAGAGGATAGGATAGCATAGAGGATAGGATAGGATAGAGGATAGGGTAGGATAGAGGATAGGATAAGATAGAGGATATGATAGGATAGAGCATAGGATAGGATAGAGGATAGGATAGGATAGAGGATAGGATACTATACAGGATATAATAGGATAGAAGATAGGAAAGGATAGAGGATAGAATAGGATAGAGGATAGCATAGGATAGAGGATAGGATAGGACAGGATAGAGGATAGGATAGGATAGACTATAGGATAGGATAGAGCATAGGATACGAAAGAGGATAGGATAGTGGATTGGATAGGATAGAGGATAGGATAGGACAGATGATATTATAGGAATGAGGATAGGATATGATAGAGGATACGATATTATAGAGGATAGGATAGGATAGAGGATAGGATAGGATAGAGGATAGGATAGTATAGAGGATAGGATAGGATAGAGGATAGGATAGGATAGAGGATAGGATAGGATAGAGGATAGGATTGGATAGAGGATATCATAGGGGATTGGATAGGATAGATGATAGGAGACGATAGAGGATAGGATAGGATAGAGGATAGGATAGGACAGATGATATTATAGGAATGAGGATAGGATATCATAGAGGATACGATATTATAGAGGATAGGATAGGATAGAGGATAGAATAGGATAGAGGATAGGATAGGATAGAGGATAGGATAGGATAGAGGATAGGTTAGTATAGAGGATAAGATAGGATAGAGGATAGGATAGGATAGAGGATAGGATCGGATAGAGGATAGGATAGGATAGAGTATAGGATAGGATAGAGGATAGGATACGATAGAGGATACGATAGGATAGGATAGAGGATATGATAGGATAGAGGATAGGATAGGATAGAGGGTAGGATAGGATAGAGGATAGGATAGGATAGAGCGTAGGATACGATAGAGGATAGGATAGGGGATTGGATAGGATAGAGGATAGGATAGGATAGAGGATAGGATAGGATAGAGCATAGGATACGATAGAGGATAGGATAGGGGATTGGATAGGATAGAGGATAGGATAGGACAGATGATATTATAGGAATGAGGATAGGATATGATAGAGGATACGATATTATAGAGGATAGGATAGGATAGAGGATAGGATAGGATAGAGGATAGGATGCGATAGAGGATACGAAAGGATAGGATAGAGGGTAGGATAGGATAGAGGATAGGATAGGATAGAGGATAGGATAGGATAGAGGATAGGATATGATAGAGGATAGGATAGCATAGAGGATAGGATAGGATAGAGGATAGGGTAGGATAGAGGATAGGATAAGATAGAGGATATGATAGGATAGAGCATAGGATAGGATAGAGGATAGGATAGGATAGAGGATAGGATACTATACAGGATATAATAGGATAGAAGATAGGAAAGGATAGAGGATAGAATAGGATAGAGGATAGCATAGGATAGAGGATAGGATAGGACAGGATAGAGGATAGGATAGGATAGAGGATAGGATAGGATAGAGCATAGGATACGAAAGAGGATAGGATAGTGGATTGGATAGGATAGAGGATAGGATAGGACAGATGATATTATAGGAATGAGGATAGGATATGATAGAGGATACGATATTATAGAGGATAGGATAGGATAGAGGATAGGATAGGATAGAGGATAGGATAGTATAGAGGATAGGATAGGATAGAGGATAGGATAGGATAGAGGATAGGATGCGATAGAGGATACGAAAGGATAGGATAGAGGGTAGGATAGGATAGAGGATAGGATAGGATAGGATAGAGGATAGGATAGGATAGAGGATAGGATATGATAGAGGATAGGATAGCATAGAGGATAGGATAGGATAGAGGATAGCATAGGATAGAGGATAGGATAGGACAGGATAGAGGATAGGATAGGATAGAGGATAGGATAGGATAGAGCATAGGATACGAAAGAGGATAGGATAGTGGATTGGATAGGATAGAGGATAGGATAGGACAGATGATATTATAGGAATGAGGATAGGATATGATAGAGGATACGATATTATAGAGGATAGGATAGGATAGAGGATAGGATAGGATAGAGGATAGGATAGTATAGAGGATAGGATAGGATAGAGGATAGGATAGGATAGAGGATAGGATGCGATAGAGGATACGAAAGGATAGGATAGAGGGTAGGATAGGATAGAGGATAGGATAGGATAGAGGATAGGAGAGGATAGAGGATAGGATATGATAGAGGATAGGATATGATAGAGGATAGGATAGGATAGAGGATAGGATAGGATAGAGGATAGGGTAGGATAGAGGATAGGATAGTATAGAGGATAGGATATAATAGAGGATAGGATATAATAGAGGATAGGATAGGATAGAGGATAGGGTAGGATAGAGGATAGGATAAGATAGAGGATATGATAGGATAGAGCATAGGATAGGTTAGAGGATAGGATAGGATAGAGGATAGGATACTATACAGGATATAATAGGATAGAAGATAGGAAAGGATAGAGGATAGAATAGGATAGAGGATAGCATAGGATAGAGGATAGGATAGGACAGGATAGAGGATAGGATAGGATAGAGGATAGGATAGGATAGAGCATAGGATACGAAAGAGGATAGGATAGTGGATTGGATAGGATAGAGGATAGGATAGGACAGATGATATTATAGGAATGAGGATAGGATATGATAGAGGATACGATATTATAGAGGATAGGATAGGATAGAGGATAGGATAGGATAGAGGATAGGATAGTATAGAGGATAGGATAGGATAGAGGATAGGATAGGATAGAGGATAGGATGCGATAGAGGATACGAAAGGATAGGATAGAGGGTAGGATAGGATAGAGGATAGGATAGGATAGAGGATAGGATATGATAGAGGATAGGATAGGATAGAAGATAGGATAGGATAGATGATAGGATAGGATAGAAGATAGGATAGGATAGATGATATTATAGGAAAGAGGAAAGGATATGATAGAGGATACGATATTATAGAGGATAGGATAGGACAGAGGATTGGATAGGATAGAGGATAGGATAGAGAATATGATACGGTAGACGATAGGGGATTGGATCGGATACAGGATAGGATATAATAGGATAGAGAATAGGATAGGATAGAGGATAGGTTAGGACAGAGGATAGGATAGGATAGAGGATAGAATAGGGTAGAGGATAGGTTAGGAATGAGGATAGGATCGGATAGAGGATAGGATAGGATAGAGGATAGGATAGGATAGAGGATAGGATGCGATAGAGGATACGAAAGGATAGGATAGAGGGTAGGATAGGATAGAGGACAGGATAGGGTAGAGGATAGGAAAGGATAGAGGATAGGATAGGATAGAGGATATTATAGGAAAGAGGAAAGGATATGATAGAGGATACGATATTGTAGAGGATAGGATAGTATAGAGGATAGGATAGGATAGAGGATAGGATAGGATAGAGGATAGGATAGGATAGAGGATAGGATATGATACAGGATAGGATAGGATCGAAGATAGGATAGGATAGATGATAGGATAGATAAGAGGATAGGATAAGATAGAGGATAAGATAGGATAGAGGATAGGATAGGATACAGGATAGGATATGATAGAGGATAGGATAGGATAGAAGATAGGATCGGATAGAGGATAGGATAGAGGATTGGATAGGATAGAGTATAGGATAAGATAGAGGATAGGATAGGATAGAGGATAGGATAGGATAGAGGATAGGATATGATACAGGATAGGATAGGATCGAAGATAGGATAGGATAGATGATAGGATAGATAAGAGGATAGGATAAGATAGAGGATAAGATAGGATAGAGGATAGGATAGGATACAGGATAGGATATGATAGAGGATAGGATAGGATAGAAGATAGGATCGGATAGAGGATAGGATAGAGGATTGGATAGGATAGAGTATAGGATAAGATAGAGGATAGGATAGGATAGAGGATAGGATAGGATAGAGGATAGGATAGGATAGAGGATAGGATAGGATAGAGGATAGGATTGGATAGAGGATATCATAGGGGATTGGATAGGATAGATGATAGGAGACGATAGAGGATAGGATAGGATAGAGGATAGGATAGGACAGATGAAATTATAGGAATGAGGATAGGATATCATAGAGGATACGATATTATAGAGGATAGGATAGGATAGAGGATAGAATAGGATAGAGGATAGGATAGGATAGAGGATAGGATAGGATAGAGGATAGGTTAGTATAGAGGATAAGATAGGATAGAGGATAGGATAGGATAGAGGATAGGATCGGATAGAGGATAGGATAGGATAGAGTATAGGATAGGATAGAGGATAGGATACGATAGAGGATACGATAGGATAGGATAGAGGATATGATAGGATAGAGGATAGGATAGGATAGAGGATAGGATAGGATAGAGGATAGGATAGGATAGAGGATAGGATAGGATAGAGGATAGGATAGGATAGAGGGTAGGATAGGATAGAGGATAGGATAGGATAGAGGATAGGATAGGATAGAGGATAGGATATGATAGAGGATAGGATAGCATAGAGGATAGGATAGGATAGAGGATAGGGTAGGATAGAGGATAGGATAAGATAGAGGATATGATAGGATAGAGCATAGGATAGGATAGAGGATAGGATAGGATAGAGGATAGGATACTATACAGGATATAATAGGATAGAAGATAGGAAAGGATAGAGGATAGAATAGGATAGAGGATAGCATAGGATAGAGGATAGGATAGGACAGGATAGAGGATAGGATAGGATAGAGGATAGGATAGGATAGAGCATAGGATACGAAAGAGGATAGGATAGTGGATTGGATAGGATAGAGGATAGGATAGGACAGATGATATTATAGGAATGAGGATAGGATATGATAGAGGATACGATATTATAGAGGATAGGATAGGATAGAGGATAGGATAGGATAGAGGATAGGATAGTATAGAGGATAGGATAGGATAGAGGATAGGATAGGATAGAGGATAGGATAGGATAGAGGATAGGATTGGATAGAGGATATCATAGGGGATTGGATAGGATAGATGATAGGAGACGATAGAGGATAGGATAGGATAGAGGATAGGATAGGACAGATGATATTATAGGAATGAGGATAGGATATCATAGAGGATACGATATTATAGAGGATAGGATAGGATAGAGGATAGAATAGGATAGAGGATAGGATAGGATAGAGGATAGGATAGGATAGAGGATAGGTTAGTATAGAGGATAAGATAGGATAGAGGATAGGATAGGATAGAGGATAGGATCGGATAGAGGATAGGATAGGATAGAGTATAGGATAGGATAGAGGATAGGATACGATAGAGGATACGATAGGATAGGATAGAGGATATGATAGGATAGAGGATAGGATAGGATAGAGGGTAGGATAGGATAGAGGATAGGATAGGATAGAGCGTAGGATACGATAGAGGATAGGATAGGGGATTGGATAGGATAGAGGATAGGATAGGATAGAGGATAGGATAGGATAGAGCATAGGATACGATAGAGGATAGGATAGGGGATTGGATAGGATAGAGGATAGGATAGGACAGATGATATTATAGGAATGAGGATAGGATATGATAGAGGATACGATATTATAGAGGATAGGATAGGATAGAGGATAGGATAGGATAGAGGATAGGATGCGATAGAGGATACGAAAGGATAGGATAGAGGGTAGGATAGGATAGAGGATAGGATAGGATAGAGGATAGGATAGGATAGAGGATAGGATATGATAGAGGATAGGATAGCATAGAGGATAGGATAGGATAGAGGATAGGGTAGGATAGAGGATAGGATAAGATAGAGGATATGATAGGATAGAGCATAGGATAGGATAGAGGATAGGATAGGATAGAGGATAGGATACTATACAGGATATAATAGGATAGAAGATAGGAAAGGATAGAGGATAGAATAGGATAGAGGATAGCATAGGATAGAGGATAGGATAGGACAGGATAGAGGATAGGATAGGATAGAGGATAGGATAGGATAGAGCATAGGATACGAAAGAGGATAGGATAGTGGATTGGATAGGATAGAGGATAGGATAGGACAGATGATATTATAGGAATGAGGATAGGATATGATACAGGATACGATATTATAGAGGATAGGATAGGATAGAGGATAGGATAGTATAGAGGATAGGATAGGATAGAGGATAGGATAGGATAGAGGATAGGATGCGATAGAGGATACGAAAGGATAGGATAGAGGGTAGGATAGGATAGAGGATAGGATAGGATAGGATAGAGGATAGGATAGGATAGAGGATAGGATATGATAGAGGATAGGATAGCATAGAGGATAGGATAGGATAGAGGATAGCATATGATAGAGGATAGGATAGGACAGGATAGAGGATAGGATAGGATAGAGGATAGGATAGGATAGAGCATAGGATACGAAAGAGGATAGGATAGTGGATTGGATAGGATAGAGGATAGGATAGGACAGATGATATTATAGGAATGAGGATAGGATATGATAGAGGATACGATATTATAGAGGATAGGATAGGATAGAGGATAGGATAGGATAGAGGATAGGATAGTATAGAGGATAGGATAGGATAGAGGATAGGATAGGATAGAGGATAGGATGCGATAGAGGATACGAAAGGATAGGATAGAGGGTAGGATAGGATAGAGGATAGGATAGGATAGAGGATAGGAGAGGATAGAGGATAGGATATGATAGAGGATAGGATATGATAGAGGATAGGATAGGATAGAGGATAGGATAGGATAGAGGATAGGGTAGGATAGAGG
Source organism: Halictus rubicundus (assembly GCF_050948215.1). NCBI lineage: Eukaryota > Metazoa > Arthropoda > Insecta > Hymenoptera > Halictidae > Halictus > Halictus rubicundus. Next base: position 381,919 of record NW_027488670.1, on the reverse strand, counting down.
ATAGGATAGTATAGAGGATAGGATATAATAGAGGATAGGATATAATAGAGGATAGGATAGGATAGAGGATAGGGTAGGATAGAGGATAGGATAAGATAGAGGATATGATAGGATAGAGCATAGGATAGGTTAGAGGATAGGATAGGATAGAGGATAGGATACTATACAGGATATAATAGGATAGAAGATAGGAAAGGATAGAGGATAGAATAGGATAGAGGATAGCATAGGATAGAGGATAGGATAGGACAGGATAGAGGATAGGATAGGATAGAGGATAGGATAGGATAGAGCATAGGATACGAAAGAGGATAGGATAGTGGATTGGATAGGATAGAGGATAGGATAGGACAGATGATATTATAGGAATGAGGATAGGATATGATAGAGGATACGATATTATAGAGGATAGGATAGGATAGAGGATAGGATAGGATAGAGGATAGGATAGTATAGAGGATAGGATAGGATAGAGGATAGGATAGGATAGAGGATAGGATGCGATAGAGGATACGAAAGGATAGGATAGAGGGTAGGATAGGATAGAGGATAGGATAGGATAGAGGATAGGAGAGGATAGAGGATAGGATATGATAGAGGATAGGATATGATAGAGGATAGGATAGGATAGAGGATAGGATAGGATAGAGGATAGGGTAGGATAGAGGATAGGATAGTATAGAGGATAGGATATAATAGAGGATAGGATAGGATAGAGGATAGGATAGTATAGAGGATAGGATAGGAGAGAGGATAGGATAGGAGAGAGGATAGGATAGGATAGAGGATAGGATAGGATAGAGGATAGGATATGATAGAGGATAGGATAGGATAGAAGATAGGATAGGATAGATGATAGGATAGGATAGAAGATAGGATAGGATAGATGATATTATAGGAAAGAGGAAAGGATATGATAGAGGATACGATATTATAGAGGATAGGATAGGACAGAGGATTGGATAGGATAGAGGATAGGATAGAGAATATGATACGGTAGACGATAGGGGATTGGATCGGATACAGGATAGGATATAATAGGATAGAGAATAGGATAGGATAGAGGATAGGTTAGGACAGAGGATAGGATAGGATAGAGGATAGAATAGGGTAGAGGATAGGTTAGGAATGAGGATAGGATCGGATAGAGGATATGATAGGGGATTGGATAGGATAGAGGATAGGATAGGATACAGGACAGGATAGGATAGAGGATAGGAAAGGATAGAGGATAGGATAGGATAGAGGATATTATAGGAAAGAGGAAAGGATATGATAGAGGATACGATATTGTAGAGGATAGGATAGTATAGAGGATAGGATAGGATAGAGGATAGGATAGGATAGAGGATAGGATAGGATAGAGGATAGGATATGATACAGGATAGGATAGGATCGAAGATAGGATAGGATAGATGATAGGATAGATAAGAGGATAGGATAAGATAGAGGATAAGATAGGATAGAGGATAGGATAGGATACAGGATAGGATATGATAGAGGATAGGATAGGATAGAAGATAGGATCGGATAGAGGATAGGATAGAGGATTGGATAGGATAGAGTATAGGATAAGATAGAGGATAGGATAGGATAGAGGATAGGATAGGATAGAGGATAGGATAGGATAGAGGATAGGATAGGATAGAGGATAGGATTGGATAGAGGATATCATAGGGGATTGGATAGGATAGATGATAGGAGACGATAGAGGATAGGATAGGATAGAGGATAGGATAGGACAGATGATATTATAGGAATGAGGATAGGATATCATAGAGGATACGATATTATAGAGGATAGGATAGGATAGAGGATAGAATAGGATAGAGGATAGGATAGGATAGAGGATAGGATAGGATAGAGGATAGGTTAGTATAGAGGATAAGATAGGATAGAGGATAGGATAGGATAGAGGATAGGATCGGATAGAGGATAGGATACGATAGAGGATACGATAGGATAGGATAGAGGATATGATAGGATAGAGGATAGGATAGGATAGAGGATAGGATAGGATAGAGGATAGGATAGGATAGAGGATAGGATAGGATAGAGGATAGAATAGGATAGAGGGTAGGATAGGATAGAGGATAGGATAGGATAGAGGATAGGATAGGATAGAGGATAGGATATGATAGAGGATAGGATAGCATAGAGGATAGGATAGGATAGAGGATAGGGTAGGATAGAGGATAGGATAAGATAGAGGATATGATAGGATAGAGCATAGGATAGGATAGAGGATAGGATAGGATAGAGGATAGGATACTATACAGGATATAATAGGATAGAAGATAGGAAAGGATAGAGGATAGAATAGGATAGAGGATAGCATAGGATAGAGGATAGGATAGGACAGGATAGAGGATAGGATAGCATAGAGGATAGGATAGGATAGAGCATAGGATACGAAAGAGGATAGGATAGTGGATTGGATAGGATAGAGGATAGGATAGGACAGATGATATTATAGGAATGAGGATAGGATATGATAGAGGATACGATATTATAGAGGATAGGATAGGATAGAGGATAGGATAGGATAGAGGATAGGATAGTATAGAGGATAGGATAGGATAGAGGATAGGATAGGATAGAGGATAGGATGCGATAGAGGATACGAAAGGATAGGATAGAGGGTAGGATAGGATAGAGGATAGGATAGGATAGGATAGAGGATAGGATAGGATAGAGGATAGGATATGATAGAGGATAGGATAGCATAGAGGATAGGATAGGATAGAGGATAGCATAGGATAGAGGATAGGATAGGACAGGATAGAGGATAGGATATGATAGAGGATAGGATAGCATAGAGGATAGGATAGGATAGAGGATAGCATAGGATAGAGGATAGGATAGGACAGGATAGAGGATAGGATAGGATAGAGGATAGGATAGGATAGAGCATAGGATACGAAAGAGGATAGGATAGTGGATTGGATAGGATAGAGGATAGGATAGGACAGATGATATTATAGGAATGAGGATAGGATATGATAGAGGATACGATATTATAGAGGATAGGATAGGATAGAGGATAGGATAGGATAGAGGATAGGATAGTATTGAGGATAGGATAGGATAGAGGATAGGATAGGATAGAGGATAGGATGCGATAGAGGATACGAAAGGATAGGATAGAGGGTAGGATAGGATAGAGGATAGGATAGGATAGAGGATAGGAGAGGATAGAGGATAGGATATGATAGAGGATAGGATATGATAGAGGATAGGATAGGATAGAGGATAGGATAGGATAGAGGATAGGGTAGGATAGAGGATAGGATAGTATAGAGGATAGGATATAATAGAGGATAGGATATAATAGAGGATAGGATAGGATAGAGGATAGGGTAGGATAGAGGATAGGATAAGATAGAGGATATGATAGGATAGAGCATAGGATAGGTTAGAGGATAGGATAGGATAGAGGATAGGATACTATACAGGATATAATAGGATAGAAGATAGGAAAGGATAGAGGATAGAATAGGATAGAGGATAGCATAGGATAGAGGATAGGATAGGACAGGATAGAGGATAGGATAGGATAGAGGATAGGATAGGATAGAGCATAGGATACGAAAGAGGATAGGATAGTGGATTGGATAGGATAGAGGATAGGATAGGACAGATGATATTATAGGAATGAGGATAGGATATGATAGAGGATACGATATTATAGAGGATAGGATAGGATAGAGGATAGGATAGGATAGAGGATAGGATAGTATAGAGGATAGGATAGGATAGAGGATAGGATAGGATAGAGGATAGGATGCGATAGAGGATACGAAAGGATAGGATAGAGGGTAGGATAGGATAGAGGATAGGATAGGATAGAGGATAGGAGAGGATAGAGGATAGGATATGATAGAGGATAGGATATGATAGAGGATAGGATAGGATAGAGGATAGGATAGGATAGAGGATAGGGTAGGATAGAGGATAGGATAGTATAGAGGATAGGATATAATAGAGGATAGGATAGGATAGAGGATAGGATAGTATAGAGGATAGGATAGGAGAGAGGATAGGATAGGAGAGAGGATAGGATAGGATAGAGGATAGGATAGGATAGAGGATAGGATATGATAGAGGATAGGATAGGATAGAAGATAGGATAGGATAGATGATAGGATAGGATAGAAGATAGGATAGGATAGATGATATTATAGGAAAGAGGAAAGGATATGATAGAGGATACGATATTATAGAGGATAGGATAGGACAGAGGATTGGATAGGATAGAGGATAGGATAGAGAATATGATACGGTAGACGATAGGGGATTGGATCGGATACAGGATAGGATATAATAGGATAGAGAATAGGATAGGATAGAGGATAGGTTAGGACAGAGGATAGGATAGGATAGAGGATAGAATAGGGTAGAGGATAGGTTAGGAATGAGGATAGGATCGGATAGAGGATATGATAGGGGATTGGATAGGATAGAGGATAGGATAGGATACAGGACAGGATAGGATAGAGGATAGGAAAGGATAGAGGATAGGATAGGATAGAGGATATTATAGGAAAGAGGAAAGGATATGATAGAGGATACGATATTGTAGAGGATAGGATAGTATAGAGGATAGGATAGGATAGAGGATAGGATAGGATAGAGGATAGGATAGGATAGAGGATAGGATATGATACAGGATAGGATAGGATCGAAGATAGGATAGGATAGATGATAGGATAGATAAGAGGATAGGATAAGATAGAGGATAAGATAGGATAGAGGATAGGATAGGATACAGGATAGGATATGATAGAGGATAGGATAGGATAGAAGATAGGATCGGATAGAGGATAGGATAGAGGATTGGATAGGATAGAGTATAGGATAAGATAGAGGATAGGATAGGATAGAGGATAGGATTGGATAGAGGATAGGATAGGATAGAGGATAGGATAGGATAGAGGATAGGATTGGATAGAGGATATCATAGGGGATTGGATAGGATAGATGATAGGAGACGATAGAGGATAGGATAGGATAGAGGATAGGATAGGACAGATGATATTATAGGAATGAGGATAGGATATCATAGAGGATACGATATTATAGAGGATAGGATAGGATAGAGGATAGAATAGGATAGAGGATAGGATAGGATAGAGGATAGGATAGGATAGAGGATAGGTTAGTATAGAGGATAAGATAGGATAGAGGATAGGATAGGATAGAGGATAGGATCGGATAGAGGATAGGATAGGATAGAGTATAGGATAGGATAGAGGATAGGATACGATAGAGGATACGATAGGATAGGATAGAGGATATGATAGGATAGAGGATAGGATAGGATAGAGGATAGGATAGGATAGAGGATAGGATAAGATAGAGGATAGGATAGAGGATATGATAGGGGATTGGATAGGATATAGGATAGGATAGGATAGAGGATAGGATACGATAGAGGATACGATAGGATAGGATAGAGGATAGGATAGGATAGAGGATAGGATAGGAAAGAGGATAGGATAGGATAGAGGATAGAGGATAGAGGATTGGATAGGATAGAGGATAGGATAAGATAGAGGATAAGATAGGATAGAAGATAGGATAGGATAGATGATATTATAGGAAAGAGGAAAGGATATGATAGAGGATACGATATTATAGAGGATAGGATAGGACAGAGGATTGGATAGGATAGAGGATAGGATAGAGAATATGATACGGTAGACGATAGGGGATTGGATCGGATACAGGATAGGATATAATAGGATAGAGAATAGGATAGGATAGAGGATAGGTTAAGATAGAGGATAGGATAGGATAGAGAATAGAATAGGGTAGAGGATAGGTTAGGATAGAGGGTAGGATCGGATAGAGGATATGATAGGGGATTGGATAGGATAGAGGATAGGATAGGATACAGGACAGGATAGGATAGAGGATAGGAAAGGATAGAGGATAGGATAGGATAGAGGATAGGATAGGATAGAGGATAGGATAAGATAGAGGATAGGATAGGATAGAGGATAGGATAGGACAGATGATATTATAGGAATGAGGATAGGATATCATAGAGGATACGATATTATAGAGGATAGGATAGGATAGAGGATAGGATAGGATAGAGGATAGGATAGGATAGAGCATAGGATACGATAGAGGATAGGATAGGGGATTGGATAGGATAGAGGATAGGATAGGACAGATGATATTATAGGAATGAGGATAGGATATGATAGAGGATACGATATTATAGAGGATAGGATAGGATAGAGGATAGGATAGGATAGAGGATAGGATGCGATAGAGGATACGAAAGGATAGGATAGAGGGTAGGATAGGATAGAGGATAGGATAGGATAGAGGATAGGATAGGATAGAGGATAGGATATGATAGAGGATAGGATAGCATAGAGGATAGGATAGGATAGAGGATAGGGTAGGATAGAGGATAGGATAAGATAGAGGATATGATAGGATAGAGCATAGGATAGGATAGAGGATAGGATAGGATAGAGGATAGGATACTATACAGGATATAATAGGATAGAAGATAGGAAAGGATAGAGGATAGAATAGGATAGAGGATAGCATAGGATAGAGGATAGGATAGGACAGGATAGAGGATAGGATAGGATAGAGGATAGGATAGGATAGAGCATAGGATACGAAAGAGGATAGGATAGTGGATTGGATAGGATAGAGGATAGGATAGGACAGATGATATTATAGGAATGAGGATAGGATATGATAGAGGATACGATATTATAGAGGATAGGATAGGATAGAGGATAGGATAGGATAGAGGATAGGATAGTATAGAGGATAGGATAGGATAGAGGATAGGATAGGATAGAGGATAGGATGCGATAGAGGATACGAAAGGATAGGATAGAGGGTAGGATAGGATAGAGGATAGGATAGGATAGAGGATAGGAGAGGATAGAGGATAGGATATGATAGAGGATAGGATATGATAGAGGATAGGATAGGATAGAGGATAGGATAGGATAGAGGATAGGGTAGGATAGAGGATAGGATAGGATAGAGGATAGGATATGATAGAGGATAGGATAGGATAGAAGATAGGATAGGATAGATGATAGGATAGGATAGAAGATAGGATAGGATAGATGATATTATAGGAAAGAGGAAAGGATATGATAGAGGATACGATATTATAGAGGATAGGATAGGACAGAGGATTGGATAGGATAGAGGATAGGATAGAGAATATGATACGGTAGACGATAGGGGATTGGATCGGATACAGGATAGGATATAATAGGATAGAGAATAGGATAGGATAGAGGATAGGTTAGGACAGAGGATAGGATAGGATAGAGGATAGAATAGGGTAGAGGATAGGTTAGGAATGAGGATAGGATCGGATAGAGGATATGATAGGGGATTGGATAGGATAGAGGATAGGATAGGATACAGGACAGGATAGGATAGAGGATAGGAAAGGATAGAGGATAGGATAGGATAGAGGATATTATAGGAAAGAGGAAAGGATATGATAGAGGATACGATATTGTAGAGGATAGGATAGTATAGAGGATAGGATAGGATAGAGGATAGGATAGGATAGAGGATAGGATATGATACAGGATAGGATAGGATCGAAGATAGGATAGGATAGATGATAGGATAGATAAGAGGATAGGATAAGATAGAGGATAAGATAGGATAGAGGATAGGATAGGATACAGGATAGGATATGATAGAGGATAGGATAGGATAGAAGATAGGATCGGATAGAGGATAGGATAGAGGATTGGATAGGATAGAGTATAGGATAAGATAGAGGATAGGATAGGATAGAGGATAGGATAGGATAGAGGATAGGATATGATACAGGATAGGATAGGATCGAAGATAGGATAGGATAGATGATAGGATAGATAAGAGGATAGGATAAGATAGAGGATAAGATAGGATAGAGGATAGGATAGGATACAGGATAGGATATGATAGAGGATAGGATAGGATAGAAGATAGGATCGGATAGAGGATAGGATAGAGGATTGGATAGGATAGAGTATAGGATAAGATAGAGGATAGGATAGGATAGAGGATAGGATAGGATAGAGGATAGGATAGGATAGAGGATAGGATAGGATAGAGGATAGGATTGGATAGAGGATATCATAGGGGATTGGATAGGATAGATGATAGGAGACGATAGAGGATAGGATAGGATAGAGGATAGGATAGGATAGAGGATAGGATAGGATAGAGGATAGGATAGGATAGAGGATAGGATTGGATAGAGGATATCATAGGGGATTGGATAGGATAGATGATAGGAGACGATAGAGGATAGGATAGGATAGAGGATAGGATAGGACAGATGATATTATAGGAATGAGGATAGGATATCATAGAGGATACGATATTATAGAGGATAGGATAGGATAGAGGATAGAATAGGATAGAGGATAGGATAGGATAGAGGATAGGATAGGATAGAGGATAGGTTAGTATAGAGGATAAGATAGGATAGAGGATAGGATAGGATAGAGGATAGGATCGGATAGAGGATAGGATAGGATAGAGTATAGGATAGGATAGAGGATAGGATACGATAGAGGATGCGATAGGATAGGATAGAGGATATGATAGGATAGAGGATAGGATAGGATAGAGGATAGGATAGGATAGAGGATAGGATAGGATAGAGGATAGGATAGGATAGAGGATAGGATAGGATAGAGGGTAGGATAGGATAGAGGATAGGATAGGATAGAGGATAGGATAGGATAGAGGATAGGATATGATAGAGGATAGGATAGCATAGAGGATAGGATAGGATAGAGGATAGGGTAGGATAGAGGATAGGATAAGATAGAGGATATGATAGGATAGAGCATAGGATAGGATAGAGGATAGGATAGGATAGAGGATAGGATACTATACAGGATATAATAGGATAGAAGATAGGAAAGGATAGAGGATAGAATAGGATAGAGGATAGCATAGGATAGAGGATAGGATAGGACAGGATAGAGGATAGGATAGGATAGAGGATAGGATAGGATAGAGCATAGGATACGAAAGAGGATAGGATAGTGGATTGGATAGGATAGAGGATAGGATAGGACAGATGATATTATAGGAATGAGGATAGGATATGATAGAGGATACGATATTATAGAGGATAGGATAGGATAGAGGATAGGATAGGATAGAGGATAGGATAGTATAGAGGATAGGATAGGATAGAGGATAGGATAGGATAGAGGATAGGATAGGATAGAGGATAGGATTGGATAGAGGATATCATAGGGGATTGGATAGGATAGATGATAGGAGACGATAGAGGATAGGATAGGATAGAGGATAGGATAGGACAGATGATATTATAGGAATGAGGATAGGATATCATAGAGGATACGATATTATAGAGGATAGGATAGGATAGAGGATAGAATAGGATAGAGGATAGGATAGGATAGAGGATAGGATAGGATAGAGGATAGGTTAGTATAGAGGATAAGATAGGATAGAGGATAGGATAGGATAGAGGATAGGATCGGATAGAGGATAGGATAGGATAGAGTATAGGATAGGATAGAGGATAGGATACGATAGAGGATACGATAGGATAGGATAGAGGATATGATAGGATAGAGGATAGGATAGGATAGAGGGTAGGATAGGATAGAGGATAGGATAGGATAGAGCGTAGGATACGATAGAGGATAGGATAGGGGATTGGATAGGATAGAGGATAGGATAGGATAGAGGATAGGATAGGATAGAGCATAGGATACGATAGAGGATAGGATAGGGGATTGGATAGGATAGAGGATAGGATAGGACAGATGATATTATAGGAATGAGGATAGGATATGATAGAGGATACGATATTATAGAGGATAGGATAGGATAGAGGATAGGATAGGATAGAGGATAGGATGCGATAGAGGATACGAAAGGATAGGATAGAGGGTAGGATAGGATAGAGGATAGGATAGGATAGAGGATAGGATAGGATAGAGGATAGGATATGATAGAGGATAGGATAGCATAGAGGATAGGATAGGATAGAGGATAGGGTAGGATAGAGGATAGGATAAGATAGAGGATATGATAGGATAGAGCATAGGATAGGATAGAGGATAGGATAGGATAGAGGATAGGATACTATACACGATATAATAGGATAGAAGATAGGAAAGGATAGAGGATAGAATAGGATAGAGGATAGCATAGGATAGAGGATAGGATAGGACAGGATAGAGGATAGGATAGGATAGAGGATAGGATAGGATAGAGCATAGGATACGAAAGAGGATAGGATAGTGGATTGGATAGGATAGAGGATAGGATAGGACAGATGATATTATAGGAATGAGGATAGGATATGATACAGGATACGATATTATAGAGGATAGGATAGGATAGAGGATAGGATAGTATAGAGGATAGGATAGGATAGAGGATAGGATAGGATAGAGGATAGGATGCGATAGAGGATACGAAAGGATAGGATAGAGGGTAGGATAGGATAGAGGATAGGATAGGATAGGATAGAGGATAGGATAGGATAGAGGATAGGATATGATAGAGGATAGGATAGCATAGAGGATAGGATAGGATAGAGGATAGCATAGGATAGAGGATAGGATAGGACAGGATAGAGGATAGGATAGGATAGAGGATAGGATAGGATAGAGCATAGGATACGAAAGAGGATAGGATAGTGGATTGGATAGGATAGAGGATAGGATAGGACAGATGATATTATAGGAATGAGGATAGGATATGATAGAGGATACGATATTATAGAGGATAGGATAGGATAGAGGATAGGATAGGATAGAGGATAGGATAGTATAGAGGATAGGATAGGATAGAGGATAGGATAGGATAGAGGATAGGATGCGATAGAGGATACGAAAGGATAGGATAGAGGGTAGGATAGGATAGAGGATAGGATAGGATAGAGGATAGGAGAGGATAGAGGATAGGATATGATAGAGGATAGGATATGATAGAGGATAGGATAGGATAGAGGATAGGATAGGATAGAGGATAGGGTAGGATAGAGGATAGGATAGTATAGAGGATAGGATATAATAGAGGATAGGATATAATAGAGGATAGGATAGGATAGAGGATAGGGTAGGATAGAGGATAGGATAAGATAGAGGATATGATAGGATAGAGCATAGGATAGGTTAGAGGATAGGATAGGATAGAGGATAGGATACTATACAGGATATAATAGGATAGAAGATAGGAAAGGATAGAGGATAGAATAGGATAGAGGATAGCATAGGATAGAGGATAGGATAGGACAGGATAGAGGATAGGATAGGATAGAGGATAGGATAGGATAGAGCATAGGATACGAAAGAGGATAGGATAGTGGATTGGATAGGATAGAGGATAGGATAGGACAGATGATATTATAGGAATGAGGATAGGATATGATAGAGGATACGATATTATAGAGGATAGGATAGGATAGAGGATAGGATAGGATAGAGGATAGGATAGTATAGAGGATAGGATAGGATAGAGGATAGGATAGGATAGAGGATAGGATGCGATAGAGGATACGAAAGGATAGGATAGAGGGTAGGATAGGATAGAGGATAGGATAGGATAGAGGATAGGAGAGGATAGAGGATAGGATATGATAGAGGATAGGATATGATAGAGGATAGGATAGGATAGAGGATAGGATAGGATAGAGGATAGGGTAGGATAGAGGATAGGATAGTATAGAGGATAGGATATAATAGAGGATAGGATAGGATAGAGGATAGGATAGTATAGAGGATAGGATAGGAGAGAGGATAGGATAGGAGAGAGGATAGGATAGGATAGAGGATAGGATAGGATAGAGGATAGGATATGATAGAGGATAGGATAGGATAGAAGATAGGATAGGATAGATGATAGGATAGGATAGAAGATAGGATAGGATAGATGATATTATAGGAAAGAGGAAAGGATATGATAGAGGATACGATATTATAGAGGATAGGATAGGACAGAGGATTGGATAGGATAGAGGATAGGATAGAGAATATGATACGGTAGACGATAGGGGATTGGATCGGATACAGGATAGGATATAATAGGATAGAGAATAGGATAGGATAGAGGATAGGTTAGGACAGAGGATAGGATAGGATAGAGGATAGAATAGGGTAGAGGATAGGTTAGGAATGAGGATAGGATCGGATAGAGGATATGATAGGGGATTGGATATGATAGAGGATAGGATAGGATACAGGACAGGATAGGATAGAGGATAGGAAAGGATAGAGGATAGGATAGGATAGAGGATATTATAGGAAAGAGGAAAGGATATGATAGAGGATACGATATTGTAGAGGATAGGATAGTATAGAGGATAGGATAGGATAGAGGATAGGATAGGATAGAGGATAGGATAGGATAGAGGATAGGATATGATACAGGATAGGATAGGATCGAAGATAGGATAGGATAGATGATAGGATAGATAAGAGGATAGGATAAGATAGAGGATAAGATAGGATAGAGGATAGGATAGGATACAGGATAGGATATGATAGAGGATAGGATAGGATAGAAGATAGGATCGGATAGAGGATAGGATAGAGGATTGGATAGGATAGAGTATAGGATAAGATAGAGGATAGGATAGGATAGAGGATAGGATAGGATAGAGGATAGGATAGGATAGAGGATAGGATAGGATAGAGGATAGGATTGGATAGAGGATATCATAGGGGATTGGATAGGATAGATGATAGGAGACGATAGAGGATAGGATAGGATAGAGGATAGGATAGGACAGATGATATTATAGGAATGAGGATAGGATATCATAGAGGATACGATATTATAGAGGATAGGATAGGATAGAGGATAGAATAGGATAGAGGATAGGATAGGATAGAGGATAGGATAGGATAGAGGATAGGTTAGTATAGAGGATAAGATAGGATAGAGGATAGGATAGGATAGAGGATAGGATCGGATAGAGGATAGGATACGATAGAGGATACGATAGGATAGGATAGAGGATATGATAGGATAGAGGATAGGATAGGATAGAGGATAGGATAGGATAGAGGATAGGATAGGATAGAGGATAGGATAGGATAGAGGATAGGATAGGATAGAGGGTAGGATAGGATAGAGGATAGGATAGGATAGAGGATAGGATAGGATAGAGGATAGGATATGATAGAGGATAGGATAGCATAGAGGATAGGATAGGATAGAGGATAGGGTAGGATAGAGGATAGGATAAGATAGAGGATATGATAGGATAGAGCATAGGATAGGATAGAGGATAGGATAGGATAGAGGATAGGATACTATACAGGATATAATAGGATAGAAGATAGGAAAGGATAGAGGATAGAATAGGATAGAGGATAGCATAGGATAGAGGATAGGATAGGACAGGATAGAGGATAGGATAGCATAGAGGATAGGATAGGATAGAGCATAGGATACGAAAGAGGATAGGATAGTGGATTGGATAGGATAGAGGATAGGATAGGACAGATGATATTATAGGAATGAGGATAGGATATGATAGAGGATACGATATTATAGAGGATAGGATAGGATAGAGGATAGGATAGGATAGAGGATAGGATAGTATAGAGGATAGGATAGGATAGAGGATAGGATAGGATAGAGGATAGGATGCGATAGAGGATACGAAAGGATAGGATAGAGGGTAGGATAGGATAGAGGATAGGATAGGATAGGATAGAGGATAGGATAGGATAGAGGATAGGATATGATAGAGGATAGGATAGCATAGAGGATAGGATAGGATAGAGGATAGCATAGGATAGAGGATAGGATAGGACAGGATAGAGGATAGGATATGATAGAGGATAGGATAGCATAGAGGATAGGATAGGATAGAGGATAGCATAGGATAGAGGATAGGATAGGACAGGATAGAGGATAGGATAGGATAGAGGATAGGATAGGATAGAGCATAGGATACGAAAGAGGATAGGATAGTGGATTGGATAGGATAGAGGATAGGATAGGACAGATGATATTATAGGAATGAGGATAGGATATGATAGAGGATACGATATTATAGAGGATAGGATAGGATAGAGGATAGGATAGGATAGAGGATAGGATAGTATAGAGGATAGGATAGGATAGAGGATAGGATAGGATAGAGGATAGGATGCGATAGAGGATACGAAAGGATAGGATAGAGGGTAGGATAGGATAGAGGATAGGATAGGATAGAGGATAGGAGAGGATAGAGGATAGGATATGATAGAGGATAGGATATGATAGAGGATAGGATAGGATAGAGGATAGGGTAGGATAGAGGATAGGATAGTATAGAGGATAGGATATAATAGAGGATAGGATATAATAGAGGATAGGATAGGATAGAGGATAGGGTAGGATAGAGGATAGGATAAGATAGAGGATATGATAGGATAGAGCATAGGATAGGTTAGAGGATAGGATAGGATAGAGGATAGGATACTATACAGGATATAATAGGATAGAAGATAGGAAAGGATAGAGGATAGAATAGGATAGAGGATAGCATAGGATAGAGGATAGGATAGGACAGGATAGAGGATAGGATAGGATAGAGGATAGGATAGGATAGAGCATAGGATACGAAAGAGGATAGGATAGTGGATTGGATAGGATAGAGGATAGGATAGGACAGATGATATTATAGGAATGAGGATAGGATATGATAGAGGATACGATATTATAGAGGATAGGATAGGATAGAGGATAGGATAGGATAGAGGATAGGATAGTATAGAGGATAGGATAGGATAGAGGATAGGGTAGGATAGAGGATAGGATGCGATAGAGGATACGAAAGGATAGGATAGAGGGTAGGATAGGATAGAGGATAGGATAGGATAGAGGATAGGAGAGGATAGAGGATAGGATATGATAGAGGATAGGATATGATAGAGGATAGGATAGGATAGAGGATAGGATAGGATAGAGGATAGGGTAGGATAGAGGATAGGATAGTATAGAGGATAGGATATAATAGAGGATAGGATAGGATAGAGGATAGGATAGTATAGAGGATAGGATAGGAGAGAGGATAGGATAGGAGAGAGGATAGGATAGGATAGAGGATAGGATAGGATAGAGGATAGGATATGATAGAGGATAGGATAGGATAGAAGATAGGATAGGATAGATGATAGGATAGGATAGAAGATAGGATAGGATAGATGATATTATAGGAAAGAGGAAAGGATATGATAGAGGATACGATATTATAGAGGATAGGATAGGACAGAGGATTGGATAGGATAGAGGATAGGATAGAGAATATGATACGGTAGACGATAGGGGATTGGATCGGATACAGGATAGGATATAATAGGATAGAGAATAGGATAGGATAGAGGATAGGTTAGGACAGAGGATAGGATAGGATAGAGGATAGAATAGGGTAGAGGATAGGTTAGGAATGAGGATAGGATCGGATAGAGGATATGATAGGGGATTGGATAGGATAGAGGATAGGATAGGATACAGGACAGGATAGGATAGAGGATAGGAAAGGATAGAGGATAGGATAGGATAGAGGATATTATAGGAAAGAGGAAAGGATATGATAGAGGATACGATATTGTAGAGGATAGGATAGTATAGAGGATAGGATAGGATAGAGGATAGGATAGGATAGAGGATAGGATAGGATAGAGGATAGGATATGATACAGGATAGGATAGGATCGAAGATAGGATAGGATAGATGATAGGATAGATAAGAGGATAGGATAAGATAGAGGATAAGATAGGATAGAGGATAGGATAGGATACAGGATAGGATATGATAGAGGATAGGATAGGATAGAAGATAGGATCGGATAGAGGATAGGATAGAGGATTGGATAGGATAGAGTATAGGATAAGATAGAGGATAGGATAGGATAGAGGATAGGATTGGATAGAGGATAGGATAGGATAGAGGATAGGATAGGATAGAGGATAGGATTGGATAGAGGATATCATAGGGGATTGGATAGGATAGATGATAGGAGACGATAGAGGATAGGATAGGATAGAGGATAGGATAGGACAGATGATATTATAGGAATGAGGATAGGATATCATAGAGGATACGATATTATAGAGGATAGGATAGGATAGAGGATAGAATAGGATAGAGGATAGGATAGGATAGAGGATAGGATAGGATAGAGGATAGGTTAGTATAGAGGATAAGATAGGATAGAGGATAGGATAGGATAGAGGATAGGATCGGATAGAGGATAGGATAGGATAGAGTATAGGATAGGATAGAGGATAGGATACGATAGAGGATACGATAGGATAGGATAGAGGATATGATAGGATAGAGGATAGAGGATAGGATAGGATAGAGGATAGGATAGGATAGAGGATAGGATAGGATAGAGGATAGGATAGGATAGAGGATAGGATAGGATAGAGGGTAGGATAGGATAGAGGATAGGATAGGATAGAGGATAGGATAGGATAGAGGATAGGATATGATAGAGGATAGGATAGCATAGAGGATAGGATAGGATAGAGGATAGGGTAGGATAGAGGATAGGATAAGATAGAGGATATGATAGGATAGAGCATAGGATAGGATAGAGGATAGGATAGGATAGGGGATAGGATACTATACAGGATATAATAGGATAGAAGATAGGAAAGGATAGAGGATAGAATAGGATAGAGGATAGCATAGGATAGAGGATAGGATAGGACAGGATAGAGGATAGGATAGGATAGAGGATAGGATAGGATAGAGCATAGGATACGAAAGAGGATAGGATAGTGGATTGGATAGGATAGAGGATAGGATAGGACAGATGATATTATAGGAATGAGGATAGGATATGATAGAGGATACGATATTATAGAGGATAGGATAGGATAGAGGATAGGATAGGATAGAGGATAGGATAGTATAGGATAGGATAGAGGATAGGAAAGGATAGAGGATAGGATAGGATAGAGGATAGGATAGGATAGAGGATAGGATAAGATAGAGGATAGGATAGGATAGAGGATAGGATAGGATAGAGGATAGGATAGGGTAGAGGATAGGATAGGATAGAGGATAGGATAGGATAGAGGATAGGATAAGATAGAGGATAGGATAGAGGATATGATAGGGGATTGGATAGGATATAGGATAGGATAGGATAGAGGATAGGATACGATAGAGGATACGATAGGATAGGATAGAGGATAGGATAGGATAGAGGATAGGATAGGAAAGAGGATAGGATAGGATAGAGGATAGAGGATAGAGGATTGGATAGGATAGAGGATAGGATAAGATAGAGGATAAGATAGGATAGAAGATAGGATAGGATAGATGATATTATAGGAAAGAGGAAAGGATATGATAGAGGATACGATATTATAGAGGATAGGATAGGACAGAGGATTGGATAGGATAGAGGATAGGATAGAGAATATGATACGGTAGACGATAGGGGATTGGATCGGATACAGGATAGGATATAATAGGATAGAGAATAGGATAGGATAGAGGATAGGTTAAGATAGAGGATAGGATAGGATAGAGAATAGAATAGGGTAGAGGATAGGTTAGGATAGAGGGTAGGATCGGATAGAGGATATGATAGGGGATTGGATAGGATAGAGGATAGGATAGGATACAGGACAGGATAGGATAGAGGATAGGAAAGGATAGAGGATAGGATAGGATAGAGGATAGGATAGGATAGAGGATAGGATAAGATAGAGGATAGGATAGGATAGAGGATAGGATAGGACAGATGATATTATAGGAATGAGGATAGGATATCATAGAGGATACGATATTATAGAGGATAGGATAGGATAGAGGATAGGATAGGATAGAGGATAGGATAGGATAGAGCATAGGATACGATAGAGGATAGGATAGGGGATTGGATAGGATAGAGGATAGGATAGGACAGATGATATTATAGGAATGAGGATAGGATATGATAGAGGATACGATATTATAGAGGATAGGATAGGATAGAGGATAGGATAGGATAGAGGATAGGATGCGATAGAGGATACGAAAGGATAGGATAGAGGGTAGGATAGGATAGAGGATAGGATAGGATAGAGGATAGGATAGGATAGAGGATAGGATATGATAGAGGATAGGATAGCATAGAGGATAGGATAGGATAGAGGATAGGGTAGGATAGAGGATAGGATAAGATAGAGGATATGATAGGATAGAGCATAGGATAGGATAGAGGATAGGATAGGATAGAGGATAGGATACTATACAGGATATAATAGGATAGAAGATAGGAAAGGATAGAGGATAGAATAGGATAGAGGATAGCATAGGATAGAGGATAGGATAGGACAGGATAGAGGATAGGATAGGATAGAGGATAGGATAGGATAGAGCATAGGATACGAAAGAGGATAGGATAGTGGATTGGATAGGATAGAGGATAGGATAGGACAGATGATATTATAGGAATGAGGATAGGATATGATAGAGGATACGATATTATAGAGGATAGGATAGGATAGAGGATAGGATAGGATAGAGGATAGGATAGTATAGAGGATAGGATAGGATAGAGGATAGGATAGGATAGAGGATAGGATGCGATAGAGGATACGAAAGGATAGGATAGAGGGTAGGATAGGATAGAGGATAGGATAGGATAGGATAGAGGATAGGATAGGATAGAGGATAGGATATGATAGAGGATAGGATAGCATAGAGGATAGGATAGGATAGAGGATAGGGTAGGATAGAGGATAGGATAAGATAGAGGATATGATAGGATAGAGCATAGGATAGGATAGAGGATAGGATAGGATAGAGGATAGGATACTATACAGGATATAATAGGATAGAAGATAGGAAAGAATAGAGGATAGAATAGGATAGAGGATAGCATAGGATAGAGGATAGGATAGGACAGGATAGAGGATAGGATAGGATAGAGGATAGGATAGGATAGAGCATAGGATACGAAAGAGGATAGGATAGTGGATTGGATAGGATAGAGGATAGGATAGGACAGATGATATTATAGGAATGAGGATAGGATATGATAGAGGATACGATATTATAGAGGATAGGATAGGATAGAGGATAGGATAGGATAGAGGATAGGATAGTATAGAGGATAGGATAGGATAGAGGATAGGATATGATAGAGGATAGGATGCGATAGAGGATACGAAAGGATAGGATAGAGGGTAGGATAGGATAGAGGATAGGATAGGATAGAGGATAGGAGAGGATAGAGGATAGGATATGATAGAGGATAGGATATGATAGAGGATAGGATAGGATAGAGGATAGGATAGGATAGAGGATAGGGTAGGATAGAGGATAGGATAGTATAGAGGATAGGATATAATAGAGGATAGGATAGGATAGAGGATAGGATAGTATAGAGGATAGGATAGGAGAGAGGATAGGATAGGAGAGAGGATAGGATAGGATAGAGGATAGGATAGGATAGAGGATAGGATATGATAGAGGATAGGATAGGATAGAAGATAGGATAGGATAGATGATAGGATATAATAGAGGATAGGATAAGATAGAGGATAAGATAGGATAGAGGATAGGATAGGATAGAGGATAGGATATGATAGAGGATAGGATAGGATAGAAGATAGGATAGGATAGATGATATTATAGGAAAGAGGAAAGGATATGATAGAGGATACGATATTATAGAGGATAGGTTAGGACAGAGGATTGGATAGGATAGAGGCTAGGATAGAGAATATGATACGGTAGACGATAGGGGATTGGATCGGATACAGGATAGGATATAATAGGATAGAGAATAGGATAAGATAGAGGATAGGTTAGGATAGAGGATAGGATAGGATAGAGGATAGAATAGGGTAGAGGATAGGTTAGGAATGAGGATAGGATCGGATAGAGGATATGATAGGGGATTGGATAGGATAGAGGATAGGATAGGATACAGGACAGGA
This sequence comes from Halictus rubicundus, assembly GCF_050948215.1. Lineage (NCBI taxonomy): Eukaryota > Metazoa > Arthropoda > Insecta > Hymenoptera > Halictidae > Halictus > Halictus rubicundus. The sequence goes on along the minus strand of NW_027488670.1, from coordinate 361,985 downwards.
TAGGATAGAGGATAGGAAAGGATAGAGGATAGGATAGGATAGAGGATAGGATAGGATAGAGGATAGGATAAGATAGAGGATAGGATAGGATAGAGGATAGGATAGGATAGAGGATAGGATAGGGTAGAGGATAGGATAGGATAGAGGATAGGATAGGATAGAGGATAGGATAAGATAGAGGATAGGATAGAGGATATGATAGGGGATTGGATAGGATATAGGATAGGATAGGATAGAGGATAGGATACGATAGAGGATACGATAGGATAGGATAGAGGATAGGATAGGATAGAGGATAGGATAGGAAAGAGGATAGGATAGGATAGAGGATAGAGGATAGAGGATTGGATAGGATAGAGGATAGGATAAGATAGAGGATAAGATAGGATAGAAGATAGGATAGGATAGATGATATTATAGGAAAGAGGAAAGGATATGATAGAGGATACGATATTATAGAGGATAGGATAGGACAGAGGATTGGATAGGATAGAGGATAGGATAGAGAATATGATACGGTCGACGATAGGGGATTGGATCGGATACAGGATAGGATATAATAGGATAGAGAATAGGATAGGATAGAGGATAGGTTAAGATAGAGGATAGGATAGGATAGAGAATAGAATAGGGTAGAGGATAGGTTAGGATAGAGGGTAGGATCGGATAGAGGATATGATAGGGGATTGGATAGGATAGAGGATAGGATAGGATACAGGACAGGATAGGATAGAGGATAGGAAAGGATAGAGGATAGGATAGGATAGAGGATAGGATAGGATAGAGGATAGGATAAGATAGAGGATAGGATAGGATAGAGGATAGGATAGGACAGATGATATTATAGGAATGAGGATAGGATATCATAGAGGATACGGTATTATAGAGGATAGGATAGGATAGAGGATAGGATAGGATAGAGGATAGGATAGGATAGAGGATAGGATAGGATAGAGGATAGGATAGGATAGAGGATAGGTTAGTATAGAGGATATGATAGGATAGAGGATAGGATAGGATAGAGGATAGGATCGGATAGAGGATAGGATAGGATAGAGTATAGGATAGGATAGAGGATAGGATACGATAGAGGATACGATAGGATAGGATAGAGGATATGATAGGATAGAGGATAGGATAGGATAGAGGATAGGATAGGATAGAGGATAGGATAGGATAGGATAGAGGATAGGATAGGATAGAGGATAGGATAGGATAGAGGGTAGGATAGGATAGAGGATAGGATAGGATAGAGCGTAGGATACGATAGAGGATAGGATAGGGGATTGGATAGGATAGAGGATAGGATAGGATAGAGGATAGGATAGGATAGAGCATAGGATACGATAGAGGATAGGATAGGGGATTGGATAGGATAGAGGATAGGATAGGACAGATGATATTATAGGAATGAGGATAGGATATGATAGAGGATACGATATTATAGAGGATAGGATAGGATAGAGGATAGGATGCGATAGAGGATACGAAAGGATAGGATAGAGGATAGGATAGGATAGAGGATAGGATAGGATAGAGGATAGGATATGATAGAGGATAGGATAGCATAGAGGGTAGGATAGGATAGAGGATAGGGTAGGATAGAGGATAGGATAAGATAGAGGATATGATAGGATAGAGCATAGGATAGGATAGAGGATAGGAAAGGATAGAGGATAGAATAGGATAGAGGATAGCATAGGATAGAGGATCGGATAGGACAGGATAGAGGATAGGATAGGATAGAGGATAGGATAGGATAGAGCATAGGATACGAAAGAGGATAGGATAGTGGATTGGATAGGATAGAGGATAGGATAGGACAGATGATATTATAGGAATGAGGATAGGATATGATAGAGGATACGATATTATAGAGGATAGGATAGGATAGAGGATAGGATGCGATAGAGGATACGAAAGGATAGGATAGAGGATAGGATAGGATAGAGGATAGGATAGGATAGAGGATAGGATATGATAGAGGATAGGATAGCATAGAGGGTAGGATAGGATAGAGGATAGGGTAGGATAGAGGATAGGATAAGATAGAGGATATGATAGGATAGAGCATAGGATAGGATAGAGGATAGGAAAGGATAGAGGATAGAATAGGATAGAGGATAGCATAGGATAGAGGATCGGATAGGACAGGATAGAGGATAGGATAGGATAGAGGATAGGATAGCATAGAGGATAGGATAGAATAGAGGATAGGATGCGATAGAGGATACGAAAGGATAGGATAGAGGGTAGGATAGGATAGAGGATAGGATAGGATAGAGGATAGGAGAGGATAGAGGATAGGATATGATAGAGGATAGGATATGATAGAGGATAGGATAGGATAGAGGATAGGATAGGATAGAGGATAGGGTAGGATAGAGGATAGGATAGTATAGAGGATAGGATATAATAGAGGATAGGATAGGATAGAGGATAGGATAGTATAGAGGATAGGATAGGAGAGAGGATAGGATAGGAGAGAGGATAGGATAGGATAGAGGATAGGATAGGATAGAGGATAGGATATGATAGAGGATAGGATAGGATAGAAGATAGGATAGGATAGATGATAGGATATAATAGAGGATAGGATAAGATAGAGGATAAGATAGGATAGAGGATAGGATAGGATAGAGGATAGGATATGATAGAGGATAGGATAGGATAGAAGATAGGATAGGATAGATGATATTATAGGAAAGAGGAAAGGATATGATAGAGGATACGATATTATAGAGGATAGGATAGGACAGAGGATTGGATAGGATAGTGGATAGGATAGAGAATATGATACGGTAGACGATAGGGGATTGGATCGGATACAGGATAGGATATAATAGGATAGAGAATAGGATAGGATAGAGGATAGGATAGGATAGAGGATAGGATAGGATAGAGGATACGATAAGATAGAGGATAGGATAGGATAGAGGATAGGATAGGATAGAGGATAGGATAGGGTAGAGGATAGGATAGGATAGAGGATAGGATAGGATAAGATAGAGGATAGGATAGAGGATATGATAGGGGGATTGGATAGGATATAGGATAGGATAGGATAGAGGATAGGATACGATAGAGGATACGATAGGATAGGATAGAGGATAGGATAGGATAGAGGATAGGATAGGATAGAGGATAGGATAGGATAGAGGATAGGATAGGATAGAGGATAGAGGATAGAGGATAGAGGATAGAGGATTGGATAGGATAGAGGATAGGATAAGATAGATTATAAGATAGGATAGAGGATAGGATAGGATAGAGGATAGGATATGATAGAGGATAAGATAGGATAGAGGATAGGATAGGATAGAGGATAGGATAGGATAGATGATAGGATAGGATAGAGGATAGGATAAGATAGAGGATAGGATAGGATAGATGATATTATAGGAAAGAGGATAGGATAGGATAGAGGATAGGATAGGATAGAGGATAGGATAGGATAGAGGATAGGATAGTATAGAGGATAGGATAGGATAGAGGATAGGATAGGATAGAGGATAGGATGCGATAGAGGATACGAAAGGATAGGATAGAGGGTAGGATAGGATAGATGATAGGATAGGATAGAGGATAGGAGAGGATAGAGGATAGGATATGATAGAGGATAGGATAGGATAGAGGATACGATAGGATAGAGGATAGGATAGTATAGAGGATAGGATAAGATAGAGGATATGATAGGATAGACGATAGGATACGATAGAGGATAGGATAGGATCGAGGATAGGATAGGACAGAGGATACGATAGGATAGGATAGAGAATAGGATAGGATAGAGGATAGGATAGGATAGAGGATAGGATAGGATAGAGGATAAGATAGGATAGAGGATAGGATAGGATAGAGGATAGGGTAGGATAGAGGATAGGATAGGGTAGATGATATTATAGGAAAGAGGAAAGGATATGATAGAGGATACGATATTATAGAGGATAGGATAGGACAGAGGATTGGATAGGATAGAGGATAGGATAGAGAATATGATACGGTAGACGATAGGGATTGGATCGGATACAGGATAGGAGGCGGTACAGGATAGGATATAATAGGATAGAGAATAGGATAGGATAGGGGATAGGAGAGGATAGAGGATAGGATATGATAGAGGATAGGATAGGATAGAGGATACGATAGGATAGAGGATAGGATAGTATAGAGAATAGGATAAGATAGAGGATATGATAGGGGATTGGATAGGATAGAGGATAGGATAGGATACAGGACAGGATAGGATAGAGGATAGGAAAGGATAGAGGATAGGATAGGATAGAGGATAGGATAGGATAGAGGATAGAATAAGATAGAGGATAGGATAGGATAGAGGATAGGATAGGATAGATGATAGGATAGGGTAGAGGATAGGATAGGATAGAGGATAGGATAGGATAGAGGATAGGATAAGATAGAGGATAGGATAGGATAGAGGATATGATAGGCGATTGGATAGGATAGAGGATAGGATAGGATAGAGGATAGGATACGATAGAGGATACGATAGGATAGGATAGAGGATAGGATAGGATAGAGGATAGAGGATAGGATAGGATAGAGGATAGGATAGGATAGAGGATAGGATAGGATAGAGGATAGGATAGGATAGAGGATAGGATAGGATAGAGGATAGGATAGGATAGAGGATAGGATAGGATAGAGGATAGGATAGGATAGAGGATAGGATAGGATAGAGGATAGGATAGGATAGAGGATAGGGTAGGATAGAGGATAGGATAGGATAGAGGATAGGATAGGATAGAGGATAGGATAGGATAGAGGATAGGATGCGATAGAGGATACGAAAGGATAGGATAGAGGGTAGGATAGGATAGAGGATAGGATAGGATAGAGGCTAGGAGAGGATAGAGGATATAATAGGATAGAGGATAGGATACGATAGAGGATACGATAGGATAGGATAGAGGATAGGATAGGATAGAGGATAGAGGATAGAGGATAGGATAGGATAGAGGATAGGATAGGATAGAGGATAGGATAGGATAGAGGATAGGATAGGATAGAGGATAGGATAGGATAGAGGATAGGATAGGATAGAGGATAGGATAGGATAGAGGATAGGATAGGATAGAGGATAGGATAGGATAGAGGATAGGATAGGATAGAGGATAGGATAGGATAGAGGATAGGATAGGATAGAGGATAGGATAGGATAGAGGATAGGATATGATAGTGGATCGGATACGATAGAGGATTGGATAGGATAGAGGATAGGATAAGATAGAGGATAAGATAGGATAGAGGATAGGATAGGATAGAGGATAGGATATGATAGACGATAAGATAGGATACAGGATAGGATAGGATAGAGGATAGGATAGGATAGATGATAGGATAGGATAGAGGATAGGATAAGATAGAGGATAGGATAGGATAGATGATATTATAGGAAAGAGGATAGGATAGGATAGAGGATAGGATAGGATAGAGGATAGGATACGATAGAGGATATAATAGGATAGAGGATAGGAAAGGATAGAGGATAGGATAGGATAGAGGATAGCATAGGATAGAGGATAGGATAGGACAGGATAGAGGATAGGATAGGATAGAGGATAGGATAGGATAGGATAGAGGATAGGATAGGATAGAGGATAGGATATGATAGTGGATCGGATACGATAGAGGATTGGATAGGATAGAGGATAGGATAAGATAGAGGATAAGATAGGATAGAGGATAGGATAGGATAGAGGATAGGATATGATAGAGGATAAGATAGGATAGAGGATAGGATAGGATAGAGGATAGGATAGGATAGATGATAGGATAGGATAGAGGATAGGATAAGATAGAGGATAGGATAAGATAGATGATATTATAGGAAAGAGGATAGGATAGGATAGAGGATAGGATAGGATAGAGGATAGGATACGATAGAGGATATAATAGGATAGAGGATAGGAAAGGATAGAGGATAGAATAGGATAGAGGATAGCATAGGATAGAGGATAGGATAGGACAGGATAGAGGATAGGATAGGATAGAGGATAGGATAGGATAGAGCATAGGATACGATAGAGGATAGGATAGTGGATTGGATAGGATAGAGGATAGGATAGTGGATTGGATAGGATAGAGGATAGGATAGGACAGATGATATTATAGGAATGAGGATAGGATATGATAGAGGATAGGATAGGATAGAGGATAGGATAGGATAGAGGATAGAGGATAGGATAGGATAGAGGATAGGATAGGATAGAGGATAGGATAGGATAGAGGATAGGATAGGATAGAGGATAGGATAGGATAGAGGATAGGATAGGATAGAGGATAGGATAGGATAGAGGATAGGATGCGATAGAGGATACGAAAGGATAGGATAGAGGGTAGGATAGGATAGAGGATAGGATAGGATAGAGGGTAGGAGAGGATAGAGGATAGGATAGGATAGAGGATAGGATACGATAGAGGATACGATAGGATAGGATAGAGGATAGGATAGGATAGAGGATAGAGGATAGGATAGGATAGAGGATAGGATAGTAAAGAGGATAGGATAGGATAGAGGATAGGATAGGATAGAGGATAGGATGGGATAGAGGATAGGATAGGATAGAGGATAGGATAGGATAGAGGATAGGATAGGATAGGGGATAGGATATGATAGTGGATCGGATACGATAGAGGATTGGATAGGATAGAGGATAGGATAAGATAGAGGATAAGATAGGATAGAGGATAGGATAGGATAGAGGATAGGATATGATAGAGGATAAGATAGGATACAGGATAGGATAGGATAGAGGATAGGATAGGATAGATGATAGGATAGGATAGAGGATAGGATAAGATAGAGGATAGGATAGGATAGATGATATTATAGGAAAGAGGATAGGATAGGATAGAGGATAGGATAGGATAGAGGATAGGATCCGATAGAGGATATAATAGGATAGAGGATAGGAAAGGATAGAGGATAGGATAGGATAGAGGATAGCATAGGATAGAGGATAGGATAGGACAGGATAGAGGATAGGATAGGATAGAGGATAGGATAGGATAGAGGATAGGATAGGATAGAGGATAGGATATGATAGTGGATCGGATACGATAGAGGATTGGATAGGATAGAGGATAGGATAAGATAGAGGATAAGATAGGATAGAGGATAGGATAGGATAGAGGATAGGATATGATAGAGGATAAGATAGGATAGAGGATAGGATAGGATAGAGGATAGGATAGGATAGATGATAGGATAGGATAGAGGATAGGATAAGATAGAGGATAGGATAGGATAGATGATATTATAGGAAAGAGGATAGGATAGGATAGAGGATAGGATAGGATAGAGGATAGGATACGATAGAGGATATAATAGGATAGAGGATAGGAAAGGATAGGGGATAGAATAGGATAGAGGATAGCATAGGATAGAGGATAGGATAGGACAGGATAGAGGATAGGATAGGATAGAGGATAGGATAGGATAGAGCATAGGATACGATAGAGGATAGGATAGTGGATTGGATAGGATAGAGGATAGGATAGTGGATTGGATAGGATAGAGGATAGGATAGGACAGATGATATTATAGGAATGAGGATAGGATATGATAGAGGATAGGATAGGATAGAGGATAGGATAGGATAGAGGATAGGATAGTATAGAGGATAGGATAGGATAGAGGATATGATAGGATAGACGATAGGATACGATAGAGGATAGGATAGGATCGAGGATAGGATAGGACAGATTATACGATAGGATAGGATAGAGAATAGGATAGGATAGAGGATAGGATAGGATAGAGGATAGGATAGGATAGAGGATAGAATATGATAGAGGATAGGATATGATAGAGGATAGGATAGGATAGAGGATAGGATAGGATAGAGGATAGGGTAGGATAGAGGATAGGATAGTATAGAGGATAGGATATAATAGAGGATAGGATAGGATAGAGGATAGAGGATAGAGGATAGAGGATAGAGGATAGAGGATAGAGGATAGGATAGGATAGAGGACAGGATAGGATAGAGGATAGGATAGGATAGAGGATACGATAGGATAGGATAGAGAATAGGATACTATAGAGGATAGGACAGGACAGAGGATAGGATATGATAGAGGATAGGATAGGATAGAAGATAGGATAGGATAGATGATAGGATAGGATAGATGATAGGATAGGATAGAGGATAGGATAGGATAGAGCATAGGATACGATAGAGGATAGGATAGTGGATTGGATAGGATAGAGGATAGGATAGTGGATTGGATAGGATAGAGGATAGGATAGGACAGATGATATTATAGGAATGAGGATAGGATATGATAGAGGATAGGATAGGATAGAGGATAGGATAGGATAGAGGATAGAGGATAGGATAGGATAGAGGATAGGATAGGATAGAGGATAGGATAGGATAGAGGATAGGATAGGATAGAGGATAGGATAGGATAGAGGATAGGATAGGATAGAGGATAGGATAGGATAGAGGATAGGATGCGATAGAGGATACGAAAGGATAGGATAGAGGGTAGGATAGGATAGAGGATAGGATAGGATAGAGGGTAGGAGAGGATAGAGGATAGGATAGGATAGAGGATAGGATACGATAGAGGATACGATAGGATAGGATAGAGGATAGGATAGGATAGAGGATAGAGGATAGGATAGGATAGAGGATAGGATAGTAAAGAGGATAGGATAGGATAGAGGATAGGATAGGATAGAGGATAGGATGGGATAGAGGATAGGATAGGATAGAGGATAGGATAGGATAGAGGATAGGATAGGATAGGGGATAGGATATGATAGTGGATCGGATACGATAGAGGATTGGATAGGATAGAGGATAGGATAAGATAGAGGATAAGATAGGATAGAGGATAGGATAGGATAGAGGATAGGATATGATAGAGGATAAGATAGGATACAGGATAGGATAGGATAGAGGATAGGATAGGATAGATGATAGGATAGGATAGAGGATAGGATAAGATAGAGGATAGGATAGGATAGATGATATTATAGGAAAGAGGATAGGATAGGATAGAGGATAGGATAGGATAGAGGATAGGATCCGATAGAGGATATAATAGGATAGAGGATAGGAAAGGATAGAGGATAGGATAGGATAGAGGATAGCATAGGATAGAGGATAGGATAGGACAGGATAGAGGATAGGATAGGATAGAGGATAGGATAGGATAGAGGATAGGATAGGATAGAGGATAGGATATGATAGTGGATCGGATACGATAGAGGATTGGATAGGATAGAGGATAGGATAAGATAGAGGATAAGATAGGATAGAGGATAGGATAGGATAGAGGATAGGATATGATAGAGGATAAGATAGGATAGAGGATAGGATAGGATAGAGGATAGGATAGGATAGATGATAGGATAGGATAGAGGATAGGATAAGATAGAGGATAGGATAGGATAGATGATATTATAGGAAAGAGGATAGGATAGGATAGAGGATAGGATAGGATAGAGGATAGGATACGATAGAGGATATAATAGGATAGAGGATAGGAAAGGATAGGGGATAGAATAGGATAGAGGATAGCATAGGATAGAGGATAGGATAGGACAGGATAGAGGATAGGATAGGATAGAGGATAGGATAGGATAGAGCATAGGATACGATAGAGGATAGGATAGTGGATTGGATAGGATAGAGGATAGGATAGTGGATTGGATAGGATAGAGGATAGGATAGGACAGATGATATTATAGGAATGAGGATAGGATATGATAGAGGATAGGATAGGATAGAGGATAGGATAGGATAGAGGATAGGATAGTATAGAGGATAGGATAGGATAGAGGATATGATAGGATAGACGATAGGATACGATAGAGGATAGGATAGGATCGAGGATAGGATAGGACAGATTATACGATAGGATAGGATAGAGAATAGGATAGGATAGAGGATAGGATAGGATAGAGGATAGGATAGGATAGAGGATAGAATATGATAGAGGATAGGATATGATAGAGGATAGGATAGGATAGAGGATAGGATAGGATAGAGGATAGGGTAGGATAGAGGATAGGATAGTATAGAGGATAGGATATAATAGAGGATAGGATAGGATAGAGGATAGAGGATAGAGGATAGAGGATAGAGGATAGAGGATAGAGGATAGGATAGGATAGAGGACAGGATAGGATAGAGGATAGGATAGGATAGAGGATACGATAGGATAGGATAGAGAATAGGATACTATAGAGGATAGGACAGGACAGAGGATAGGATATGATAGAGGATAGGATAGGATAGAAGATAGGATAGGATAGATGATAGGATAGGATAGATGATAGGATGGGATAGAGGATAGGATAAGATAGAGGATAGGATAGGATAGAGGATAGGATAGGATAGAGCATAGGAAAGGATAGAGGATAGGATAGGATAGAGGATAGCATAGGATAGAGGATAGGATAGGACAGGATAGAGGATAGGATAGGATAGAGGATAGGATAGGATAGAGCATAGGATACGATAGAGGATAGGATAGTGGATTGGATAGGATAGAGGATAGGATAGGACAGATGATATTATAGGAATGAGGATAGGATATGGTAGAGGATAGGATATTATAGAGGATAGGATAGGATAGAGGATAGGATAGGATAGAGGATAGGATAGTATAGAGGATAGGATAGGATAGAGGATAGGATAGGATAGAGGATAGGATGCGATAGAGGATACGAAAGGATAGGATAGAGGGTAGGATAGGATACAGGATAGGATAGGATAGAGGGTAGGAGAGGATAGAGGATAGGATATGATAGAGGGTAGGATAGGATAGAGGATAGGATAGGATAGAGGATAGGATAGTATAGAGGATAGGATAAGATAGGGGATATGATAGGATAGACGATAGGATACGATAGAGGATAGGATAGGATCGAGGATAGGATAGGACAGAGGATACGATAGTATAGGATAGAGAATAGGATAGGATAGAGGATAGGATAGGATGGAGGATAGGATAGGATAGAGGATAGAATAGGATAGAGGATAGGATATGATAGAGGATAGGATAGGATAGAGGATAGGATAGGATAGAGGATAGGGTAGGATAGAGGATTGGATAGGATAGAGGATAGGATAGAGAATATGATACGGTAGACGATAGGGGATTGGATCGGATACAGGATAGGAGGCGGTACAGGATAGGATATAATAGGATAGAGAATAGGATAGGATAGAGGATAGGTTAGGATAGAGGATAGGATAGGATAGAGGATAGAATAGGGTAGAGGATAGGTTAGGATAGAGGATAGGATCGGATAGAGGATATGATAGGGGATTGGATAGGATAGAGGATAGGATAGGATACAGGACAGGATAGGATAGAGGATAGGAAAGGATAGAGGATAGGATAGGATAGAGGATAGGATAGGATAGAGGATAGGATAAGATAGAGGATAGGATAGGATAGAGGATTGGATAGGATAGAGGATAGGATAAGATAGAGGATAGGATAGGATAGAGGATTGGATAGGATAGAGAATATGATACGGTAGACGATAGGGGATTGGATCGGATACAGGATAGGAGGCGGTAGAGGATAGGATAGGATAGGATGGAGGATAGATTAGGATAGAGGATAGGTTAGGATAGAGGATAGGATAGGATAGGATAGAGGATAGTATAGGATAGAGGATACGATAGGAATGAGGATAGGATAGAGAATAGGATAGGATAGAGGATAGGGGATTGGATCGGATACAGGATAGGAGACGATAGAGGATAGGATAGGATAGAGGATAGGATAGGATAGAGGATAGGATAGTATAGAGGATAGGATAGGATAGAGGATAGGATAGGATAGAGGATAGGATACGATAGAGGATACGATAGGATAGGATAGAGGGTAGGATAGGATAGAGGATAGGATAGGATAGAGGATAGGATAGGATAGAGGGTACGATAGGATAGGATAGAGAATAGGATAGGATAGAGGATAGGACAGGACAGAGGATAGGATAGGATAGAGGATAGGATAGGATAGAGGATACGATAGGAATGAGGATAGGATAGAGAGTAGGATAGGATAGAGGATAGGGGATTAGATCGGATACAGGATAGGAGAGGATAGAGGATAGGATAGTATAGAGGATAGGATAGGATAGAGGATAGGATAAGGATAGAGGATAGGATAGGATAGAGGATAGGATAGGATAGAGGATAGGATAGAGGATAGGATAGAGGATAGAGGATAGGATAGGATAGAGGATAGGATAGGATAGAGGATAGGATAAGATAGAGGATAGGATAGGATAGAGGATTGGATAGGATAGAGAATATGATACGGTAGACGATAGGGGATTGGATCGGATACAGGAAAGGAGGCGGTAGAGGATAGGATAGGATAGGATGGAGGATAGGTTAGGATAGAGGATAGGTTAGGATAGAGGATAGGATAGGATAGGATAGAGGATAGTATAGGATAGAGGATACGATAGGAATGAGGATAGGATAGAGAATAGGATAGGATAGAGGATAGGGGATTGGATCGGATACAGGATAGGAGACGATAGAGGATAGGATAGGATAGAGGATAGGATAGGATAGAGGATAGGATAGTATAGAGGATAGGATAGGATAGAGGATAGGATAGGATAGAGGATAGGATAGGACAGATGATATTATAGGAATGAGGATAGGATATGATAGAGGATACGATATTATAGAGGATAGGATAGGATAGAGGATAGGATAGGATAGAGGATAGGATAGTATAGAGGATAGGATAGGATAGAGGATAGGATAGGATAGAGGATAGGATGCGATAGAGGATACGATAGGATAGGATAGAGGATAGGATAGGAAAGATGATAGGATAGGATAGAGGATAGGATAAGATAGAGGATAGGATAGGATAGAGGATAGGATAGGGGATTGGATAGGATAGAGGATAGGATAGGATAGAGGATAGGATACGATAGAGGATACGATAGGAATGAGGATAGGATAGAGAATAGGATAGGATAGAGGATAGGGGATTGGATCGGATACAGGATAGGAGACGATAGAGGATAGGATAGTATAGAGGATAGGATAGGATAGAGGATAGGATAGGAGAGAGGATAGGATAGTATAGAGGATAGGATAGGATAGAGGATAGGATAGGATAGAGGATAGGATACGATAGAGGATACGATAGGATAGGATAGAGGATAGGATAGGATAGAGGATAGGATAGGATAGAGGATAGGATAGTATAGAGGATAGGATAGGATAGAGGATAGGATAGGATAGAGGATACGATATTATAGAGGATAGGATAGGATAGAGGATAGGATAGGATAGAGGATAGGATAGTATAGAAGATAGGATAGGATAGAGGATAGGATAGGATAGAGGATAGGATGCGATAGAGGATACGAAAGGATAGGATAGAGGGTAGGATAGGATAGAGGATAGGATAGGATGGAGGATAGGAGAGGATAGAGGATAGGATATGATAGAGGATAGGATAGGATAGAGGATAGGATAGGATAGAGGATAGGATAGTATAGAGGATAGGATAAGATAGAGGATATGATAGGATAGACGATAGGATACGATAGAGGATAGGATAGGATAGAGGATAGGGGATTGGATCGGATACAGGATAGGAGAGGATAGAGGATAGCATAGTATAGAGGATAGGATAGGATAGAGGATAGGATAGGATAGAGGATAGGATACGATAGAGGATACGATAGAATAGGATAGAGGATAGGATAGGATAGAGGATAGGATAGGATAGAGGATAGGATAGGATAGAGGATAGGATATGATAGAGGATAAGATAGGATAGAGGATAAGATAGGATAGAGGATAGGATAGGATAGAGGATAGGATAGGATAGATGATAGGATAGGATAGAGGATAGGATAAGATAGAGGATAGGATAGGATAGATGATATTATAGGAAAGAGGAAAGGATATGATAGAGGATACGATATTGTAGAGGATAGGATAGTATAGAGGATAGGATAGGATAGAGGATAGGATAGTATAGAGGATAGGAAAGGATAGAGGATAGGATAGGATAGAGGATAGCATAGGATAGAGGATAGGATAGGACAGGATAGAGGATAGGATAGGATAGAGGATAGGATAGGATAGAGCATAGGATACGATAGAGGATAGGATAGTGGATTGGATAGGATAGAGGATAGGATAGGACAGATGATATTATAGGAATGAGGATAGGATATGATAGAGGATACGTTATTATAGAGGATAGGATAGGATAGAGGATAGGATAGGATAGAGGATAGGATAGTATAGAGGATAGGATAGGATAGAGGATAGGATAGGATAGAGGATAGGATGCGATAGAGGATACGATAGGATAGGATAGAGGAAAAGATAGGAAAGATGATAGGATAGGATAGAGGATAGGATAAGATAGAGGATAGGATAGGATAGAGGATAGGATAGGGGATTGGATAGGATAGAGGATAGGATAGGATAGAGGATAGGATACGATAGAGGATACGATAGGAATGAGGATAGGATAGAGAATAGGATAGGATAGAGGATAGGGGATTGGATCGGATACAGGATAGGAGACGATAGAGGATAGGATAGTATAGAGGATAGGATAGGATAGGATAGAGGATAGGATAGGATAGAGGATAGGATAGTATAGAGGATAGGATAGGATAGAGGATAGGATAGGATAGAGGATAGGATACGATAGAGGATACGATAGGATAGGATAGAGGATAGGATAGGATAGAGGATAGGATAGGATAGAGGATAGGATAGTATAGAGGATAGGATAGGATAGAGGATAGGATAGGATAGAGGATAGGATAGGCGATTGGATAGGATAGAGGATAGGATAGGACAGATGATATTATAGGATAGAGGATAGGATAGGATAGGATAGAGGATAGGATAGGATAGAGGATAGGATATGAATGAGAATAGGATAGGATAGAGGATAGGATAGAATAGAGGATAGGATAGAGGATAGGATAGGATAGAGGATACGTTAGGATAGGATAGAGGATACGATAGGATAGGATAGAGGATAGGATAGGATAGAGGATTGGATAGGATAGAGGATAGGATATGGTAGAGGATAGGATAGGATAGAGGATAGGATAGGATAGAGGATAGGATAGTATAGAGGATAGGAAATGATAGAGGATATGATAGGATAGACGATAGGATACGATAGAGGATAGGATAGGATCGAGGATAGGATAGGACAGAGGATACGATAGGATAGGATAGAGAATAGGATAGGATAGAGGATAGGATAGGATAGAGGATAGGATAGGATAGAGGATAGGATAAGATAGAGGATAGGATAGGATAGAGGATTGGATAGGATAGAGAATATGATACGGTAGACGATAGGGGATTGGATCGGATACAGGATAGGAGACGATAGAGGATAGGATAGGATAGAGGATAGGATAGGATAGAGGATAGGATAGTATGGAGGATAGGATAGGATAGAGGATAGGATAGGATAGAGGATAGGATACGATAGAGGATACGATAGGATAGGATAGAGGGTAGGATAGGATAGAGGATAGGATAGGATAGAGGATAGGATAGGATAGAGGATACGATAGGATAGGATAGAGAATAGGATAGGATAGAGGATAGGACAGGACAGAGGATAGGATAGGATAGAGGATAGGATAGGATAGAGGATACGATAGGAATGAGGATAGGATAGAGAGTAGGATAGGATAGAGGATAGGGGATTGGATCGGATACAGGATAGGAGAGGATAGAGGATAGGATAGTATAGAGGATAGGACAGGATAGAGGATAGGATAGGATAGAGGATAGGATACGATAGAGGATACGATAGGATAGGATAGAGGATAGGATAGGATAGAGGATAGGATAGGATAGAGGATAGGATAGGGTAGAGGATAGTATAAGATAGAGGATAAGATAGGATAGAGGATAGGATAGGATAGAGGATAGGATAGGATAGAGGATAGGATAAGATAGAGGATAGGATAGGATAGAGGATAGGATAGTATGGAGGATAGGATAGGATAGAGGATAGGATACGATAGAGGATACGATAGGATAGGATAGAGGATAGGATAGGATAGAGGATAGGATAGGATAGAGGATAGGATAGTATAGAGGATAGGATAGGATAGAGGATAGGATAGGATAGAGGATACGATATTATAGAGGATAGGATAGGATAGAGGATAGGATAGGATAGAGGATAGGATAGTATAGAAGATAGGATAGGATAGAGGATAGGATAGGATCGAGGATAGGATGCGATAGAGGATACGAAAGGATAGGATAGAGGGTAGGATAGGATAGAGGATAGGATAGGATGGAGGATAGGAGAGGATAGAGGATAGGATATGATAGAGGATAGGATAGGATAGAGGATAGGATAGGATAGAGGATAGGATAGTATAGAGGATAGGATAAGATAGAGGATATGATAGGATAGACGATAGGATACGATAGAGGATAGGATAGGATAGAGGATAGGGGATTGGATCGGATACAGGATAGGAGAGGATAGAGGATAGCATAGTATAGAGGATAGGATAGGATAGAGGATAGGATAGGATAGAGGATAGGATACGATAGAGGATACGATAGAATAGGATAGAGGATAGGATAGGATAGAGGATAGGATAGGATAGAGGATAGGATAGGATAGAGGATAGGATATGATAGAGGATAAGATAGGATAGAGGATAAGATAGGATAGAGGATAGGATAGGATAGAGGATAGGATAGTATAGAGGATAGGATAGGATAGAGGATAGGATAGGATAGAGGATAGGATAGGCGATTGGATAGGATAGAGGATAGGATAGGACAGATGATATTATAGGATAGAGGATAGGATAGGATAGGATAGAGGATAGGATAGGATAGAGGATAGGATATGAATGAGAATAGGATAGGATAGAGGATAGGATAGAATAGAGGATAGGATAGAGGATAGGATAGGATAGAGGATACGTTAGGATAGGATAGAGGATACGATAGGATAGGATAGAGGATAGGATAGGATAGAGGATTGGATAGGATAGAGGATAGGATATGGTAGAGGATAGGATAGGATAGAGGATAGGATAGGATAGAGGATAGGATAGTATAGAGGATAGGAAATGATAGAGGATATGATAGGATAGACGATAGGATACGATAGAGGATAGGATAGGATCGAGGATAGGATAGGACAGAGGATACGATAGGATAGGATAGAGAATAGGATAGGATAGAGGATAGGATAGGATAGAGGATAGGATAGGATAGAGGATAGGATAAGATAGAGGATAGGATAGGATAGAGGATAGGATAGGATAGAGGATAGGATAAGATAGAGGATAGGATAGGATAGAGGATAGGATAGTATAGAGGATAGGATAGGATAGAGGATAGGATAGGATAGAGGATAGGATGCGATAGAGGATACGATAGGATAGGATAGAGGATAGGATAGGAAAGATGATAGGATAGGATAGAGGATAGGATAAGATAGAGGATAGGATAGGATAGAGGATAGGATAGGGGATTGGATAGGATAGAGGATAGGATAGGATAGAGGATAGGATACGATAGAGGATACGATAGGAATGAGGATAGGATAGAGAATAGGATAGGATAGAGGATAGGGGATTGGATCGGATACAGGATAGGAGACGATAGAGGATAGGATAGTATAGAGGATAGGATAGGATAGAGGATAGGATAGGAGAGAGGATAGGATAGTATAGAGGATAGGATAGGATAGAGGATAGGATAGGATAGAGGATAGGATACGATAGAGGATACGATAGGATAGGATAGAGGATAGGATAGGATAGAGGATAGGATAGGATAGAGGATAGGATAGTATAGAGGATAGGATAGGATAGAGGATAGGATAGGATAGAGGATACGATATTATAGAGGATAGGATAGGATAGAGGATAGGATAGGATAGAGGATAGGATAGTATAGAAGATAGGATAGGATAGAGGATAGGATAGGATAGAGGATAGGATGCGATAGAGGATACGAAAGGATAGGATAGAGGGTAGGATAGGATAGAGGATAGGATAGGATGGAGGATAGGAGAGGATAGAGGATAGGATATGATAGAGGATAGGATAGGATAGAGGATAGGATAGGATAGAGGATAGGATAGTATAGAGGATAGGATAAGATAGAGGATATGATAGGATAGACGATAGGATACGATAGAGGATAGGATAGGATAGAGGATAGGGGATTGGATCGGATACAGGATAGGAGAGGATAGAGGATAGCATAGTATAGAGGATAGGATAGGATAGAGGATAGGATAGGATAGAGGATAGGATACGATAGAGGATACGATAGAATAGGATAGAGGATAGGATAGGATAGAGGATAGGATAGGATAGAGGATAGGATAGGATAGAGGATAGGATATGATAGAGGATAAGATAGGATAGAGGATAAGATAGGATAGAGGATAGGATAGGATAGAGGATAGGATAGTATAGAGGATAGGATAGGATAGAGGATAGGATAGGATAGAGGATAGGATAGGCGATTGGATAGGATAGAGGATAGGATAGGACAGATGATATTATAGGATAGAGGATAGGATAGGATAGGATAGAGGATAGGATAGGATAGAGGATAGGATATGAATGAGAATAGGATAGGATAGAGGATAGGATAGAATAGAGGATAGGATAGAGGATAGGATAGGATAGAGGATACGTTAGGATAGGATAGAGGATACGATAGGATAGGATAGAGGATAGGATAGGATAGAGGATTGGATAGGATAGAGGATAGGATATGGTAGAGGATAGGATAGGATAGAGGATAGGATAGGATAGAGGATAGGATAGTATAGAGGATAGGAAATGATAGAGGATATGATAGGATAGACGATAGGATACGATAGAGGATAGGATAGGATCGAGGATAGGATAGGACAGAGGATACGATAGGATAGGATAGAGAATAGGATAGGATAGAGGATAGGATAGGATAGAGGATAGGATAGGATAGAGGATAGGATAAGATAGAGGATAGGATAGGATAGAGGATTGGATAGGATAGAGAATATGATACGGTAGACGATAGGGGATTGGATCGGATACAGGATAGGAGACGATAGAGGATAGGATAGGATAGAGGATAGGATAGGATAGAGGATAGGATAGTATGGAGGATAGGTTAGGATAGAGGATAGGATAGGATAGAGGATAGGATACGATAGAGGATACGATAGGATAGGATAGAGGGTAGGATAGGATAGAGGATAGGATAGGATAGAGGATAGGATAGGATAGAGGATACGATAGGATAGGATAGAGAATAGGATAGGATAGAGGATAGGACAGGACAGAGGATAGGATAGGATAGAGGATAGGATAGGATAGAGGATACGATAGGAATGAGGATAGGATAGAGAGTAGGATAGGATAGAGGATAGGGGATTGGATCGGATACAGGATAGGAGAGGATAGAGGATAGGATAGTATAGAGGATAGGATAGGATAGAGGATAGGATAGGATAGAGGATAGGATACGATAGAGGATACGATAGGATAGGATAGAGGATAGGATAGGATAGAGGATAGGATAGGATAGAGGATAGGATAGGGTAGAGGATAGTATAAGATAGAGGATAAGATAGGATAGAGGATAGGATAGGATAGAGGATAGGATATGATAGATGATAGGATATGATAGAGGATAGGATAGGATAGAAGATAGGATCGGATAGAGGATAGGATAGAGGATTTGATAGGATAGAGGATAGGATAAGATAGAGGATAGGATATGATAGAGGATAGGATAGCATAGAGGATAGGATAGGATAGAGGATAGGATAGGATAGAGGGTAGGATAGGATAGAGGATAGGATAGGATAGAGGATAGGAGAGGATAGAGGATAGGATATGATAGAGGATAGGATAGGATAGAGGATAGGATAGGATAGAGGATAGGATAGTATAGAGGATAGGATAGGATAGAGGATAGGATAGGATAGAGGATAGGATAGTATAGAGGATAGGATAGGATATAGGATAGGATAAGATAGAGGATAGGATACGATAGAGGATACGATAGGATAGGATAGAGGGTAGGATAGGATAGAGGATAGGATAGGATAGAGGATAGGATAGGATAGAGGATAGGACAGGACAGAGGATAGGATAGGATAGAGGATAGGATAGGATAGTGGATACGATAGGAATGAGGATAGGATAGAGAATAGGATAGGATAGAGGATAGGGGATTGGATCGGATACAGGATAGGAGAGGATAGAGGATAGGATAGTATAGAGGATAGGATACGATAGATGATAGGATAGGATAGAGGATAGGATACGATAGAGGATACGATAGGATAGGATAGAGTATAGGATAGGATAGAGGATAGGATAGGATAGGATAGAGGATAGGATATGATAGAGGATAGGATAGGATAGAAGATAGGATAGGATAGATGATAGGATAGGATAGAGGATAGGATAAGATAGAGGATAAGATAGGATAGAGGATAGGATAGGATAGAGGATAGGATATGATAGACGATAAGGTAGGATAGAGGATAGGATAGGATAGAGGATAAGATAGGATAGATGATAGGATAGGATAGATGATATTATAGGAAAGAGGAAAGGATATGATAGAGGATACGATATTGTAGAGGATAGGATAGTATAGAGGATAGGATAGGATAGAGGATAGGATAGGATAGAGGATAGGATAGGATAGAAGATAGGATAGGATAGATGATAGGATAGGATAGAGGATAGGATAAGATAGAGGATAAGATAGGATAGAGGATAGGATAGGATAGAGGATAGGATATGATAGAGGATAGGATAGGATAGAAGATAGGATCGGATAGAGGATAGGATAGGATAGAGGATAGGGTAGAATAGAGGATAGGATAGGATAGAGGATAGGATAGGGTAGAGGATAGGATAGGATAGAGGATAGGATAGGGTAGAGGATAGGATAGGATAGAGGATAGGATAGGTTAGAGGATAGGATAAGATAGAGGATAGGATAGGATAGAGGATAGGATGGGGGATTGGATAGGATAGAGGATAGGATGGGATAGAGGATAGGATACGATAGAGGATACGATAGGATAGGATAGAGGATAGGATAGGATAGAGGATAGGATAGGATAGAGGATAGGATAGGATAGAGGATAGGATAGGATAGAGGATAGGATAGGATAGAGGATAGGATAAGATAGAGGATAGGATAGGATAGAGGATAGGATAGGATAGAGGATAGGATAGGGTAGAGGATAGGATAGGATAGAGGATAGGATAGGATAGAGGATAGGATAAGATAGAGGATAGGATAGGATAGAGGATAGGATAGGGGATTGGATAGGATAGAGGATAGGATGGGATAGAGGATAGGATACGATAGAGGATACGATAGGATAGGATAGAGGATAGGATAGGATAGAGGATAGGATAGGATAGAGGATAGGATAGGATAGGGGATAGGATATGATAGTGGATCGGATACGATAGAGGATTGGATAGGATAGAGAATATCATACGGTAGACGATAGGGGATTGGATCGGATACAGGATAGGAGGCGGTAGAGGATAGGATAGGATAGGATGGAGAATAGGATAGGATAGAGGATAGGTTAGGATAGAGGATAGGATAGGATAGGATAGAGGATAGGATAGGATAGAGGATAGGATAGGATACAGGATACGATAGGAATGAGGATAGGATAGAGAATAGGATAGGATAGAGGATAGGGGATTGGATCGGATACAGGATAGGAGACGATAGAGGATAGGATAGTATAGAGGATAGGATAGGATAGAGGATAGGATAGGATAGAGGATAGGATAGTATAGAGGATAGGATAGGATAGAGGATAGGATAGGATAGAGGATAGGATACGATAGAGGATACGATAGGATAGGATAGAGGGTAGGATAGGATAGAGGATAGGATAGGATAGAGGATAGGATAGGATAGAGGATACGATAGGATAGGATAGAGAATAGGATAGGATAGAGGATAGGACAGGACAGAGGATAGGATAGGATAGAGGATAGGATAGGATAGATGATATTATAGGAAAGAGGAAAGGATATGATAGAGGATACGATATTATAGAGGATAGGATAGGACAGAGGATTGGATAGGATAGAGGATAGGATAGGGAATATGATACGGTAGACGATAGGGGATTGGATCGGATACAGGATAGGAGGCGTTACAGGATAGGATATAATAGGATAGAGAATAGGATAGGATAGAGGATAGGTTATGATAGAGGATAGGATAGGATAGAGGATAGAATACGGTCGAGGATAGGTTAGGATAGAGGATAGGATCGGATAGAGGATATGATAAGATAGAGGATATGATAGGATAGACGATAGGATAGGATAGAGGATAGGATAGGATAGATGATAGGAAAGGATAGAGGATAGGATAGAGGATAGCATAGGATAGAGGATAGGATAGGATAGGATAGAGGATAGGATAGGATAGGATAGAGGATAGGATAGGATAGAGCATAGGATACGATAGAGGATAGGATAGGGGATTGGATAGGATAGAGGATCGGATAGGACAGATGATATTATAGGAATGAGGATAGGATATGATAGAGGATACGATATTATAGAGGATAGGATAGGATAGAGGATAGGATAGGATAGAGGATAGGATAGTATAGAGGATAGGATAGGATAGAGGATAGGATGCGATAGAGGATACGAAAGGATAGGATAGAGGGTAGGATAGGATAGAGGATAGGATAGGATAGAGGATAGGAGAGGATAGAGGATAGGATATGATAGAGGATAGGATAGGATAGAGGATAGGATAGGATAGAGGATAGGATAGTATAGAGGATAGGATAAGATAGAGGATATGATAGGATAGACGATAGGATACGATAGAGGATAGGATAGGATCGAGGATAGGATAGGACAGAGGATACGATAGGATAGGATAGAGAATAGGATAGGATAGAGGATAGGATAGGATAGAGGATAGGATAGGATAGAGGATAGAATAGGATAGAGGATAGGATACGATAGAGGATACGAAAGGATAGGATAGAGGGTAGGATAGGATAGAGGATAGGATAGGATAGAGGATAGGATATGATAGAGAATAGGATAGGATAGAGGATAGGATAGGATAGAGGATAGGATAGAGGATAGGATAGGATAGAGGATACGTTAGGATAGGATAGAGGATACGATAGGATAGGATAGAGGATAGGATAGGATAGAGGATAGGATAGTATAGCGGATAGGATATGATAGAGGATAGGATAGGATCGAGGATAGGATAGGACAGAGGATACGATAGGATAGGGTAGAGAATAGGATAGGATAGATGATATTATAGGAAAGAGGATAGGATATGATAGAGGATTGGATAGGATAGAGGATTGGATAGGATAGAGAATATGATACTGTAGACGATAGGGGATTGGATCGGATACAGGATAGGAGACGGTAGAGGATAGGATAGGATAGAGGATAGGATAGGATAGAGGATAGGATAGGATAGAGGATAGGATAGGATCGAGGATAGGATAGGATAGAGGATAGGATAGGATAGAGGATAGGATAGGATAGAGGATAGGATAGGATAGAGGATAGGATAGGATAAAGCATAGGATAGGATAGAGGATAGGATAGGATAGATTATAGGAAAGGATAGAGGATAGGATAGAGGATAGCATAGGATAGATGATAGGATAGGATAGGATAGAGGATAGGATAGGATAGGATAGGATAGAGGATAGGATAGAGGATAGGATAGGATAGAGGATAGGATACGATAGAGGATACGAAAGGATAGGATAGAGGGTAGGATAGGATAGAGGATAGGATAGGATAGAGGATAGGAAAGGATAGAGGATAGGATATGATAGAGAATAGGATAGGATAGAGGATAGGATAGGATAGAGGATAGGATAGAGGAAAGGATAGGATAGAGGATACGTTAGGATATGATAGAGGATACGATAGGATAGGATAGAGGATAGGATAGGATTGAGGATTGGATAGGATAGAGGATAGGATATGATAGAGGATAGGATATGATAGAGGATAGGATAGGATAGAGGATAGGATAGGATAGATGATAGGATAGGATAGAGGGTAGGATATGATAGAGGATAGGATATGATAGAGGATAGGATAGGATAGAGGATAGGATCGGATAGAGGATAGGATAGGGGATTGGATAGAATAAAGGATAGGATAGGATAGAGGATAGAATAGGATAGAGGATAGGATAGTATAGAGGATAGGATATAATAGAGGATAGGATAGGATAGAGGATAGGATACTATAGGGGATACGATAGGATATGATTGAGGATAGGATAGGATAGAGGATAGGATAGGATTGAGGATAGGATAGGATAGAGGATAGGATAGGATAGAGGATAGGATAGGATTGAGGATATCATAGGGGATTGGATAGGATAGATGATAGGAGACGATAGAGGATAGGATAGGATAGAGGATAGGATAGGATAGAGGATAGGATATGATAGAGGATATGATGGGATAGATGATATTATAGGAAAGACGAAAGGATATGATAGATGATACGATATTATAGAGGATAGGATAGGACAGAGGATTGGATAGGATAGAGGATAGGATAGAGAATATGATACGGTAGACGATAGGGGATTGGATCGTATACAGGATAGGAGGCGGTACAGGATAGGATATAATAGGATAGAGAATAGGATAGGATAGAGGATAGGTTAGGATAGAGGATAGGATAGGATAGAGGATAGAATAGGGTAGAGGATAGGATACGATAGAGGATAGGATATGATAGAGGATAGGGTAGGATAGAAGATAGGACCGGATAGAGGATAGGATAGAGGATTGGATTGGATAGAGGATAGGATAAGATAGAGGATAGGATAGGATAGAGGATAGGATAGGATAGAGGATAGGATAGGATAGAGGATAGGATAGGATAGAGGATAGGATTGGATAGAGGATATCATAGGGGATTGGATAGGATAGATGATAGGAGACGATAGAGGATAGGATAATATAGAGGATAGGATAGGATAGATGATATTATAGGAAAGAGGAAAGGATATGATAGAGGATACGATATTATAGAGGATAGGATAGGTCAGAGGATTGGATAGGATAGAGGATAGGATAGAGAATATAATACGGTAGACGATAGGGGATTGGATCGGATACAGGATAGGAGGCGGTACAGGATAGGATATAATAGGATAGAGAATAGGATAGGATAGAGGATAGGATAGGATAGAGGATAGGATAGGATAGATGATAGGATATGATAGAGGATAGGATAGCATAGAGGATCGGATAGGATAGAGGATAGGATAGGATAGAGGATAGTATAGGATAGAGGATAGGATAGGATAGAGGATAGGAAAGGATAGAGGATAGGATAGGATAGAGGATAGGATAGGATAGAGGATAGGATAAGATAGAGGATAGGATAGGATAGAGGATAGGATAGGATAGAGGATAGGATAGGATAGAGGATAGGATAGGGTAGAGGATAGGATAGGATAGAGGATAGGATAGGATAGATGATAGGATAGGTTAGAGGATAGGATAAGATAGAGGATAGGATAGGATAGAGGATAGGATAGGGGATTGGATAGGATAGGATAGAGGATACGATAGGAATGAGGATAGGATAGAGAATAGTATAGGATAGAGGATAGGGGATTGGATCGGATACAGGATAGGAGAGGATAGAGGATAGGATAGTATAGAGGATAGGATAGGATAGAGGATAGGATAGGATAGAGGATAGGATACGATAGAGGATACGATAGAATAGGATAGAGGATAGGATAGGATAGAGGATAGGATAGGGTAGAGGATAGGATAGGATAGAGGATAGGATAGGATAGATGATAGGATAGGTTAGAGGATAGGATAAGATAGAGGAGAGGATAGGATAGAGGATAGGATAGGGGATTGGATAGGATAGGATAGAGGGTACGATAGGAATGAGGATAGGATAGAGAATAGTATAGGATAGAGGATAGGGGATTGGATCGGATACAGGATAGGAGAGGATAGAGGATAGGATAGTATAGAGGATAGGATAGGATAGAGGATAGGATAGGTTAGAGGATAGGATACGATAGAGGATACGATAGGATAGGATAGAGGATAGGATAGGATAGAGGATAGGATAGGATAGAGGATAGGATAGGATAGAGGATAGGATAGGATAGAGGATAGGATAGGATAGAGGATAGGATAGGATAGAGGATAGGATATGATAGAGGATAGGATAGGATAGAAGATAGGATAGGATAGATGATAGGATAGGATAGAGGATAGGATAAGATAGAGGATAAGATAGGATAGAGGATAGGATAGGATAGAGGATAGGATATGATAGAGGATAGGATAGGATAGAGGATAGGATAGGATAGAGGATAGGATAGGATAGAGGATAGGATATGATAGAGGATAGGATAGGATAGAGGATAGGATAGGATAGAGGATAGGATAGGATAGAGGATAGGATAGGATAGAGGATAGGATAGGATAGAGGATAGGTTAGGATAGAGGATAGGATAGGATAGAGAATAGAATAGGGTAGAGGGTAGGTTAGTATAGAGGATAGGATCGGATAGAGGATATGATAGGGGATTGGATAGGATAGAGGATAGGATAGAGAATATGATACGGTAGACGATAGGGGATTGGATCGTATACAGGATAGGAGGCGGTACAGGATAGGATATAATAGGATAGAGAATAGGATAGGATAGAGGATAGGTTAGGATAGAGGATAGGATAGGATAGAGGATAGAATAGGGTAGAGGATAGGATACGATAGAGGATAGGATATGATAGAGGATAGGGTAGGATAGAAGATAGGACCGGATAGAGGATAGGATAGAGGATTGGATTGGATAGAGGATAGGATAAGATAGAGGATAGGATAGGATAGAGGATAGGATAGGATAGAGGATAGGATAGGATAGAGGATAGGATAGGATAGAGGATAGGATTGGATAGAGGATATCATAGGGGATTGGATAGGATAGATGATAGGAGACGATAGAGGATAGGATAATATAGAGGATAGGATAGGATAGATGATATTATAGGAAAGAGGAAAGGATATGATAGAGGATACGATATTATAGAGGATAGGATAGGACAGAGGATTGGATAGGATAGAGGATAGGATAGAGAATATAATACGGTAGACGATAGGGGATTGGATCGGATACAGGATAGGAGGCGGTACAGGATAGGATATAATAGGATAGAGAATAGGATAGGATAGAGGATAGGATAGGATAGAGGATAGGATAGGATAGATGATAGGATATGATAGAGGATAGGATAGCATAGAGGATCGGATAGGATAGAGGATAGGATAGGATAGAGGATAGTATAGGATAGAGGATAGGATAGGATAGAGGATAGGAAAGGATAGAGGATAGGATAGGATAGAGGATAGGATAGGATAGAGGATAGGATAAGATAGAGGATAGGATAGGATAGAGGATAGGATAGGATAGAGGATAGGATAGGATAGAGGATAGGATAGGGTAGAGGATAGGATAGGATAGAGGATAGGATAGGATAGATGATAGGATAGGTTAGAGGATAGGATAAGATAGAGGATAGGATAGGATAGAGGATAGGATAGGGGATTGGATAGGATAGGATAGAGGATACGATAGGAATGAGGATAGGATAGAGAATAGTATAGGATAGAGGATAGGGGATTGGATCGGATACAGGATAGGAGAGGATAGAGGATAGGATAGTATAGAGGATAGGATAGGATAGAGGATAGGATAGGATAGAGGATAGGATACGATAGAGGATACGATAGAATAGGATAGAGGATAGGATAGGATAGAGGATAGGATAGGGTAGAGGATAGGATAGGATAGAGGATAGGATAGGATAGATGATAGGATAGGTTAGAGGATAGGATAAGATAGAGGAGAGGATAGGATAGAGGATAGGATAGGGGATTGGATAGGATAGGATAGAGGGTACGATAGGAATGAGGATAGGATAGAGAATAGTATAGGATAGAGGATAGGGGATTGGATCGGATACAGGATAGGAGAGGATAGAGGATAGGATAGTATAGAGGATAGGATAGGATAGAGGATAGGATAGGTTAGAGGATAGGATACGATAGAGGATACGATAGGATAGGATAGAGGATAGGATAGGATAGAGGATAGGATAGGATAGAGGATAGGATAGGATAGAGGATAGGATAGGATAGAGGATAGGATAGGATAGAGGATAGGATAGGATAGAGGATAGGATATGATAGAGGATAGGATAGGATAGAAGATAGGATAGGATAGATGATAGGATAGGATAGAGGATAGGATAAGATAGAGGATAAGATAGGATAGAGGATAGGATAGGATAGAGGATAGGATATGATAGAGGATAGGATAGGATAGAGGATAGGATAGGATAGAGGATAGGATAGGATAGAGGATAGGATATGATAGAGGATAGGATAGGATAGAGGATAGGATAGGATAGAGGATAGGATAGGATAGAGGATAGGATAGGATAGAGGATAGGATAGGATAGAGGATAGGTTAGGATAGAGGATAGGATAGGATAGAGAATAGAATAGGGTAGAGGGTAGGTTAGTATAGAGGATAGGATCGGATAGAGGATATGATAGGGGATTGGATAGGATAGAGGATAGGATAGGATACAGGATAGGATAGGATAGAGGATAGGAAAGGATAGAGGATAGGATAGGATAGAGGATAGGATAGGATAGAGGATAGGATAAGATAGAGGATAGGTAGGATAGAGGATAGGATAGGATAGAGGATAGGATAGGGTAGAGGATAGGATAGGATAGAGGATAGGATAGGATAGATGATAGGATAGGATAGAGGATAGGATAAGATAGAGGATAGGATAGGATAGAGGATAGGATAGGGGATTGGATAGGATAGAGGATAGGATAGAGGATAGGATAGGATTGAGGATAGGATAGGATAGAGGATAGGATTGGATAGAGGATATCATAGGGGATTGGATAGGATAGATGATAGGAGACGATAGAGGATAGGATAGGATAGAGGATAGGATAGGATAGATGATATTATAGGAAAGAGGAAAGAATATGATAGAGGATACGATATTATAGAGGATAGGATAGGATAGATGATATTATAGGAAAGAGGAAAGGATATGATAGAGGATACGATATTATAGAGGATAGGATAGGACAGAGGATTGGATAGGATAGAGGATAGGATAGAGCATATGATACGGTAGACGATAGGGGATTGGATCGGATACAGGATAGCAGGCGGTACAGGATAGGATATAATAGGATAGAGAATAGGATACGATAGAGGATAGGTTAGGATAGAGGATAGGATAGGATAGAGGATAGAATAGGGTAGAGGATAGGTTAGGATAGAGGATAGGATCGGATAGAGGATATGATAGGGGATTGGACAGGATAGAGGATAGGATAGGATACAGGATAGGATAGGATAGAGGATATTAAAGGATAGAGGATAGGATAGGATAGAGGATAGGATAGGATAGAGGATAGGATAAGATAGAGGATAGGTAGGATAGAGGATAGGATAGGATAGAGGATAGGATAGGGTAGAGGATAGGATAGGATAGAGGATAGGATAGGATAGATGATAGGATAGGATAGAGGATGGGATAAGAGAGAGGATAGGATAGGATAGAGGATAGGATAGGGGATTGGATAGGATAGAGGATAGGATAGGATAGAGGATAGGATAGGATAGAGGATAGGATACGATAGAGGATACGATAGGATAAGATAGAGGATACGATAGGATAAGATAGAGGATAGGATACGATAGAGGATACGATAGGATAGGATAGAGGATAGGATAGGATAGAGGATAGGATAGGATAGAGGATAGGATAGGATAGAGGATAGGATAGGATAGAGGATAGGATAGGATAGAAGATAGGATAGGATAGAGGATAGGATAGGATAGAGGATAGGATAGGATAGAGGATAGGATATGATAGTGGATCGGATAGGATAGAGGATAGGATAGGATAGATGATAGGATAGGATAAGATAGAGGATAGGATACGATAGAGGATACGATAGGATAGGATAGAGGATAGGATAGGATAGAGGATAGGATAGGATAGAAGATAGGATAGGATAGAGGATAGGATAGGATAGAGGATAGGATAGGATAGAGGATAGGATAGGATAGATGATAGGATAGGATAGAGGATAGGATAAGATAGAGGATAGGATAGGATAGAGGATAGGATAGGGGATTGGATAGGATAGAGGATAGGATAGGATAGAGGATAGGATAGGATAGAGGATAGGATACGATAGAGGATACGATAGGATAAGATAGAGGATAGGATACGATAGAGGATACGATAGGATAGGATAGAGGATAGGATAGGATAGAGGATAGGATAGGATAGAAGATAGGATAGGATAGAGGATAGGATAGGATAGAGGATAGGATAGGATAGAGGATAGGATATGATAGTGGATCGGATAGGATAGAGGATAGGATAGGATAGATGACAGGATAGGTTAGAGGATAGGATAAGATAGAGGATAGGATAGGATAGAAGATAGGATTGGATAGATGATATTATAGGAAAGAGGAAAGGATATGATAGAGGATACGATATTATAGAGGATAGGGTAGGACAGAGGATTGGATAGGATAGAGGATAGGATAGAGAATATGATACGGTAGACGATAGGGGATTGGATCGGATACAGGATAGGAGGCGGTACAGGATAGGATATAATAGGATGGAGAATAGGATAGGATAGAGGATAGGTTAGGATAGAGGATAGGATAGGATAGAGGATAGAATAGGGTAGAGGATAGGTTAGGTTAGAGGATAGGATGCGATAGAGGATCCGAAAGGATAAGATAGAGGATAGGATACGATAGAGGATACGATAGAATAGGATAGAGGATAGGATAGGATAGAGGATAGGATAGGATAGAGGATAGGATAGGATAGAGGATAGGATATGATAGAGGATAGGATAGGATAGAAGATAGGATAGGATAGATGATAGGATAGGATAGAGGATAGGATAGGATAGAGGATAGGGTAGGACAGAGGATTGGATAGGATAGAGGATAGGATAGAGAATATGATACGGTAGTCGATAGGGGATTGGATCGGATACAGGATAGGAGGCGGTACAGGATAGGATATAATAGGATAGAGAATAGGATAGGATACAGGATAGGTTAGGATAGAGGATAGGATAGGATAGAGGATAGAATAGGGTAGAGGATAGGTTAGGATAGAGGATAGGATGCGATAGAGGATCCGAAAGGATAAGATAGAGGATAGGATACGATAGAGGATACGATAGGATAGGATAGAGGATAGGATAGGATAGAGGATAGGATAAGATAGAGGATAGGATATGATAGTGGATCGGATAGGATAGAGGATTGGATAGGATAGAGAATATGATAGGGTAGACGATAGGGGATTGGATCGGATACAGGATAGGTGGCGGTAGAGGATAGGATAGGATAGGATGGAGAATAGGATAGGATAGAGGATAGGTAAGGATAGAGGATAGGATAGGATAGGATAGAGGATAGGATAGGATAGAGGATAGGATAGGATAGAGGATAGGGTAGGATAGAGGATAGGATAGGATAGAGCATAGGATAGGGGATTGGATAGGATAGAGGATAGGATAGGACAGATGATATTATAGGAATGAGGATGGGATATGATAGAGGATACGATATTATAGAGGATAGGATAGGATAGGGGATAGGATAGGATAGAGGATAGGATAGGATAGAGGATAGGATAGGATAGAGGATAGGATAGTATAGAGGATAGGATAGGATAGAGGATAGGATAGGATAGAGGATAGGATCGGATAGAGGATAGGATAGGATAGAGCATACGATATTATAGAGGATAGGATATGATAGAGGATAGGATAGGATAGAGGATAGGATAGTATAGAGGATAGGATAGGATAGCGGATAGGATAGGATAGAGGATAGGATGCGATAGAGGATCCGAAAGGATAGGATAGAGGGTAGGTTAGGATAAAGGATAGGATAGGATAGAGGATAGGATAGGATAGAGGATAGGATAGGATAGAGGATAGGCTGGTATAGATGATAGGATAAGATAGAGGATATGATAGGATAGACGATAGGATACGATAGAGGATAGGATAGGATCGAGGATAGGATAGGACAGAGGATACGATAGGATAAGATAGAGGATAGGATACGATAGAGGATACGATAGGATAGGATAGAGGATAGGATAGGATAGAGGATAGGATAGGATAGAAGATAGGATAGGATAGAGGATAGGATAGGATAGAGGATAGGATAGGATAGAGGATAGGATATGATAGTGGATCGGATAGGATAGAGGATAGGATAGGATAGATGATAGGATAGGATAAGATAGAGGATAGGATACGATAGAGGATACGATAGGATAGGATAGAGGATAGGATAGGATAGAGGATAGGATAGGATAGAAGATAGGATAGGATAGAGGATAGGATAGGATAGAGGATAGGATAGGATAGAGGATAGGATAGGATAGATGATAGGATAGGATAGAGGATAGGATAAGATAGAGGATAGGATAGGATAGAGGATAGGATAGGGGATTGGATAGGATAGAGGATAGGATAGGATAGAGGATAGGATAGGATAGAGGATAGGATACGATAGAGGATACGATAGGATAAGATAGAGGATAGGATACGATAGAGGATACGATAGGATAGGATAGAGGATAGGATAGGATAGAGGATAGGATAGGATAGAGGATAGGATAGGATAGAAGATAGGATAGGATAGAGGATAGGATAGGATAGAGGATAGGATAGGATAGAGGATAGGATAGGGGATTGGATAGGATAGAGGATAGGATAGGATAGAGGATAGGATAGGATAGAGGATAGGATACGATAGAGGATACGATAGGATAAGATAGAGGATAGGATACGATAGAGGATACGATAGGATAGGATAGAGGATAGGATAGGATAGAGGATAGGATAGGATAGAAGATAGGATAGGATAGAGGATAGGATAGGATAGAGGATAGGATAGGATAGAGGATAGGATATGATAGTGGATCGGATAGGATAGAGGATAGGATAGGATAGATGATAGGATAGGTTAGAGGATAGGATAAGATAGAGGATAGGATAGGATAGAAGATAGGATTGGATAGATGATATTATAGGAAAGAGGAAAGGATATGATAGAGGATACGATATTATAGAGGATAGGGTAGGACAGAGGATTGGATAGGATAGAGGATAGGATAGAGAATATGATACGGTAGACGATAGGGGATTGGATCGGATACAGGATAGGAGGCGGTACAGGATAGGATATAATAGGATGGAGAATAGGATAGGATAGAGGATAGGTTAGGATAGAGGATAGGATAGGATAGAGGATAGAATAGGGTAGAGGATAGGTTAGGTTAGAGGATAGGATGCGATAGAGGATCCGAAAGGATAAGATAGAGGATAGGATACGATAGAGGATACGATAGAATAGGATAGAGGATAGGATAGGATAGAGGATAGGATAGGATAGAGGATAGGATAGGATAGAGGATAGGATATGATAGAGGATAGGATAGGATAGAAGATAGGATAGGATAGATGATAGGATAGGATAGAGGATAGGATAGGATAGAGGATAGGATATGATAGAGGATAAGATAGGATAGAGGATAAGATAGGATAGAGGATAGGATAGGATAGAGGATAGGGTAGGATAGATGATAGGATAGGATAGAGGATAGGATAAGATAGAGGATAGGATAGGATAGATGATATTATAGGAAAGAGGAAAGGATATGATAGAGGATACGATATTGTAGAGGATAGGATAGTATAGAGGATAGGATAGGATAGAGGATAGGATAGGAAAGAGGATAGGAAAGGATAGAGGATAGGATAGGATAGAGGATAGCATAGGATAGAGGATAGGATAGGAGAGGATAGAGGATAGGATAGGATAGGGGATAGGATAGGATAGAGCATAGGATACGATAGAGGATAGGATAGTGGATTGGATAGGATAGAGGATAGGATAGGGCAGATGATATTATAGGAATGAGGATAGGATATGATAGAGGATACGATATTATAGAGGATAGGATAGGATAGAGGATAGGATAGGATAGAGGGTAGGATAGGATAGAGGATAGGATAGGATGGAGGATAGGATAGGATAGAGGATAGCATAGGATAGAGGATAGGATAGGACAGGATAGAGGATAGGATAGGATAGAGGATAGGATAGGATAGAGCATAGGATACGATAGAGGATAGGATAGTGGATTGGATAGGATAGAGGATAGGATAGGGCAGATGATATTATAGGAATGAGGATAGGATATGGTAGAGGATACGATATTATAGAGGATAGGATAGGATAGAGGATAGGATAGGATAGAGGATAGGATAGTATAGAGGATAGGATAGGATAGAGGATAGGATAGGATAGAGGATAGGATGCGATAGAGGATACGAAAGGATAGGATAGAGGGTAGGATAGGATAGAGGATAGGATAAGATAGAGGATATGATAGGATAGACGATAGGATACGATAGAGGATAGGATAGGATCGAGGATAGGATAGGACAGAGGATACGATAGGATAGGATAGAGAATAGGATAGGATAGAGCATAGGATAGGATAGAGGATAGGATAGGATAGAGGATAGAATAGGATAGAGGATAGTATATGATAGAGGATAGGATAGGATAGAGGATAGGATAGGATAGAGGATAGGGTAGGATAGAGGATAGGATAGTATAGAGGATAGGATATAATAGAGGAAAGGATAGGATAGAGGATAGGATACGATAAAGAATACGATAGGATAGGATAGAGGGTAGTATAGGATAGGGGATAGGATAGGATAGAGGATAGGATAGGATAGAGGATAGGATAGGATAGAGGATAGGATAGGGTAGAGGATAGGATAGGATAGAGGATAGGATAGGATAGATGATAGGATAGGATAGAGGACAGGATAAGATAGAGGATAGGATAGGATAGAGGATAGGATAGGATAGAGGATAGGATAGGATAGAGGATAGGATAGGATAGAGGATAGGATAGGATAGAGGATAGGATAGGATAGAGGATTGGATAGGATAGAGGATAGAGGATAGGATAGGATAGAGGATAGGATAGGATAGAGGATAGGATAGGATAGAGGATAGGATAGGATAGAGGATAGGATAGGATAGAGGATAGGATAGGATAGAGGATAGAATAGGATAGAGGATAGGATAGGATAGAGGATAGGATAGGATAGAGGATAGGATAGGATAGAGGATAGGATAGGATAGAGGATAGGATATGATAGTGGATCGGATAGGATAGAGGATTGGATAGGATAGAGAATATGATACGGTAGACGATAGGGGATTGGATCGGATACAGGATAGGAGGCGGTAGAGGATAGGATAGGATAGAATGGAGAATAGGATAGGATAGAGGATAGGTTAGGATAGAGGATAGGATAGGATAGGATAGAGGATAGGATAGGAATGAGGATAGGATAGAGAATAGGATAGGATAGAGGATAGGGGATTGGATCGGATACAGGATAGGAGACGATAGAGGATAGGATAGTATAGAGGATAGGATAGGATAGAGGATAGGATACGATAGAGGATACGATAGGATAGGATAGAGGGTAGGATAGGATAGAGGATAGGATAGGATAGAGGATAGGATAAGATAGAGGATAGGATAGGATAGAGGATAGGATAGGATAGAGGATAGGATAGGATAGAGGATAGGATAGGATAGAGGATAGGATAGGATAGAGGATAGGATAGGATAGAGGATTGGATAGGATAGAGGATAGAGGATAGGATAGGATAGAGGATAGGATAGGATAGAGGATAGGATAGGATAGAGGATAGGATAGGATAGAGGATAGGATAGGATAGAGGATAGGATAGGATAGAGGATAGAATAGGATAGAGGATAGGATAGGATAGAGGATAGGATAGGATAGAGGATAGGATAGGATAGAGGATAGGATAGGATAGAGGATAGGATATGATAGTGGATCGGATAGGATAGAGGATTGGATAGGATAGAGAATATGATACGGTAGACGATAGGGGATTGGATCGGATACAGGATAGGAGGCGGTAGAGGATAGGATAGGATAGAATGGAGAATAGGATAGGATAGAGGATAGGTTAGGATAGAGGATAGGATAGGATAGGATAGAGGATAGGATAGGAATGAGGATAGGATAGAGAATAGGATAGGATAGAGGATAGGGGATTGGATCGGATACAGGATAGGAGACGATAGAGGATAGGATAGTATAGAGGATAGGATAGGATAGAGGATAGGATACGATAGAGGATACGATAGGATAGGATAGAGGGTAGGATAGGATAGAGGATAGGATAGGATAGAGGATAGGATAGGATAGAGGATACGATAGGATAGGATAGAGAATAGGATAGGGTAGAGGATAGGACAGGACAGAGGATAGGATAGGATAGAGGATAGGATAGGATAGAGGATACGATAGGAATGAGGATAGGATAGAGAATAGGATAGGATAGAGGATAGGGGATTGGATCGGATACAGGATAGGAGAGGATAGAGGATAGCATAGTATAGAGGATAGGATAGGATAGAGGATAGGATAGGATAAAGGATAGGATACGATAGAGGATACGATAGGATAGGATAGAGGATAGGATAGGATAGAGGATAGGATAGGATAGAGGATAGGATAGGATAGAGGATAGGATAGGATAGAGGATAGGATATGATAGAGGATAGGATAGGATAGAAGATAGGATAGGATAGATGATAGGATAGGATAGAGGATAGGATAGGATAGAGGATAGGATATGATAGAGGATAAGATAGGATAGAGGATAGGATAGGATAGAGGATAGTATAGGATAGATGATAGGATAGGATAGAGGATAGGATAAGATAGAGGATAGGATAGGATAGATGATATTATAGGTAAGAGGAAAGGATATGATAGAGGATACGATATTGTAGAGGATAGGATAGTATAGAGGATAGGATAGGATAGATTATAGGATAGGATAGAGGATAGGATAGGATAGAGGATAGGATATGATAGAGGATAGGATAGGATAGAAGATAGGATAGGATAGATGATAGGATATAATAGAGGATAGGATAAGATAGAGGATAAGATAGGATAGAGGATAGGATAGGATAGAGGATAGGATATGATAGAGGATAGGATAGGATAGAAGATAGGATCGGATAGAGGATAGGATAGAGGATTGGATAGGATAGAGGATAGGATAAGATAGAGGATAGGATAGGATAGAGGATAGGATAGGATAGGATAGAGGATAGGATAGGATAGAGGATACGATAGGATAGGATAGAGGATAGGATAGGATAGAGGATATGATAGGACAGAGGATACGATAGGATAGGATAGAGAATAGGATAGGATAGAGGATAGGATAGGATAGAGGATAGGATAGGATAGAGGATAGCATAGGATAGAGGATAGAATAGGATAGGATAGAGGATAGGATAGGATAGAGGATATGATAGGACAGAGGATACGATAGGATAGGATAGAGAATAGGATAGGATAGAGGATAGGATAGGATAGAGGATAGGATAGGATAGAGGATAGCATAGGATAGAGGATAGAATAGGATAGGATAGAGGATAGTATAGGATAGAGGATAGGATACGATAGAGCATAGGATACGATAGAGGATAGGATAGGCGATTGGATAGGATAGAGGATAGGATAGGACAGATGATATTATAGGATAGAGGATAGGATAGGATAGTATAGAGGATAGGATAGGATAGAGGATAGGATAAGATAGAGGATATGATAGGATAGAGCATAGGATAGGATAGAGGATAGGATAGTATAGAGGATAGGATACGATAGAGGATATAATAGGATAGAGGATAGGAAAGGATAGAGGATAGGATAGGATAGAGGATAGCATAGGATAGAGGATAGGATAGGATAGGATAGAGGATAGGATAGGATAGAGGATAGGATAGGATAGAGGATAGGATAGGATAGAGGATAGGATAGGATAGAGGATAGGATAGGATAGAGCATAGGATACGATAGAGGATAGGATAGGCGATTGGATAGGATAGAGGATAGGATAGGACAGATGATATTATAGGATAGAGGATAGGATAGGATAGGATAGAGGATAGGATAGGATAGAGGATAGGATATGAATGAGAATAGGATAGGATAGAGGATAGGATAGGATAGAGGATAGGATAGAGGATAGGATAGGATAGAGGATACGTTAGGATAGGATAGAGGATACGATAGGATAGGATAGAGGATAGGATAGGATAGAGGATTGGATAGGATAGAGGATAGGATATGGTAGAGGATAGGATAGGATAGAGGATAGGATAGGATAGAGGATAGGATAGTATAGAGGATAGGAAATGATAGAGGATATGATAGGATAGACGATAGGATACGATAGAGGATAGGATAGGATCGAGGATAGGATAGGACAGAGGATACGATAGGATAGGATAGAGAATAGGATAGGATAGAGGATAGGATAGGATAGAGGATAGGATAGGATAGAGGATAGCATAGGATAGAGGATAGGATAGGATAGGATAGAGGATAGTATAGGATAGAGGATAGGATACGATAGAGCATAGGATACGATAGAGGATAGGATAGGCGATTGGATAGGATAGAGGATAGGATAGGACAGATGATATTATAGGATAGAGGATAGGATAGGATAGTATAGAGGATAGGATAGGATAGAGGATAGGATAAGATAGAGGATATGATAGGATAGAGCATAGGATAGGATAGAGGATAGGATAGTATAGAGGATAGGATACGATAGAGGATATAATAGGATAGAGGATAGGAAAGGATAGAGGATAGGATAGGATAGAGGATAGCATAGGATAGAGGATAGGATAGGATAGGATAGAGGATAGGATAGGATAGAGGATAGGATAGGATAGAGCATAGGATACGATAGAGGATAGGATAGGCGATTGGATAGGATAGAGGATAGGATAGGACAGATGATATTATAGGATAGAGGATAGGATAGGATAGGATAGAGGATAGGATAGGATAGAGGATAGGATATGAATGAGAATAGGATAGGATAGAGGATAGGATAGGATAGAGGATAGGATAGAGGATAGGATAG
The DNA here is from genome assembly GCF_050948215.1 of Halictus rubicundus. Taxonomy (NCBI): domain Eukaryota; kingdom Metazoa; phylum Arthropoda; class Insecta; order Hymenoptera; family Halictidae; genus Halictus; species Halictus rubicundus. The sequence goes on along the minus strand of NW_027488670.1, from coordinate 322,728 downwards.
GATAGAGGATACGTTAGGATAGGATAGAGGATACGATAGGATAGGATAGAGGATAGGATAGGATAGAGGATTGGATAGGATAGAGGATAGGATATGGTAGAGGATAGGATAGGATAGAGGATAGGATAGGATAGAGGATAGGATAGTATAGAGGATAGGAAATGATAGAGGATATGATAGGATAGACGATAGGATACGATAGAGGATAGGATAGGATCGAGGATAGGATAGGACAGAGGATACGATAGGATAGGATAGAGAATAGGATAGGATAGAGGATAGGATAGGATAGAGGATAGGATAGGATAGAGGATAGCATAGGATAGAGGATAGGATAGGATAGGATAGAGGATAGGATAGTATAGAGGATAGGATACGATAGAGCATAGGATACGATAGAGGATAGGATAGTATAGAGGATAGGATAGGATATAGGATAGGATAAGATAGAGGATAGGATACGATAGAGGATACGATAGGATAGGATAGAGGGTAGGATAGGATAGAGGATAGGATAGGATAGAGGATAGGATAGGATAGAGGACACGATAAGATAGGATAGAGAATAGGATATTATAGAGGATAGGACAGGACAGAGGATAGGATAGGATAGAGGATAGGATAGGATAGAGGATACGATAGGAATGAGGATAGGATAGAGAATAGGATAGGATAGAGGATAGGGGATTGGATCGGATACAGGATAGGAGAGGATAGAGGATAGGATAGTATAGAGGATAGGATAGGATAGAGGATAGGATAGGATAGAGGATAGGATACGATAGAGGATACGATAGGATAGGATAGAGGATAGGATAGGATAGAGGATAGGATAAGATAGAGGATAAGATAGGATAGAGGATAGGATAGGATACAGGATAGGATATGATAGAGGATAAGATAGGATAGAGGATAGAGGATAGGATAAGATAGAGGATAGGATAGGATAGATGATATTATAGGAAAGAGGAAAGGATATGATAGAGGATACGATATTGTAGAGGATAGGATAGTATAGAGCATAGGATACGACAGAGGATAGGATAGGCGATTGGATAGGATAGAGGATAGGATAGGACAGATGATATTATAGGATAGAGGATAGGATAGGATAGTATAGAGGATAGGATAGGATAGAGGATAGGATAAGATAGAGGATATGATAGGATAGAGCATAGGATAGGATAGAGGATAGGATAGTATAGAGGATAGGATACGATAGAGGATATAAGAGGATAGAGGATAGGAAAGGATAGAGGATAGGATAGGATAGAGGATAGCATAGGATAGAGGATAGGAAAGGATAGGATAGAGGATAGGATAGGATAGAGGATAGGATAGGATAGAGGATAGGATAGGATAGAGGATAGGATACGATAGAGGATACGATAGGATAGGATAGAGGGTAGGATAGGATAGAGGATAGGATAGGACAGAGGATAGGATAGGATAGAGGATACGATAGGATAGGATAGAGAATAGGATAGGATAGAGGATAGGACAGGACAGAGGATAGGATAGGATAGAGGATAGGATAGGATAGAGGATAGGATAGGATAGAGGATAGGATACGATAGAGGATACGATAGGATAGGATAGAGGATAGGATAGGATAGAGGATAGGATAGGATAGAGGATAGGATAGGATAGAGGATAAGATTGGATAGAGGATATCATAGGGGATTGGATAGGATAGATGATAGGAGACGATAGAGGATAGGATAGGATAGATGATATTATAGGAAAGAGGAAAGGATATGATAGAGGATACGATATTATAGAGGATAGGATAGGACAGAGGATTGGATATGATAGAGGATAGGATAGAGAATATGATACGGTAGACGATAGGGGATTGGATCGGATACAGGATAGGAGGCGTTACAGGATAGGATATAATAGGATAGAGAATAGGATAGGATAGAGGATAGGTTAGGATAGAGGATAGGATAGGATAGAGGATAGAATAGGGTAGAGGATAGGTTAGGATAGAGGATAGGATCGGATAGAGGATATGATAAGATAGAGGATATGATAGGATAGACGATAGGATAGGATAGAGGATAGGATAGGATAGCTGATAGGAAAGGATAGAGGATAGGATAGAGGATAGCATAGGATAGAGGATAGGATAGGATAGGATAGAGGATAGGATAGGATAGGATAGAGGATAGGATAGGATAGAGCATAGGATACGATAGAGGATAGGATAGGGGATTGGATAGGATAGAGGATCGGATAGGACAGATGATATTATAGGAATGAGGATAGGATATGATAGAGGATACGATATTATAGAGGATAGGATAGGATAGAGGATAGGATAGGATAGAGGATAGGATAGGATAGAGGATAGGATAGTATAGAGGATAGGATAGGATAGAGGATAGGATGCGATAGAGGATACGAAAGGATAGGATAGAGGGTAGGATAGGATAGAGGATAGGATAGGATAGAGGATAGGAGAGGATAGAGGATAGGATATGATAGAGGATAGGATAGGATAGAGGATAGGATAGGATAGAGGATAGGATGGTATAGAGGATAGGATAAGATAGAGGATATGATAGGATAGACGATAGGATACGATAGAGGATAGGATAGGATCGAGGATAGGATAGGACAAAGGATACGATAGGATAGGATAGAGGATAGGATAAGATAGAGGATAGGTAGGATAGAGGATAGGATAGGATAGAGGATAGGATAGGGTAGAGGATAGGATAGGATAGAGGATAGGATAGGATAGATGATAGGATAGGATAGAGGATAGGATAAGATAGAGGATAGGATAGGATAGAGGATAGGATAGGGGATTGGATAGGATAGAGGATAGGATAGGATAGAGGATAGGATAGGATAGAGGATAGGATACGATAGAGGATACGATAGGATAAGATAGAGGATAGGATACGATAGAGGATACGATAGGATAGGATAGAGGATAGGATAGGATAGAGGATAGGATAGGATAGAAGATAGGATAGGATAGAGGATAGGATAGGATAGAGGATAGGATAGGATAGAGGATAGGATATGATAGTGGATCGGATAGGATAGAGGATAGGATAGGATAGATGATAGGATAGGATAGAGGATAGGATAGGATAGAGGATAGGATAGAATAGAGGATAGGATTGGATAGAGGATATCATAAAGGATTGGATAGGATAGATGATAGGAGACGATAGAGGATAGGATAAGATAGAGGATAGGATAGGATAGATGATATTATAGGAAAGAGGAAAGGATATGATAGAGGATACGATATTATAGAGGATAGGATAGGACAGAGGATTGGATAGGATAGAGGATAGGATAGAGAATATGATACGGTAGACGATAGGGGATTGGAGCGGATACAGGATAGGAGGCGGTACAGGATAGGATATAATAGGATAGAGAATAGGATACGATAGAGGATAGGTTAGGATAGAGGATAGGATAGGATAGAGGATAGAATAGGGTAGAGGATAGGTTAGGATAGAGGATAGGATCGGATAGAGGATATGATAGGGGATTGGATAGGATAGAGGATAGGATGGGATACAGGATAGGATAGGATAGAGGATAGGAAAGGATAGAGGATAGGATAGGATAGAGGATAGGATAGGATAGAGGATAGGATGAGATAGAGGATAGGTAGGATAAAGGATAGGATAGGATAGAGGATAGGATAGGGTAGAGGATAGGATAGGATAGAGGATAGGATAGGATAGATGATAGGATAGGATAGAGGATAGGATAAGATAGAGGATAGGATAGGATAGAGGATAGGATAGGGGATTGGATAGGATAGAGGATAGGATAGGATAGAGGATAGGATAGGATAGAGGATAGGATACGATAGAGGATACGATAGGATAGGATAGAGGATAGGATACGATAGAGGTTACGATAGGATAGGATAGAGGATAGGATAGGATAGAAGATAGGATAGGATAGAGGATAGGATAGGATAGAGGATAGGATAGGATAGAGGATAGGATAGGATAGAGGATAGGATATGATAGTGGATAGGGTAGGACAGAGGATTGGATAGGATAGAGGATAGGATAGAGAATATGATACGGTAGACGATAGGGGATTGGATCGGATACAGGATAGGAGGCGGTACAGAATAGGATATAATAGGATAGAGAATAGGATAGGATACAGGATAGGTTAGGATAGAGGATAGGATAGGATAGAGGATAGAATAGGGTAGAGGATAGGTTAGGATAGAGGATAGGATGCGATAGAGGATCCGAAAGGATAAGATAGAGGATAGGATACGATAGAGGATACGATAGGATAGGATAGAGGATAGGATAGGATAGAGGATAGGATAGGATAGAGGATAGGATAAGATAGAGGATAGGATATGATAGTGGATCGGATAGGATAGAGGATTGGATAGGATAGAGAATATGATAGGGTAGACGATAGGAGATTGGATCGGATACAGGATAGGTGGCGGTAGAGGATAGGATAGGATAGGATGGAGAATAGGATAGGATAGAGGATAGGTAAGGATAGAGGATAGGATAGGATAGGATAGAGGATAGGATAGGATAGAGGATAGGATAGGATAGAGGATAGGATAGTATAGAGGATAGGATAGGATAGAGGATAGGATGCGATAGAGGATACGAAAGGATAGGATAGAGGGTAGGATAGGATAGAGGATAGGATAGGATAGAGGATAGGAGAGGATAGAGGACAGGATATGATAGAGGATAGGATAGGATAGAGGATAGGATAGGATAGAGGATAGGATGGTATAGAGGATAGGATAAGATAGAGGATATGATAGGATAGACGATAGGATACGATAGAGGATAGGATAGGATCGAGGATAGGATAGGACAGAGGATACGATAGGATAGGATAGAGGATAGGATAGGATAGAAGATAGGATAGGATAGAGGATAGGATAGGATAGAGGATAGGATAGGATAGAGGATAGGATATGATAGTGGATCGGATAGGATAGAGGATAGGATAGGATAGATGATAGGATAGGTTAGAGGATAGGATAAGATAGAGGATAGGATAGGATAGAAGATAGGATAGGATAGATGATATTATAGGAAAGAGGAAAGGATATGATAGAGGATACGATATTATAGAGGATAGGGTAGGACAGAGGATTGGATAGGATAGAGGATAGGATAGAGAATATGATACGGTAGACGATAGGGGATTGGATCGGATACAGGATAGGAGGCGGTACAGGATAGGATATAATAGGATAGAGAATAGGATAGGATAGAGGATAGGATAGGATAGATGATAGGATAGGATAGAGGATAGGATAAGATAGAGGATAGGATAGGATAGAGGATAGGATAGGGGATTGGATAGGATAGAGGATAGGATAGGATAGAGGATAGGATAGGATAGAGGATAGGATAGGATAGAGGATAGGATTGGATAGAGGATATCATAAAGGATTGGATAGGATAGATGATAGGAGACGATAGAGGATAGGATAGGATAGAGGATAGGATAGGATAGATGATATTATAGGAAAGAGGAAAGGATATGATAGAGGATACGATATTATAGAGGATAGGATAGGACAGAGGATTGGATAGGATAGAGGATAGGATAGAGAATATGATACGGTAGACGATAGGGGATTGGAGCGGATACAGGATAGGAGGCGGTACAGGATAGGATATAATAGGATAGAGAATAGGATACGATAGAGGATAGGTTAGGATAGAGGATAGGATAGGATAGAGGATAGAATAGGGTAGAGGATAGGTTAGGATAGAGGATAGGATCGGATAGAGGATATGATAGGGGATTGGATAGGATAGAGGATAGGATGGGATGCAGGATAGGATAGGATAGAGGATAGGAAAGGATAGAGGATAGGATAGGATAGAGGATAGGATAGGATAGAGGATAGGATGAGATAGAGGATAGGTAGGATAAAGGATAGGATAGGATAGAGGATAGGATAGGGTAGAGGATAGGATAGGATAGAGGATAGGATAGGATAGATGATAGGATAGGATAGAGGATAGGATAAGATAGAGGATAGGATAGGATAGAGGATAGGATAGGGGATTGGATAGGATAGAGGATAGGATAGGATAGAGGATAGGATAGGATAGAGGATAGGATACGATAGAGGATACGATAGGATAGGATAGAGGATAGGATACGATAGAGGTTACGATAGGATAGGATAGAGGATAGGATACGATAGAGGATACGATAGGATAGGATAGAGGATAGGATAGGATAGAGGATAGGATAGGATAGAGGATAGGATAAGATAGAGGATAGGATATGATAGTGGATCGGATAGGATAGAGGATTGGATAGGATAGAGAATATGATAGGGTAGACGATAGGAGATTGGATCGGATACAGGATAGGTGGCGGTAGAGGATAGGATAGGATAGGATGGAGAATAGGATAGGATAGAGGATAGGTAAGGATAGAGGATAGGATAGGATAGGATAGAGGATAGGATAGGATAGAGGATAGGATAGGATAGAGGATAGGATAGTATAGAGGATAGGATAGGATAGAGGATAGGATGCGGTAGAGGATACGAAAGGATAGGATAGAGGGTAGGATAGGATAGAGGATAGGATAGGATAGAGGATAGGAGAGGATAGAGGATAGGATATGATAGAGGATAGGATAGGATAGAGGATAGGATAGGATAGAGGATAGGATAGGATAGAGGATAGGATGGTATAGAGGATAGGATAAGATAGAGGATATGATAGGATAGACGATAGGATACGATAGAGGATAGGATAGGATCGAGGATAGGATAGGACAGAGGATACGATAGGATAGGATAGAGGATAGGATAGGATAGAAGATAGGATAGGATAGAGGATAGGATAGGATAGAGGATAGGATAGGATAGAGGATAGGATATGATAGTGGATCGGATAGGATAGAGAATATGATACGGTAGACGATAGGGGATTGGATCGGATACAGGATAGGAGGCGGTACAGGATAGGATATAATAGGATAGAGAATAGGATAGGATAGAGGATAGGATAGGATAGATGATAGGATAGGATAGAGGATAGGATAAGATAGAGGATAGGATAGGATAGAGGATAGGATAGGGGATTGGATAGGATAGAGGATAGGATAGGATAGAGGATAGGATAGGATAGAGGATAGGATAGGATAGAGGAAAGGATTGGATAGAGGATATCATAAAGGATTGGATAGGATAGATGATAGGAGACGATAGAGGATAGGATAGGATAGATGATATTATAGGAAAGAGGAAAGGATATGATAGAGGATACGATATTATAGAGGATAGGATAGGACAGAGGATTGGATAGGATAGAGGATAGGATAGAGAATATGATACGGTAGACGACAGGGGATTGGATCGGATACAGGATAGGAGGCGGTACAGGATAGGATATAATAGGATAGAGAATAGGATACGATAGAGGATAGGTTAGGATAGAGGATAGGATAGGATAGAGGATAGAATAGGGTAGAGGATAGGTTAGGATAGAGGATAGGATCGGATAGAGGATATGATAGGGGATTGGATAGGATAGAGGATAGGATGGGATACAGGATAGGATAGGATAGAGGATAGGAAAGGATAGAGGATAGGATAGGATAGAGGATAGGATAGGATAGAGGATAGGATAAGATAGAGGATAGGTAGGATAGAGGATAGGATAGGATAGAGGATAGGATAGGGTAGAGGATAGGATAGGATAGAGGATAGGATAGGATAGATGATAGGATAGGATAGAGGATAGGATAAGATAGAGGATAGGATAGGATAGAGGATAGGATAGGGGATTGGATAGGATAGAGGATAGGATAGGATAGAGGATAGGATAGGATAGAGGATAGGATACGATAGAGGATACGGTAGGATAGGATAGAGGATAGGATACGATAGAGGATACGATAGGATAGGATAGAGGATAGGATAGGATAGAAGATAGGATAGGATAGAGGATAGGATAGGATAGAGGATAGGATAGGATAGAGGATAGGATAGGATAGAGGATAGGATATGATAGTGGATAGGGTAGGACAGAGGATTGGATAGGATAGAGGATAGGATAGAGAATATGATACGGTAGACGATAGGGGATTGGATCGGATACAGGATAGGAGGCGGTACAGGATAGGATATAATAGGATAGAGAATAGGATAGGATACAGGATAGGTTATAATAGAGGATAGGATAGGATAGAGGATAGAATAGGGTAGAGGATAGGTTAGGATAGAGGATAGGATGCGATAGAGGATCCGAAAGGATAAGATAGAGGATAGGATACGATAGAGGATACGATAGGATAGGATAGAGGATAGGATAGGATAGAGGATAGGATAGGATAGAGGATAGGATAAGATAGAGGATAGGATATGATAGTGGATCGGATAGGATAGAGGATTGGATAGGATAGAGAATATGATAGGGTAGACGATAGGAGATTGGATCGGATACAGGATAGGTGGCGGTAGAGGATAGGATAGGATAGGATGGAGAATAGGATAGGATAGAGGATAGGTAAGGATAGAGGATAGGATAGGATAGGATAGAGGATAGGATAGGATAGAGGATAGGATAGGATAGAGGATAGGGTAGGATAGAGGATAGGATAGGATAGAGCATAGGATAGGGGATTGGATAGGATAGAGGATAGGATAGGACAGATGATATTATAGGAATGAGGATGGGATATCATAGAGGATACGATATTATAGAGGATAGGATAGGATAGAGGATAGGATAGGATAGAGGATAGGATAGGATAGAGGATAGGATAGGATAGAGGATAGGATAGGATAGAGGATAGGATAGTATAGATGATAGGATAGGATAGAGGATAGGATAGGATAGAGGATAGGATCGGATAGAGGATAGGATAGGATAGAGCATACGATATTATAGAGGATAGGATAGGATAGAGGATAGGATAGGATAGAGGATAGGATAGTATAGAGGATAGGATAGGATAGCGGATAGGATGGGATAGAGGATAGGATGCGATAGAGGATCCGAAAGGATAGGATAGAGGGTAGGATAGGATAAAGGATAGGATAGGATAGAGGATAGGATAGGATAGAGGATAGGATAGGATAGAGGATAGGCTGGTATAGATGATAGGATAAGATAGAGGATATGATAGGATAGACGATAGGATACGATAGAGGATAGGATAGGATCGAGGATAGGATAGGACAGAGGATACGATAGGATAGGATAGAGGATAGGATAGGATAGAGGATAGGATAGGATAGAAGATAGGATAGGATAGAGGATAGGATAGGATAGAGGATAGGATAGGATAGAGGATAGGATATGATAGTGGATCGGATAGGATAGAGGATAGGATAGGATAGATGATAGGATAGGATAAGATAGAGGATAGGATACGATAGAGGATACGATAGGATAGGATAGAGGATAGGATAGGATAGAGGATAGGATAGGATAGAAGATAGGATAGGATAGAGGATAGGATAGGATAGAGGATAGGATAGGATAGAGGATAGGATATGATAGTGGATCGGATAGGATAGAGGATAGGATAGGATAGATGATAGGATAGGTTAGAGGATAGGATAAGATAGAGGATAGGATAGGATAGAAGATAGGATTGGATAGATGATATTATAGGAAAGAGGAAAGGATATGATAGAGGATACGATATTATAGAGGATAGGGTAGGACAGAGGATTGGATAGGATAGAGGATAGGATAGAGAATATGATACGGTAGACGATAGGGGATTGGATCGGATACAGGATAGGAGGCGGTACAGGATAGGATATAATAGGATGGAGAATAGGATAGGATAGAGGATAGGTTAGGATAGAGGATAGGATAGGATAGAGGATAGAATAGGGTAGAGGATAGGTTAGGTTAGAGGATAGGATGCGATAGAGGATCCGAAAGGATAAGATAGAGGATAGGATACGATAGAGGATACGATAGGATAGGATAGAGGATAGGATAGGATAGAGGATAAGATAGGATAGAGGATAGGATAGGATAGAGGATAGAATAGGCTAGAGGATAGGTTAGGATAGAGGATAGGATGCGATAGAGGATCCGAAAGGATAAGATAGAGGATAGGATACGATAGAGGATACGATAGGATAGGATAGAGGATAGGATAGGATAGAGGATAGGATAGGATAGAGGATAGGATAGGATAGAGGATAGGATAACATAGAGGATAGGATATGATAGTGGATCGGATAGGATAGAGGATTGGATAGGATAGAGAATATGATAGGGTAGACGATAGGGGATTGGATCGGATACAGGATCGGTGGCGGTAGAGGATAGGATAGGATAGGATGGAGAATAGGATAGGATAGAGGATAGGTTAGGATAGAGGATAGGATAGGATAGGATAGAGGATAGGATAGGATAGAGGATAGGATAGGATAGAGGATAGGGTAGGATAGAGGATAGGATAGGACAGAGCATAGGATAGGGGATTGGATAGGATAGAGGATAGGATAGGACAGATGATATTATAGGAATGAGGATGGGATATCATAGAGGATACGATATTATAGAGGATAGGATAGGCTAGAGGATAGGATAGGATAGAGGATAGGATAGGATAGAGGATAGGATAGTATAGAGGATAGGATAGGATAGAGGATAGGATAGGATAGAGGATAGGATCGGATAGAGGATAGGATAGGATAGAGGATAGGATAGGATAGAGGATAGGATAGGATAGATGATAGGATAGGATAGAGGATAGGATAAGATAGAGGATAGGATACGATAGAGGATACGATAGGATAGGATAGAGGATAGGATAGGATAGAGGATAGGATAGGATAGAGGATAGGATAAGATAGAGGATAGGATATGATAGTGGATCGGATAGGATAGAGGATTGGATAGGATAGAGAATATGATAGGGTAGACGATAGGAGATTGGATCGGATACAGGATAGGTGGCGGTAGAGGATAGGATAGGATAGGATGGAGAATAGGATAGGATAGAGGATAGGTAAGGATAGAGGATAGGATAGGATGGGATAGAGGATAGGATAGGATAGAGGATAGGATAGGATAGAGGATAGGGTAGGATAGAGGATACGATAGGATAGAGCATAGGATAGGGGATTGGATAGGATAGAGGATAGGATAGGACAGATGATATTATAGGAATGAGGATGGGATATCATAGAGGATACGATATTATAGAGGATAGGATAGGATAGAGGATAGGATAGGATAGAGGATAGGATAGGATAGAGGATAGGATAGGATAGAGGATAGGATAGTATAGATGATAGGATAGGATAGAGGATAGGATAGGATAGAGGATAGGATCGGATAGAGGATAGGATAGGATAGAGCATACGATATTATAGAGGATAGGATAGGATAGAGGATAGGATAGGATAGAGGATAGGATAGTATAGAGGATAGGATAGGATAGCGGATAGGATGGGATAGAGGATAGGATGCGATAGAGGATCCGAAAGGATAGGATAGAGGGTAGGATAGGATAAAGGATAGGATAGGGTAGAGGATAGGATAGGATAGAGGATAGGATAGGATAGAGGATAGTCTGGTATAGATGATAGGATAAGATAGAGGATATGATAGGATAGACGATAGGATACGATAGAGGATAGGATAGGATCGAGGATAGGATAGGACAGAGGATACGATAGGATAGGATAGAGGATAGGATAGGATAGAGGATAGGATAGGATAGTAGATAGGATAGGATAAGATAGAGGATAGGATACGATAGAGGATACGATAGGATAGGATAGAGGATAGGATAGGATAGAGGATAGGATAGGATAGAAGATAGGATAGGATAGAGGATAGGATAGGATAGAGGATAGGATAGGATAGAGGATAGGATAGGATAGATGATAGGATAGGATAGAGGATAGGATAAGATAGAGGATAGGATAGGATAGAGGATAGGATAGGGGATTGGATAGGATAGAGCATAGGATAGGATAGAGGATAGGATAGGATAGAGGATAGGATACGATAGAGGATACGATAGGATAAGATAGAGGATAGGATACGATAGAGGATACGATAGGATAGGATAGAGGATAGGATAGGATAGAGGATAGGATAGGATAGAAGATAGGATAGGATAGAGGATAGGATAGGATAGAGGATAGGATAGGATAGAGGATAGGATATGATAGTGGATCGGATAGGATAGAGGATAGGATAGGATAGATGATAGGATAGGTTAGAGGATAGGATAAGATAGAGGATAGGATAGGATAGAAGATAGGATTGGATAGATGATATTATAGGAAAGAGGAAAGGATATGATAGAGGATACGATATTATAGAGGATAGGGTAGGACAGAGGATTGGATAGGATAGAGGATAGGATAGAGAATATGATACGGTAGACGATAGGGGATTGGATCGGATACAGGATAGGAGGCGGTACAGGATAGGATATAATAGGATGGAGAATAGGATAGGATAGAGGATAGGTTAGGATAGAGGATAGGATAGGATAGAGGATAGAATAGGGTAGAGGATAGGTTAGGTTAGAGGATAGGATGCGATAGAGGATCCGAAAGGATAAGATAGAGGATAGGATACGATAGAGGATACGATAGGATAGGATAGAGGATAGGATAGGATAGAGGATAGGATAGGATAGAGGATAGGATAGGATAGAGGATAGGATAGGATAGAGGATAGGATAGGATAGAGGATAGGATAGGATAGAGGATAGGATATGATAGTGGATCGGATAGGATAGAGGATAGGATAGGATAGATGATAGGATAGGTTAGAGGATAGGATAAGATAGAGGATAGGATAGGATAGAAGATAGGATAGGATAGATGATATTATAGGAAAGAGGAAAGGATATGATAGAGGATACGATATTATAGAGGATAGGGTAGGACAGAGGATTGGATAGGATAGAGGATAGGATAGAGAATATGATACGGTAGACGATAGGGGATTGGATCGGATACAGGATAGGAGGCGGTACAGGATAGGATATAATAGGATAGAGAATAGGATAGGATAGAGGATAGGTTAGGATAGAGGATAGGATAGGATAGAGGATAGAATAGGCTAGAGGATAGGTTAGGATAGAGGATAGGATGCGATAGAGGATCCGAAAGGATAAGATAGAGGATAGGATACGATAGAGGATACGATAGGATAGGATAGAGGATAGGATAGGATAGAGGATAGGATAGGATAGAGGATAGGATAGGATAGAGGATAGGATAACATAGAGGATAGGATATGATAGTGGATCGGATAGGATAGAGGATTGGATAGGATAGAGAATATGATAGGGTAGACGATAGGGGATTGGATCGGATACAGGATCGGTGGCGGTAGAGGATAGGATAGGATAGGATGGAGAATAGGATAGGATAGAGGATAGGTTAGGATAGAGGATAGGATAGGATAGGATAGAGGATAGGATAGAATAGAGGATAGGATAGGATAGAGGATAGGGTAGGATAGAGGATAGGATAGGACAGAGCATAGGATAGGGGATTGGATAGGATAGAGGATAGGATAGGACAGATGATATTATAGGAATGAGGATGGGATATCATAGAGGATACGATATTATAGAGGATAGGATAGGCTAGAGGATAGGATAGGATAGAGGATAGGATAGGATAGAGGATAGGATAGTATAGAGGATAGGATAGGATAGAGGATAGGATAGGATAGAGGATAGGATCGGATAGAGGATAGGATAGGATAGAGGATAGGATAGGATAGAGGATAGGATAGGATAGATGATAGGATAGGATAGAGGATAGGATAAGATAGAGGATAGGATACGATAGAGGATACGATAGGATAGGATAGAGGATAGGATAGGATAGAGGATAGGATAGGATAGAGGATAGGATAAGATAGAGGATAGGATATGATAGTGGATCGGATAGGATAGAGGATTGGATAGGATAGAGAATATGATAGGGTAGACGATAGGAGATTGGATCGGATACAGGATAGGTGGCGGTAGAGGATAGGATAGGATAGGATGGAGAATAGGATAGGATAGAGGATAGGTAAGGATAGAGGATAGGATAGGATGGGATAGAGGATAGGATAGGATAGAGGATAGGATAGGATAGAGGATAGGGTAGGATAGAGGATACGATAGGATAGAGCATAGGATAGGGGATTGGATAGGATAGAGGATAGGATATTACAGATGATATTATAGGAATGAGGATGGGATATCATAGAGGATACGATATTATAGAGGATAGGATAGGATAGAGGATAGGATAGGATAGAGGATAGGATAGGATAGAGGATAGGATAGGATAGAGGATAGGATAGTATAGATGATAGGATAGGATAGAGGATAGGATAGGATAGAGGATAGGATCGGATAGAGGATAGGATAGGATAGAGCATACGATATTATAGAGGATAGGATAGGATAGAGGATAGGATAGGATAGAGGATAGGATAGTATAGAGGATAGGATAGGATAGCGGATAGGATGGGATAGAGGATAGGATGCGATAGAGGATCCGAAAGGATAGGATAGAGGGTAGGATAGGATAAAGGATAGGATAGGATAGAGGATAGGATAGGATAGAGGATAGGATAGGATAGAGGATAGGATAGGATAGAGGATAGGATATGATAGTGGATCGGATAGGATAGAGGATAGGATAGGATAGATGATAGGATAGGTTAGAGGATAGGATAAGATAGAGGATAGGATAGGATAGAAGATAGGATAGGATAGATGATATTATAGGAAAGAGGAAAGGATATGATAGAGGATACGATATTATAGAGGATAGGGTAGGACAGAGGATTGGATAGGATAGAGGATAGGATAGAGAATATGATACGGTAGACGATAGGGGATTGGATCGGATACAGGATAGGAGGCGGTACAGGATAGGATATAATAGGATAGAGAATAGGATAGGATAGAGGATAGGTTAGGATAGAGGATAGGATAGGATAGAGGATAGAATAGGCTAGAGGATAGGTTAGGATAGAGGATAGGATGCGATAGAGGATCCGAAAGGATAAGATAGAGGATAGGATACGATAGAGGATACGATAGGATAGGATAGAGGATAGGATAGGATAGAGGATAGGATAGGATAGAGGATAGGATAGGATAGAGGATAGGATAACATAGAGGATAGGATATGATAGTGGATCGGATAGGATAGAGGATTGGATAGGATAGAGAATATGATAGGGTAGACGATAGGGGATTGGATCGGATACAGGATCGGTGGCGGTAGAGGATAGGATAGGATAGGATGGAGAATAGGATAGGATAGAGGATAGGTTAGGATAGAGGATAGGATAGGATAGGATAGAGGATAGGATAGAATAGAGGATAGGATAGGATAGAGGATATGGTAGGATAGAGGATAGGATAGGACAGAGCATAGGATAGGGGATTGGATAGGATAGAGGATAGGATAGGACAGATGATATTATAGGAATGAGGATGGGATATCATAGAGGATACGATATTATAGAGGATAGGATAGGCTAGAGGATAGGATAGGATAGAGGATAGGATAGGATAGAGGATAGGATAGTATAGAGGATAGGATAGGATAGAGGATAGGATAGGATAGAGGATAGGATCGGATAGAGGATAGGATAGGATAGAGGATAGGATAGGATAGAGGATAGGATAGGATAGATGATAGGATAGGATAGAGGATAGGATAAGATAGAGGATAGGATACGATAGAGGATACGATAGGATAGGATAGAGGATAGGATAGGATAGAGGATAGGATAGGATAGAGGATAGGATAAGATAGAGGATAGGATATGATAGTGGATCGGATAGGATAGAGGATTGGATAGGATAGAGAATATGATAGGGTAGACGATAGGAGATTGGATCGGATACAGGATAGGTGGCGGTAGAGGATAGGATAGGATAGGATGGAGAATAGGATAGGATAGAGGATAGGTAAGGATAGAGGATAGGATAGGATGGGATAGAGGATAGGATAGGATAGAGGATAGGATAGGATAGAGGATAGGGTAGGATAGAGGATACGATAGGATAGAGCATAGGATAGGGGATTGGATAGGATAGAGGATAGGATATTACAGATGATATTATAGGAATGAGGATGGGATATCATAGAGGATACGATATTATAGAGGATAGGATAGGATAGAGGATAGGATAGGATAGAGGATAGGATAGGATAGAGGATAGGATAGGATAGAGGATAGGATAGTATAGATGATAGGATAGGATAGAGGATAGGATAGGATAGAGGATAGGATCGGATAGAGGATAGGATAGGATAGAGCATACGATATTATAGAGGATAGGATAGGATAGAGGATAGGATAGGATAGAGGATAGGATAGTATAGAGGATAGGATAGGATAGCGGATAGGATGGGATAGAGGATAGGATGCGATAGAGGATCCGAAAGGATAGGATAGAGGGTAGGATAGGATAAAGGATAGGATAGGATAGAGGATAGGATAGGATAGAGGATAGGATAGGATAGAGGATAGGCTGGTATAGATGATAGGATAAGATAGAGGATATGATAGGATAGACGATAGGATACGATAGAGGATAGGATAGGATCGAGGATAGGATAGGACAGAGGATACGATAGGATAGGATAGAGGATAGGATAGGATAGAGGATAGGATAGGATAGTAGATAGGATAGGATAAGATAGAGGATAGGATACGATAGAGGATACGATAGGATAGGATAGAGGATAGGATAGGATAGAGGATAGGATAGGATAGAAGATAGGATAGGATAGAGGATAGGATAGGATAGAGGATAGGATAGGATAGAGGATAGGATAGGATAGATGATAGGATAGGATAGAGGATAGGATAAGATAGAGGATAGGATAGGATAGAGGATAGGATAGGGGATTGGATAGGATAGAGCATAGGATAGGATAGAGGATAGGATAGGATAGAGGATAGGATACGATAGAGGATACGATAGGATAAGATAGAGGATAGGATACGATAGAGGATACGATAGGATAGGATAGAGGATAGGATAGGATAGAGGATAGGATAGGATAGAAGATAGGATAGGATAGAGGATAGGATAGGATAGAGGATAGGATAGGATAGAGGATAGGATATGATAGTGGATCGGATAGGATAGAGGATAGGATAGGATAGATGATAGGATAGGTTAGAGGATAGGATAAGATAGAGGATAGGATAGGATAGAAGATAGGATTGGATAGATGATATTATAGGAAAGAGGAAAGGATATGATAGAGGATACGATATTATAGAGGATAGGGTAGGACAGAGGATTGGATAGGATAGAGGATAGGATAGAGAATATGATACGGTAGACGATAGGGGATTGGATCGGATACAGGATAGGAGGCGGTACAGGATAGGATATAATAGGATGGAGAATAGGATAGGATAGAGGATAGGTTAGGATAGAGGATAGGATAGGATAGAGGATAGAATAGGGTAGAGGATAGGTTAGGTTAGAGGATAGGATCGGATAGAGGATATGATAGGGGATTCGATAGGATAGAGGACAGGATGGGATACAGGATAGGATAGGATAGAGGATAGGAAAGGATAGAGGATAGGATAGGATAGAGGATAGGATAGGATAGAGGATAGGATGAGATAGGGGATAGGTAGGATAAAGGATAGGATAGGATAGAGGATAGGTTAGGATAGAGGATAGGATCGGATAGAGGATATGATAGGGGATTGGATAGGATAGAGGACAGGATGGGATACAGGATAGGATAGGATAGAGGATAGGAAAGGATAGAGGATAGGATAGGATAGAGGATAGGATAGGATAGAGGATAGGATGAGATAGAGGATAGGTAGGATAAAGGATAGGATAGGATAGAGGATAGGATAGGGTAGAGGATAGGATAGGATAGAGGATAGGATAGGATAGATGATAGGATAGGATAGAGGATAGGATAAGATAGAGGATAGGATAGGATAGAGGATAGGATAGGGGATTGGATAGGATAGAGGATAGGATAGGATAGAGGATAGGATAGGATAGAGGATAGGATAGGATAGAGGATAGGATAGAGAATATGATACGGTAGACGATAGGGGATTGGATCGGATACAGGATAGGAGGCGGTACAGGATAGGATATAATAGGATAGAGAATAGGATAGGATACAGGATAGGTTAGGATAGAGGATAGGATAGGATAGAGGATAGAATAGGGTAGAGGATAGGTTAGGATAGAGGATAGGATGCGATAGAGGATCCGAAAGGATAAGATAGAGGATAGGATACGATAGAGGATACGATAGGATAGGATAGAGGATAGGATAGGATAGAGGATAGGATAGGATAGAGGATAGGATAAGATAGAGGATAGGATATGATAGTGGATCGGATAGGATAGAGGATTGGATAGGATAGAGAATATGATAGGGTAGACGATAGGAGATTGGATCGGATACAGGATAGGTGGCGGTAGAGGATAGGATAGGATAGGATGGAGAATAGGATAGGATAGAGGATAGGTAAGGATAGAGGATAGGATAGGATAGGATAGAGGATAGGATAGGATAGAGGATAGGATAGGATAGAGGATAGGATAGTATAGAGGATAGGATAGGATAGAGGATAGGATGCGATAGAGGATACGAAAGGATAGGATAGAGGGTAGGATAGGATAGAGGATAGGATAGGATAGAGGATAGGAGAGGATAGAGGATAGGATATGATAGAGGATAGGATAGGATAGAGGATAGGATAGGATAGAGGATAGGATGGTATAGAGGATAGGATAAGATAGAGGATATGATAGGATAGACGATAGGATACGATAGAGGATAGGATAGGATCGAGGATAGGATAGGACAGAGGATACGATAGGATAGGATAGAGGATAGGATAGGATAGAAGATAGGATAGGATAGAGGATAGGATAGGATAGAGGATAGGATAGGATAGAGGATAGGATATGATAGTGGATCGGATAGGATAGAGGATAGGATAGGATAGATGATAGGATAGGTTAGAGGATAGGATAAGATAGAGGATAGGATAGGATAGAAGATAGGATAGGATACAGGATATTATAGGAAAGAGGAAAGGATATGATAGAGGATACGATATTATAGAGGATAGGGTAGGACAGAGGATTGGATAGGATAGAGGATAGGATAGAGAATATGATACGGTAGACGATAGGGGATTGGATCGGATACAGGATAGGAGGCGGTACAGGATAGGATATAATAGGATAGAGAATAGGATAGGATAGAGGATAGGATAGGATAGATGATAGGATAGGATAGAGGATAGGATAACATAGAGGATAGGATAGGATAGAGGATAGGATAGGGGATTGGATAGGATAGAGGATAGGATAGGATAGAGGATAGGATAGGATAGAGGATAGGATAGGATAGAGGATAGGATTGGATAGAGGATATCATAAAGGATTGGATAGGATAGATGATAGGAGACGATAGAGGATAGGATAGGATAGAGGATAGGATAGAGAATATGATACGGTAGACGATAGGGGATTGGAGCGGATACAGGATAGGAGGCGGTACAGGATAGGATATAATAGGATAGAGAATAGGATACGATAGAGGATAGGTTAGGATAGAGGATAGGATAGGATAGAGGATAGAATAGGGTAGAGGATAGGTTAGGATAGAGGATAGGATCGGATAGAGGATATGATAGGGGATTCGATAGGATAGAGGACAGGATGGGATACAGGATAGGATAGGATAGAGGATAGGAAAGGATAGAGGATAGGATAGGATAGAGGATAGGATAGGATAGAGGATAGGATGAGATAGGGGATAGGTAGGATAAAGGATAGGATAGGATAGAGGATAGGTTAGGATAGAGGATAGGATCGGATAGAGGATAGGATAGGATAGAGGATAGGATGAGATAGAGGATAGGTAGGATAAAGGATAGGATAGGATAGAGGATAGGATAGGGTAGAGGATAGGATAGGATAGAGGATAGGATAGGATAGATGATAGGATAGGATAGAGGATAGGATAAGATAGAGGATAGGATAGGATAGAGGATAGGATAGGGGATTGGATAGGATAGAGGATAGGATAGGATAGAGGATAGGATAGGATAGACGATAGGATACGATAGAGGATACGATAGGATAGGATAGAGGATAGGATACGATAGAGGTTACGATAGGATAGGATAGAGGATAGGATAGGATAGAAGATAGGATAGGATAGAGGATAGGATAGGATAGAGGATAGGATAGGATAGAGGATAGGATAGGATAGAGGATAGGATATGATAGTGGATAGGGTAGGACAGAGGATTGGATAGGATAGAGGATAGGATAGAGAATATGATACGGTAGACGATAGGGGATTGGATCGGATACAGGATAGGAGGCGGTACAGGATAGGATATAATAGGATAGAGAATAGGATAGGATACAGGATAGGTTAGGATAGAGGAGAGGATAGGATAGAGGATAGAATAGGGTAGAGGATAGGTTAGGATAGAGGATAGGATGCGATAGAGGATCCGAAAGGATAAGATAGAGGATAGGATACGATAGAGGATACGATAGGATAGGATAGAGGATAGGATAGGATAGAGGATAGGATAGGATAGAGGATAGGATAGGATAGAGGATAGGATAACATAGAGGATAGGATATGATAGTGGATCGGATAGGATAGAGGATTGGATAGGATAGAGAATATGATAGGGTAGACGATAGGGGATTGGATCGGATACAGGATCGGTGGCGGTAGAGGATAGGATAGGATAGGATGGAGAATAGGATAGGATAGAGGATAGGTTAGGATAGAGGATAGGATAGGATAGGATAGAGGATAGGATAGGATAGAGGATAGGATAGGATAGAGGATAGGGTAGGATAGAGGATAGGATAGGACAGAGCATAGGATAGGGGATTGGATAGGATAGAGGATAGGATAGGACAGATGATATTATAGGAATGAGGATGGGATATCATAGAGGATACGATATTATAGAGGATAGGATAGGATAGAGGATAGGATAGGATAGAGGATAGGATAGGATAGAGGATAGGATAGTATAGAGGATAGGATAGGATAGAGGATAGGATAGGATAGAGGATAGGATCGGATAGAGGATAGGATAGGATAGAGGATAGGATAGGATAGAGGATAGGATAGGATAGATGATAGGATAGGATAGAGGATAGGATAAGATAGAGGATAGGATAGGATAGAGGATAGGATAGGTGATTGGATAGGATAGAGGATAGGATAGGATAGAGGATAGGATAGGATAGAGGATAGGATACGATAGAGGATACGATAGGATAAGATAGAGGATAGGATACGATAGAGGATACGATAGGATAGGATAGAGGATAGGATAGGATAGAAGATAGGATAGGATAGAGGATAGGATAGGATAGAGGATAGGATAGGATAGAGGATAGGATATGATAGTGGATCGGATAGGATAGAGGATAGGATAGGATAGATGATAGGATAGGTTAGAGGATAGGATAAGATAGAGGATAGGATAGGATAGAAGATAGGATAGGATAGATGATATTATAGGAAAGAGGAAAGGATATGATAGAGGATACGATATTATAGAGGATAGGGTAGGACAGAGGATTGGATAGGATAGAGGATAGGATAGAGAATATGATACGGTAGACGATAGGGGATTTGATCGGATACAGGATAGGAGGCAGTACAGGATAGGATATAATAGGATAGAGAATAGGATAGGATAGAGGATAGGTTAGGATAGAGGATAGGATAGGATAGAGGATAGAATAGGGTAGAGGATAGGTTAGGATAGAGGATAGGATGCGATAGAGGATCCGAAAGGATAAGATAGAGGATAGGATACGATAGAGGATACGATAGGATAGGATAGAGGATAGGATAGGATAGAGGATAGGATAGGATAGAGGATAGGATAGGATAGAGGATAGGATAGGATAGAGGATAGGATAGGATAGAGGATAGGATAGGATAGAGGATAGGATAGGATAGAGGATAGGATATGATAGTGGATCGGATAGGATAGAGGATTGGATAGGATAGAGAATATGATAGGGTAGACGATAGGGGATTGGATCGGATACAGGATAGGTGGCGGTAGAGGATAGGATAGGATAGGATGGAGAATAGGATAGGATAGAGGATAGGTTAGGATAGAGGATAGGATAGGATAGGATAGAGGATAGGATAGGATAGAGGATAGGATACGATAGAGGATAGGATACGATAGAGGATACGATAGGATAAGATAGAGGATACGATAGGATAAGATAGAGGATAGGATACGATAGAGGATACGATAGGATAGGATAGAGGATAGGATAGGATAGAGGATAGGATAGGATAGAGGATAGGATAGGATAGAGGATAGGATAGGATAGAGGATAGGATATGATAGTGGATCGGATAGGATAGAGGATAGGATAGGATAGATGATAGGATAGGTTAGAGGATAGGATAAGATAGAGGATAGGATAGGATAGAAGATAGGATAGGATACATGATATTATAGGAAAGAGGAAAGGATATGATAGAGGATACGATATTATAGAGGATAGGGTAGGACAGAGGATTGGATAGGATAGAGGATAGGATAGAGAATATGATACGGTAGACGATAGGGGATTGGATCGGATACAGGATAGGAGGCGGTACAGGATAGGATATAATAGGATAGAGAATAGGATAGGATAGAGGATAGGTTAGGATAGAGGATAGCATAGGATAGAGGATAGAATAGGGTAGAGGATAGGTTAGGATAGTGGATAGGATGCGATAGAGGATCCGAAAGGATAAGATAGAGGATAGGATACGATAGAGGATACGATAGGATAGGATAGAGGATAGGATAGGATAGAGGATAGGATAGGATAGAGGATAGGATAAGATAGAGGATAGGATATGATAGTGGATCGGATAGGATAGAGAATATGATAGGGTAGACGATAGGGGACTGGATCGGATACAGGATCGGTGGCGGTAGAGGATAGGATAGGATAGGATGGAGAATAGGATAGGATAGAGGATAGGTTAGGATAGAGGATAGGATAGGATAGGATAGAGGATAGGATAGGATAGAGGATAGGATAGGATAGAGGATAGGGTAGGATAGAGGATAGGATAGGATAGAGCATAGGATAGGGGATTGGATAGGATAGAGGATAGGATAGGACAGATGATATTATAGGAATGAGGATGGGATATCATAGAGGATACGATATTATAGAGGATAGGATAGGATAGAGGATAGGATAGGATAGAGGATAGGATAGGATAGAGGATAGGATAGGATAGAGGATAGGATAGTATAGAGGATAGGATAGGATAGAGGATAGGATAGGATAGAGGATAGGATCGGATAGAGGATAGGATAGGATAGAGCATACGATATTATAGAGGATAGGATAGGATAGAGGATAGGATAGGATAGAGGATAGGATGCGATAGAGGATCCGAAAGGATAGGATAGAGGGTAGGATAGGATAGAGGATAGGATAGGATAGAGGATAGGAGAGGATAGAGGATAGGATATGATAGAGGATAGGATAGGATAGAGGATAGGATAGGATAGAGGATAGGATGGTATAGAGGATAGGATAAGATAGAGGATATGATAGGATAGACGATAGGATACGATAGAGGATAGGATAGGATCGAGGATAGGATAGGACAGAGGATACGATAGGATAGGATAGAGATTAGGATAGAATAGAGGATAGGATAGGATAGAGGATAGGATAGGATAGAGGATAGAATAGGATAGAGGATAGGATAGGATCGAGGATAGGATAGGACAGAGGATACGATAGGATAGGATAGAGAATAGGATAGGATAGATGACTTTATAGGAAAGAGGATAGGATATGATAGAGGATCGGATAGGATAGAGGATTGGATAGGATAGAGAATATGAAACTGTAGACGATAGGGGATTGGATCGGATACAGGATAGGAGACGGTAGAGGATAGGATAGGATAGGATAGAGAATAGGATAGGATAGAGGATAGGATAGGATAGCGGATAGGATAGGATAGAGGATAGGATTGGATAGAGGATATCATAGGGGATTGGATAGGATAGATGATAGGAGACGATAGAGGATAGGATAGGATAGATGATATTATAGGAATGAGGATAGGATATGATAGAGGATACGATATTATAGAGGATAGGATAGGATAGAGGATAGGATAGGATAGAGGATAGGATAGGATAGAGGATAGGATAGGATAGAGGATAGGATAGGATAGAGGATAGGATAGTATAGAGGATAGGATAGGATAGCGGATAGGATAGGATAGAGGATAGGATGCGATAGAGGATCCGAAAGGATAGGATAGAGGGTAGGATAGGATAGAGGATAGGATAGGATAGAGGATAGGAGAGGATAGAGGATAGGATATGATAGAGGATAGGATAGGATAGAGGATAGGATAGGATAGAGGATAGGATATGATAGAGGATCGGATAGGATAGAGGATTGGATAGGATAGAGAATATGATACTGTAGACGATAGGGGATTGGATCGGATACAGGATAGGAGACGGTAGAGGATAGGATAGGATAGGATAGAGAATAGGGTAGGATAGAGGATAGGATAGGATAGAGGATAGGATAGGATAGAGGATAGGATTGGATAGAGGATATCATAGGGGATTAGATAGGATAGATGATAGGAGACGATAGAGGATAGGATAGGATAGAGGATAGGATAGGATAGATGATATTATAGGAAAGAGGAAAGGATATGATAGAGGATACGATATTATAGAGGATAGGATAGGACAGAGGATTGGATAGGATAGAGGATAGGATAGAGAATATGATACGGTAGACGATAGGGGATTGGATCGGATACAGGATAGGAGGCGGTACAGGATAGGATATAATAGGATAGAGAATAGGATAGGATAGAGGATATGTTAGGATAGAGGATAGGATAGGATAGAGGATAGGAAAGGATAGAGGATAGGATAGGATAGAGGATAGGATAGGATAGTGGATAGGATAAGATAGAGGATAGGTAGGATAGAGGATAGGATAGGATAGAGGATAGGATAGGGTAGAGGATAGGATAGGATAGAGGATAGGATATGATAGTGGATCGGATAGGATAGAGGATTGGATAGGATAGAGAATATGATACTGTAGACGATAGGTGATTGGATCGGATACAGGATAGGAGACGGTAGAGGATAGGATAGGATAGGATAGAGAATAGGATAGGATAGAGGATAGGTTAGGATAGAGGATAGGATAGGATAGAGGATAGGATAGGGTAGAGGATAGGATAGGATAGACGATAGGATAGGATAGAGCATAGGATAGGATCGAGGATAGGATAGGATAGAGGATATGATAGGATAGAGGATAGGATAAGATAGAGGATAAGATAGGATAGAGGATAGGATAGGATAGAGGATAGGATATGATAGAGGATAGGATAGGATAGAAGATAGGATCGGATAGAGGATAGGATAGAGAATTGGATAGGATAGAGGATAGGATAAGATAGAGGATATGATAGGATAGAGGATAGGATAGGATAGAGGATAGGATAGGATAGAGGATAGGATAGGATAGAGGATAGGATATGATAGTGGATCGGATAGGATAGAGGATTGGATAGGATAGAGAATATGATACTGTAGACGATAGGTGATTGGATCGGATACAGGATAGGAGACGGTAGAGGATAGGATCGGATAGGATAGAGGATAGGATAGGATAGATGATAGGATAGGTTAGAGGATAGGATAAGATAGAGGATAGGATAGGATAGAGGATAGGATAGGGTATTGGATAGGATAGGATAGAGGATACGATAGGAATGAGGATAGGATAGAGAATAGTATAGGATAGAGGATAGGGGATTGGTTCGGATACAGGATAGGAGAGGATAGAGGATAGGATAGTATAGAGGATAGGATAGGATAGAGGATAGGATAGGATAGAGGATAGGATACGATAGAGGATACGATAGGATAGGATAGAGGATAGGATAGGATAGAGGATAGGATCGGATAGAGGATAGGATAGGATAGAGGATACGATAGGATAGAGAATAGGATAGGATAGAGGATAGGATATGATAGAGGATAGGATAGGATAGAAGATAGGATAGGATAGATGATAGGATAGGATAGAGGATAGGTTAAAATAGAGGATAAGATAGGATAGATGATAGGATAGGATAGAGGATAGGATATGATAGAGGATAAGATAGGATAGAGGATAGGATAGGATAGAGGATAGGATAGGATAGATGATAGGATAGGAAAGAGGATAGGATAGGATAGATGATAGGATAGGATAGAGGATAGGATAAGATAGAGGATAAGATAGGATAGAGGATAGGATAGGATAGAGGATAGGATAGGCTGGAGGATAGGATAGGATAGAGGATAGGATAGGATAGATGATTGGATAGGATAGAGGATAGGATAAAATAGAGGATAGGATAGGATAGAGGATAGGTTAGGATAGAGGATAGGATAGGATAGGATAGAGAATAGGATAGGATAGAGGATAGGTTAGGATAGAGGATAGGATAGGATAGAGGATAGGATAGGGTAGAGGATAGGATAGGATAGACGATAGGATAGGATAGAGCATAGGATAGGATCGAGGATAGGATAGGATAGAGGATATGATAGGATAGAGGATAGGATAAGATAGAGGATAAGATAGGATAGAGGATAGGATAGGATAGAGGATAGGATATGATAGAGGATAGGATAGGATAGAAGATAGGATCGGATAGAGGATAGGATAGAGAATTGGATAGGATAGAGGATAGGATAAGATAGAGGATAGGATATGATAGTGGATCGGATAGGATAGAGGATAGGATAGGATAGAGGATAGGATGCGATAGAGGATACGAAAGGATAGGATAGAGGGTAGGATAGGATAGAGGATAGGATAGGATGGAGGATAGGATAGGATAGAGGATAGCATAGGATAGAGGATAGGATAGGACAGGATAGAGGATAGGATAGGATAGAGGATAGGATAGGATAGAGCATAGGATACGATAGAGGATAGGATAGTGGATTGGATAGGATAGAGGATAGGATAGGGCAGATGATATTATAGGAATGAGGATAGGATATGGTAGAGGATACGATATTATAGAGGATAGGATAGGATAGAAGATAGGATAGGATAGATGATAGGATATAATAGAGGATAGGATAAGATAGAGGATAAGATAGGATAGAGGATAGGATAGGATAGAGGATAGGATATGATAGAGGATAGGATAGGATAGAAGATAGGATCGGATAGAGGATAGGATAGAGGATTGGATAGGATAGAGGATAGGATAAGATAGAGGATAGGATAGGATAGAGGATAGGATAGGAGAGGATAGGATAGAGGATAGGATAGGATAGAGGATAGGATAGTATAGAGGATAGGATAGGATAGAGGATAGAGGATAGAGGATAGGATAGGATAGAGGATAGGATAGGATAGAGGATAGGATAGGATAGAGGATAGGATAGGATAGAGGATAGGATAGGATAGAGGATAGGATAGGATAGAGGATAGGATATGATAGTGGATCGGATAGGATCGAGGATTGGATACGATAGAGAATATGATACGGTAGACGATAGGGGATTGGATCGGATACAGGATAGGAGGCGGTAGAGGATAGGATAGGATAGGATGGAGAATAGGATAGGATAGAGGATAGGTTAGGATAGAGGATAGGATAGGATAGGATAGAGGATAGGATAGGATAGAGGATACGATAGGATAGGATAGAGGATAGGATAGGATAGAGGATAGGATAGGATAGCGGATAGGATGCGATAGAGGATACGAAAGGATAGGATAGAGGGTAGGATAGGATAGAGGATAGGATATGATAGAGGATAGGATAGGATAGAGGATAGGATAGTATAGAGGATAGGATAAGATAGAGGATATGATAGGATAGACGATAGGATACGATAGAGGATAGGATAGGATCGAGGATAGGATAGGACAGAGGATACGATAGGATAGGATAGAGAATAGGATAGGATAGAGGATAGGATAGGATAGAGGATAGGATAGGATAGAGGATAGGATAGGATAGAGGATAGGATAGGGTAGAGGATAGGATAGGATAGAGGATAGGATACGATAGATGATAGGATAGGATAGAGGATAGGATAAGATAGAGGATAGGATAGGATAGAGGATAGGATAGGATAGAGGATAGGATATGATAGAGGATAAGATAGGATAGAGGATAGGATAGGATAGAGGATAGTATAGGATAGATGATAGGATAGGATAGAGGATAGGATAAGATAGAGGATAGGATAGGATAGATGATATTATAGGTAAGAGGAAAGGATATGATAGAGGATACGATATTGTAGAGGATAGGATAGTATAGAGGATAGGATAGGATAGATTATAGGATAGGATAGAGGATAGGATAGGATAGAGGATATGATATGATAGAGGATAGGATAGGATAGAAGATAGGATAGGATAGATGATAGGATATAATAGAGGATAGGATAAGATAGAGGATAAGATAGGATAGAGGATAGGATAGGATAGAGGATAGGATATGATAGAGGATAGGATAGGATAGAAGATAGGATCGGATAGAGGATAGGATAGAGGATTGGATAGGATAGAGGATAGGATAAGATAGAGGATAGGATAGGATAGAGGATAGGATAGGAGAGGATAGGATAGGATAGAGGACAGGATAGTATAGAGGATAGGATAGGATAGAGGATAGAGGATAGAGGATAGGATAGGATAGAGGATAGGATAGGATAGAGGATAGGATAGGATAGAGGATAGGATAGGATAGAGGATAGGATAGGATAGAGGATAGGATATGATAGTGGATCGGATAGGATAGAGGATTGGATACGATAGAGAATATGATACGGTAGACGATAGGGGATTGGATCGGATACAGGATAGGAGGCGGTAGAGGATAGGATAGGATAGGATGGAGAATAGGATAGGATAGAGGATAGGTTAGGATAGAGGATAGGATAGGATAGGATAGAGGATAGGATAGGATAGGGGATACGATAGGATAGGATAGAGGATAGGATAGGATAGAGGATAGGATAGGATAGCGGATAGGATGCGATAGAGGATACGAAAGGATAGGATAGAGGGTAGGATAGGATAGAGGATAGGATATGATAGAGGATAGGATAGGATAGAGGATAGGATAGTATAGAGGATAGGATAAGATAGAGGATATGATAGGATAGACGATAGGATACGATAGAGGATAGGATAGGATCGAGGATAGGATAGGACAGAGGATACGATAGGATAGGATAGAGAATAGGATAGGATTGAGGATAGGATAGGATAGAGGATAGGATAGGATAGAGGATAGGATAGGATAGAGGATAGGATAGGGTAGAGGATAGGATAGGATAGAGGATAGGATACGATAGATGATAGGATAGGATAGAGGATAGGATAAGATAGAGGATAGGATAGGATAGAGGATAGGATAGGGGATTGGATAGGATAGAGGATAGGATAGGATAGAGGATAGGATACGATAGAGGATACGATAGGATAGGATAGAGGATAGGATAGGATAGAGGATTGGATAGGATAGAGGATTGGATAGGATAGAGGATAGAGGATAGGATAGGATAGAGGATAGGATAGGATAGAGGATAGGATAGGATAGAGGATAGGATAGGATAGAGGATAGGATAAGATAGAGGATAGGATAGGATAGAGGATAGGATAGGATAGAGGATAGGATAGGATAGAGGATAGGATATGATAGTGGATCGGATAGGATAGAGGATTGGATAGGATAGAGAATATGATACGGTAGACGATAGGGGATTGGATCGGATACAGGATAGGAGGCGGTAGAGGATAGGATAGGATAGGATGGAGAATAGGATAGGATAGAGGATAGGTTAGGATAGAGGATAGGATAGGATAGGATAGAGGATAGGATAGGATAGAGGATAGGATAGGATAGAGGATACGATAGGAATGAGGATAGGATAGAGAATAGGATAGGATAGAGGATAGGGGATTGGATCGGATACAGGATAGGAGACGATAGAGGATAGGATAGTATAGAGGATAGGATAGGATAGAGGATAGGATAGGATAGAGGATAGGATAGTATAGAGGATAGGATAGGATAGAGGATAGGATAGGATAGAGGATAGGATACGATAGAGGATACGATAGGTTAGGATAGAGGGTAGGATAGGATAGAGGATAGGATAGGATAGAGGATAGGATAGGATAGAGGATACGATAGGATAGGATAGAGAATAGGATAGGGTAGAGGATAGGACAGGACAGAGGATAGGAGAGGATAGAGGATAGCATAGTATAGAGGATAGGATAGGATAGAGGATAGGATAGGATAGAGGATAGGATACGATAGAGGATACGATAGGATAGGATAGAGGATAGGATAGGATAGAGGATAGGATAGGATAGAGGATAGGATAGGATAGAGGATAGGATATGATAGAGGATAGGATAGGATAGAAGATAGGATAGGATAGATGATAGGATAGGATAGAGGATAGGATAGGATAGAGGATAGGATATGATAGAGGATAAGATAGGATAGAGGATAGGATAGGATAGAGGATAGGATAGGATAGATGATAGGATAGGATAGAGGATAGGATAAGATAGATGATAGGATAGGATAGATGATATTATAGGAAAGAGGAAAGGATATGATAGAGGATACGATATTGTAGAGGATAGGATAGTATAGAAGATAGGATAGGATAGGATGGAGAATAGGATAGGATAGAGGATAGGTTAGGATGGAGGATAGGATAGGATAGGATAGAGGATAGGATAGGATAGAGGATAGGATACGATAGAGGATACGATAGGATAGGATAGAGGATAGGATAGGATAGAGGATAGGATAGGATAGAGGATAGGATAGGATAGAGGATAGGATAGGATAGAGGATAGGATAGGATAGAGGATAGGATAGGATAGAGGATAGGATAGGATAGAGGATAGGATAGGATAGAGGATAGGATAGGATAGACGATAGGATAGGATAGAGGATAGGATAGGATAGAGGATAGGTTAGGATAGAGGATAGGATAGGATAGAGGATAGGATAGGATAGAGGATAGGATAGGATAGAGGATAGGATAGGATAGAGGATAGGATATGATAGAGGATAGGATAGGTTAGAGGATAGGCGATTGGATCGGATACAGGATAGGAGACGATAGAGGATAGGACAGTATAGAGGATAGGATAGGATAGAGGATAGGATAGGATAGAGGATAGGATAGTATAGAGGATAGGATAGGATAGAGGATAGGATAGGATAGAGGATAGGATAGGATAGAGGATACGATAGGATAGGATAGAGGGTAGGATAGGATAGAGGATAGGATAGGATAGAGGATAGGATAGGATAGAGGATACGATAGGATAGGATAGAGAATAGGATAGGGTAGAGGATAGGACAGCACAGAGGATAGGATAGGATAGAGGATAGGATAGGATAGATGATAGGATAGGATAGAGGATAGGATAGGATAGAGGATAGGATATGATAGAGGATAAGATAGGATAGAGGATAGGATAGGATAGAGGATAGGATATAATAGAGGATAGGATAGGATAGAGGATAGGATAGGATAGATGATATTATAGGAAAGAGGAAAGGATAGGATAGAGGATAGGCTAGGATAGAGGACAGGATAGTATAGAGGATAGGATATAATAGAGGATAGGATAGGATAGAAGATAGGATAGGATAGATGATAGGATAGGATAGAGGATAGGATAAGATAGAGGATAAGATAGGATAGAGGATAGGATAGGATAGAGGATAGGATATGATAGAGGATAAGATAGGATAGAGGATAGGATAGGATAGAGGATTGGATAGGATAGATGATAGGATAGGATAGAGGATAGGATAGGATAGATGATATTATAGGAAAGAGGAAAGGATAGGATAGAGGATAGGGTAGGATAGAGGATAGGATAGTATAGAGGATTGGATAGGATAGATGATAGGATAGGATAGAGGATAGGATAGTATAGATGATATTATAGGAAAGAGGAAAGGATAGGATAGAGGATAGGGTAGGATAGAGGATAGGATAGTATAGAGGATAGGATATAATAGAGGATAGGATAGGATAGAGGATAGGATACGATAAAGAATACGATAGGATAGGATAGAGGGTAGGATAGGATAGGGGATAAGATAGGATAGAGGATAGGATAGGATAGAGGATAGGATATGATAGAGGATAAGATAGGATAGAGGATAGGATAGGATAGAGGATTGGATAGGATAGATGATAGGATAGGATAGAGGATAGGATAAGATAGAGGATAGGATAGGATAGATGATATTATAGGAAAGAGGAAAGGATAGGATAGAGGATAGGGTAGGATAGAGGATAGGATAGTATAGAGGATAGGATACAATAGAGGATAGGATAGGATAGAGGATAGGATACGATAAAGAATACGATAGGATTGGATAGAGGGTAGGATAGGATAGGGGATAGGATAGGATAGAGGATAGGATAGGATACAGCATAGGATACGATAGAGGATAGGATAGGGGATTGAATAAGATAGAGGATCGGATAGGACAGATGATATTATAGGAATGAGGATAGGATATGATAGAGGATACGATATTATAGAGGATAGGATAGGATAGAGGATAGGAGAGGATAGAGGATAGGATATGATAGAGGATAGGATAGGATAGAGGATAGGATAGGATAGAGGATAGGATAGTATAGAGGATAGGATAGGATAGAGGATATTATAGGATAGAGGATAGGATAGTATAGAGGATAGGATAGGATATAGGATAGGATAAGATAGAGGATAGGATACGATAGAGGATACGATAGGATAGGATAGAGGGTAGGATAGGATAGAGGATAGGATAGGATAGAGGATAGGATAGGATAGAGGATACGATAAGATAGGATAGAGAATAGGATAGGATAGAGGATAGGACAGGACAGAGGATAGGATAGGATAGAGGATAGGATAGGATAGAGGATACGATAGGAATGAGGATAGGATAGAGAATAGGATAGGATAGAGGATAGGGGATTGGATCGGATACAGGATAGGAGAGGATAGAGGATAGGATAGTATAGAGGATAGGATAGGATAGATGATAGGATAGGATAGAGGATAGGATACGATAGAGGATACGATAGGATAGGATAGAGGATAGGATAGGATAGAGGATAGGATAGGATAGAGGATAGGATAGGATAGAGGATAGGATAGGATAGAGGATAGGATAGGATAGGATAGAGGATAGGATATGATAGAGGATAGGATAGGATAGAAGATAGGATAGGATAGATGATAGGATAGGATAGAGGATAGGATAAGATAGAGGATAAGATAGGATAGAGGATAGGATAGGATAGAGGATAGGATATGATAGACGATAAGATAGGATAGAGGATAGGATAGGATAGAGGATAAGATAGGATAGATGATAGGATAGGATAGATGATATTATAGGAAAGAGGAAAGGATATGATAGAGGATACGATATTGTAGAGGATAGGATAGTATAGAGGATAGGATAGGATAGAGGATAGGATAGGATAGAGGATAGGATAGGATAGGATAGAAGATAGGATAGGATAGATGATAGGATAGGATAGAGGATAGGATAAGATAGAGGATAAGATAGGATAGAGGATAGGATAGGATAGAGGATAGGATATGATAGAGGATAGGATATGATAGAAGATAGGATCGGATAGAGGATAGGATAGAGGATTGGATAGGATAGAGGATAGGATAAGGTAGAGGATAGGATAGGATAGAGGATAGGATAGGATAGAGGATAGGATAGGATAGAGGATAGGATAGGATAGAGGATAGGATAGGATAGAGGATAGGATAAGATAGAGGATAGGATAGGATAGAGGATAGGATAGGATAGAGGATAGGATAGGGTAGAGGATAGGATAGGATAGAGGATAGGATAGGATAGAGGATAGGATAAGATAGAGGATAGGATAGGATAGAGGATAGGATGGGGGATTGGATAGGATAGAGGATAGGATGGGATAGAGGATAGGATACGATAGAGGATACGATAGGATAGGATAGAGGATAGGATAGGATAGAGGATAGGATAGGATAGAGGATAGGATAGGATAGAGGATAGGATAGGATAGAGGATAGGGTAGGATAGAGGATAGAGGATAGGATAGGATAGAGGATAGGATAGGATAGAGGATAGGATGGGATAGAGGATAGGATAGGATAGAGGATAGGATAGGATAGAGGATAGGATAGGATAGAGGATAGGATAGAGGATAGGATAGAGGATAGGATAGGATAGAGGATACGTTAGGATAGGATAGAGGATACGATAGGATAGGATAGCGGATAGGATAGGATAGAGGATAGGAAATGATAGAGGATATGATAGGATAGACGATAGGATACGATAGAGGATAGGATAGGATCGAGGATAGGATAGGACAGAGGATACGATAGGATAGGATAGAGAATAGGATAGGATAGAGGATAGGATAGGATAGAGGATAGGATAGGATAGAGGATAGCATAGGATAGAGGATAGGATAGGATAGGATAGAGGATAGTATAGGATAGAGGATAGGATACGATAGAGCATAGGATACGATAGAGGATAGGATAGGCGATTGGATAGGATAGAGGATAGGATAGGACAGATGATATTATAGGATAGAGGATAGGATAGGATAGTATAGAGGATAGGATAGGATAGAGGATAGGATAAGATAGAGGATATGATAGGACAGAGGATACGATAGGATAGGATAGAGAATAGGATAGGATAGAGGATAGGATAGGATAGAGGATAGGATAGGATAGAGGATAGCATAGGATAGAGGATAGAATAGGATAGGATAGAGGATAGTATAGGATAGAGGATAGGATACGATAGAGCATAGGATACGATAGAGGATAGGATAGGCGATTGGATAGGATAGAGGATAGGATAGGACAGATGATATTATAGGATAGAGGATAGGATAGGATAGTATAGAGGATAGGATAGGATAGAGGATAGGATAAGATAGAGGATATGATAGGATAGAGCATAGGATAGGATAGAGGATAGGATAGTATAGAGGATAGGATACGATAGAGGATATAATAGGATAGAGGATAGGAAAGGGTAGAGGATAGGATAGGATAGAGGATAGCATAGGATAGAGGATAGGATAGGATAGGATAGAGGATAGGATAGGATAGAGGATAGGATAGGATAGAGGATAGGATAGGATAGAGGATAGGATAGGATAGAGGATAGGATAGGATAGAGCATAGGATACGATAGAGGATAGGATAGGCGATTGGATAGGATAGAGGATAGGATAGGACAGATGATATTATAGGATAGAGGATAGGATAGGATAGGATAGAGGATAGGATAGGATAGAGGATAGGATATGAATGAGAATAGGATAGGATAGAGGATAGGATAGGATAGAGGATAGGATAGAGGATAGGATAGAGGATAGGATAGGATAGAGGATACGTTAGGATAGGATAGAGGATACGATAGGATAGGATAGAGGATAGGATAGGATAGAGGATTGGATAGGATAGAGGATAGGATATGGTAGAGGATAGGATAGGATAGAGGATAGGATAGGATAGAGGATAGGATAGTATAGAGGATAGGAAATGATAGAGGATATGATAGGATAGACGATAGGATACGATAGAGGATAGGATAGGATCGAGGATAGGATAGGACAGAGGATACGATAGGATAGGATAGAGAATAGGATAGGATAGAGGATAGGATAGGATAGAGGATAGGATAGGATAGAGGATAGCATAGGATAGAGGATAGGATAGGATAGGATAGAGGATAGTATAGGATAGAGGATAGGATACGATAGAGCATAGGATACGATAGAGGATAGGATAGGCGATTGGATAGGATAGAGGATAGGATAGGACAGATGATATTATAGGATAGAGGATAGGATAGGATAGTATAGAGGATAGGATAGGATAGAGGATAGGATAAGATAGAGGATATGATAGGATAGAGCATAGGATAGGATAGAGGATAGGATAGTATAGAGGATAGGATACGATAGAGGATATAATAGGATAGAGGATAGGAAAGGATAGAGGATAGGATAGTATAGAGGATAGGATAGGATAGAGGATAGGATAGGATAGAGGATAGGATAGTATAGAGGATAGGATAGGATAGAGGATAGGATAGGATAGAGGATAGGATACGATAGAGGATACGATAGGTTAGGATAGAGGGTAGGATAGGATAGAGGATAGGATAGGATAGAGGATAGGATAGGATAGAGGATACGATAGGATAGGATAGAGAATAGGATAGGGTAGAGGATAGGACAGGACAGAGGATAGGAGAGGATAGAGGATAGCATAGTATAGAGGATAGGATAGGATAGAGGATAGGATAGGATAGAGGATAGGATACGATAGAGGATACGATAGGATAGGATAGAGGATAGGATAGGATAGAGGATAGGATAGGATAGAGGATAGGATAGGATAGAGGATAGGATATGATAGAGGATAGGATAGGATAGAAGATAGGATAGGATAGATGATAGGATAGGATAGAGGATAGGATAGGATAGAGGATAGGATATGATAGAGGATAAGATAGGATAGAGGATAGGATAGGATAGAGGATAGGATAGGATAGATGATAGGATAGGATAGAGGATAGGATAAGATAGAGGATAGGATAGGATAGATGATATTATAGGAAAGAGGAAAGGATATGATAGAGGATACGATATTGTAGAGGATAGGATAGTATAGAAGATAGGATAGGATAGGATGGAGAATAGGATAGGATAGAGGATAGGTTAGGATGGAGGATAGGATAGGATAGGATAGAGGATAGGATAGGATAGAGGATAGGATACGATAGAGGATACGATAGGATAGGATAGAGGATAGGATAGGATAGAGGATAGGATAGGATAGAGGATAGGATAGGATAGAGGATAGGATAGGATAGAGGATAGGATAGGATAGAGGATAGGATAGGATAGAGGATAGGATAGGATAGAGGATAGGATAGGATAGAGGATAGGATAGGATAGAGGATAGGTTAGGATAGAGGATAGGATAGGATAGAGGATAGGATAGGATAGAGGATAGGATAGGATAGAGGATAGGATAGGATAGAGGATAGGATATGATAGAGGATAGGATAGGTTAGAGGATAGGCGATTGGATCGGATACAGGATAGGAGACGATAGAGGATAGGATAGTATAGAGGATAGGATAGGATAGAGGATAGGATAGGATAGAGGATAGGATAGTATAGAGGATAGGATAGGATAGAGGATAGGATAGGATAGAGGATAGGATAGGATAGAGGATACGATAGGATAGGATAGAGGGTAGGATAGGATAGAGGATAGGATAGGATAGAGGATAGGATAGGATAGAGGATACGATAGGATAGGATAGAGAATAGGATAGGGTAGAGGATAGGACAGCACAGAGGATAGGATAGGATAGAGGATAGGATAGGATAGATGATAGGATAGGATAGAGGATAGGATAGGATAGAGGATAGGATATGATAGAGGATAAGATAGGATAGAGGATAGGATAGGATAGAGGATAGGATATAATAGAGGATAGGATAGGATAGAGGATAGGATAGGATAGATGATATTATAGGATAGAGGAAAGGATAGGATAGAGGATAGGCTAGGATAGAGGACAGGATAGTATAGAGGATAGGATATAATAGAGGATAGGATAGGATAGAAGATAGGATAGGATAGATGATAGGATAGGATAGAGGATAGGATAAGATAGAGGATAAGATAGGATAGAGGATAGGATAGGATAGAGGATAGGATATGATAGAGGATAAGATAGGATAGAGGATAGGATAGGATAGAGGATTGGATAGGATAGATGATAGGATAGGATAGAGGATAGGATAGGATAGATGATATTATAGGAAAGAGGAAAGGATAGGATAGAGGATAGGGTAGGATAGAGGATAGGATAGTATAGAGGATTGGATAGGATAGATGATAGGATAGGATAGAGGATAGGATAGGATAGATGATATTATAGGAAAGAGGAAAGGATAGGATAGAGGATAGGGTAGGATAGAGGATAGGATAGTATAGAGGATAGGATATAATAGAGGATAGGATAGGATAGAGGATAGGATACGATAAAGAATACGATAGGATAGGATAGAGGGTAGGATAGGATAGGGGATAAGATAGGATAGAGGATAGGATAGGATAGAGGATAGGATATGATAGAGGATAAGATAGGATAGAGGATAGGATAGGATAGAGGATTGGATAGGATAGATGATAGGATAGGATAGAGGATAGGATAAGATAGAGGATAGGATAGGATAGATGATATTATAGGAAAGAGGAAAGGATAGGATAGAGGATAGGGTAGGATAGAGGATAGGATAGTATAGAGGATAGGATACAATAGAGGATAGGATAGGATAGAGGATAGGATACGATAAAGAATACGATAGGATTGGATAGAGGGTAGGATAGGATAGGGGATAGGATAGGATAGAGGATAGGATAGGATACAGCATAGGATACGATAGAGGATAGGATAGGGGATTGAATAAGATAGAGGATCGGATAGGACAGATGATATTATAGGAATGAGGATAGGATATGATAGAGGATACGATATTATAGAGGATAGGATAGGATAGAGGATAGGAGAGGATAGAGGATAGGATATGATAGAGGATAGGATAGGATAGAGGATAGGATAGGATAGAGGATAGGATAGTATAGAGGATAGGATAGGATATAGGATAGGATAAGATAGAGGATAGGATACGATAGAGGATACGATAGGATAGGATAGAGGGTAGGATAGGATAGAGGATAGGATAGGATAGAGGATAGGATAGGATAGAGGATACGATAAGATAGGATAGAGAATAGGATAGGATAGAGGATAGGACAGGACAGAGGATAGGATAGGATAGAGGATAGGATAGGATAGAGGATACGATAGGAATGAGGATAGGATAGAGAATAGGATAGGATAGAGGATAGGGGATTGGATCGGATACAGGATAGGAGAGGATAGAGGATAGGATAGTATAGAGGATAGGATAGGATAGATGATAGGATAGGATAGAGGATAGGATACGATAGAGGATACGATAGGATAGGATAGAGGATAGGATAGGATAGAGGATAGGATAGGATAGAGGATAGGATAGGATAGGATAGAGGATAGGATATGATAGAGGATAGGATAGGATAGAAGATAGGATAGGATAGATGATAGGATAGGATAGAGGATAGGATAAGATAGAGGATAAGATAGGATAGAGGATAGGATAGGATAGAGGATAGGATATGATAGACGATAAGATAGGATAGAGGATAGGATAGGATAGAGGATAAGATAGGATAGATGATAGGATAGGATAGATGATATTATAGGAAAGAGGAAAGGATATGATAGAGGATACGATATTGTAGAGGATAGGATAGTATAGAGGATAGGATAGGATAGAGGATAGGATAGGATAGAGGATAGGATAGGATAGGATAGAAGATAGGATAGGATAGATGATAGGATAGGATAGAGGATAGGATAAGATAGAGGATAAGATAGGATAGAGGATAGGATAGGATAGAGGATAGGATATGATAGAGGATAGGATATGATAGAAGATAGGATCGGATAGAGGATAGGATAGAGGATTGGATAGGATAGAGGATAGGATAAGGTAGAGGATAGGATAGGATAGAGGATAGGATAGGATAGAGGATAGGATAGGATAGAGGATAGGATAGGATAGAGGATAGGATAGGATAGAGGATAGGATAAGATAGAGGATAGGATAGGATAGAGGATAGGATAGGATAGAGGATAGGATAGGGTAGAGGATAGGATAGGATAGAGGATAGGATAGGATAGAGGATAGGATAAGATAGAGGATAGGATAGGATAGAGGATAGGATGGGGGATTGGATAGGATAGAGGATAGGATGGGATAGAGGATAGGATACGATAGAGGATACGATAGGATAGGATAGAGGATAGGATAGGATAGAGGATAGGATAGGATAGAGGATAGGATAGGATAGAGGATAGGATAGGATAGAGGATAGGGTAGGATAGAGGATAGAGGATAGGATAGGATAGAGGATAGGATAGGATAGAGGATAGGATGGGATAGAGGATAGGATAGGATAGAGGATAGGATAGGATAGAGGATAGGATAGGATAGAGGATAGGATAGAGGATAGGATAGAGGATAGGATAGGATAGAGGATACGTTAGGATAGGATAGAGGATACGATAGGATAGGATAGCGGATAGGATAGGATAGAGGATAGGAAATGATAGAGGATATGATAGGATAGACGATAGGATACGATAGAGGATAGGATAGGATCGAGGATAGGATAGGACAGAGGATACGATAGGATAGGATAGAGAATAGGATAGGATAGAGGATAGGATAGGATAGAGGATAGGATAGGATAGAGGATAGCATAGGATAGAGGATAGGATAGGATAGGATAGAGGATAGTATAGGATAGAGGATAGGATACGATAGAGCATAGGATACGATAGAGGATAGGATAGGCGATTGGATAGGATAGAGGATAGGATAGGACAGATGATATTATAGGATAGAGGATAGGATAGGATAGTATAGAGGATAGGATAGGATAGAGGATAGGATAGGATAGAGGATAGGATAAGATAGAGGATATGATAGGACAGAGGATACGATAGGATAGGATAGAGAATAGGATAGGATAGAGGATAGGATAGGATAGAGGATAGGATAGGATAGAGGATAGCATAGGATAGAGGATAGAATAGGATAGGATAGAGGATAGTATAGGATAAGGATAGGATACGATAGAGCAT
This sequence comes from Halictus rubicundus, assembly GCF_050948215.1. Classification (NCBI taxonomy): domain Eukaryota; kingdom Metazoa; phylum Arthropoda; class Insecta; order Hymenoptera; family Halictidae; genus Halictus; species Halictus rubicundus. The sequence goes on along the minus strand of NW_027488670.1, from coordinate 281,780 downwards.
AGGATACGATAGAGGATAGGATAGGCGATTGGATAGGATAGAGGATAGGATAGGACAGATGATATTATAGGATAGAGGATAGGATAGGATAGTATAGAGGATAGGATAGGATAGAGGATAGGATAAGATAGAGGATATGATAGGATAGAGCATAGGATAGGATAGAGGATAGGATAGTATAGAGGATAGGATACGATAGAGGATATAATAGGATAGAGGATAGGAAAGGATAGAGGATAGGATAGGATAGAGGATAGCATAGGATAGAGGATAGGATAGGATAGGATAGAGGATAGGATAGGATAGAGGATAGGATAGGATAGAGGATAGGATAGGATAGAGGATAGGATAGGATAGAGGATAGGATAGGATAGAGCATAGGATACGATAGAGGATAGGATAGGCGATTGGATAGGATAGAGGATAGGATAGGACAGATGATATTATAGGATAGAGGGTAGGATAGGATAGGATAGAGGATAGGATAGGATAGAGGATAGGATATGAATGAGAATAGGATAGGATAGAGGATAGGATAGGATAGAGGATAGGATAGAGGATAGGATAGGATAGAGGATACGTTAGGATAGGATAGAGGATACGATAGGATAGGATAGAGGATAGGATAGGATAGAGGATTGGATAGGATAGAGGATAGGATATGGTAGAGGATAGGATAGGATAGAGGATAGGATAGGATAGAGGATAGGATAGTATAGAGGATAGGAAATGATAGAGGATATGATAGGATAGACGATAGGATACGATAGAGGATAGGATAGGATCGAGGATAGGATAGGACAGAGGATACGATAGGATAGGATAGAGAATAGGATAGGATAGAGGATAGGATAGGATAGAGGATAGGATAGGATAGAGGATAGCATAGGATAGAGGATAGGATAGGATAGGATAGAGGATAGTATAGGATAGAGGATAGGATACGATAGAGCATAGGATACGATAGAGGATAGGATAGGCGATTGGATAGGATAGAGGATAGGATAGGACAGATGATATTATAGGATAGAGGATAGGATAGGATAGTATAGAGGATAGGATAGGATAGAGGATAGGATAAGATAGAGGATATGATAGGATAGAGCATAGGATAGGATAGAGGATAGGATAGTATAGAGGATAGGATACGATAGAGGATATAATAGGATAGAGGATAGGAAAGGATAGAGGATAGGATAGGATAGAGGATAGCATAGGATAGAGGATAGGATAGGATAGGATAGAGGATAGGATAGGATAGAGGATAGGATAGGATAGAGCATAGGATACGATAGAGGATAGGATAGGCGATTGGATAGGATAGAGGATAGGATAGGACAGATGATATTATAGGATAGAGGATAGGATAGGATAGGATAGAGGATAGGATAGGATAGAGGATAGGATATGAATGAGAATAGGATAGGATAGAGGATAGGATAGGATAGAGGATAGGATAGAGGATAGGATAGGATAGAGGATACGTTAGGATAGGATAGAGGATACGATAGGATAGGATAGAGGATAGGATAGGATAGAGGATTGGATAGGATAGAGGATAGGATATGGTAGAGGATAGGATAGGATAGAGGATAGGATAGGATAGAGGATAGGATAGTATAGAGGATAGGAAATGATAGAGGATATGATAGGATAGACGATAGGATACGATAGAGGATAGGATAGGATCGAGGATAGGATAGGACAGAGGATACGATAGGATAGGATAGAGAATAGGATAGGATAGAGGATAGGATAGGATAGAGGATAGGATAGGATAGAGGATAGCATAGGATAGAGGATAGGATAGGATAGGATAGAGGATAGGATAGTATAGAGGATAGGATATGATAGAGGATATGATAGGATAGACGATAGGATACGATAGAGGATAGGATAGGATCGAGGATAGGATAGGACAGAGGATACGATAGGATAGGATAGAGAATAGGATAGGATAGAGGATAGGATAGGATAGAGGATAGGATAGGATAGAGGATAGCATAGGATAGAGGATAGGATAGGATAGGATAGAGGATAGTATAGGATAGAGGATAGGATACGATAGAGCATAGGATACGATAGAGGATAGGATAGTATAGAGGATAGGATAGGATATAGGATAGGATAAGATAGAGGATAGGATACGATAGAGGATACGATAGGATAGGATAGAGGGTAGGATAGGATAGAGGATAGGATAGGATAGAGGATACGATAGGAATGAGGATAGGATAGAGAATAGGATAGGATAGAGGATAGGGGATTGGATCGGATACAGGATAGGAGAGGATAGAGGATAGGATAGTATAGAGGATAGGATAGGATAGAGGATAGGATAGGATAGAGGATAGGATACGATAGAGGATACGATAGGATAGGATAGAGGATAGGATAGGATAGAGGATAGGATAAGATAGAGGATAAGATAGGATAGAGGATAGGATAGGATACAGGATAGGATATGATAGAGGATAAGATAGGATAGAGGATAGAGGATAGGATAAGATAGAGGATAGGATAGGATAGATGATATTATAGGAAAGAGGAAAGGATATGATAGAGGATACGATATTGTAGAGGATAGGATAGTATAGAGCATAGGATACGACAGAGGATAGGATAGGCGATTGGATAGGATAGAGGATAGGATAGGACAGATGATATTATAGGATAGAGGATAGGATAGGATAGTATAGGGGATAGGATAGGATAGAGGATAGGATAAGATAGAGGATATGATAGGATAGAGCATAGGATAGGATAGAGGATAGGATAGTATAGAGGATAGGATACGATAGAGGATATAAGAGGATAGAGGATAGGAAAGGATAGAGGATAGGATAGGATAGAGGATAGCATAGGATAGAGGATAGGATAGGATAGGATAGAGGATAGGATAGGATAGAGGATAGGATAGGATAGAGGATAGGATAGGATAGAGGATAGGATAGGATAGAGGATAGGATAGGATAGAGGATAGGATAGGATAGAGGATAGGATACGATAGAGGATACGATAGGATAGGATAGAGGGTAGGATAGGATAGAGGATAGGATAGGATAGAGGATAGGATAGGATAGAGGATACGATAGGATAGGATAGAGAATAGGATAGGATAGAGGATAGGACAGGACAGAGGATAGGATAGGATAGAGGATAGGATAGGATAGAGGATAGGATAGGATAGAGGATAGGATACGATAGAGGATACGATAGGATAGGATAGAGGATAGGATAGGATAGAGGATAGGATAGGATAGAGGATAGGATAGGATAGAGGATAGGATAGGATAGAGGATAGGATTGGATAGAGGATATCATAGGGGATTGGATAGGATAGATGATAGGAGACGATAGAGGATAGGATAGGATAGATGATATTATAGGAAAGAGGAAAGGATATGATAGAGGATACGATATTATAGAGGATAGGATAGGACAGAGGATTGGATATGATAGAGGATAGGATAGAGAATATGATACGGTAGACGATAGGGGATTGGATCGGATACAGGATAGGAGGCGTTACAGGATAGGATATAATAGGATAGAGAATAGGATAGGATAGAGGATAGGTTAGGATAGAGGATAGGATAGGATAGAGGATAGAATAGGGTAGAGGATAGGTTAGGATAGAGGATAGGATCGGATAGAGGATATGATAAGATAGAGGATATGATAGGATAGACGATAGGATAGGATAGAGGATAGGATAGGATAGCTGATAGGAAAGGATAGAGGATAGGATAGAGGATAGCATAGGATAGAGGATAGGATAGGATAGGATAGAGGATAGGATAGGGGATTGGATAGGATAGAGGATCGGATAGGACAGATGATATTATAGGAATGAGGATAGGATATGATAGAGGATACGATATTATAGAGGATAGGATAGGATAGAGGATAGGATAGGATAGAGGATAGGATAGTATAGAGGATAGGATAGGATAGAGGATAGGATAGGATAGAGGATAGGATAGGATAGAGGATAGGATATGATAGTGGATAGGGTAGGACAGAGGATTGGATAGGATAGAGGATAGGATAGAGAATATGATACGGTAGACGATAGGGGATTGGATCGGATACAGGATAGGAGGCGGTACAGGATAGGATATAATAGGATAGAGAATAGGATAGGATAGAGGATAGGATAGGATAGATGATAGGATAGGATAGAGGATAGGATAAGATAGAGGATAGGATAGGATAGAGGATAGGATAGGGGATTGGATAGGATAGAGGATAGGATAGGATAGAGGATAGGATAGGATAGAGGATAGGATAGGATAGAGGATAGGATTGGATAGAGGATATCATAAAGGATTGGATAGGATAGATGATAGGAGACGATAGAGGATAGGATAGGATAGAGGATAGGATAGGATAGATGATATTATAGGAAAGAGGAAAGGATATGATAGAGGATACGATATTATAGAGGATAGGATAGGACAGAGGATTGGATAGGATAGAGGATAGGATAGAGAATATGATACGGTAGACGATAGGGGATTGGAGCGGATACAGGATAGGAGGCGGTACAGGATAGGATATAATAGGATAGAGAATAGGATACGATAGAGGATAGGTTAGGATAGAGGATAGGATAGGATAGAGGATAGAATAGGGTAGAGGATAGGTTAGGATAGAGGATAGGATCGGATAGAGGATATGATAGGGGATTGGATAGGATAGAGGATAGGATGGGATACAGGATAGGATAGGATAGAGGATAGGAAAGGATAGAGGATAGGATAGGATAGAGGATAGGATAGGATAGAGGATAGGATGAGATAGAGGATAGGTAGGATAAAGGATAGGATAGGATAGAGGATAGGATAGGGTAGAGGATAGGATAGGATAGAGGATAGGATAGGATAGATGATAGGATAGGATAGAGGATAGGATAAGATAGAGGATAGGATAGGATAGAGGATAGGATAGGGGATTGGATAGGATAGAGGATAGGATAGGATAGAGGATAGGATAGGATAGAGGATAGGATACGATAGAGGATACGATAGGATAGGATAGAGGATAGGATACGATAGATGTTACGATAGGATAGGATAGAGGATACGATAGGATAGGATAGAGGATAGGATAGGATAGAGGATAGGATAGGATAGAGGATAGGATAGGATAGAGGATAGGATAGTATAGAGGATAGGATAGGATAGAGGATAGGATGCGATAGAGGATACGAAAGGATAGGATAGAGGGTAGGATAGGATAGAGGATAGGATAGGATAGAGGATAGGAGAGGATAGAGGATAGGATATGATAGAGGATAGGATAGGATACAGGATAGGATAGGATAGAGGATAGGATGGTATAGAGGATAGGATAAGATAGAGGATATGATAGGATAGACGATAGGATACGATAGAGGATAGGATAGGATCGAGGATAGGATAGGACAGAGGATACGATAGGATAGGATAGAGGATAGGATAGGATAGAAGATAGGATAGGATAGAGGATAGGATAGGATAGAGGATAGGATAGGATAGAGGATAGGATATGATAGTGGATCGGATAGGATAGAGAATATGATACGGTAGACGATAGGGGATTGGATCGGATACAGGATAGGAGGCGGTACAGGATAGGATATAATAGGATAGAGAATAGGATAGGATAGAGGATAGGATAGGATAGATGATAGGATAGGATAGAGGATAGGATAAGATAGAGGATAGGATAGGATAGAGGATAGGATAGGGGATTGGATAGGATAGAGGATAGGATAGGATAGAGGATAGGATAGGATAGAGGAAAGGATTGGATAGAGGATATCATAAAGGATTGGATAGGATAGATGATAGGAGACGATAGAGGATAGGATAGGATAGATGATATTATAGGAAAGAGGAAAGGATATGATAGAGGATACGATATTATAGAGGATAGGATAGGACAGAGGATTGGATAGGATAGAGGATAGGATAGAGAATATGATACGGTAGACGATAGGGGATTGGATCGGATACAGGATAGGAGGCGGTACAGGATAGGATATAATAGGATAGAGAATAGGATACGATAGAGGATAGGTTAGGATAGAGGATAGGATAGGATAGAGGATAGAATAGGGTAGAGGATAGGTTAGGATAGAGGATAGGATCGGATAGAGGATATGATAGGGGATTGGATAGGATAGAGGATAGGATGGGATACAGGATAGGATAGGATAGAGGATAGGAAAGGATAGAGGATAGGATAGGATAGAGGATAGGATAGGATAGAGGATAGGATAAGATAGAGGATAGGTAGGATAGAGGATAGGATAGGATAGAGGATAGGATAGGGTAGAGGATAGGATAGGATAGAGGATAGGATAGGATAGATGATAGGATAGGATAGAGGATAGGATAAGATAGAGGATAGGATAGGATAGAGGATAGGATAGGGGATTGGATAGGATAGAGGATAGGATAGGATAGAGGATAGGATAGGATAGAGGATAGGATACGATAGAGGATACGGTAGGATAGGATAGAGGATAGGATACGATAGAGGATACGATAGGATAGGATAGAGGATAGGATAGGATAGAAGATAGGATAGGATAGAGGATAGGATAGGATAGAGGATAGGATAGGATAGAGGATAGGATAGGATAGAGGATAGGATATGATAGTGGATAGGGTAGGACAGAGGATTGGATAGGATAGAGGATAGGATAGAGAATATGATACGGTAGACGATAGGGGATTGGATCGGATACAGGATAGGAGGCGGTACAGGATAGGATATAATAGGATAGAGAATAGGATAGGATACAGGATAGGTTATAATAGAGGATAGGATAGGATAGAGGATAGAATAGGGTAGAGGATAGGTTAGGATAGAGGATAGGATGCGATAGAGGATCCGAAAGGATAAGATAGAGGATAGGATAGGATAGAGGATACGATAGGATAGGATAGCGGATAGGATAGGATAGAGGATAGGAAATGATAGAGGATATGATAGGATAGACGATAGGATACGATAGAGGATAGGATAGGATCGAGGATAGGATAGGACAGAGGATACGATAGGATAGGATAGAGAATAGGATAGGATAGAGGATAGGATAGGATAGAGGATAGGATAGGATAGAGGATAGCATAGGATAGAGGATAGGATAGGATAGGATAGAGGATAGTATAGGATAGAGGATAGGATACGATAGAGCATAGGATACGATAGAGGATAGGATAGGCGATTGGATAGGATAGAGGATAGGATAGGACAGATGATATTATAGGATAGAGGATAGGATAGGATAGTATAGAGGATAGGATAGGATAGAGGATAGGATAGGATAGAGGATAGGATAAGATAGAGGATATGATAGGACAGAGGATACGATAGGATAGGATAGAGAATAGGATAGGATAGAGGATAGGATAGGATAGAGGATAGGATAGGATAGAGGATAGCATAGGATAGAGGATAGAATAGGATAGGATAGAGGATAGTATAGGATAAGGATAGGATACGATAGAGCATAGGATACGATAGAGGATAGGATAGGCGATTGGATAGGATAGAGGATAGGATAGGACAGATGATATTATAGGATAGAGGATAGGATAGGATAGTATAGAGGATAGGATAGGATAGAGGATAGGATAAGATAGAGGATATGATAGGATAGAGCATAGGATAGGATAGAGGATAGGATAGTATAGAGGATAGGATACGATAGAGGATATAATAGGATAGAGGATAGGAAAGGATAGAGGATAGGATAGGATAGAGGATAGCATAGGATAGAGGATAGGATAGGATAGGATAGAGGATAGGATAGGATAGAGGATAGGATAGGATAGAGGATAGGATAGGATAGAGGATAGGATAGGATAGAGCATAGGATACGATAGAGGATAGGATAGGCGATTGGATAGGATAGAGGATAGGATAGGACAGATGATATTATAGGATAGAGGATAGGATAGGATAGGATAGAGGATAGGATAGGATAGAGGATAGGATATGAATGAGAATAGGATAGGATAGAGGATAGGATAGGATAGAGGATAGGATAGAGGATAGGATAGGATAGAGGATACGTTAGGATAGGATAGAGGATACGATAGGATAGGATAGAGGATAGGATAGGATAGAGGATTGGATAGGATAGAGGATAGGATATGGTAGAGGATAGGATAGGATAGAGGATAGGATAGGATAGAGGATAGGATAGTATAGAGGATAGGAAATGATAGAGGATATGATAGGATAGACGATAGGATACGATAGAGGATAGGATAGGATCGAGGATAGGATAGGACAGAGGATACGATAGGATAGGATAGAGAATAGGATAGGATAGAGGATAGGATAGGATAGAGGATAGGATAGGATAGAGGATAGCATAGGATAGAGGATAGGATAGGATAGGATAGAGGATAGTATAGGATAGAGGATAGGATACGATAGAGCATAGGATACGATAGAGGATAGGATAGGCGATTGGATAGGATAGAGGATAGGATAGGACAGATGATATTACAGGATAGAGGATAGGATAGGATAGTATAGAGGATAGGATAGGATAGAGGATAGGATAAGATAGAGGATATGATAGGATAGAGCATAGGATAGGATAGAGGATAGGATAGTATAGAGGATAGGATACGATAGAGGATATAATAGGATAGAGGATAGGAAAGGATAGAGGATAGGATAGGATAGAGGATAGCATAGGATAGAGGATAGGATAGGATAGGATAGAGGATAGGATAGGATAGAGGATAGGATAGGATAGAGCATAGGATACGATAGAGGATAGGATAGGCGATTGGATAGGATAGAGGATAGGATAGGACAGATGATATTATAGGATAGAGGATAGGATAGGATAGGATAGAGGATAGGATAGGATAGAGGATAGGATATGAATGAGAATAGGATAGGATAGAGGATAGGATAGGATAGAGGATAGGATAGAGGATAGGATAGGATAGAGGATACGTTAGGATAGGATAGAGGATACGATAGGATAGGATAGAGGATAGGATAGGATAGAGGATTGGATAGGATAGAGGATAGGATATGGTAGAGGATAGGATAGGATAGAGGATAGGATAGGATAGAGGATAGGATAGTATAGAGGATAGGAAATGATAGAGGATATGATAGGATAGACGATAGGATACGATAGAGGATAGGATAGGATCGAGGATAGGATAGGACAGAGGATACGATAGGATAGGATAGAGAATAGGATAGGATAGAGGATAGGATAGGATAGAGGATAGGATAGGATAGAGGATAGCATAGGATAGAGGATAGGATAGGATAGGATAGAGGATAGGATAGTATAGAGGATAGGATATGATAGAGGATATGATAGGATAGACGATAGGATACGATAGAGGATAGGATAGGATCGAGGATAGGATAGGACAGAGGATACGATAGGATAGGATAGAGAATAGGATAGGATAGAGGATAGGATAGGATAGAGGATAGGATAGGATAGAGGATAGCATAGGATAGAGGATAGGATAGGATAGGATAGAGGATAGTATAGGATAGAGGATAGGATACGATAGAGCATAGGATACGATAGAGGATAGGATAGTATAGAGGATAGGATAGGATATAGGATAGGATAAGATAGAGGATAGGATACGATAGAGGATACGATAGGATAGGATAGAGGGTAGGATAGGATAGAGGATAGGATAGGATAGAGGATACGATAGGAATGAGGATAGGATAGAGAATAGGATAGGATAGAGGATAGGGGATTGGATCGGATACAGGATAGGAGAGGATAGAGGATAGGATAGTATAGAGGATAGGATAGGATAGAGGATAGGATAGGATAGAGGATAGGATACGATAGAGGATACGATAGGATAGGATAGAGGATAGGATAGGATAGAGGATAGGATAAGATAGAGGATAAGATAGGATAGAGGATAGGATAGGATACAGGATAGGATATGATAGAGGATAAGATAGGATAGAGGATAGAGGATAGGATAAGATAGAGGATAGGATAGGATAGATGATATTATAGGAAAGAGGAAAGGATATGATAGAGGATACGATATTGTAGAGGATAGGATAGTATAGAGCATAGGATACGACAGAGGATAGGATAGGCGATTGGATAGGATAGAGGATAGGATAGGACAGATGATATTATAGGATAGAGGATAGGATAGGATAGTATAGAGGATAGGATAGGATAGAGGATAGGATAAGATAGAGGATATGATAGGATAGAGCATAGGATAGGATAGAGGATAGGATAGTATAGAGGATAGGATACGATAGAGGATATAAGAGGATAGAGGATAGGAAAGGATAGAGGATAGGACAGGATAGAGGATAGCATAGGATAGAGGATAGGATAGGATAGGATAGAGGATAGGATAGGATAGAGGATAGGATAGGATAGAGGATAGGATAGGATAGAGGATAGGATAGGATAGAGGATAGGATAGGATAGAGGATAGGATAGGATAGAGGATAGGATAGGATAGAGGATAGGATACGATAGAGGATACGATAGGATAGGATAGAGGGTAGGATAGGATAGAGGATAGGATAGGATAGAGGATAGGATAGGATAGAGGATACGATAGGATAGGATAGAGAATAGGATAGGATAGAGGATAGGACAGGACAGAGGATAGGATAGGATAGAGGATAGGATAGGATAGAGGATAGGATAGGATAGAGGATAGGATACGATAGAGGATACGATAGGATAGGATAGAGGATAGGATAGGATAGAGGATAGGATAGGATAGAGGATAGGATAGGATAGAGGATAGGATAGGATAGAGGATAGGATTGGATAGAGGATATCATAGGGGATTGGATAGGATAGATGATAGGAGACGATAGAGGATAGGATAGGATAGATGATATTATAGGAAAGAGGAAAGGATATGATAGAGGATACGATATTATAGAGGATAGGATAGGACAGAGGATTGGATATGATAGAGGATAGGATAGAGAATATGATACGGTAGACGATAGGGGATTGGATCGGATACAGGATAGGAGGCGTTACAGGATAGGATATAATAGGATAGAGAATAGGATAGGATAGAGGATAGGTTAGGATAGAGGATAGGATAGGATAGAGGATAGAATAGGGTAGAGGATAGGTTAGGATAGAGGATAGGATCGGATAGAGGATATGATAAGATAGAGGATATGATAGGATAGACGATAGGATAGGATAGAGGATAGGATAGGATAGCTGATAGGAAAGGATAGAGGATAGGATAGAGGATAGCATAGGATAGAGGATAGGATAGGATAGGATAGAGGATAGGATAGGGGATTGGATAGGATAGAGGATCGGATAGGACAGATGATATTATAGGAATGAGGATAGGATATGATAGAGGATACGATATTATAGAGGATAGGATAGGATAGAGGATAGGATAGGATAGAGGATAGGATAGTATAGAGGATAGGATAGGATAGAGGATAGGATAGGATAGAGGATAGGATAGGATAGAGGATAGGATATGATAGTGGATAGGGTAGGACAGAGGATTGGATAGGATAGAGGATAGGATAGAGAATATGATACGGTAGACGATAGGGGATTGGATCGGATACAGGATAGGAGGCGGTACAGGATAGGATATAATAGGATAGAGAATAGGATAGGATAGAGGATAGGATAGGATAGATGATAGGATAGGATAGAGGATAGGATAAGATAGAGGATAGGATAGGATAGAGGATAGGATAGGGGATTGGATAGGATAGAGGATAGGATAGGATAGAGGATAGGATAGGATAGAGGATAGGATAGGATAGAGGATAGGATTGGATAGAGGATATCATAAAGGATTGGATAGGATAGATGATAGGAGACGATAGAGGATAGGATAGGATAGAGGATAGGATAGGATAGATGATATTATAGGAAAGAGGAAAGGATATGATAGAGGATACGATATTATAGAGGATAGGATAGGACAGAGGATTGGATAGGATAGAGGATAGGATAGAGAATATGATACGGTAGACGATAGGGGATTGGAGCGGATACAGGATAGGAGGCGGTACAGGATAGGATATAATAGGATAGAGAATAGGATACGATAGAGGATAGGTTAGGATAGAGGATAGGATAGGATAGAGGATAGAATAGGGTAGAGGATAGGTTAGGATAGAGGATAGGATCGGATAGAGGATATGATAGGGGATTGGATAGGATAGAGGATAGGATGGGATACAGGATAGGATAGGATAGAGGATAGGAAAGGATAGAGGATAGGATAGGATAGAGGATAGGATAGGATAGAGGATAGGATGAGATAGAGGATAGGTAGGATAAAGGATAGGATAGGATAGAGGATAGGATAGGGTAGAGGATAGGATAGGATAGAGGATAGGATAGGATAGATGATAGGATAGGATAGAGGATAGGATAAGATAGAGGATAGGATAGGATAGAGGATAGGATAGGGGATTGGATAGGATAGAGGATAGGATAGGATAGAGGATAGGATAGGATAGAGGATAGGATACGATAGAGGATACGATAGGATAGGATAGAGGATAGGATACGATAGATGTTACGATAGGATAGGATAGAGGATACGATAGGATAGGATAGAGGATAGGATAGGATAGAGGATAGGATAGGATAGAGGATAGGATAGGATAGAGGATAGGATAGTATAGAGGATAGGATAGGATAGAGGATAGGATGCGATAGAGGATACGAAAGGATAGGATAGAGGGTAGGATAGGATAGAGGATAGGATAGGATAGAGGATAGGAGAGGATAGAGGATAGGATATGATAGAGGATAGGATAGGATACAGGATAGGATAGGATAGAGGATAGGATGGTATAGAGGATAGGATAAGATAGAGGATATGATAGGATAGACGATAGGATACGATAGAGGATAGGATAGGATCGAGGATAGGATAGGACAGAGGATACGATAGGATAGGATAGAGGATAGGATAGGATAGAAGATAGGATAGGATAGAGGATAGGATAGGATAGAGGATAGGATAGGATAGAGGATAGGATATGATAGTGGATCGGATAGGATAGAGAATATGATACGGTAGACGATAGGGGATTGGATCGGATACAGGATAGGAGGCGGTACAGGATAGGATATAATAGGATAGAGAATAGGATAGGATAGAGGATAGGATAGGATAGATGATAGGATAGGATAGAGGATAGGATAAGATAGAGGATAGGATAGGATAGAGGATAGGATAGGGGATTGGATAGGATAGAGGATAGGATAGGATAGAGGATAGGATAGGATAGAGGAAAGGATTGGATAGAGGATATCATAAAGGATTGGATAGGATAGATGATAGGAGACGATAGAGGATAGGATAGGATAGATGATATTATAGGAAAGAGGAAAGGATATGATAGAGGATACGATATTATAGAGGATAGGATAGGACAGAGGATTGGATAGGATAGAGGATAGGATAGAGAATATGATACGGTAGACGATAGGGGATTGGATCGGATACAGGATAGGAGGCGGTACAGGATAGGATATAATAGGATAGAGAATAGGATACGATAGAGGATAGGTTAGGATAGAGGATAGGATAGGATAGAGGATAGAATAGGGTAGAGGATAGGTTAGGATAGAGGATAGGATCGGATAGAGGATATGATAGGGGATTGGATAGGATAGAGGATAGGATGGGATACAGGATAGGATAGGATAGAGGATAGGAAAGGATAGAGGATAGGATAGGATAGAGGATAGGATAGGATAGAGGATAGGATAAGATAGAGGATAGGTAGGATAGAGGATAGGATAGGATAGAGGATAGGATAGGGTAGAGGATAGGATAGGATAGAGGATAGGATAGGATAGATGATAGGATAGGATAGAGGATAGGATAAGATAGAGGATAGGATAGGATAGAGGATAGGATAGGGGATTGGATAGGATAGAGGATAGGATAGGATAGAGGATAGGATAGGATAGAGGATAGGATACGATAGAGGATACGGTAGGATAGGATAGAGGATAGGATACGATAGAGGATACGATAGGATAGGATAGAGGATAGGATAGGATAGAAGATAGGATAGGATAGAGGATAGGATAGGATAGAGGATAGGATAGGATAGAGGATAGGATAGGATAGAGGATAGGATATGATAGTGGATAGGGTAGGACAGAGGATTGGATAGGATAGAGGATAGGATAGAGAATATGATACGGTAGACGATAGGGGATTGGATCGGATACAGGATAGGAGGCGGTACAGGATAGGATATAATAGGATAGAGAATAGGATAGGATACAGGATAGGTTATAATAGAGGATAGGATAGGATAGAGGATAGAATAGGGTAGAGGATAGGTTAGGATAGAGGATAGGATGCGATAGAGGATCCGAAAGGATAAGATAGAGGATAGGATACGATAGAGGATACGATAGGATAGGATAGAGGATAGGATAGGATAGAGGATAGGATAGGATAGAGGATAGGATAAGATAGAGGATAGGATATGATAGTGGATCGGATAGGATAGAGGATTGGATAGGATAGAGAATATGATAGGGTAGACGATAGGAGATTGGATCGGATACAGGATAGGTGGCGGTAGAGGATAGGATAGGATAGGATGGAGAATAGGATAGGATAGAGGATAGGTAAGGATAGAGGATAGGATAGGATAGGATAGAGGATAGGATAGGATAGAGGATAGGATAGGATAGAGGATAGGGTAGGATAGAGGATAGGATAGGATAGAGCATAGGATAGGGGATTGGATAGGATAGAGGATAGGATAGGACAGATGATATTATAGGAATGAGGATGGGATATCATAGAGGATACGATATTATAGAGGATAGGATAGGATAGAGGATAGGATAGGATAGAGGATAGGATAGGATAGAGGATAGGATAGGATAGAGGATAGGATAGTATAGATGATAGGATAGGATAGAGGATAGGATAGGATAGAGGATAGGATCGGATAGAGGATAGGATAGGATAGAGCATACGATATTATAGAGGATAGGATAGGATAGAGGATAGGATAGGATAGAGGATAGGATAGTATAGAGGATAGGATAGGATAGCGGATAGGATGGGATAGAGGATAGGATGCGATAGAGGATCCGAAAGGATAGGATAGAGGGTAGGATAGGATAAAGGATAGGATAGGATAGAGGATAGGATAGGATAGAGGATAGGATAGGATAGAGGATAGGCTGGTATAGATGATAGGATAAGATAGAGGATATGATAGGATAGACGATAGGATACGATAGAGGATAGGATAGGATCGAGGATAGGATAGGACAGAGGATACGATAGGATAGGATAGAGGATAGGATAGGATAGAGGATAGGATAGGATAGAAGATAGGATAGGATAGAGGATAGGATAGGATAGAGGATAGGATAGGATAGAGGATAGGATATGATAGTGGATCGGATAGGATAGAGGATAGGATAGGATAGATGATAGGATAGGATAAGATAGAGGATAGGATACGATAGAGGATACGATAGGATAGGATAGAGGATAGGATAGGATAGAGGATAGGATAGGATAGAAGATAGGATAGGATAGAGGATAGGATAGGATAGAGGATAGGATAGGATAGAGGATAGGATATGATAGTGGATCGGATAGGATAGAGGATAGGATAGGATAGATGATAGGATAGGTTAGAGGATAGGATAAGATAGAGGATAGGATAGGATAGAAGATAGGATTGGATAGATGATATTATAGGAAAGAGGAAAGGATATGATAGAGGATACGATATTATAGAGGATAGGGTAGGACAGAGGATTGGATAGGATAGAGGATAGGATAGAGAATATGATACGGTAGACGATAGGGGATTGGATCGGATACAGGATAGGAGGCGGTACAGGATAGGATATAATAGGATGGAGAATAGGATAGGATAGAGGATAGGTTAGGATAGAGGATAGGATAGGATAGAGGATAGAATAGGGTAGAGGATAGGTTAGGTTAGAGGATAGGATGCGATAGAGGATCCGAAAGGATAAGATAGAGGATAGGATACGATAGAGGATACGATAGGATAGGATAGAGGATAGGATAGGATAGAGGATAGGATAGGATAGAGGATAGGATAGGATAGAGGATAGGATAGGATAGAGGATAGGATAGGATAGAAGATAGGATAGGATAGATGATATTATAGGAAAGAGGAAAGGATATGATAGAGGATACGATATTATAGAGGATAGGGTAGGACAGAGGATTGGATAGGATAGAGGATAGGATAGAGAATATGATACGGTAGACGATAGGGGATTGGATCGGATACAGGATAGGAGGCGGTACAGGATAGGATATAATAGGATAGAGAATAGGATAGGATAGAGGATAGGTTAGGATAGAGGATAGGATAGGATAGAGGATAGAATAGGCTAGAGGATAGGTTAGGATAGAGGATAGGATGCGATAGAGGATCCGAAAGGATAAGATAGAGGATAAGATACGATAGAGGATACGATAGGATAGGATAGAGGATAGGATAGGATAGAGGATAGGATAGGATAGAGGATAGGATAGGATAGAGGATAGGATAACATAGAGGATAGGATATGATAGTGGATCGGATAGGATAGAGGATTGGATAGGATAGAGAATATGATAGGGTAGACGATAGGGGATTGGATCGGATACAGGATCGGTGGCGGTAGAGGATAGGATAGGATAGGATGGAGAATAGGATAGGATAGAGGATAGGTTAGGATAGAGGATAGGATAGGATAGGATAGAGGATAGGATAGGATAGAGGATAGGATAGGATAGAGGATAGGGTAGGATAGAGGATAGGATAGGACAGAGCATAGGATAGGGGATTGGATAGGATAGAGGATAGGATAGGACAGATGATATTATAGGAATGAGGATGGGATATCATAGAGGATACGATATTATAGAGGATAGGATAGGATAGAGGATAGGATAGGATAGAGGATAGGATAGGATAGAGGATAGGATAGTATAGAGGATAGGATAGGATAGAGGATAGGATAGGATAGAGGATAGGATCGGATAGAGGATAGGATAGGATAGAGGATAGGATAGGATAGAGGATAGGATAGGATAGATGATAGGATAGGATAGAGGATAGGATAAGATAGAGGATAGGATACGATAGAGGATACGATAGGATAGGATAGAGGATAGGATAGGATAGAGGATAGGATAGGATAGAGGATAGGATAAGATAGAGGATAGGATATGATAGTGGATCGGATAGGATAGAGGATTGGATAGGATAGAGAATATGATAGGGTAGACGATAGGAGATTGGATCGGATACAGGATAGGTGGCGGTAGAGGATAGGATAGGATAGGATGGAGAATAGGATAGGATAGAGGATAGGTAAGGATAGAGGATAGGATAGGATAGGATAGAGGATAGGATAGGATAGAGGATAGGATAGGATAGAGGATAGGATAGGATAGAGGATAGGGTAGGATAGAGGATAGGATAGGATAGAGCATAGGATAGGGGATTGGATAGGATAGAGGATAGGATAGGACAGATGATATTATAGGAATGAGGATGGGATATCATAGAGGATACGATATTATAGAGGATAGGATAGGATAGAGGATAGGATAGGATAGAGGATAGGATAGGATAGAGGATAGGATAGGATAGAGGATAGGATAGTATAGATGATAGGATAGGATAGAGGATAGGATAGGATAGAGGATAGGATCGGATAGAGGATAGGATAGGATAGAGCATACGATATTATAGAGGATAGGATAGGATAGAGGATAGGATAGGATAGAGGATAGGATAGTATAGAGGATAGGATAGGATAGCGGATAGGATGGGATAGAGGATAGGATGCGATAGAGGATCCGAAAGGATAGGATAGAGGGTAGGATAGGATAAAGGATAGGATAGGATAGAGGATAGGATAGGATAGAGGATAGGATAGGATAGAGGATAGGCTGGTATAGATGATAGGATAAGATAGAGGATATGATAGGATAGACGATAGGATACGATAGAGGATAGGATAGGATCGAGGATAGGATAGGACAGAGGATACGATAGGATAGGATAGAGGATAGGATAGGATAGAGGATAGGATAGGATAGAAGATAGGATAGGATAGAGGATAGGATAGGATAGAGGATAGGATAGGATAGAGGATAGGATATGATAGTGGATCGGATAGGATAGAGGATAGGATAGGATAGATGATAGGATAGGATAAGATAGAGGATAGGATACGATAGAGGATACGATAGGATAGGATAGAGGATAGGATAGGATAGAGGATAGGATAGGATAGAAGATAGGATAGGATAGAGGATAGGATAGGATAGAGGATAGGATAGGATAGAGGATAGGATAGGATAGATTATAGGATAGGATAGAGGATAGGATAAGATAGAGGATAGGATAGGATAGAGGATAGGATAGGGGATTGGATAGGATAGAGCATAGGATAGGATAGAGGATAGGATAGGATAGAGGATAGGATACGATAGAGGATACGATAGGATAAGATAGAGGATAGGATACGATAGAGGATACGATAGGATAGGATAGAGGATAGGATAGGATAGAGGATAGGATAGGATAGAAGATAGGATAGGATAGAGGATAGGATAGGATAGGATAGAGGATAGGATATGATAGTGGATCGGATAGGATAGAGGATAGGATAGGATAGATGATATTATAGGAAAGAGGAAAGGATATGATAGAGGATACGATATTATAGAGGATAGGGTAGGACAGAGGATTGGATAGGATAGAGGATAGGATAGAGAATATGATACGGTAGACGATAGGGGATTGGATCGGATACAGGATAGGAGGCGGTACAGGATAGGATATAATAGGATGGAGAATAGGATAGGATAGAGGATAGGTTAGGATAGAGGATAGGATAGGATAGAGGATAGAATAGGGTAGAGGATAGGTTAGGTTAGAGGATAGGATGCGATAGAGGATCCGAAAGGATAAGATAGAGGATAGGATACGATAGAGGATACGATAGGATAGGATAGAGGATAGGATAGGATAGAGGATAGGATAGGATAGAGGATAGGATAGGATAGAGGATAGGATAGGATAGAGGATAGGATAGGATAGAGGATAGGATAGGATAGAGGATAGGATATGATAGTGGATCGGATAGGATAGAGGATAGGATAGGATAGATGATAGGATAGGTTAGAGGATAGGATAAGATAGAGGATAGGATAGGATAGAAGATAGGATAGGATAGAGGATAGGATAGGATAGAGGATAGGATAGGATAGAGGATAGGATAGGATAGAGGATAGGATAGGATAGAGGATAGGATATGATAGTGGATCGGATAGGATAGAGGATAGGATAGGATAGATGATAGGATAGGTTAGAGGATAGGATAAGATAGAGGATAGGATAGGATAGAAGATAGGATAGGATAGATGATATTATAGGAAAGAGGAAAGGATATGATAGAGGATACGATATTATAGAGGATAGGGTAGGACAGAGGATTGGATAGGATAGAGGATAGGATAGAGAATATGATACGGTAGACGATAGGGGATTGGATCGGATACAGGATAGGAGGCGGTACAGGATAGGATATAATAGGATAGAGAATAGGATAGGATAGAGGATAGGTTAGGATAGAGGATAGGATAGGATAGAGGATAGAATAGGCTAGAGGATAGGTTAGGATAGAGGATAGGATGCGATAGAGGATCCGAAAGGATAAGATAGAGGATAGGATACGATAGAGGATACGATAGGATAGGATAGAGGATAGGATAGGATAGAGGATAGGATAGGATAGAGGATAGGATAGGATAGAGGATAGGATAACATAGAGGATAGGATATGATAGTGGATCGGATAGGATAGAGGATTGGATAGGATAGAGAATATGATAGGGTAGACGATAGGGGATTGGATCGGATACAGGATCGGTGGCGGTAGAGGATAGGATAGGATAGGATGGAGAATAGGATAGGATAGAGGATAGGTTAGGATAGAGGATAGGATAGGATAGGATAGAGGATAGGATAGGATAGAGGATAGGATAGGATAGAGGATAGGGTAGGATAGAGGATAGGATAGGACAGAGCATAGGATAGGGGATTGGATAGGATAGAGGATAGGATAGGACAGATGATATTATAGGAATGAGGATGGGATATCATAGAGGATACGATATTATAGAGGATAGGATAGGATAGAGGATAGGATAGGATAGAGGATAGGATAGGATAGAGGATAGGATAGTATAGAGGATAGGATAGGATAGAGGATAGGATAGGATAGAGGATAGGATCGGATAGAGGATAGGATAGGATAGAGGATAGGATAGGATAGAGGATAGGATAGGATAGATGATAGGATAGGATAGAGGATAGGATAAGATAGAGGATAGGATAGGATAGAGGATAGGATAGGTGATTGGATAGGATAGAGGATAGGATAGGATAGAGGATAGGATAGGATAGAGGATAGGATAGGATAGAGGATAGGATACGATAGAGGATACGATAGGATAAGATAGAGGATAAGATACGATAGAGGATACGATAGGATAGGATAGAGGATAGGATAGGGTAGAAGATAGGATAGGATAGAGGATAGGATAGGATAGAGGATAGGATAGGATAGAGGATAGGATATGATAGTGGATCGGATAGGATAGAGGATAGGATAGGATAGATGATAGGATAGGTTAGAGGATAGGATAAGATAGAGGATAGGATAGGATAGAAGATAGGATAGGATAGATGATATTATAGGAAAGAGGAAAGGATATGATAGAGGATACGATATTATAGAGGATAGGGTAGGACAGAGGATTGGATAGGATAGAGGATAGGATAGAGAATATGATACGGTAGACGATAGGGGATTGGATCGGATACAGGATAGGAGGCAGTACAGGATAGGATATAATAGGATAGAGAATAGGATAGGATAGAGGATAGGTTAGGATAGAGGATAGGATAGGATAGAGGATAGAATAGGGTAGAGGATAGGTTAGGATAGAGGATAGGATGCGATAGAGGATCCGAAAGGATAAGATAGAGGATAGGATACGATAGAGGATACGATAGGATAGGATAGAGGATAGGATAGGATAGAGGATAGGATAGGATAGAGGATAGGATAGGATAGAGGATAGGATAGAGAATATGATACGGTAGACGATAGGGGATTGGATCGGATACAGGATAGGAGGCGGTACAGGATAGGATATAATAGGATAGAGAATAGGATAGGATACAGGATAGGTTAGGATAGAGGATAGGATAGGATAGAGGATAGAATAGGGTAGAGGATAGGTTAGGATAGAGGATAGGATGCGATAGAGGATCCGAAAGGATAAGATAGAGGATAGGATACGATAGAGGATACGATAGGATAGGATAGAGGATAGGTTAGGATAGAGGATAGGATAGGATAGAGGATAGGATAAGATAGAGGATAGGATATGATAGTGGATCGGATAGGATAGAGGATTGGATAGGATAGAGAATATGATAGGGTAGACGATAGGAGATTGGATCGGATACAGGATAGGTGGCGGTAGAGGATAGGATAGGATAGGATGGAGAATAGGATAGGATAGAGGATAGGTAAGGATAGAGGATAGGATAGGATAGGATAGAGGATAGGATAGGATAGAGGATAGGATAGGATAGAGGATAGGATAGTATAGAGGATAGGATAGGATAGAGGATAGGATGCGATAGAGGATACGAAAGGATAGGATAGAGGGTAGGATAGGATAGAGGATAGGATAGGATAGAGGATAGGAGAGGATAGAGGATAGGATATGATAGAGGATAGGATAGGATAGAGGATAGGATAGGATAGAGGATAGGATGGTATAGAGGATAGGATAAGATAGAGGATATGATAGGATAGACGATAGGATACGATAGAGGATAGGATAGGATCGAGGATAGGATAGGACAGAGGATACGATAGGATAGGATAGAGGATAGGATAGGATAGAAGATAGGATAGGATAGAGGATAGGATAGGATAGAGGATAGGATAGGATAGAGGATAGGATATGATAGTGGATCGGATAGGATAGAGGATAGGATAGGATAGATGATAGGATAGGTTAGAGGATAGGATAAGATAGAGGATAGGATAGGATAGAAGATAGGATAGGATACAGGATATTATAGGAAAGAGGAAAGGATATGATGGAGGATACGATATTATAGAGGATAGGGTAGGACAGAGGATTGGATAGGATAGAGGATAGGATAGAGAATATGATACGGTAGACGATAGGGGATTGGATCGGATACAGGATAGGAGGCGGTACAGGATAGGATATAATAGGATAGAGAATAGGATAGGATAGAGGATAGGATAGGATAGATGTAGGATAGGATAGAGGATAGGATAAGATAGAGGATAGGATAGGATAGAGGATAGGATAGGGGATTGGATAGGATAGAGGATAGGATAGGATAGAGGATAGGATAGGATAGAGGATAGGATAGGATAGAGGATAGGATTGGATAGAGGATATCATAAAGGACTGGATAGGACAGAGGATTGGATAGGATAGAGGATAGGATAGGATAGAGGATAGGATAGAGAATATGATACGGTAGACGATAGGGGATTGGATCGGATACAGGATAGGAGGCGGTACAGGATAGGATATAATAGGATAGAGAATAGGATAGGATACAGGATAGGTTAGGATAGAGGAGAGGATAGGATAGAGGATAGAATAGGGTAGAGGATAGGTTAGGATAGAGGATAGGATGCGATAGAGGATCCGAAAGGATAAGATAGAGGATAGGATACGATAGAGGATACGATAGGATAGGATAGAGGATAGGATAGGATAGAGGATAGCATAGGATAGAGGATAGGATAAGATAGAGGATAGGATATGATAGTGGATCGGATAGGATAGAGGATTGGATAGGATAGAGAATATGATAGGGTAGACGATAGGAGATTGGATCGGATACAGGATAGGTGGCGGTAGAGGATAGGATAGGATAGGATGGAGAATAGGATAGGATAGAGGATAGGTAAGGATAGAGGATAGGATAGGATAGGATAGAGGATAGGATAGGATAGAGGATAGGATAGGATAGAGGATAGGATACGATAGAGGATACGATAGGATAAGATAGAGGATAGGATACGATAGAGGATACGATAGGATAGGATAGAGGATAGGATAGGATAGAGGATAGGATAGGATAGAAGATAGGATAGGATAGAGGATAGGATAGGATAGAGGATAGGATAGGATAGAGGATAGGATATGATAGTGGATCGGATAGGATAGAGGATAGGATAGGATAGATGATAGGATAGGTTAGAGGATAGGATAAGATAGAGGATAGGATAGGATAGAAGATAGGATTGGATAGATGATATTATAGGAAAGAGGAAAGGATATGATAGAGGATACGATATTATAGAGGATAGGGTAGGACAGAGGATTGGATAGGATAGAGGATAGGATAGAGAATATGATACGGTAGACGATAGGGGATTGGATCGGATACAGGATAGGAGGCGGTACAGGATAGGATATAATAGGATGGAGAATAGGATAGGATAGAGGATAGGTTAGGATAGAGGATAGGATAGGATAGAGGATAGAATAGGGTAGAGGATAGGATAGGATAGAGGATAGGATAGGATAGAGGATAGGATATGATAGTGGATCGGATAGGATAGAGGATAGGATAGGATAGATGATAGGATAGGTTAGAGGATAGGATAAGATAGAGGATAGGATAGGATAGAAGATAGGATAGGATAGATGATATTATAGGAAAGAGGAAAGGATATGATAGAGGATACGATATTATAGAGGATAGGGTAGGACAGAGGATTGGATAGGATAGAGGATAGGATAGAGAATATGATACGGTAGACGATAGGGGATTGGATCGGATACAGGATAGGAGGCGGTACAGGATAGGATATAATAGGATAGAGAATAGGATAGGATAGAGGATAGGTTAGGATAGAGGATAGGATAGGATAGAGGATAGAATAGGCTAGAGGATAGGTTAGGATAGAGGATAGGATGCGATAGAGGATCCGAAAGGATAAGATAGAGGATAGGATACGATAGAGGATACGATAGGATAGGATAGAGGATAGGATAGGATAGAGGATAGGATAGGATAGAGGATAGGATAGGATAGAGGATAGGATAACATAGAGGATAGGATATGATAGTGGATCGGATAGGATAGAGGATTGGATAGGATAGAGAATATGATAGGGTAGACGATAGGGGATTGGATCGGATACAGGATCGGTGGCGGTAGAGGATAGGATAGGATAGGATGGAGAATAGGATAGGATAGAGGATAGGTTAGGATAGAGGATAGGATAGGATAGAGGATAGGATAGGATAGAGGATAGGATAGGATAGATGATAGGATAGGATAGAGGATAGGATAAGATAGAGGATAGGATAGGATAGAGGATAGGATAGGTGATTGGATAGGATAGAGGATAGGATAGGATAGAGGATAGGATAGGATAGAGGATAGGATACGATAGAGGATACGATAGGATAAGATAGAGGATAGGATACGATAGAGGATACGATAGGATAGGATAGAGGATAGGATAGGATAGAAGATAGGATAGGATAGAGGATAGGATAGGATAGAGGATAGGATAGGATAGAGGATAGGATATGATAGTGGATCGGATAGGATAGAAGATAGGATAGGATAGAGGATAGGATAGGATAGAGGATAGGATAGGATAGAGGATAGGATATGATAGTGGATCGGATAGGATAGAGGATAGGATAGGATAGATGATAGGATAGGTTAGAGGATAGGATAAGATAGAGGATAGGATAGGATAGAAGATAGGATAGGATACAGGATATTATAGGAAAGAGGAAAGGATATGATGGAGGATACGATATTATAGAGGATAGGGTAGGACAGAGGATTGGATAGGATAGAGGATAGGATAGAGAATATGATACGGTAGACGATAGGGGATTGGATCGGATACAGGATAGGAGGCGGTACAGGATAGGATATAATAGGATAGAGAATAGGATAGGATAGAGGATAGGATAGGATAGATGATAGGATAGGATAGAGGATAGGATAAGATAGAGGATAGGATAGGATAGAGGATAGGATAGGGGATTGGATAGGATAGAGGATAGGATAGGATAGAGGATAGGATAGGATAGAGGATAGGATAGGATAGAGGATAGGATAGGATAGAGGATAGGATTGGATAGAGGATATCATAAAGGACTGGATAGGATAGATGATAGGAGACGATAGAGGATAGGATAGGATAGAGGATAGGATAGAGAATATGATACGGTAGACGATAGGGGATTGGATCGGATACAGGATAGGAGGCGGTACAGGATAGGATATAATAGGATAGAGAATAGGATAGGATACAGGATAGGTTAGGATAGAGGAGAGGATAGGATAGAGGATAGAATAGGGTAGAGGATAGGTTAGGATAGAGGATAGGATGCGATAGAGGATCCGAAAGGATAAGATAGAGGATAGGATACGATAGAGGATACGATGGGATAGGATAGAGGATAGGATAGGATAGAGGATAGCATAGGATAGAGGATAGGATAAGATAGAGGATAGGATATGATAGTGGATCGGATAGGATAGAGGATTGGATAGGATAGAGAATATGATAGGGTAGACGATAGGAGATTGGATCGGATACAGGATAGGTGGCGGTAGAGGATAGGATAGGATAGGATGGAGAATAGGATAGGATAGAGGATAGGTAAGGATAGAGGATAGGATAGGATAGGATAGAGGATAGGATAGGATAGAGGATAGGATAGGATAGAGGATAGGATACGATAGAGGATACGATAGGATAAGATAGAGGATAGGATACGATAGAGGATACGATAGGATAGGATAGAGGATAGGATAGGATAGAGGATAGGATAGGATAGAAGATAGGATAGGATAGAGGATAGGATAGGATAGAGGATAGGATAGGATAGAGGATAGGATATGATAGTGAATCGGATAGGATAGAGGATAGGATAGGATAGATGATAGGATAGGTTAGAGGATAGGATAAGATAGAGGATAGGATAGGATAGAAGATAGGATTGGATAGATGATATTATAGGAAAGAGGAAAGGATATGATAGAGGATACGATATTATAGAGGATAGGGTAGGACAGAGGATTGGATAGGATAGAGGATAGGATAGAGAATATGATACGGTAGACGATAGGGGATTGGATCGGATAGAGGATAGGAGGCGGTACAGGATAGGATATAATAGGATGGAGAATAGGATAGGATAGAGGATAGGTTAGGATAGAGGATAGGATAGGATAGAGGATAGAATAGGGTAGAGGATAGGATAGGATAGAGGATAGGATAGGATAGAGGATAGGATATGATAGTGGATCGGATAGGATAGAGGATAGGATAGGATAGATGATAGGATAGGTTAGAGGATAGGATAAGATAGAGGATAGGATAGGATAGAAGATAGGATAGGATAGATGATATTATAGGAAAGAGGAAAGGATATGATAGAGGATACGATATTATAGAGGATAGGGTAGGACAGAGGATTGGATAGGATAGAGGATAGGATAGAGAATATGATACGGTAGACGATAGGGGATTGGATCGGATACAGGATAGGAGGCGGTACAGGATAGGATATAATAGGATAGAGAATAGGATAGGATAGAGGATAGGTTAGGATAGAGGATAGGATAGGATAGAGGATAGAATAGGCTAGAGGATAGGTTAGGATAGAGGATAGGATGCGATAGAGGATCCGAAAGGATAAGATAGAGGATAGGATACGATAGAGGATACGATAGGATAGGATAGAGGATAGGATAGGATAGAGGATAGGATAGGATAGAGGATAGGATAGGATAGAGGATAGGATAACATAGAGGATAGGATATGATAGTGGATCGGATAGGATAGAGGATTGGATAGGATAGAGAATATGATAGGGTAGACGATAGGGGATTGGATCGGATACAGGATCGGTGGCGGTAGAGGATAGGATAGGATAGGATGGAGAATAGGATAGGATAGAGGATAGGTTAGGATAGAGGATAGGATAGGATAGAGGATAGGATAGGATAGAGGATAGGATAGGATAGATGATAGGATAGGATAGAGGATAGGATAAGATAGAGGATAGGATAGGATAGAGGATAGGATAGGTGATTGGATAGGATAGAGGATAGGATAGGATAGAGGATAGGATAGGATAGAGGATAGGATACGATAGAGGATACGATAGGATAAGATAGAGGATAGGATACGATAGAGGATACGATAGGATAGGATAGAGGATAGGATAGGATAGAAGATAGGATAGGATAGAGGATAGGATAGGATAGAGGATAGGATAGGATAGAGGATAGGATATGATAGTGGATCGGATAGGATAGAGGATAGGATAGGATAGATGATAGGATAGGTTAGAGGATAGGATAAGATAGAGGATAGGATAGGATAGAAGATAGGATAGGATAGATGATATTATAGGAAAGAGGAAAGGATATGATAGAGGATACGATATTATAGAGGATAGGGTAGGACAGAGGATTGGATAGGATAGAGGATAGGATAGAGAATATGATACGGTAGACGATAGGGGATTGGATCGGATACAGGATAGGAGGCAGTACAGGATAGGATATAATAGGATAGAGAATAGGATAGGATAGAGGATAGGTTAGGATAGAGGATAGGATAGGATAGAGGATAGAATAGGGTAGAGGATAGGTTAGGATAGAGGATAGGATGCGATAGAGGATCCGAAAGGATAAGATAGAGGATAGGATACGATAGAGGATACGATAGGATAGGATAGAGGATAGGATAGGATAGAGGATAGGATAGGATAGAGGATAGGATAGGATAGAGGATAGGATAGGATAGAGGATAGGATATGATAGTGGATCGGATAGGATAGAGGATTGGATAGGATAGAGAATATGATAGGGTAGACGATAGGGGATTGGATCGGATACAGGATAGGTGGCGGTAGAGGATAGGATAGGATAGGATGGAGAATAGGATAGGATAGAGGATAGGTTAGGATAGAGGATAGGATAGGATAGGATAGAGGATAGGATAGGATAGAGGATAGGATACGATAGAGGATAGGATACGATAGAGGATACGATAGGATAAGATAGAGGATACGATAGGATAAGATAGAGGATAGGATACGATAGAGGATACGATAGGATAGGATAGAGGATAGGATAGGATAGAGGATAGGATAGGATAGAGGATAGGATAGGATAGAGGATAGGATAGGATAGAGGATAGGATAGGATAGAGGATAGGATATGATAGTGGATCGGATAGGATAGAGGATTGGATAGGATAGAGAATATGATAGGGTAGACGATAGGGGATTGGATCGGATACAGGATAGGTGGCGGTAGAGGATAGGATAGGATAGGATGGAGAATAGGATAGGATAGAGGATAGGTTAGGATAGAGGATAGGATAGGATAGGATAGAGGATAGGATAGGATAGAGGATAGGATACGATAGAGGATAGGATACGATAGAGGATACGATAGGATAAGATAGAGGATACGATAGGATAAGATAGAGGATAGGATACGATAGAGGATACGATAGGATAGGATAGAGGATAGGATAGGATAGAGGATAGGATAGGATAGAGGATAGGATAGGATAGAGGATAGGATATGATAGTGGATCGGATAGGATAGAGGATAGGATAGGATAGATGATAGGATAGGTTAGAGGATAGGATAAGATAGAGGATAGGATAGGATAGAAGATAGGATAGGATACATGATATTATAGGAAAGAGGAAAGGATATGATAGAGGATACGATATTATAGAGGATAGGGTAGGACAGAGGATTGGATAGGATAGAGGATAGGATAGAGAATATGATACGGTAGACGATAGGGGATTGGATCGGATACAGGATAGGAGGCGGTACAGGATAGGATATAATAGGATAGAGAATAGGATAGGATAGAGGATAGGTTAGGATAGAGGATAGCATAGGATAGAGGATAGAATAGGGTGGAGGATAGGTTAGGATAGTGGATAGGATGCGATAGAGGATCCGAAAGGATAAGATAGAGGATAGGATACGATAGAGGATACGATAGGATAGGATAGAGGATAGGATAGGATAGAGGATAGGATAGGATAGAGGATAGGATAGGATAGAGGATAGGATAAGATAGAGGATAGGATATGATAGTGGATCGGATAGGATAGAGAATATGATAGGGTAGACGATAGGGGACTGGATCGGATACAGGATCGGTGGCGGTAGAGGATAGGATAGGATAGGATGGAGAATAGGATAGGATAGAGGATAGGTTAGGATAGAGGATAGGATAGGATAGGATAGAGGATAGGATAGGATAGAGGATAGGATAGGATAGAGGATAGGGTAGGATAGAGGATAGGATAGGATAGAGCATAGGATAGGGGATTGGATAGGATAGAGGATAGGAGAGGATAGAGGATAGGATATGATAGAGGATAGGATAGGATAGAGGATAGGATAGGATAGAGGATAGGATGGTATAGAGGATAGGATAAGATAGAGGATATGATAGGATAGACGATAGGATACGATAGAGGATAGGATAGGATCGAGGATAGGATAGGACAGAGGATACGATAGGATAGGATAGAGATTAGGATAGAATAGAGGATAGGATAGGATAGAGGATAGGATAGGATAGAGGATAGAATAGGATAGAGGATAGGATAGGATCGAGGATAGGATAGGACAGAGGATACGATAGGATAGGATAGAGAATAGGATAGGATAGATGACTTTATAGGAAAGAGGATAGGATATGATAGAGGATCGGATAGGATAGAGGATTGGATAGGATAGAGAATATGATACTGTAGACGATAGGGGATTGGATCGGATACAGGATAGGAGACGGTAGAGGATAGGATAGGATAGGATAGAGAATAGGATAGGATAGAGGATAGGATAGGATAGAGGATAGGATAGGATAGAGGATAGGATTGGATAGAGGATATCATAGGGGATTGGATAGGATAGATGATAGGAGACGATAGAGGATAGGATAGGATAGATGATATTATAGGAATGAGGATAGGATATGATAGAGGATACGATATTATAGAGGATAGGATAGGATAGAGGATAGGATAGGATAGAGGATAGGATAGGATAGAGGATAGGATAGGATAGAAGATAGGATAGGATAGAGGATAGGATAGTATAGAGGATAGGATAGGATAGCGGATAGGATAGGATAGAGGATAGGATGCGATAGAGGATCCGAAAGGATAGGATAGAGGGTAGGATAGGATAGAGGATAGGATAGGATAGAGGATAGGAGAGGATAGAGGATAGGATATGATAGAGGATAGGATAGGATAGAGGATAGGATAGGATAGAGGATAGGATAGTATAGAGGATAGGATAAGATAGAGGATATGTTAGGATAGACGATAGGATACGATAGAGGATAGGATAGGATCGAGGATAGGATAGGACAGAGGATACGATAGGATAGGATAGAGAATAGGATAGAATAGAGGATAGGATAGGATAGAGGATAGGATAGGATAGAGGATAGAATAGGATAGAGGATAGGATAGGATCGAGGATATGATAGGACAGAGGATACGATAGGATAGGATAGAGAATAGGATAGGATAGATGATATTATAGGAAAGAGGATAGGATATGATAGAGGATCGGATAGGATAGAGGATTGGATAGTATAGAGAATATGATACTGTAGACGATAGGGGATTGGATCGGATACAGGATAGGAGACGGTAGAGGATAGGATAGGATAGGATAGCGGATAGGATAGGATAGAGGATAGGATGCGATAGAGGATCCGAAAGGATAGGATAGAGGGTAGGATAGGATAGAGGGTAGGATAGGATAGAGGATAGGAGAGGATAGAGGATAGGATATGATAGAGGATAGGATAGGATAGAGGATAGGATAGGATAGAGGATAGGATGGTATAGAGGATAGGATAAGATAGAGGATATGATAGGATAGACGATAGGATACGATAGAGGATAGGATAGGGTCGAGGATAGGATAGGACAGAGGATACGATAGGATAGGATAGAGAATAGGATAGAATAGAGGATAGGATAGGATAGAGGATAGGATAGGATAGAGGATAGAATAGGATAGAGGATAGGATAAGATCGAGGATAGGATAGGACAGAGGATACGATAGGATAGGATAGAGAATAGGATAGGATAGATGACTTTATAGGAAAGAGGATAGGATATGATAGAGGATCGGATAGGATAGAGGATTGGATAGGATAGAGAATATGATACTGTAGACGATAGGGGATTGGATCGGATACAGGATAGGAGACGGTAGAGGATAGGATAGGATAGGATAGAGAATAGGATAGGATAGAGGATAGGATAGGATAGAGGATAGGATAGGATAGAGGATAGGATTGGATAGAGGATATCATAGGGGATTGGATAGGATAGATGATAGGAGACGATAGAGGATAGGATAGGATAGATGATATTATAGGAATGAGGATAGGATATGATAGAGGATACGATATTATAGAGGATAGGATAGGATAGAGGATAGGATAGGATAGAGGATAGGATAGTATAGAGGATAGGATAGGATAGCGGATAGGATAGGATAGAGGATAGGATGCGATAGAGGATCCGAAAGGATAGGATAGAGGGTAGGATAGGATAGAGGATAGGATAGGATAGAGGATAGGAGAGGATAGAGGATAGGATATGATAGAGGATAGGATAGGATAGAGGATAGGATAGGATAGAGGATAGGATAGGACAGAGGATACGATAGGATAGGATAGAGAATAGGATAGGATAGATGATATTATAGGAAAGAGGATAGGATATGATAGAGGATCGGATAGGATAGAGGATTGGATAGGATAGAGAATATGATACTGTAGACGATAGGGGATTGGATCGGATACAGGATAGGAGACGGTAGAGGATAGGATAGGATAGGATAGAGAATAGGGTAGGATAGAGGATAGGATAGGATAGAGGATAGGATAGGATAGAGGATAGGATTGGATAGAGGATATCATAGGGGATTGGATAGGATAGATGATAGGAGACGATAGAGGATAGGATAGGATAGAGGATAGGATAGGATAGATGATATTATAGGAAAGAGGAAAGGATATGATAGAGGATACGATATTATAGAGGATAGGATAGGACAGAGGATTGGATAGGATAGAGGATAGGATAGAGAATATGATACGGTAGACGATAGGGGATTGGATCGGATACAGGATAGGAGGCGGTACAGGATAGGATATAATAGGATAGAGAATAGGATAGGATAGAGGATATGTTAGGATAGAGGATAGGATAGGATAGAGGATAGGAAAGGATAGAGGATAGGATAGGATAGAGGATAGGATAGGATAGAGGATAGGATAAGATAGAGGATAGGTAGGATAGAGGATAGGATAGGATAGAGGATAGGATAGGGTAGAGGATAGGATAGGATAGAGGATAGGATATGATAGTGGATCGGATAGGATAGAGGATTGGATAGGATAGAGAATATGATACTGTAGACGATAGGTGATTGGATCGGATACAGGATAGGAGACGGTAGAGGATAGGATAGGATAGGATAGAGAATAGGATAGGATAGAGGATAGGTTAGGATAGAGGATAGGATAGGATAGAGGATAGGATAGGGTAGAGGATAGGATAGGATAGACGATTGGATAGGATAGAGCATAGGATAGGATCGAGGATAGGATAGGATAGAGGATATGATAGGATAGAGGATAGGATAAGATAGAGGATAAGATAGGATAGAGGATAGGATAGGATAGAGGATAGGATATGATAGAGGATAGGATAGGATAGAAGATAGGATCGGATAGAGGATAGGATAGAGAATTGGATAGGATAGAGGATAGGATAAGATAGAGGATATGATAGGATAGAGGATAGGATAGGATAGAGGATAGGATAGGATAGAGGATAGGATAGGATAGAGGATAGGATATGATAGTGGATCGGATAGGATAGAGGATAGGATAGGATAGATGATAGGATAGGATAGAGGATAGGATAAGATAGAGGATAGGATAGGATAGAGGATAGGTTAGGATAGAGGATAGGATAGGATAGAGGATAGGATAGGATAGAGGATAGGATAGGATAGAGGATAGGATATGATAGTGGATCGGATAGGATAGAGGATAGGATAGGATAGATGATAGGATAGGTTAGAGGATAGGATAAGATAGAGGATAGGATAGGATAGAGGATAGGATAGGGTATTGGATAGGATAGGATAGAGGATACGATAGGAATGAGGATAGGATAGAGAATAGTATAGGATAGAGGATAGGGGATTGGTTCGGATACAGGATAGGAGAGGATAGAGGATAGGATAGTATAGAGGATAGGATAGGATAGAGGATAGGATAGGATAGAGGATAGGATAGGATAGAGGATACGATAGGATAGAGAATAGGATAGGATAGAGGATAGGATATGATAGAGGATAGGATAGTATAGAAGATAGGATAGGATAGATGATAGGATAGGATAGAGGATAGGTTAAAATAGAGGATAAGATAGGATAGAGGATAGGATAGGATAGAGGATAGGATATGATAGAGGATAAGATAGGATAGAGGATAGGATAGGATAGAGGATAGGATAGGATAGATGATAGGATAGGAAAGAGGATAGGATAGGATAGATGATAGGATAGGATAGAGGATAGGATAAGATACAGGATAAGATAGGATAGAGGATAGGATAGGATAGAGGATAGGATAGGCTGGAGGATAGGATAGGATAGAGGATAGGATAGGATAGATGATTGGATAGGATAGAGGATAGGATAAAATAGAGGATAGGATAGGATAGAGGATAGGTTAGGATAGAGGATAGGATAGGATAGGATAGAGAATAGGATAGGATAGAGGATAGGTTAGGATAGAGGATAGGATAGGATAGAGGATACTATAGGGTAGAGGATAGGATAGGATAGACGATAGGATAGGATAGAGCATAGGATAGGATCGAGGATAGGATAGGATAGAGGATATGATAGGATAGAGGATAGGATAAGATAGAGGATAAGATAGGATAGAGGATAGGATAGGATAGAGGATAGGATATGATAGAGGATAGGATAGGATAGAAGATAGGATCGGATAGAGGATAGGATAGAGAATTGGATAGGATAGAGGATAGGATAAGATAGAGGATATGATAGGATAGAGGATAGGATAGGATAGAGGATAGGATAGGATAGAGGATAGGATAGGATAGAGGATAGGATATGATAGTGGATCGGATAGGATAGAGGATAGGATAGGATAGATGATAGGATAGGATAGAGGATAGGATAAGATAGAGGATAGGATAGGATAGAGGATAGGTTAGGATAGAGGATAGGATAGGATAGAGGATAGGATAGGATAGAGGATAGGATAGGATAGAGGATAGGATATGATAGTGGATCGGATAGGATAGAGGATAGGATAGGATAGATGATAGGATAGGTTAGAGGATAGGCTAAGATAGAGGATAGGATAGGATAGAGGATAGGATAGGGTATTGGATAGGATAGGCTAGAGGATACGATAGGAATGAGGATAGGATAGAGAATAGTATAGGATAGAGGATAGGGGATTGGATCGGATACAGGATAGGAGAGGATAGAGGATAGGATAGTATAGAGGATAGGATAGGATAGAGGATAGGATAGGATAGAGGATAGGATACGATAGAGGATACGATAGGATAGAGAATAGGATAGGATAGAGGATAGGATAGAGGATAGGATATGATAGAGGATAGGATAGGATAGAAGATAGGATAGGATAGATGATAGGATAGGATAGAGGATAGGTTAAAATAGAGGATAAGATAGGATAGAGGATAGGATAGGATAGAGGATAAGATATGATAGAGGATAAGATAGGATAGAGGATAGGATAGGATAGAGGATAGGATAGGATAGATGATAGGATAGGAAAGAGGATAGGATAGGATAGATGATAGGATAGGATAGAGGATAGGATAAGATAGAGGATAAGATAGGATAGAGGATAGGATAGGATAGAGGATAGGATATGATAGAGGATAAGATAGGATAGAGGATATGATAGGATAGAGGGTAGGATAGGATAGATGATAGGATAGGATAGAGGATAGGATAGGTTAGAGGATAGGATAAGATAGAGGATAGGATAGGATAGAGGATAGGATAGGGGATTGGATAGGATAGGATAGAGGATACGATAGGAATGAGGATAGGATAGAGAATAGTATAGGATAGAGGATAGGGGATTGGATCGGATACAGGATAGGAGAGGATTGAGGATAGGATAGTATAGAGGATAGGATAGGATAGAGGATAGGATAGGATAGAGGATAGGATACGATAGAGGATAGGATAGGATAGGATAGAGGATAGGATAGGATAGAGGATAGGATAGGATAGAGGATAGGATAGGATAGATGATAGGATAGGATAGAGGATAGGATAGGATAGAGGATAGGATATGATAGAGGATAGGATAGGATAGAAGATAGGATAGGATAGATGATAGGATAGGATAGAGGATAGGATAAGATAGAGGATAAGATAGGATAGATGATAGGATAGGATAGAGGATAGGATAAGATAGAGGATAAGATAGGATAGAGGGTAGGATAGGATAGAGGATAGGATATGATAGAGGATAAGATAGGATAGAGGATAGGACAGGATAGAGGATAGGATAGGATAGATGATAGGATAGGATAGAGGATAGGATAAGATAGAGGATAAGATAGGATAGAGGATAGGATAGGATAGAGGATAGGATATGATAGAGGATAAGATAGGATAGAGGATATGATAGGATAGAGGGTAGGATAGGATAGATGATAGGATAGGATAGAGGATAGGATAGGTTAGAGGATAGGATAAGATAGAGGATAGGATAGGATAGAGGATAGGATAGGGGATTGGATAGGATAGGATAGAGGATACGATAGGAATGAGGATAGGATAGAGAATAGTATAGGATAGAGGATAGGGGATTGGATCGGATACAGGATAGGAGAGGATTGAGGATAGGATAGTATAGAGGATAGGATAGGATAGAGGATAGGATAGGATAGAGGATAGGATACGATAGAGGATAGGATAGGATAGGATAGAGGATAGGATAGAGGATAGGATAGGATAGAGGATACGATAGGATAGGATAGAGGATAGGATAGGATAGAGGATAGGATAGTATAGAGGATAGGATAGGATAGAGGATAGGATAGGATAGAGGATAGGATAGGATAGAGGATAGGATATGATAGTGGATAGGGTAGGACAGAGGATTGGATAGGATAGAGGATAGGATAGAGAATATGATACGGTAGACGATAGGGGATTGGATCGGATACAGGATAGGAGGCGGTACAGGATAGGATATAATAGGATAGAGAATAGGATAGGATAGAGGATAGGATAGGATAGATGATAGGATAGGATAGAGGATAGGATAAGATAGAGGATAGGATAGGATAGAGGATAGGATAGGGGATTGGATAGGATAGAGGATAGGATAGGATAGAGGATAGGATAGGATAGAGGATAGGATAGGATAGAGGATAGGATTGGATAGAGGATATCATAAAGGATTGGATAGGATAGATGATAGGAGACGATAGAGGATAGGATAGGATAGAGGATAGGATAGGATAGATGATATTATAGGAAAGAGGAAAGGATATGATAGAGGATACGATATTATAGAGGATAGGATAGGACAGAGGATTGGATAGGATAGAGGATAGGATAGAGAATATGATACGGTAGACGATAGGGGATTGGAGCGGATACAGGATAGGAGGCGGTACAGGATAGGATATAATAGGATAGAGAATAGGATACGATAGAGGATAGGTTAGGATAGAGGATAGGATAGGATAGAGGATAGAATAGGGTAGAGGATAGGTTAGGATAGAGGATAGGATCGGATAGAGGATATGATAGGGGATTGGATAGGATAGAGGATAGGATGTGATACAGGATAGGATAGGATAGAGGATAGGAAAGGATAGAGGATAGGATAGGATAGAGGATAGGATAGGATAGAGGATAGGATGAGATAGAGGATAGGTAGGATAAAGGATAGGATAGGATAGAGGATAGGATAGGGTAGAGGATAGGATAGGATAGAGGATAGGATAGGATAGATGATAGGATAGGATAGAGGATAGGATAAGATAGAGGATAGGATAGGATAGAGGATAGGATAGGGGATTGGATAGGATAGAGGATAGGATAGGATAGAGGATAGGATAGGATAGAGGATAGGATACGATAGAGGATACGATAGGATAGGATAGAGGATAGGATACGATAGATGTTACGATAGGATAGGATAGAGGATACGATAGGATAGGATAGAGGATAGGATAGGATAGAGGATAGGATAGGATAGAGGATAGGATAGGATAGAGGATAGGATAGTATAGAGGATAGGATAGGATAGAGGATAGGATGCGATAGAGGATACGAAAGGATAGGATAGAGGGTAGGATAGGATAGAGGATAGGATAGGATAGAGGATAGGAGAGGATAGAGGATAGGATATGATAGAGGATAGGATAGGATACAGGATAGGATAGGATAGAGGATAGGATGGTATAGAGGATAGGATAAGATAGAGGATATGATAGGATAGACGATAGGATACGATAGAGGATAGGATAGGATCGAGGATAGGATAGGACAGAGGATACGATAGGATAGGATAGAGGATAGGATAGGATAGAAGATAGGATAGGATAGAGGATAGGATAGGATAGAGGATAGGATAGGATAGAGGATAGGATATGATAGTGGATCGGATAGGATAGAGAATATGATACGGTAGACGATAGGGGATTGGATCGGATACAGGATAGGAGGCGGTACAGGATAGGATATAATAGGATAGAGAATAGGATAGGATAGAGGATAGGATAGGATAGATGATAGGATAGGATAGAGGATAGGATAAGATAGAGGATAGGATAGGATAGAGGATAGGATAGGGGATTGGATAGGATAGAGGATAGGATAGGATAGAGGATAGGATAGGATAGAGGAAAGGATTGGATAGAGGATATCATAAAGGATTGGATAGGATAGATGATAGGAGACGATAGAGGATAGGATAGGATAGATGATATTATAGGAAAGAGGAAAGGATATGATAGAGGATACGATATTATAGAGGATAGGATAGGACAGAGGATTGGATAGGATAGAGGATAGGATAGAGAATATGATACGGTAGACGATAGGGGATTGGATCGGATACAGGATAGGAGGCGGTACAGGATAGGATATAATAGGATAGAGAATAGGATACGATAGAGGATAGGTTAGGATAGAGGATAGGATAGGATAGAGGATAGAATAGGGTAGAGGATAGGTTAGGATAGAGGATAGGATCGGATAGAGGATATGATAGGGGATTGGATAGGATAGAGGATAGGATGGGATACAGGATAGGATAGGATAGAGGATAGGAAAGGATAGAGGATAGGATAGGATAGAGGATAGGATAGGATAGAGGATAGGATAAGATAGAGGATAGGTAGGATAGAGGATAGGATAGGATAGAGGATAGGATAGGGTAGAGGATAGGATAGGATAGAGGATAGGATAGGATAGATGATAGGATAGGATAGAGGATAGGATAAGATAGAGGATAGGATAGGATAGAGGATAGGATAGGGGATTGGATAGGATAGAGGATAGGATAGGATAGAGGATAGGATAGGATAGAGGATAGGATACGATAGAGGATACGGTAGGATAGGATAGAGGATAGGATACGATAGAGGATACGATAGGATAGGATAGAGGATAGGATAGGATAGAAGATAGGATAGGATAGAGGATAGGATAGGATAGAGGATAGGATAGGATAGAGGATAGGATAGGATAGAGGATAGGATATGATAGTGGATAGGGTAGGACAGAGGATTGGATAGGATAGAGGATAGGATAGAGAATATGATACGGTAGACGATAGGGGATTGGATCGGATACAGGATAGGAGGCGGTACAGGATAGGATATAATAGGATAGAGAATAGGATAGGATACAGGATAGGTTATAATAGAGGATAGGATAGGATAGAGGATAGAATAGGGTAGAGGATAGGTTAGGATAGAGGATAGGATGCGATAGAGGATCCGAAAGGATAAGATAGAGGATAGGATACGATAGAGGATACGATAGGATAGGATAGAGGATAGGATAGGATAGAGGATAGGATAGGATAGAGGATAGGATAAGATAGAGGATAGGATATGATAGTGGATCGGATAGGATAGAGGATTGGATAGGATAGAGAATATGATAGGGTAGACGATAGGAGATTGGATCGGATACAGGATAGGTGGCGGTAGAGGATAGGATAGGATAGGATGGAGAATAGGATAGGATAGAGGATAGGTAAGGATAGAGGATAGGATAGGATAGGATAGAGGATAGGATAGGATAGAGGATAGGATAGGATAGAGGATAGGGTAGGATAGAGGATAGGATAGGATAGAGCATAGGATAGGGGATTGGATAGGATAGAGGATAGGATAGGACAGATGATATTATAGGAATGAGGATGGGATATCATAGAGGATACGATATTATAGAGGATAGGATAGGATAGAGGATAGGATAGGATAGAGGATAGGATAGGATAGAGGATAGGATAGGATAGAGGATAGGATAGTATAGATGATAGGATAGGATAGAGGATAGGATAGGATAGAGGATAGGATCGGATAGAGGATAGGATAGGATAGAGCATACGATATTATAGAGGATAGGATAGGATAGAGGATAGGATAGGATAGAGGATAGGATAGTATAGAGGATAGGATAGGATAGCGGATAGGATGGGATAGAGGATAGGATGCGATAGAGGATCCGAAAGGATAGGATAGAGGGTAGGATAGGATAAAGGATAGGATAGGATAGAGGATAGGATAGGATAGAGGATAGGATAGGATAGAGGATAGGCTGGTATAGATGATAGGATAAGATAGAGGATATGATAGGATAGACGATAGGATACGATAGAGGATAGGATAGGATCGAGGATAGGATAGGACAGAGGATACGATAGGATAGGATAGAGGATAGGATAGGATAGAGGATAGGATAGGATAGAAGATAGGATAGGATAGAGGATAGGATAGGATAGAGGATAGGATAGGATAGAGGATAGGATATGATAGTGGATCGGATAGGATAGAGGATAGGATAGGATAGATGATAGGATAGGATAAGATAGAGGATAGGATACGATAGAGGATACGATAGGATAGGATAGAGGATAGGATAGGATAGAGGATAGGATAGGATAGAAGATAGGATAGGATAGAGGATAGGATAGGATAGAGGATAGGATAGGATAGAGGATAGGATATGATAGTGGATCGGATAGGATAGAGGATAGGATAGGATAGATGATAGGATAGGTTAGAGGATAGGATAAGATAGAGGATAGGATAGGATAGAAGATAGGATTGGATAGATGATATTATAGGAAAGAGGAAAGGATATGATAGAGGATACGATATTATAGAGGATAGGGTAGGACAGAGGATTGGATAGGATAGAGGATAGGATAGAGAATATGATACGGTAGACGATAGGGGATTGGATCGGATACAGGATAGGAGGCGGTACAGGATAGGATATAATAGGATGGAGAATAGGATAGGATAGAGGATAGGTTAGGATAGAGGATAGGATAGGATAGAGGATAGAATAGGGTAGAGGATAGGTTAGGTTAGAGGATAGGATGCGATAGAGGATCCGAAAGGATAAGATAGAGGATAGGATACGATAGAGGATACGATAGGATAGGATAGAGGATAGGATAGGATAGAGGATAGGATAGGATAGAGGATAGGATAGGATAGAGGATAGGATAGGATAGAGGATAGGATAGGATAGAAGATAGGATAGGATAGATGATATTATAGGAAAGAGGAAAGGATATGATAGAGGATACGATATTATAGAGGATAGGGTAGGACAGAGGATTGGATAGGATAGAGGATAGGATAGAGAATATGATACGGTAGACGATAGGGGATTGGATCGGATACAGGATAGGAGGCGGTACAGGATAGGATATAATAGGATAGAGAATAGGATAGGATAGAGGATAGGTTAGGATAGAGGATAGGATAGGATAGAGGATAGAATAGGCTAGAGGATAGGTTAGGATAGAGGATAGGATGCGATAGAGGATCCGAAAGGATAAGATAGAGGATAAGATACGATAGAGGATACGATAGGATAGGATAGAGGATAGGATAGGATAGAGGATAGGATAGGATAGAGGATAGGATAGGATAGAGGATAGGATAACATAGAGGATAGGATATGATAGTGGATCGGATAGGATAGAGGATTGGATAGGATAGAGAATATGATAGGGTAGACGATAGGGGATTGGATCGGATACAGGATCGGTGGCGGTAGAGGATAGGATAGGATAGGATGGAGAATAGGATAGGATAGAGGATAGGTTAGGATAGAGGATAGGATAGGATAGGATAGAGGATAGGATAGGATAGAGGATAGGATAGGATAGAGGATAGGGTAGGATAGAGGATAGGATAGGACAGAGCATAGGATAGGGGATTGGATAGGATAGAGGATAGGATAGGACAGATGATATTATAGGAATGAGGATGGGATATCATAGAGGATACGATATTATAGAGGATAGGATAGGATAGAGGATAGGATAGGATAGAGGATAGGATAGGATAGAGGATAGGATAGTATAGAGGATAGGATAGGATAGAGGATAGGATAGGATAGAGGATAGGATCGGATAGAGGATAGGATAGGATAGAGGATAGGATAGGATAGAGGATAGGATAGGATAGATGATAGGATAGGATAGAGGATAGGATAAGATAGAGGATAGGATACGATAGAGGATACGATAGGATAGGATAGAGGATAGGATAGGATAGAGGATAGGATAGGATAGAGGATAGGATAAGATAGAGGATAGGATATGATAGTGGATCGGATAGGATAGAGGATTGGATAGGATAGAGAATATGATAGGGTAGACGATAGGAGATTGGATCGGATACAGGATAGGTGGCGGTAGAGGATAGGATAGGATAGGATGGAGAATAGGATAGGATAGAGGATAGGTAAGGATAGAGGATAGGATAGGATAGGATAGAGGATAGGATAGGATAGAGGATAGGATAGGATAGAGGATAGGATAGGATAGAGGATAGGGTAGGATAGAGGATAGGATAGGATAGAGCATAGGATAGGGGATTGGATAGGATAGAGGATAGGATAGGACAGATGATATTATAGGAATGAGGATGGGATATCATAGAGGATACGATATTATAGAGGATAGGATAGGATAGAGGATAGGATAGGATAGAGGATAGGATAGGATAGAGGATAGGATAGGATAGAGGATAGGATAGTATAGATGATAGGATAGGATAGAGGATAGGATAGGATAGAGGATAGGATCGGATAGAGGATAGGATAGGATAGAGCATACGATATTATAGAGGATAGGATAGGATAGAGGATAGGATAGGATAGAGGATAGGATAGTATAGAGGATAGGATAGGATAGCGGATAGGATGGGATAGAGGATAGGATGCGATAGAGGATCCGAAAGGATAGGATAGAGGGTAGGATAGGATAAAGGATAGGATAGGATAGAGGATAGGATAGGATAGAGGATAGGATAGGATAGAGGATAGGCTGGTATAGATGATAGGATAAGATAGAGGATATGATAGGATAGACGATAGGATACGATAGAGGATAGGATAGGATCGAGGATAGGATAGGACAGAGGATACGATAGGATAGGATAGAGGATAGGATAGGATAGAGGATAGGATAGGATAGAAGATAGGATAGGATAGAGGATAGGATAGGATAGAGGATAGGATAGGATAGAGGATAGGATATGATAGTGGATCGGATAGGATAGAGGATAGGATAGGATAGATGATAGGATAGGATAAGATAGAGGATAGGATACGATAGAGGATACGATAGGATAGGATAGAGGATAGGATAGGATAGAGGATAGGATAGGATAGAAGATAGGATAGGATAGAGGATAGGATAGGATAGAGGATAGGATAGGATAGAGGATAGGATAGGATAGATTATAGGATAGGATAGAGGATAGGATAAGATAGAGGATAGGATAGGATAGAGGATAGGATAGGGGATTGGATAGGATAGAGCATAGGATAGGATAGAGGATAGGATAGGATAGAGGATAGGATACGATAGAGGATACGATAGGATAAGATAGAGGATAGGATACGATAGAGGATACGATAGGATAGGATAGAGGATAGGATAGGATAGAGGATAGGATAGGATAGAAGATAGGATAGGATAGAGGATAGGATAGGATAGGATAGAGGATAGGATATGATAGTGGATCGGATAGGATAGAGGATAGGATAGGATAGATGATATTATAGGAAAGAGGAAAGGATATGATAGAGGATACGATATTATAGAGGATAGGGTAGGACAGAGGATTGGATAGGATAGAGGATAGGATAGAGAATATGATACGGTAGACGATAGGGGATTGGATCGGATACAGGATAGGAGGCGGTACAGGATAGGATATAATAGGATGGAGAATAGGATAGGATAGAGGATAGGTTAGGATAGAGGATAGGATAGGATAGAGGATAGAATAGGGTAGAGGATAGGTTAGGTTAGAGGATAGGATGCGATAGAGGATCCGAAAGGATAAGATAGAGGATAGGATACGATAGAGGATACGATAGGATAGGATAGAGGATAGGATAGGATAGAGGATAGGATAGGATAGAGGATAGGATAGGATAGAGGATAGGATAGGATAGAGGATAGGATAGGATAGAGGATAGGATAGGATAGAGGATAGGATATGATAGTGGATCGGATAGGATAGAGGATAGGATAGGATAGATGATAGGATAGGTTAGAGGATAGGATAAGATAGAGGATAGGATAGGATAGAAGATAGGATAGGATAGATGATATTATAGGAAAGAGGAAAGGATATGATAGAGGATACGATATTATAGAGGATAGGGTAGGACAGAGGATTGGATAGGATAGAGGATAGGATAGAGAATATGATACGGTAGACGATAGGGGATTGGATCGGATACAGGATAGGAGGCGGTACAGGATAGGATATAATAGGATAGAGAATAGGATAGGATAGAGGATAGGTTAGGATAGAGGATAGGATAGGATAGAGGATAGAATAGGCTAGAGGA
Source organism: Halictus rubicundus (assembly GCF_050948215.1). NCBI lineage: Eukaryota > Metazoa > Arthropoda > Insecta > Hymenoptera > Halictidae > Halictus > Halictus rubicundus. Next base: position 237,377 of record NW_027488670.1, on the reverse strand, counting down.
TAGGTTAGGATAGAGGATAGGATGCGATAGAGGATCCGAAAGGATAAGATAGAGGATAGGATACGATAGAGGATACGATAGGATAGGATAGAGGATAGGATAGGATAGAGGATAGGATAGGATAGAGGATAGGATAGGATAGAGGATAGGATAACATAGAGGATAGGATATGATAGTGGATCGGATAGGATAGAGGATTGGATAGGATAGAGAATATGATAGGGTAGACGATAGGGGATTGGATCGGATACAGGATCGGTGGCGGTAGAGGATAGGATAGGATAGGATGGAGAATAGGATAGGATAGAGGATAGGTTAGGATAGAGGATAGGATAGGATAGGATAGAGGATAGGATAGGATAGAGGATAGGATAGGATAGAGGATAGGGTAGGATAGAGGATAGGATAGGACAGAGCATAGGATAGGGGATTGGATAGGATAGAGGATAGGATAGGACAGATGATATTATAGGAATGAGGATGGGATATCATAGAGGATACGATATTATAGAGGATAGGATAGGATAGAGGATAGGATAGGATAGAGGATAGGATAGGATAGAGGATAGGATAGTATAGAGGATAGGATAGGATAGAGGATAGGATAGGATAGAGGATAGGATCGGATAGAGGATAGGATAGGATAGAGGATAGGATAGGATAGAGGATAGGATAGGATAGATGATAGGATAGGATAGAGGATAGGATAAGATAGAGGATAGGATAGGATAGAGGATAGGATAGGTGATTGGATAGGATAGAGGATAGGATAGGATAGAGGATAGGATAGGATAGAGGATAGGATAGGATAGAGGATAGGATACGATAGAGGATACGATAGGATAAGATAGAGGATAAGATACGATAGAGGATACGATAGGATAGGATAGAGGATAGGATAGGGTAGAAGATAGGATAGGATAGAGGATAGGATAGGATAGAGGATAGGATAGGATAGAGGATAGGATATGATAGTGGATCGGATAGGATAGAGGATAGGATAGGATAGATGATAGGATAGGTTAGAGGATAGGATAAGATAGAGGATAGGATAGGATAGAAGATAGGATAGGATAGATGATATTATAGGAAAGAGGAAAGGATATGATAGAGGATACGATATTATAGAGGATAGGGTAGGACAGAGGATTGGATAGGATAGAGGATAGGATAGAGAATATGATACGGTAGACGATAGGGGATTGGATCGGATACAGGATAGGAGGCAGTACAGGATAGGATATAATAGGATAGAGAATAGGATAGGATAGAGGATAGGTTAGGATAGAGGATAGGATAGGATAGAGGATAGAATAGGGTAGAGGATAGGTTAGGATAGAGGATAGGATGCGATAGAGGATCCGAAAGGATAAGATAGAGGATAGGATACGATAGAGGATACGATAGGATAGGATAGAGGATAGGATAGGATAGAGGATAGGATAGGATAGAGGATAGGATAGGATAGAGGATAGGATAGAGAATATGATACGGTAGACGATAGGGGATTGGATCGGATACAGGATAGGAGGCGGTACAGGATAGGATATAATAGGATAGAGAATAGGATAGGATACAGGATAGGTTAGGATAGAGGATAGGATAGGATAGAGGATAGAATAGGGTAGAGGATAGGTTAGGATAGAGGATAGGATGCGATAGAGGATCCGAAAGGATAAGATAGAGGATAGGATACGATAGAGGATACGATAGGATAGGATAGAGGATAGGTTAGGATAGAGGATAGGATAGGATAGAGGATAGGATAAGATAGAGGATAGGATATGATAGTGGATCGGATAGGATAGAGGATTGGATAGGATAGAGAATATGATAGGGTAGACGATAGGAGATTGGATCGGATACAGGATAGGTGGCGGTAGAGGATAGGATAGGATAGGATGGAGAATAGGATAGGATAGAGGATAGGTAAGGATAGAGGATAGGATAGGATAGGATAGAGGATAGGATAGGATAGAGGATAGGATAGGATAGAGGATAGGATAGTATAGAGGATAGGATAGGATAGAGGATAGGATGCGATAGAGGATACGAAAGGATAGGATAGAGGGTAGGATAGGATAGAGGATAGGATAGGATAGAGGATAGGAGAGGATAGAGGATAGGATATGATAGAGGATAGGATAGGATAGAGGATAGGATAGGATAGAGGATAGGATGGTATAGAGGATAGGATAAGATAGAGGATATGATAGGATAGACGATAGGATACGATAGAGGATAGGATAGGATCGAGGATAGGATAGGACAGAGGATACGATAGGATAGGATAGAGGATAGGATAGGATAGAAGATAGGATAGGATAGAGGATAGGATAGGATAGAGGATAGGATAGGATAGAGGATAGGATATGATAGTGGATCGGATAGGATAGAGGATAGGATAGGATAGATGATAGGATAGGTTAGAGGATAGGATAAGATAGAGGATAGGATAGGATAGAAGATAGGATAGGATACAGGATATTATAGGAAAGAGGAAAGGATATGATGGAGGATACGATATTATAGAGGATAGGGTAGGACAGAGGATTGGATAGGATAGAGGATAGGATAGAGAATATGATACGGTAGACGATAGGGGATTGGATCGGATACAGGATAGGAGGCGGTACAGGATAGGATATAATAGGATAGAGAATAGGATAGGATAGAGGATAGGATAGGATAGATGTAGGATAGGATAGAGGATAGGATAAGATAGAGGATAGGATAGGATAGAGGATAGGATAGGGGATTGGATAGGATAGAGGATAGGATAGGATAGAGGATAGGATAGGATAGAGGATAGGATAGGATAGAGGATAGGATTGGATAGAGGATATCATAAAGGACTGGATAGGATAGATGATAGGAGACGATAGAGGATAGGATAGGATAGAGGATAGGATAGAGAATATGATACGGTAGACGATAGGGGATTGGATCGGATACAGGATAGGAGGCGGTACAGGATAGGATATAATAGGATAGAGAATAGGATAGGATACAGGATAGGTTAGGATAGAGGAGAGGATAGGATAGAGGATAGAATAGGGTAGAGGATAGGTTAGGATAGAGGATAGGATGCGATAGAGGATCCGAAAGGATAAGATAGAGGATAGGATACGATAGAGGATACGATAGGATAGGATAGAGGATAGGATAGGATAGAGGATAGCATAGGATAGAGGATAGGATAAGATAGAGGATAGGATATGATAGTGGATCGGATAGGATAGAGGATTGGATAGGATAGAGAATATGATAGGGTAGACGATAGGAGATTGGATCGGATACAGGATAGGTGGCGGTAGAGGATAGGATAGGATAGGATGGAGAATAGGATAGGATAGAGGATAGGTAAGGATAGAGGATAGGATAGGATAGGATAGAGGATAGGATAGGATAGAGGATAGGATAGGATAGAGGATAGGATACGATAGAGGATACGATAGGATAAGATAGAGGATAGGATACGATAGAGGATACGATAGGATAGGATAGAGGATAGGATAGGATAGAGGATAGGATAGGATAGAAGATAGGATAGGATAGAGGATAGGATAGGATAGAGGATAGGATAGGATAGAGGATAGGATATGATAGTGGATCGGATAGGATAGAGGATAGGATAGGATAGATGATAGGATAGGTTAGAGGATAGGATAAGATAGAGGATAGGATAGGATAGAAGATAGGATTGGATAGATGATATTATAGGAAAGAGGAAAGGATATGATAGAGGATACGATATTATAGAGGATAGGGTAGGACAGAGGATTGGATAGGATAGAGGATAGGATAGAGAATATGATACGGTAGACGATAGGGGATTGGATCGGATACAGGATAGGAGGCGGTACAGGATAGGATATAATAGGATGGAGAATAGGATAGGATAGAGGATAGGTTAGGATAGAGGATAGGATAGGATAGAGGATAGAATAGGGTAGAGGATAGGATAGGATAGAGGATAGGATAGGATAGAGGATAGGATATGATAGTGGATCGGATAGGATAGAGGATAGGATAGGATAGATGATAGGATAGGTTAGAGGATAGGATAAGATAGAGGATAGGATAGGATAGAAGATAGGATAGGATAGATGATATTATAGGAAAGAGGAAAGGATATGATAGAGGATACGATATTATAGAGGATAGGGTAGGACAGAGGATTGGATAGGATAGAGGATAGGATAGAGAATATGATACGGTAGACGATAGGGGATTGGATCGGATACAGGATAGGAGGCGGTACAGGATAGGATATAATAGGATAGAGAATAGGATAGGATAGAGGATAGGTTAGGATAGAGGATAGGATAGGATAGAGGATAGAATAGGCTAGAGGATAGGTTAGGATAGAGGATAGGATGCGATAGAGGATCCGAAAGGATAAGATAGAGGATAGGATACGATAGAGGATACGATAGGATAGGATAGAGGATAGGATAGGATAGAGGATAGGATAGGATAGAGGATAGGATAGGATAGAGGATAGGATAACATAGAGGATAGGATATGATAGTGGATCGGATAGGATAGAGGATTGGATAGGATAGAGAATATGATAGGGTAGACGATAGGGGATTGGATCGGATACAGGATCGGTGGCGGTAGAGGATAGGATAGGATAGGATGGAGAATAGGATAGGATAGAGGATAGGTTAGGATAGAGGATAGGATAGGATAGAGGATAGGATAGGATAGAGGATAGGATAGGATAGATGATAGGATAGGATAGAGGATAGGATAAGATAGAGGATAGGATAGGATAGAGGATAGGATAGGTGATTGGATAGGATAGAGGATAGGATAGGATAGAGGATAGGATAGGATAGAGGATAGGATACGATAGAGGATACGATAGGATAAGATAGAGGATAGGATACGATAGAGGATACGATAGGATAGGATAGAGGATAGGATAGGATAGAAGATAGGATAGGATAGAGGATAGGATAGGATAGAGGATAGGATAGGATAGAGGATAGGATATGATAGTGGATCGGATAGGATAGAAGATAGGATAGGATAGAGGATAGGATAGGATAGAGGATAGGATAGGATAGAGGATAGGATATGATAGTGGATCGGATAGGATAGAGGATAGGATAGGATAGATGATAGGATAGGTTAGAGGATAGGATAAGATAGAGGATAGGATAGGATAGAAGATAGGATAGGATACAGGATATTATAGGAAAGAGGAAAGGATATGATGGAGGATACGATATTATAGAGGATAGGGTAGGACAGAGGATTGGATAGGATAGAGGATAGGATAGAGAATATGATACGGTAGACGATAGGGGATTGGATCGGATACAGGATAGGAGGCGGTACAGGATAGGATATAATAGGATAGAGAATAGGATAGGATAGAGGATAGGATAGGATAGATGATAGGATAGGATAGAGGATAGGATAAGATAGAGGATAGGATAGGATAGAGGATAGGATAGGGGATTGGATAGGATAGAGGATAGGATAGGATAGAGGATAGGATAGGATAGAGGATAGGATAGGATAGAGGATAGGATAGGATAGAGGATAGGATTGGATAGAGGATATCATAAAGGACTGGATAGGATAGATGATAGGAGACGATAGAGGATAGGATAGGATAGAGGATAGGATAGAGAATATGATACGGTAGACGATAGGGGATTGGATCGGATACAGGATAGGAGGCGGTACAGGATAGGATATAATAGGATAGAGAATAGGATAGGATACAGGATAGGTTAGGATAGAGGAGAGGATAGGATAGAGGATAGAATAGGGTAGAGGATAGGTTAGGATAGAGGATAGGATGCGATAGAGGATCCGAAAGGATAAGATAGAGGATAGGATACGATAGAGGATACGATGGGATAGGATAGAGGATAGGATAGGATAGAGGATAGCATAGGATAGAGGATAGGATAAGATAGAGGATAGGATATGATAGTGGATCGGATAGGATAGAGGATTGGATAGGATAGAGAATATGATAGGGTAGACGATAGGAGATTGGATCGGATACAGGATAGGTGGCGGTAGAGGATAGGATAGGATAGGATGGAGAATAGGATAGGATAGAGGATAGGTAAGGATAGAGGATAGGATAGGATAGGATAGAGGATAGGATAGGATAGAGGATAGGATAGGATAGAGGATAGGATACGATAGAGGATACGATAGGATAAGATAGAGGATAGGATACGATAGAGGATACGATAGGATAGGATAGAGGATAGGATAGGATAGAGGATAGGATAGGATAGAAGATAGGATAGGATAGAGGATAGGATAGGATAGAGGATAGGATAGGATAGAGGATAGGATATGATAGTGAATCGGATAGGATAGAGGATAGGATAGGATAGATGATAGGATAGGTTAGAGGATAGGATAAGATAGAGGATAGGATAGGATAGAAGATAGGATTGGATAGATGATATTATAGGAAAGAGGAAAGGATATGATAGAGGATACGATATTATAGAGGATAGGGTAGGACAGAGGATTGGATAGGATAGAGGATAGGATAGAGAATATGATACGGTAGACGATAGGGGATTGGATCGGATAGAGGATAGGAGGCGGTACAGGATAGGATATAATAGGATGGAGAATAGGATAGGATAGAGGATAGGTTAGGATAGAGGATAGGATAGGATAGAGGATAGAATAGGGTAGAGGATAGGATAGGATAGAGGATAGGATAGGATAGAGGATAGGATATGATAGTGGATCGGATAGGATAGAGGATAGGATAGGATAGATGATAGGATAGGTTAGAGGATAGGATAAGATAGAGGATAGGATAGGATAGAAGATAGGATAGGATAGATGATATTATAGGAAAGAGGAAAGGATATGATAGAGGATACGATATTATAGAGGATAGGGTAGGACAGAGGATTGGATAGGATAGAGGATAGGATAGAGAATATGATACGGTAGACGATAGGGGATTGGATCGGATACAGGATAGGAGGCGGTACAGGATAGGATATAATAGGATAGAGAATAGGATAGGATAGAGGATAGGTTAGGATAGAGGATAGGATAGGATAGAGGATAGAATAGGCTAGAGGATAGGTTAGGATAGAGGATAGGATGCGATAGAGGATCCGAAAGGATAAGATAGAGGATAGGATACGATAGAGGATACGATAGGATAGGATAGAGGATAGGATAGGATAGAGGATAGGATAGGATAGAGGATAGGATAGGATAGAGGATAGGATAACATAGAGGATAGGATATGATAGTGGATCGGATAGGATAGAGGATTGGATAGGATAGAGAATATGATAGGGTAGACGATAGGGGATTGGATCGGATACAGGATCGGTGGCGGTAGAGGATAGGATAGGATAGGATGGAGAATAGGATAGGATAGAGGATAGGTTAGGATAGAGGATAGGATAGGATAGAGGATAGGATAGGATAGAGGATAGGATAGGATAGATGATAGGATAGGATAGAGGATAGGATAAGATAGAGGATAGGATAGGATAGAGGATAGGATAGGTGATTGGATAGGATAGAGGATAGGATAGGATAGAGGATAGGATAGGATAGAGGATAGGATACGATAGAGGATACGATAGGATAAGATAGAGGATAGGATACGATAGAGGATACGATAGGATAGGATAGAGGATAGGATAGGATAGAAGATAGGATAGGATAGAGGATAGGATAGGATAGAGGATAGGATAGGATAGAGGATAGGATATGATAGTGGATCGGATAGGATAGAGGATAGGATAGGATAGATGATAGGATAGGTTAGAGGATAGGATAAGATAGAGGATAGGATAGGATAGAAGATAGGATAGGATAGATGATATTATAGGAAAGAGGAAAGGATATGATAGAGGATACGATATTATAGAGGATAGGGTAGGACAGAGGATTGGATAGGATAGAGGATAGGATAGAGAATATGATACGGTAGACGATAGGGGATTGGATCGGATACAGGATAGGAGGCAGTACAGGATAGGATATAATAGGATAGAGAATAGGATAGGATAGAGGATAGGTTAGGATAGAGGATAGGATAGGATAGAGGATAGAATAGGGTAGAGGATAGGTTAGGATAGAGGATAGGATGCGATAGAGGATCCGAAAGGATAAGATAGAGGATAGGATACGATAGAGGATACGATAGGATAGGATAGAGGATAGGATAGGATAGAGGATAGGATAGGATAGAGGATAGGATAGGATAGAGGATAGGATAGGATAGAGGATAGGATATGATAGTGGATCGGATAGGATAGAGGATTGGATAGGATAGAGAATATGATAGGGTAGACGATAGGGGATTGGATCGGATACAGGATAGGTGGCGGTAGAGGATAGGATAGGATAGGATGGAGAATAGGATAGGATAGAGGATAGGTTAGGATAGAGGATAGGATAGGATAGGATAGAGGATAGGATAGGATAGAGGATAGGATACGATAGAGGATAGGATACGATAGAGGATACGATAGGATAAGATAGAGGATACGATAGGATAAGATAGAGGATAGGATACGATAGAGGATACGATAGGATAGGATAGAGGATAGGATAGGATAGAGGATAGGATAGGATAGAGGATAGGATAGGATAGAGGATAGGATAGGATAGAGGATAGGATAGGATAGAGGATAGGATATGATAGTGGATCGGATAGGATAGAGGATTGGATAGGATAGAGAATATGATAGGGTAGACGATAGGGGATTGGATCGGATACAGGATAGGTGGCGGTAGAGGATAGGATAGGATAGGATGGAGAATAGGATAGGATAGAGGATAGGTTAGGATAGAGGATAGGATAGGATAGGATAGAGGATAGGATAGGATAGAGGATAGGATACGATAGAGGATAGGATACGATAGAGGATACGATAGGATAAGATAGAGGATACGATAGGATAAGATAGAGGATAGGATACGATAGAGGATACGATAGGATAGGATAGAGGATAGGATAGGATAGAGGATAGGATAGGATAGAGGATAGGATAGGATAGAGGATAGGATATGATAGTGGATCGGATAGGATAGAGGATAGGATAGGATAGATGATAGGATAGGTTAGAGGATAGGATAAGATAGAGGATAGGATAGGATAGAAGATAGGATAGGATACATGATATTATAGGAAAGAGGAAAGGATATGATAGAGGATACGATATTATAGAGGATAGGGTAGGACAGAGGATTGGATAGGATAGAGGATAGGATAGAGAATATGATACGGTAGACGATAGGGGATTGGATCGGATACAGGATAGGAGGCGGTACAGGATAGGATATAATAGGATAGAGAATAGGATAGGATAGAGGATAGGTTAGGATAGAGGATAGCATAGGATAGAGGATAGAATAGGGTGGAGGATAGGTTAGGATAGTGGATAGGATGCGATAGAGGATCCGAAAGGATAAGATAGAGGATAGGATACGATAGAGGATACGATAGGATAGGATAGAGGATAGGATAGGATAGAGGATAGGATAGGATAGAGGATAGGATAGGATAGAGGATAGGATAAGATAGAGGATAGGATATGATAGTGGATCGGATAGGATAGAGAATATGATAGGGTAGACGATAGGGGACTGGATCGGATACAGGATCGGTGGCGGTAGAGGATAGGATAGGATAGGATGGAGAATAGGATAGGATAGAGGATAGGTTAGGATAGAGGATAGGATAGGATAGGATAGAGGATAGGATAGGATAGAGGATAGGATAGGATAGAGGATAGGGTAGGATAGAGGATAGGATAGGATAGAGCATAGGATAGGGGATTGGATAGGATAGAGGATAGGAGAGGATAGAGGATAGGATATGATAGAGGATAGGATAGGATAGAGGATAGGATAGGATAGAGGATAGGATGGTATAGAGGATAGGATAAGATAGAGGATATGATAGGATAGACGATAGGATACGATAGAGGATAGGATAGGATCGAGGATAGGATAGGACAGAGGATACGATAGGATAGGATAGAGATTAGGATAGAATAGAGGATAGGATAGGATAGAGGATAGGATAGGATAGAGGATAGAATAGGATAGAGGATAGGATAGGATCGAGGATAGGATAGGACAGAGGATACGATAGGATAGGATAGAGAATAGGATAGGATAGATGACTTTATAGGAAAGAGGATAGGATATGATAGAGGATCGGATAGGATAGAGGATTGGATAGGATAGAGAATATGATACTGTAGACGATAGGGGATTGGATCGGATACAGGATAGGAGACGGTAGAGGATAGGATAGGATAGGATAGAGAATAGGATAGGATAGAGGATAGGATAGGATAGAGGATAGGATAGGATAGAGGATAGGATTGGATAGAGGATATCATAGGGGATTGGATAGGATAGATGATAGGAGACGATAGAGGATAGGATAGGATAGATGATATTATAGGAATGAGGATAGGATATGATAGAGGATACGATATTATAGAGGATAGGATAGGATAGAGGATAGGATAGGATAGAGGATAGGATAGGATAGAGGATAGGATAGGATAGAAGATAGGATAGGATAGAGGATAGGATAGTATAGAGGATAGGATAGGATAGCGGATAGGATAGGATAGAGGATAGGATGCGATAGAGGATCCGAAAGGATAGGATAGAGGGTAGGATAGGATAGAGGATAGGATAGGATAGAGGATAGGAGAGGATAGAGGATAGGATATGATAGAGGATAGGATAGGATAGAGGATAGGATAGGATAGAGGATAGGATAGTATAGAGGATAGGATAAGATAGAGGATATGTTAGGATAGACGATAGGATACGATAGAGGATAGGATAGGATCGAGGATAGGATAGGACAGAGGATACGATAGGATAGGATAGAGAATAGGATAGAATAGAGGATAGGATAGGATAGAGGATAGGATAGGATAGAGGATAGAATAGGATAGAGGATAGGATAGGATCGAGGATATGATAGGACAGAGGATACGATAGGATAGGATAGAGAATAGGATAGGATAGATGATATTATAGGAAAGAGGATAGGATATGATAGAGGATCGGATAGGATAGAGGATTGGATAGTATAGAGAATATGATACTGTAGACGATAGGGGATTGGATCGGATACAGGATAGGAGACGGTAGAGGATAGGATAGGATAGGATAGCGGATAGGATAGGATAGAGGATAGGATGCGATAGAGGATCCGAAAGGATAGGATAGAGGGTAGGATAGGATAGAGGGTAGGATAGGATAGAGGATAGGAGAGGATAGAGGATAGGATATGATAGAGGATAGGATAGGATAGAGGATAGGATAGGATAGAGGATAGGATGGTATAGAGGATAGGATAAGATAGAGGATATGATAGGATAGACGATAGGATACGATAGAGGATAGGATAGGGTCGAGGATAGGATAGGACAGAGGATACGATAGGATAGGATAGAGAATAGGATAGAATAGAGGATAGGATAGGATAGAGGATAGGATAGGATAGAGGATAGAATAGGATAGAGGATAGGATAAGATCGAGGATAGGATAGGACAGAGGATACGATAGGATAGGATAGAGAATAGGATAGGATAGATGACTTTATAGGAAAGAGGATAGGATATGATAGAGGATCGGATAGGATAGAGGATTGGATAGGATAGAGAATATGATACTGTAGACGATAGGGGATTGGATCGGATACAGGATAGGAGACGGTAGAGGATAGGATAGGATAGGATAGAGAATAGGATAGGATAGAGGATAGGATAGGATAGAGGATAGGATAGGATAGAGGATAGGATTGGATAGAGGATATCATAGGGGATTGGATAGGATAGATGATAGGAGACGATAGAGGATAGGATAGGATAGATGATATTATAGGAATGAGGATAGGATATGATAGAGGATACGATATTATAGAGGATAGGATAGGATAGAGGATAGGATAGGATAGAGGATAGGATAGTATAGAGGATAGGATAGGATAGCGGATAGGATAGGATAGAGGATAGGATGCGATAGAGGATCCGAAAGGATAGGATAGAGGGTAGGATAGGATAGAGGATAGGATAGGATAGAGGATAGGAGAGGATAGAGGATAGGATATGATAGAGGATAGGATAGGATAGAGGATAGGATAGGATAGAGGATAGGATAGGACAGAGGATACGATAGGATAGGATAGAGAATAGGATAGGATAGATGATATTATAGGAAAGAGGATAGGATATGATAGAGGATCGGATAGGATAGAGGATTGGATAGGATAGAGAATATGATACTGTAGACGATAGGGGATTGGATCGGATACAGGATAGGAGACGGTAGAGGATAGGATAGGATAGGATAGAGAATAGGGTAGGATAGAGGATAGGATAGGATAGAGGATAGGATAGGATAGAGGATAGGATTGGATAGAGGATATCATAGGGGATTGGATAGGATAGATGATAGGAGACGATAGAGGATAGGATAGGATAGAGGATAGGATAGGATAGATGATATTATAGGAAAGAGGAAAGGATATGATAGAGGATACGATATTATAGAGGATAGGATAGGACAGAGGATTGGATAGGATAGAGGATAGGATAGAGAATATGATACGGTAGACGATAGGGGATTGGATCGGATACAGGATAGGAGGCGGTACAGGATAGGATATAATAGGATAGAGAATAGGATAGGATAGAGGATATGTTAGGATAGAGGATAGGATAGGATAGAGGATAGGAAAGGATAGAGGATAGGATAGGATAGAGGATAGGATAGGATAGAGGATAGGATAAGATAGAGGATAGGTAGGATAGAGGATAGGATAGGATAGAGGATAGGATAGGGTAGAGGATAGGATAGGATAGAGGATAGGATATGATAGTGGATCGGATAGGATAGAGGATAGGATAGGATAGATGATAGGATAGGATAGAGGATAGGATAAGATAGAGGATAGGATAGGATAGAGGATAGGTTAGGATAGAGGATAGGATAGGATAGAGGATAGGATAGGATAGAGGATAGGATAGGATAGAGGATAGGATATGATAGTGGATCGGATAGGATAGAGGATAGGATAGGATAGATGATAGGATAGGTTAGAGGATAGGATAAGATAGAGGATAGGATAGGATAGAGGATAGGATAGGGTATTGGATAGGATAGGATAGAGGATACGATAGGAATGAGGATAGGATAGAGAATAGTATAGGATAGAGGATAGGGGATTGGTTCGGATACAGGATAGGAGAGGATAGAGGATAGGATAGTATAGAGGATAGGATAGGATAGAGGATAGGATAGGATAGAGGATAGGATAGGATAGAGGATACGATAGGATAGAGAATAGGATAGGATAGAGGATAGGATATGATAGAGGATAGGATAGTATAGAAGATAGGATAGGATAGATGATAGGATAGGATAGAGGATAGGTTAAAATAGAGGATAAGATAGGATAGAGGATAGGATAGGATAGAGGATAGGATATGATAGAGGATAAGATAGGATAGAGGATAGGATAGGATAGAGGATAGGATAGGATAGATGATAGGATAGGAAAGAGGATAGGATAGGATAGATGATAGGATAGGATAGAGGATAGGATAAGATACAGGATAAGATAGGATAGAGGATAGGATAGGATAGAGGATAGGATAGGCTGGAGGATAGGATAGGATAGAGGATAGGATAGGATAGATGATTGGATAGGATAGAGGATAGGATAAAATAGAGGATAGGATAGGATAGAGGATAGGTTAGGATAGAGGATAGGATAGGATAGGATAGAGAATAGGATAGGATAGAGGATAGGTTAGGATAGAGGATAGGATAGGATAGAGGATACTATAGGGTAGAGGATAGGATAGGATAGACGATAGGATAGGATAGAGCATAGGATAGGATCGAGGATAGGATAGGATAGAGGATATGATAGGATAGAGGATAGGATAAGATAGAGGATAAGATAGGATAGAGGATAGGATAGGATAGAGGATAGGATATGATAGAGGATAGGATAGGATAGAAGATAGGATCGGATAGAGGATAGGATAGAGAATTGGATAGGATAGAGGATAGGATAAGATAGAGGATATGATAGGATAGAGGATAGGATAGGATAGAGGATAGGATAGGATAGAGGATAGGATAGGATAGAGGATAGGATATGATAGTGGATCGGATAGGATAGAGGATAGGATAGGATAGATGATAGGATAGGATAGAGGATAGGATAAGATAGAGGATAGGATAGGATAGAGGATAGGTTAGGATAGAGGATAGGATAGGATAGAGGATAGGATAGGATAGAGGATAGGATAGGATAGAGGATAGGATATGATAGTGGATCGGATAGGATAGAGGATAGGATAGGATAGATGATAGGATAGGTTAGAGGATAGGCTAAGATAGAGGATAGGATAGGATAGAGGATAGGATAGGGTATTGGATAGGATAGGCTAGAGGATACGATAGGAATGAGGATAGGATAGAGAATAGTATAGGATAGAGGATAGGGGATTGGATCGGATACAGGATAGGAGAGGATAGAGGATAGGATAGTATAGAGGATAGGATAGGATAGAGGATAGGATAGGATAGAGGATAGGATACGATAGAGGATACGATAGGATAGAGAATAGGATAGGATAGAGGATAGGATAGAGGATAGGATATGATAGAGGATAGGATAGGATAGAAGATAGGATAGGATAGATGATAGGATAGGATAGAGGATAGGTTAAAATAGAGGATAAGATAGGATAGAGGATAGGATAGGATAGAGGATAAGATATGATAGAGGATAAGATAGGATAGAGGATAGGATAGGATAGAGGATAGGATAGGATAGATGATAGGATAGGAAAGAGGATAGGATAGGATAGATGATAGGATAGGATAGAGGATAGGATAAGATAGAGGATAAGATAGGATAGAGGATAGGATAGGATAGAGGATAGGATATGATAGAGGATAAGATAGGATAGAGGATATGATAGGATAGAGGGTAGGATAGGATAGATGATAGGATAGGATAGAGGATAGGATAGGTTAGAGGATAGGATAAGATAGAGGATAGGATAGGATAGAGGATAGGATAGGGGATTGGATAGGATAGGATAGAGGATACGATAGGAATGAGGATAGGATAGAGAATAGTATAGGATAGAGGATAGGGGATTGGATCGGATACAGGATAGGAGAGGATTGAGGATAGGATAGTATAGAGGATAGGATAGGATAGAGGATAGGATAGGATAGAGGATAGGATACGATAGAGGATAGGATAGGATAGGATAGAGGATAGGATAGGATAGAGGATAGGATAGGATAGAGGATAGGATAGGATAGATGATAGGATAGGATAGAGGATAGGATAGGATAGAGGATAGGATATGATGGAGGATAGGATAGGATAGAAGATAGGATAGGATAGATGATAGGATAGGATAGAGGATAGGATAAGATAGAGGATAAGATAGGATAGATGATAGGATAGGATAGAGGATAGGATAAGATAGAGGATAAGATAGGATAGAGGGTAGGATAGGATAGAGGATAGGATATGATAGAGGATAAGATAGGATAGAGGATAGGACAGGATAGAGGATAGGATAGGATAGATGATAGGATAGGATAGAGGATAGGATAAGATAGAGGATAAGATAGGATAGAGGATAGGATAGGATAGAGGATAGGATATGATAGAGGATAAGATAGGATAGAGGATATGATAGGATAGAGGGTAGGATAGGATAGATGATAGGATAGGATAGAGGATAGGATAGGTTAGAGGATAGGATAAGATAGAGGATAGGATAGGATAGAGGATAGGATAGGGGATTGGATAGGATAGGATAGAGGATACGATAGGAATGAGGATAGGATAGAGAATAGTATAGGATAGAGGATAGGGGATTGGATCGGATACAGGATAGGAGAGGATTGAGGATAGGATAGTATAGAGGATAGGATAGGATAGAGGATAGGATAGGATAGAGGATAGGATACGATAGAGGATAGGATAGGATAGGATAGAGGATAGGATAGGATAGAGGATAGGATAGGATAGAGGATAGGATAGGATAGATGATAGGATAGGATAGAGGATAGGATAGGATAGAGGATAGGATATGATAGAGGATAGGATAGGATAGAAGATAGGATAGGATAGATGATAGGATAGGATAGAGGATAGGATAAGATAGAGGATAAGATAGGATAGAGGGTAGGATAGGATAGAGGATAGGATATGATAGAGGATAAGATAGGATAGAGGATAGGACAGGATAGAGGATAGGATAGGATAGATGATAGGATAGGATAGAGGATAGGATAAGATAGAGGATAGGATAGGATAGATGATATTATAGGAAAGAGGAAAGGATATGATAGAGGATACGATATTGTAGAGGATAGGATAGGACAGAGGATTGGATAGGATAGAGGATAGGATAGAGAATATGATACGGTAGACGATAGGGGATTGGATCGGATACAGGATAGGAGGCGGTACAGGATAGGATATAATAGGATAGAGAATAGGATAGGATAGAGGATAGGTTAGGATAGAGGATAGGATAGGATAGAGGATAGAATAGGGTAGAGGATAGGTTAGGATAGAGGATAGCATCGGATAGAGGATATGATAGGGGATTGGATAGGATAGAGGATAGGATAGGATACAGGATAGGATAGGATAGAGGATAGGAAAGGATAGTGGATAGGATAGGATAGAGGATAGGATAGGATAGAGGATAGGATAGGATAGAGGATAGGATAGGGGATTGGATAGGATAGAGGATAGGATAGGATAGAGGATAGGATAGGATAGAGGATAGGATAGGATAGTGGATAGGATAGGATAAGATAGAGGATAGGATACGATAGAGGATACGATAGGATAGGATAGAGGATAGGATAGGATAGAGGATAGGATAGGATAGAGGATAGGATAGGATAGAGGATAGGATAGGATAGAGGATAGGATAGGATAGAGGATAGGATAGGGTAGAGGATAGGATAGGATAGAGGATAGGATAGGATAGACGATAGGATAGGTTAGTGGATAGGATAGGATAGAGCATAGGATAGGATAGAGGATAGGATAGGATAGAGGATAGGATGCGATAGAGGATCCGAAAGGATAGGATAGAGGGTAGGATAGGATAGAGGATAGGATAGGATAGAGGATAGGATAGTATAGAGGATAGGATAGGATAGAGGATAGGATAGGATAGAGGATAGGATGCGATAGATGATCCGAAAGGATAGGATAGAGGGTAGGATAGGATAGAGGATAGGATAGGATAGAGGATAGGAGAGGATAGAGGATAGGATATGATAGAGGATAGGATAGGATAGAGGATAGGATAGGATAGAGGATAGGATAGTATAGAGGATAGGATAAGATAGAGGATATGATAGGATAGACGATAGGATACGATAGAGGATAGGATAGGATCGAGGATAGGATAGGACAGAGGATACGATAGGATAGGATCGAGAATAGGATAGAATAGAGGATAGGATAGGATAGAGGATCGGATAGAGGATAGAATAGGATAGAGGATAGGATAGGATCGAGGATAGGATAGGATAGAGGATAGGATATGATAGAGGATAGGATAGAATAGAGGATAGGATAGGATAGAGCATAGGATAGGATCGAGGATAGGATAGGATAGAGGATATGATAGGATAGAGCATAGGATAGGATAGATGATATTATAGGAAAGAGGAAAGGATATGATAGAGGATACGATATTGTAGAGGATAGGATAGTATAGAGGATAGGATAGGATAGAGGATAGGATAGGATAGAGGATACGATAGGAATGAGGATAGGATAGAGAATAGTATAGGATAGAGGATAGGGGATTGGATCGGATACACTATAGGAGAGGACAGAGGATAGAGGATAGGATAGTATAGAGGATAGGATAGGATAGAGGATAGGATAGTATAGAGGATAGGATAGGATAGAGGATAGGATAGGATAGAGGATAGGATTCGATAGAGGATCCGAAAGGATAGGATAGAGGGTAGGATAGGATAGAGGATAGGATAGGATAGAGGATAGGATAGGATAGAAGATAGGATCGGATAGAGGATAGGATAGAGAATTGGATAGGATAGAGGATAGGATAGTATAGAGGATAGGATAGGATAGAGGATAGGATAGGATAGAGGATAGGATATGATAGAGGATAGGATAGCATAGAGGATAGGATAGGATAGAGCATAGGATAGGATCGAGGATAGGATAGGATAGAGGATATGATAGGATAGAGCATAGGATAGGATAGATGATATTATAGGAAAGAGGAAAGGATATGATAGAGGATACGATATTGTAGAGGATAGGATAGGACAGAGGATTGGATAGGATAGAGGATAGGATAGAGAATATGATACGGTAGACGATAGGGGATTGGATCGGATACAGGATAGGAGGCGGTACAGGATAGGATATAATAGGATAGAGAATAGGATAGGATAGAGGATAGGTTAGGATAGAGGATAGGATAGGATAGAGGATAGAATAGGGTAGAGGATAGGTTAGGATAGAGGATAGCATCGGATAGAGGATATGATAGGGGATTGGATAGGATAGAGGATAGGATAGGATACAGGATAGGATAGGATAGAGGATAGGAAAGGATAGAGGATAGGATAGGATAGAGGATAGGATAGGATAGAGGATAGGATAGGATAGAGGATAGGATAGGGGATTGGATAGGATAGAGGATAGGATAGGATAGAGGATAGGATAGGATAGAGGATAGGATAGGATAGAGGATAGGATAGGATAAGATAGAGGATAGGATACGATAGAGGATACGATAGGATAGGATAGAGGATAGGATAGGATAGAGGATAGGATAGGATAGAGGATAGGATAGGATAGAGGATAGGATAGGATAGAGGATAGGATAGGATAGAGGATAGGATAGGGTAGAGGATAGGATAGGATAGAGGATAGGATAGGATAGACGATAGGATAGGTTAGTGGATAGGATAGGATAGAGCATAGGATAGGATAGAGGATAGGATAGGATAGAGGATAGGATGCGATAGAGGATCCGAAAGGATAGGATAGAGGGTAGGATAGGATAGAGGATAGGATAGGATAGAGGATAGGATAGTATAGAGGATAGGATAGGATAGAGGATAGGATAGGATAGAGGATAGGATGCGATAGATGATCCGAAAGGATAGGATAGAGGGTAGGATAGGATAGAGGATAGGATAGGATAGAGGATAGGAGAGGATAGAGGATAGGATATGATAGAGGATAGGATAGGATAGAGGATAGGATAGGATAGAGGATAGGATAGTATAGAGGATAGGATAAGATAGAGGATATGATAGGATAGACGATAGGATACGATAGAGGATAGGATAGGATCGAGGATAGGATAGGACAGAGGATACGATAGGATAGGATCGAGAATAGGATAGAATAGAGGATAGGATAGGATAGAGGATCGGATAGAGGATAGAATAGGATAGAGGATAGGATAGGATCGAGGATAGGATAAGACAGAGTATAGGATAGGATAGGATAGAGAATAGGATAGGATAGATGATATTATATGAAAGAGGATAGGATATGATAGAGGATCGGATAGGATAGAGGATTGGATAGGATAGAGAATATGATACTGTAGACGATAGGGGATTGGATCGGATACAGGATAGGAGACGGTAGAGGATAGGATAGGATAGAGGATAGGATAGGATAGAGGATAGGATTGGATGGAGGATATCATAGGGGATTGGATGGGATAGATGATAGGAGACGATAGAGGATAGGATAGGATAGAGGATAGGATAGGATAGAGGATAGGATAGGATAGATGATATTATAGGGAAGAGGAAAGGATATGATAGAGGATACGATATTATAGAGGATAGGATAGGACAGAGGATTGTATAGGATAGAGGATAGGATAGAGAATATGATACGGTAGACGATAGGGGATTGGATCGGATACAGGATAGGAGGCGGTACAGGATAGGATATAATAGGATAGAGAATAGGATAGGATAGAGGATAGGTTAGGATAGAGGATAGGATAGGATAGAGGATAGAATAGGGTAGAGGATAGGTTAGGATAGAGGATAGCATCGGATAGAGGATATGATAGGGGATTGGATAGGATAGAGGATAGGATAGGATACAGGATAGGATAGGATAGAGGATAGGAAAGGATAGAGGATAGGATAGGATAGAGGATAGGATAGGATAGAGGATAGGATAGGATAGAGGATAGGATAGGGGATTGGATAGGATAGAGGATAGGATAGGATAGAGGATAGGATAGGATAGAGGATAGGATAGGATAGAGGATAGGATAGGATAAGATAGAGGATAGGATACGATAGAGGATACGATAGGATAGGATAGAGGATAGGATAGGATAGAGGATAGGATAGGATAGAGGATAGGATAGGATAGAGGATAGGATAGGATAGAGGATAGGATAGGATAGAGGATAGGATAGGGTAGAGGATAGGATAGGATAGAGGATAGGATAGGATAGACGATAGGATAGGTTAGTGGATAGGATAGGATAGAGCATAGGATAGGATAGAGGATAGGATAGGATAGAGGATAGGATGCGATAGAGGATCCGAAAGGATAGGATAGAGGGTAGGATAGGATAGAGGATAGGATAGGATAGAGGATAGGATAGTATAGAGGATAGGATAGGATAGAGGATAGGATAGGATAGAGGATAGGATGCGATAGATGATCCGAAAGGATAGGATAGAGGGTAGGATAGGATAGAGGATAGGATAGGATAGAGGATAGGAGAGGATAGAGGATAGGATATGATAGAGGATAGGATAGGATAGAGGATAGGATAGGATAGAGGATAGGATAGTATAGAGGATAGGATAAGATAGAGGATATGATAGGATAGACGATAGGATACGATAGAGGATAGGATAGGATCGAGGATAGGATAGGACAGAGGATACGATAGGATAGGATCGAGAATAGGATAGAATAGAGGATAGGATAGGATAGAGGATCGGATAGAGGATAGAATAGGATAGAGGATAGGATAGGATCGAGGATAGGATAAGACAGAGTATAGGATAGGATAGGATAGAGAATAGGATAGGATAGATGATATTATATGAAAGAGGATAGGATATGATAGAGGATCGGATAGGATAGAGGATTGGATAGGATAGAGAATATGATACTGTAGACGATAGGGGATTGGATCGGATACAGGATAGGAGACGGTAGAGGATAGGATAGGATAGAGGATAGGATAGGATAGAGGATAGGATTGGATGGAGGATATCATAGGGGATTGGATGGGATAGATGATAGGAGACGATAGAGGATAGGATAGGATAGAGGATAGGATAGGATAGAGGATAGGATAGGATAGAGGATAGGATAGGATAGATGATATTATAGGGAAGAGGAAAGGATATGATAGAGGATACGATATTATAGAGGATAGGATAGGACAGAGGATTGTATAGGATAGAGGATAGGATAGAGAATATGATACGGTAGACGATAGGGGATTGGATCGGATACAGGATAGCAGGCGGTACAGGATAGGATATAATAGGATAGAGAATAGGATAGGATAGAGGATAGGATAGGATAGAGGATAGGATAGGATAGAGGATAGGATATGATAGAGGATAGGATATGATAGAGGATAGGATAGAATAGAGGATAGGATAGGATAGAGGATAGGATAGGATAGAGGATAGGATAGGATAGAGGATAGGATAGGATAGAGGATAGGAAAGGATAGAGGATGGGATAGGATAGAGGATAGGATAGGATAGAGGATAGGATAAGATAGAGGATAGGATACGATAGAGGATAGGATAGGATAGAGGATAGGATAGGGTAGATGATAGGATACGATAGAGGATAGGATAGGATAGATGATAGGATAGGATAGAGGATAGGATAGGGTAGAGGATAGGATAGGATAGAGGATAGGATAGGTTAGATGATAGGATAGGTTAGAGGATAGGATAAGATAGAGGATAGGATAGGATAGAGGATAGGATAGGGGATTGGATAGGATAGGATAGAGGATACGATAGGAATGAGGATAGGATAGAGAATAGTATAGGATAGAGGATAGGGGATTGGATCGGATACAGGATAGGAGAGGATAGAGGATAGGATAGTATAGAGGATAGGATAGGATAGAGGATAGGATATGATAGAGGATAGGATAGGATAGAAGATAGGATAGGATAGATGATAGGATAGGATAGAGGATAGGATAAGATAGAGGATAAGATAGGATAGAGGATAGGATAGGATAGATGATAGGATAGGATAGAGGATAGGATAGGATAGAGGATAGGATAGGATAGAGGATAGGATAGGATAGAGGATAGGATATGATAGAGGATAGGATATGATAGAGGATAGGATAGCATAGAGGATACGATAGGATAAGATAGAGGATAGGATACGATAGAGGATACGATAGGATAGGATAGAGGATAGGATAGGATAGAGGATAGGATAGGATAGAGGATAGGATAGGATAGAGGATAGGATAGGATAGAGGATAGGATAGGATAGAGGATAGGATAGGATAGAGGATAGGATAGGGTAGAGGATAGGATAGGATAGAGGATAGGATAGGATAGACGATAGGATAGGTTAGTGGATAGGATAGGATAGAGCATAGGATAGGATAGAGGATAGGATAGGATAGAGGATAGGATGCGATAGAGGATCCGAAAGGATAGGATAGAGGGTAGGATAGGATAGAGGATAGGATAGGATAGAGGATAGGATAGTATAGAGGATAGGATAGGATAGAGGATAGGATAGGATAGAGGATAGGATGCGATAGAGGATCCGAAAGGATAGGATAGAGGGTAGGATAGGATAGAGGATAGGAGAGGATAGAGGATAGAATATGATAGAGGATAGGATAGGATAGAGGATAGGATAGGATAGAGGATAGGATAGTATAGAGGACAGGATAAGATAGAGGATATGATAGGATAGACGATAGGATACGATAGAGGATAGGATAGGATCGAGGATAGGATAGGGCAGAGGATACGATAGGATAGGATCGAGAATAGGATAGAATAGAGGGTAGGATAGGATAGAGGATAGGATAGCATAGAGGATAGGATAGGATAGAGGATAGGATAGGATAGAGGAAAGGATAAGATAGAGGATATGATAGGATAGAGCATAGGATAGGATAGAGGATAGGATAGGATAGAGCATAGGATACGATAGAGGATATAATAGGATAGAGGATAGGAAAGGATAGAGGATAGGATAGGATAGAGGATAGCATAGGATAGAGGATAGGATAGGGGATTGGATAGGATAGAGGATAGGATAGTGGATTGGATAGGATAGAGGATAGGATAGGACAGATGATATTATAGGAATGAGGATAGGATATGATAGAGGATAGGATAGGATAGAGGATACGATATTATAGAGGATAGGATAGGATAGAGGATAGGATAGGATAGAGGATAGGTTAGTATAGAGGATAGGATAGGATAGAGGATAGGATAGGATAGAGGATAGGATGCGATAGATGATCCGAAAGGATAGGATAGAGGGTAGGATAGGATAGAGGATAGGATAGGATAGAGGATAGGAGAGGATAGAGGATAGGATATGATAGAGGATAGGATAGGATAGAGGATAGGATAGGATAGAGGATAGGATAGTATAGAGGATAGGATAAGATAGAGGATATGATAGGATAGACGATA
Organism: Halictus rubicundus; assembly: GCF_050948215.1. Lineage (NCBI taxonomy): Eukaryota > Metazoa > Arthropoda > Insecta > Hymenoptera > Halictidae > Halictus > Halictus rubicundus. Next base: position 213,604 of record NW_027488670.1, on the reverse strand, counting down.
GGATACGATAGAGGATAGGATAGGATCGAGGATAGGATAGGACAGAGGATACGATAGGATAGGATCGAGAATAGGATAGAATAGAGGATAGGATAGGATAGAGGATAGGATAGAGGATAGAATAGGATAGAGGATAGGATAGGATCGAGGATAGGATAAGACAGAGGATAGGATAGGATAGGATAGAGAATAGGATAGGATAGATGATATTATATGAAAGAGGATAGGATATGATAGAGGATCGGATAGGATAGAGGATTGGATAGGATAGAGAACATGATACTGTAGACGATAGGGGATTGGATCGGATACAGGATAGGAGACGGTAGAGGATAGGATAGGATAGAGGTTAGGATAGGGGATTGGATAGGATAGGATAGAGGATACGATAGGAATGAGGATAGGATAGAGAATAGTATAGGATAGAGGATAGGGGATTGGATCGGATACAGGATAGGAGAGGATAGAGGATAGGATAGTATAGAGGATAGGATAGGATAGAGGATAGGATAGAGGATAGGATATGATAGAGGATAGGATAGGATAGAAGATAGGATAGGATAGATGATAGGATAGGATAGAGGATAGGATAAGATAGAGGATAAGATAGGATAGAGGATAGGATAGGATAGAGGATAGGCTAGGGTAGAGGATAGGATAGGATAGAGGATAGGATAGGATAGATGATAGGATAGGTTAGAGGATAGGATAAGATAGAGGATAGGATAGGATAGAGGATAGGATAGGGGATTGGATAGGATAGGATAGAGGATACGATAGGAATGATGATAGGATAGAGAATAGTATAGGATAGAGGATAGGGGATTGGATCGGATACAGGATAGGAGAGGATAGAGGATAGGATAGTATAGAGGATAGGATAGGATAGAGGATAGGATATGATAGAGGATAGGATAGCATAGAGGATACGATAGGATAAGATAGAGGATAGGATACGATAGAGGATACGATAGGATAGGATAGAGGATAGGATAGGATAGAGGATAGGATAGGATAGAGGATAGGATAGGATAGAAGATAGGATAGGATAGATGATAGGATAGGATAGAGGATAGGATAAGATAGAGGATAAGATAGGATAGAGGATAGGATAGGATAGAGGATAGGATATGATAGAGGATAGGATATGATAGAGGATAGGATAGCATAGAGGATACGATAGGATAAGATAGAGGATAGGATACGATAGAGGGTACGATAGGATAGGATAGAGGATAGGATAGGATAGAGGATAGGATAGGATAGAGGATAGGATAGGATAGAGGATAGGATAGGATAGAGGATAGGATAGGATAGAGGATAGGATAGGATAGAGGATAGGATAGGATAGAGGATAGGATAGGATAGAGGATAGGATAGGATAGAGGATAGGATAGGGTAGAGGATAGGATAGGATAGAGGATAGGATAGGATAGACGATAGGATAGGTTAGTGGATAGGATAGGATAGAGCATAGGATAGGATAGAGGATAGGATAGGATAGAGGATAGGATGCGATAGAGGATCCGAAAGGATAGGATAGAGGGTAGGATAGGATAGAGGATAGGATAGGATAGAGGATAGGATAGTATAGAGGATAGGATAGGATAGAGGATAGGATAGGATAGAGGATAGGATGCGATAGAGGATCCGAAAGGATAGGATAGAGGGTAGGATAGGATAGAGGATAGGATAGGATAGAGGATAGGAGAGGATAGAGGATAGAATATGATAGAGGATAGGATAGGATAGAGGATAGGATAGGATAGAGGATAGGATAGTATAGAGGACAGGATAAGATAGAGGATATGATAGGATAGACGATAGGATACGATAGAGGATAGGATAGGATCGAGGATAGGATAGGGCAGAGGATACGATAGGATAGGATCGAGAATAGGATAGAATAGAGGGTAGGATAGGATAGAGGATAGGATAGCATAGAGGATAGGATAGGATAGAGGATAGGATAGGATAGAGGAAAGGATAAGATAGAGGATATGATAGGATAGAGCATAGGATAGGGTAGAGGATAGGATAGGATAGAGCATAGGATACGATAGAGGATATAATTGGATAGAGGATAGGAAAGGATAGAGGATAGGATAGGATAGAGGATAGCATAGGATAGAGGATAGGATAGGGGATTGGATAGGATAGAGGATAGGATAGTGGATTGGATAGGATAGAGGATAGGATAGGACAGATGATATTATAGGAATGAGGATAGGATATGATAGAGGATAGGATAGGATAGAGGATACGATATTATAGAGGATAGGATAGGATAGAGGATAGGATAGGATAGAGGATAGGATAGTATAGAGGATAGGATAGGATAGAGGATAGGATGCGATAGATGATCCGAAAGGACAGGATAGAGGGTAGGATAGGATAGAGGATAGGATAGGATAGAGGATATGAGAGGATAGAGGATAGGATATGATAGAGGATAGGATAGGATCGAGGATAGGATAGGACAGAGGATACGATAGGATAGGATCGAGAATAGGATAGAATAGAGGATAGGATAGGATAGAGGATAGGATAGAGGATAGAATAGGATAGAGGATAGGATAGGATCGAGGATAGGATAAGACAGAGGATAGGATAGGATAGGATAGAGAATAGGATAGGATAGATGATATTATATGAAAGAGGATAGGATATGATAGAGGATCGGATAGGATAGAGGATTGGATAGGATAGAGAATATGATACTGTAGACGATAGGGGATTGGATCGGATACAGGATAGGAGACGGTAGAGGATAGGATAGGATAGAGGATAGGATAGGGGATTGGATAGGATAGGATAGAGGATACGATAGGAATGAGGATAGGATAGGATAGAGGATAGGATAGGATAGAGGATAGGATAGTATAGAGGATAGGATAAGATAGAGGATAGGATAGGATCGAGGATAGGATAGGGCAGAGGATACGATAGGATAGGATCGAGAATAGGATAGAATAGAGGGTAGGATAGGATAGAGGATAGGATAGGATAGAGGATAGGATAGGATAGAGGATAGGATATGATAGAGGATAGGATAGCATAGAGGATAGGATAGGATAGAGGATAGGATAGGATAGAGGAAAGGATAAGATAGAGGATATGATAGGATAGAGCATAGGATAGGATAGAGGATAGGATAGGATAGAGCATAGGATACGATAGAGGATATAATAGGATAGAGGATAGGAAAGGATAGAGGATAGGATAGGATAGAGGATAGCATAGGATAGAGGATAGGATAGGGGATTGGATAGGATAGAGGATAGGATAGTGGATTGGATAGGATAGAGGATAGGATAGGACAGATGATATTATAGGAATGAGGGTAGGATATGATAGAGGATAGGATAGGATAGAGGATACGATATTATAGAGGATAGGATAGGATAGAGGATAGGATAGGATAGAGGATAGGATAGTATAGAGGATAGGATAGGATAGAGGATAGGATAGGATAGAGGATAGGATGCGATAGATGATCCGAAAGGATAGGATAGAGGGTAGGATAGGATAGAGGATAGGATAGGATAGAGGATAGGAGAGGATAGAGGATAGGATATGATAGAGGATAGGATAGGATAGAGGATAGGATAGGATAGAGGATAGGATAGTATAGAGGATAGGATAAGATATAGGATATGATAGGATAGACGATAGGATACGATAGAGGATAGGATAGGATCGAGGATAGGATAGGACAGAGGATACGATAGGATAGGATCGAGAATAGGATAGAATAGAGGATAGGATAGGATAGAGGATAGGATAGAGGATAGAATAGGATAGAGGATAGGATAGGATCGAGGATAGGATAAGACAGAGGATAGGATAGGATAGGATAGAGAATAGGATAGGATAGATGATATTATATGAAAGAGGATAGGATATGATAGAGGATCGGATAGGATAGAGGATTGGATAGGATAGAGAATATGATACTGTAGACGATAGGGGATTGGATCGGATACAGGATAGGAGACGGTAGAGGATAGGATAGGATAGAGGATAGGATAGGGGATTGGATAGGATAGGATAGAGGATACGATAGGAATGAGGATAGGATAGGATAGAGGATAGGATAGGATAGAGGATAGGATAGTATAGAGGATAGGATAAGATAGAGGATAGGATAGGATCGAGGATAGGATAGGGCAGAGGATACGATAGGATAGGATCGAGAATAGGATAGAATAGAGGGTAGGATAGGATAGAGGATAGGATAGGATAGAGGATAGGATAGGATAGAGGATAGGATATGATAGAGGATAGGATAGCATAGAGGATAGGATAGGATAGAGGATAGGATAGGATAGAGGAAAGGATAAGATAGAGGATATGATAGGATAGAGCATAGGATAGGATAGAGGATAGGATAGGATAGAGCATAGGATACGATAGAGGATATAATAGGATAGAGGATAGGAAAGGATAGAGGATAGGATAGGATAGAGGATAGCATAGGATAGAGGATAGGATAGGGGATTGGATAGGATAGAGGATAGGATAGTGGATTGGATAGGATAGAGGATAGGATAGGACAGATGATATTATAGGAATGAGGGTAGGATATGATAGAGGATAGGATAGGATAGAGGATACGATATTATAGAGGATAGGATAGGATAGAGGATAGGATAGGATAGAGGATAGGATAGTATAGAGGATAGGATAGGATAGAGGATAGGATAGGATAGAGGATAGGATGCGATAGATGATCCGAAAGGATAGGATAGAGGGTAGGATAGGATAGAGGATAGGATAGGATAGAGGATAGGAGAGGATAGAGGATAGGATATGATAGAGGATAGGATAGGATAGAGGATAGGATAGGATAGAGGATAGGATAGTATAGAGGATAGGATAAGATATAGGATATGATAGGATAGACGATAGGATACGATAGAGGATAGGATAGGATCGAGGATAGGATAGGACAGAGGATACGATAGGATAGGATCGAGAATAGGATAGAATAGAGGATAGGATAGGATAGAGGATAGGATAGAGGATAGAATAGGATAGAGGATAGGATAGGATCGAGGATAGGATAAGACAGAGGATAGGATAGGATAGGATAGAGAATAGGATAGGATAGATGATATTATATGAAAGAGGATAGGATATGATAGAGGATCGGATAGGATAGAGGATTGGATAGGATAGAGAATATGATACTGTAGACGATAGGGGATTGGATCGGATACAGGATAGGAGACGGTAGAGGATAGGATAGGATAGAGGTTAGGATAGGGGATTGGATAGGATAGGATAGAGGATACGATAGGAATGAGGATAGGATAGAGAATAGTATAGGATAGAGGATAGGGGATTGGATCGGATACAGGATAGGAGAGGATAGAGGATAGGATAGTATAGAGGATAGGATAGGATAGAGGATAGGATAGAGGATAGGATATGATAGAGGATAGGATAGGATAGAAGATAGGATAGGATAGATGATAGGATAGGATAGAGGATAGGATAAGATAGAGGATAAGATAGGATAGAGGATAGGATAGGATAGAGGATAGGATAGGGTAGAGGATAGGATAGGATAGAGGATAGGATAGGATAGATGATAGGATAGGTTAGAGGATAGGATAAGATAGAGGATAGGATAGGATAGAGGATAGGATAGGGGATTGGATAGGATAGGATAGAGGATACGATAGGAATGATGATAGGATAGAGAATAGTATAGGATAGAGGATAGGGGATTGGATCGGATACAGGATAGGAGAGGATAGAGGATAGGATAGTATAGAGGATAGGATAGGATAGAGGATAGGATATGATAGAGGATAGGATAGCATAGAGGATACGATAGGATAAGATAGAGGATAGGATACGATAGAGGATACGATAGGATAGGATAGAGGATAGGATAGGATAGAGGATAGGATAGGATAGAGGATAGGATAGGATAGAAGATAGGATAGGATAGATGATAGGATAGGATAGAGGATAGGATAAGATAGAGGATAAGATAGGATAGAGGATAGGATAGGATAGAGGATAGGATATGATAGAGGATAGGATAGGATAGAGGATAGGATAGGATAGAGGATAGGATAGGATAGAGGATAGGATAGGATCGAGGATAGGATAGGGCAGAGGATACGATAGGATAGGATCGAGAATAGGATAGAATAGAGGGTAGGATAGGATAGAGGATAGGATAGCATAGAGGATAGGATAGGATAGAGGATAGGATAGGATAGAGGAAAGGATAAGATAGAGGATATGATAGGATAGAGCATAGGATAGGATAGAGGATAGGATAGGATAGAGCATAGGATACGATAGAGGATATAATTGGATAGAGGATAGGAAAGGATAGAGGATAGGATAGGATAGAGGATAGCATAGGATAGAGGATAGGATAGGGGATTGGATAGGATAGAGGATAGGATAGTGGATTGGATAGGATAGAGGATAGGATAGGACAGATGATATTATAGGAATGAGGATAGGATATGATAGAGGATAGGATAGGATAGAGGATACGATATTATAGAGGATAGGATAGGATAGAGGATAGGATAGGATAGAGGATAGGATAGTATAGAGGATAGGATAGGATAGAGGATAGGATGCGATAGATGATCCGAAAGGACAGGATAGAGGGTAGGATAGGATAGAGGATAGGATAGGATAGAGGATAGGAGAGGATAGAGGATAGGATATGATAGAGGATAGGATAGGATCGAGGATAGGATAGGACAGAGGATACGATAGGATAGGATCGAGAATAGGATAGAATAGAGGATAGGATAGGATAGAGGATAGGATAGAGGATAGAATAGGATAGAGGATAGGATAGGATCGAGGATAGGATAAGACAGAGGATAGGATAGGATAGGATAGAGAATAGGATAGGATAGATGATATTATATGAAAGAGGATAGGATATGATAGAGGATCGGATAGGATAGAGGATTGGATAGGATAGAGAATATGATACTGTAGACGATAGGGGATTGGATCGGATACAGGATAGGAGACGGTAGAGGATAGGATAGGATAGAGGATAGGATAGGGGATTGGATAGGATAGGATAGAGGATACGATAGGAATGAGGATAGGATAGGATAGAGGATAGGATAGGATAGAGGATAGGATAGGGTAGAGGATAGGATAGGATAGAGGATAGGATAGGATAGACGATAGGATAGGTTAGTGGATAGGATAGGATAGAGCATAGGATAGGATACAGGATAGGATAGGATAGAGGACAGGATGCGATAGAGGATCCGAAAGGATAGGATAGAGGGTAGGATAGGATAGAGGATAGGATAGGATAGAGGATAGGATAGTATAGAGGATAGGATAGGATAGAGGATAGGATAGGATAGAGGATAGGATGCGATAGAGGATCCGAAATGATAGGATAGAGGGTAGGATAGGATAGAGGATAGGATAGGATAGAGGATAGGAGAGGATAGAGGATAGAATATGATAGAGGATAGGATAGGATAGAGGATAGGATAGGATAGAGGATAGGATAGTATAGAGGATAGGATAAGATAGAGGATAGGATAGGATCGAGGATAGGATAGGGCAGAGGATACGATAGGATAGGATCGAGAATAGGATAGAATAGAGGGTAGGATAGGATAGAGGATAGGATAGGATAGAGGATAGGATAGGATAGAGGATAGGATATGATAGAGGATAGGATAGCATAGAGGATAGGATAGGATAGAGGATAGGATAGGATAGAGGAAAGGATAAGATAGAGGATATGATAGGATAGAGCATAGGATAGGATAGAGGATAGGATAGGATAGAGCATAGGATACGATAGAGGATATAATAGGATAGAGGATAGGAAAGGATAGAGGATAGGATAGGATAGAGGATAGCATAGGATAGAGGATAGGATAGGGGATTGGATAGGATAGAGGATAGGATAGTGGATTGGATAGGATAGAGGATAGGATAGGACAGATGATATTATAGGAATGAGGATAGGATATGATAGAGGATAGGATAGGATAGAGGATACGATATTATAGAGGATAGGATAGGATAGAGGATAGGATAGGATAGAGGATAGGATAGTATAGAGGATAGGATAGGATAGAGGATAGGATAGGATAGAGGATAGGATGCGATAGATGATCCGAAAGGATAGGATAGAGGGTAGGATAGGATAGAGGATAGGATAGGATAGAGGATAGGAGAGGATAGAGGATAGGATATGATAGAGGATAGGATAGGATAGAGGATAGGATAGGATAGAGGATAGGATAGTATAGAGGATAGGATAAGATAGAGGATATGATAGGATAGACGATAGGATACGATAGAGGATAGGATAGGATCGAGGATAGGATAGGACAGAGGATACGATAGGATAGGATCGAGAATAGGATAGAATAGAGGATAGGATAGGATAGAGGATCGGATAGAGGATAGAATAGGATAGAGGATAGGATAGGATCGAGGATAGGATAAGACAGAGTATAGGATAGGATAGGATAGAGAATAGGATAGGATAGATGATATTATATGAAAGAGGATAGGATATGATAGAGGATCGGATAGGATAGAGGATTGGATAGGATAGAGAATATGATACTGTAGACGATAGGGGATTGGATCGGATACAGGATAGGAGACGGTAGAGGATAGGATAGGATAGAGGATAGGATAGGATAGAGGATAGGATAGGATAGAGGATAGGATTGGATAGAGGATATCATAGGGGATTGGATGGGATAGATGATAGGAGACGATAGAGGATAGGATAGGATAGAGGATAGGATAGGATAGAGGATAGGATAGGATAGATGATATTATAGGGAAGAGGAAAGGATATGATAGAGGATACGATATTATAGAGGATAGGATAGGACAGAGGATTGTATAGGATAGAGGATAGGATAGAGAATATGATACGGTAGACGATAGGGGATTGGATCGGATACAGGATAGCAGGCGGTACAGGATAGGATATAATAGGATAGAGAATAGGATAGGATAGAGGATAGGATAGGATAGAGGATAGGATAGGATAGAGGATAGGATATGATAGAGGATAGGATATGATAGAGGATAGGATAGCATAGAGGATAGGATAGGATAGAGGATAGGATAGGATAGAGGATAGGATAGGATAGAGGATAGGATAGGATAGAGGATAGGAAAGGATAGAGGATGGGATAGGATAGAGGATAGGATAGGATAGAGGATAGGATAAGATAGAGGATAGGATACGATAGAGGATAGGATAGGATAGAGGATAGGATAGGGTAGATGATAGGATAGGATAGAGGATAGGATAGGATAGATGATAGGATAGGATAGAGGATAGGATAGGGTAGAGGATAGGATAGGATAGAGGATAGGATAGGATAGATGATAGGATAGGTTAGAGGATAGGATAAGATAGAGGATAGGATAGGATAGAGGATAGGATAGGGGATTTCATAGGATAGGATAGAGGATACGATAGGAATGAGGATAGGATAGAGAATAGTATAGGATAGAGGATAGGGGATTGGATCGGATACAGGATAGGAGAGGATAGAGGATAGGATAGTATAGAGGATAGGATAGGATAGAGGATAGGATATGAAAGAGGATAGGATAGGATAGAAGATAGGATAGGATAGATGATAGGATAGGATAGAGGATAGGATAAGATAGAGGATAAGATAGGATAGAGGATAGGATAGGATAGAGGATAGGATATGATAGAGGATAGGATATGATAGAGGATATAATAGGATAGAAGATAGGATAGGATAGATGATAGGATAGGATAGAGGATAGGATAAGATAGAGGATAAGATAGGATAGTGGATAGGATAAGATAGAGGATAGGATAGGATAGAGGATAGGATAGGATAGAGGATAGGATAGGATAGAGGATAGGATAGGATAGATGATAGGATAGGATAGAGGATAGGATAGGATAGAGGATAGGATAGGATAGAGGATAGGATAGGATAGAGGATAGGATATGATAGAGGATAGGATATGATAGAGGATAGGATAGCATAGAGGATACGATAGGATAAGATAGAGGATAGGATACGATAGAGGATACGATAGGATAGGATAGAGGATAGGATAGGATAGAGGATAGGATAGGATAGAGGATAGGATAGGATAGAGGATAGGATAGGATAGAGGATAGGATAGGATAGAGGATAGGATAGGATAGAGGATAGGATAGGGTAGAGGATAGGATAGGATAGAGGATAGGATAGGATAGACGATAGGATAGGTTAGTGGATAGGATAGGATAGAGCATAGGATAGGATAGAGGATAGGATAGGATAGAGGATAGGATGCGATAGAGGATCCGAAAGGATAGGATAGAGGGTAGGATAGGATAGAGGATAGGATAGGATAGAGGATAGGAGAGGATAGAGGATAGAATATGATAGAGGATAGGATAGGATAGAGGATAGGATAGGATAGAGGATAGGATAGTATAGAGGACAGGATAAGATAGAGGATATGATAGGATAGACGATAGGATACGATAGAGGATAGGATAGGATCGAGGATAGGATAGGGCAGAGGATACGATAGGATAGGATCGAGAATAGGATAGAATAGAGGGTAGGATAGGATAGAGGATAGGATAGCATAGAGGATAGGATAGGATAGAGGATAGGATAGGATAGAGGAAAGGATAAGATAGAGGATATGATAGGATAGAGCATAGGATAGGATAGAGGATAGGATAGGATAGAGCATAGGATACGATAGAGGATATAATAGGATAGAGGATAGGAAAGGATAGAGGATAGGATAGGATAGAGGATAGCATAGGATAGAGGATAGGATAGGGGATGCCCCGGGCGGAGAGGGCGACCGCTGCGCTCGGTCGCCTTCTCCCGAATCTCGGGGGACCCTGTGGACGGGTGCGTCGTCTGTTCGCGGTGGTGGTGCGAGTTTTGGTCCTGTACGGAGCCCCTGTGTGGGCGCGCGATGTCTTGGCTAGGGGGCGCAGTGGCGGCACACGGTCGCTGCTGCGTCGCATCGAGCGCAGGCTGGCCATAGGCATCGTGCGGGGGTACCGCACCATTTCATACGCGACGGCGATGGTGATGTCGGGGCTGATCCCCCTCGAGCTGGAGGCCCGCGTGTTGGCGGATGTGCATACGCACTCCAGGGAACTCCGGCTCCGGGGGGTGGCCCCGGATCAGGCGCGGCTCATGGTGGATGAGCTCAGGCGACATGCTCGGCGGCACGCAGCCCGGGAGTGGCGCGATAGCCTTCCCGGGACGAGGGAGGGCGAGAGGCGGGCCGTTCGGGCCATCCTCCCGGTGTTCGATCAATGGAACAGGGGATGGATGGGGCATAGGGTCTCCTACCGTGTGACGCAGGTGATGAGCGGGCACGGGTGCTTCGGCGACTACCTGTGTCGCATCGGGAGGGAGACCGAGGAGGCGTGTCACCACTGCGGCGAGCCGCGGGACACGGCGCAACACACTCTGGAGGAGTGTCCGGCATGGGGGGGAGAGCGCCGTGCCCTGCGGCGCGCGGTGGGCCACGACCTCTCGCTCCCGGCTGTCGTCGCTGCGGCAGCCGGTGGCGAGGAGGCGTGGAGGGGGTTCGCTTCCTTCTGCGAGCGGGTTATGCTGCGGAAGGAGGCTGCGGAACGGGATCGGGAGCGTAATCACGATCCCGGCCGAAGGGGGGGGGGAGGCGGCGCAGGGTACGCCCCGGGGGCGTACCCCCGTTGCGACGCCTCTGACGCGAGCGGGGACGCCCTTGATGATCTCGAGGCGGGGGATCGGATATCCCCTTACACTCGGTCACCAACGGCGTCCCCGGAGGCCGCCGGGCATCTCGAGCGGGGGCTCGGATGCTCATCGGGCGGCCTAACAGGGGGGAAGGCGCCACGTCGTCCGTTGCGTGGGGCCTTCGGATAGAGTAGGTACGGGAGGGGGCCGCGTCCCCCCCTGGGTGGTATGCTAAGGCGGGGGCACACCGGATTGACATGCGCGCGCAGAGCACGGGTGCCCCCAGGAGTCTAGGGACGGACGGGGAGGAGTTAGTGGGTACACTCGGCGTTGCACCAACCAGCCGAGGAGTCCCACATAACCCGGACCACCCCCCCCCGGGGGGGTTCGGGTATCCGTAACGAGATTACCTCCTCGGAAAAAAAAAAAAAAAAAAAAAAAAAAAAAGGATAGGATAGGGGATTGGATAGGATAGAGGATAGGATAGTGGATTGGATAGGATAGAGGATAGGATAGGACAGATGATATTATAGGAATGAGGATAGGATATGATAGAGGATAGGATAGGATAGAGGATACGATATTATAGAGGATAGGATAGGATAGAGGATAGGATAGGATAGAGGATAGGATAGTATAGAGGATAGGATAGGATAGAGGATAGGATAGGATAGAGGATAGGATGCGATAGATGATCCGAAAGGATAGGATAGAGGGTAGGATAGGATAGAGGATAGGATAGGATAGAGGATAGGAGAGGATAGAGGATAGGATATGATAGAGGATAGGATAGGATAGAGGATAGGATAGGATAGAGGATAGGATAGTATAGAGGATAGGATAAGATAGAGGATATGATAGGATAGACGATAGGATACGATAGAGGATAGGATAGGATCGAGGATAGGATAGGACAGAGGATACGATAGGATAGGATCGAGAATAGGATAGAATAGAGGATAGGATAGGATAGAGGATAGGATAGAGGATAGAATAGGATAGAGGATAGGATAGGATCGAGGATAGGATAAGACAGAGGATAGGATAGGATAGGATAGAGAATAGGATAGGATAGATGATATTATATGAAAGAGGATAGGATATGATAGAGGATCGGATAGGATAGAGGATTGGATAGGATAGAGAATATAATACTGTAGACGATAGGGGATTGGATCGGATACAGGATAGGAGACGGTAGAGGATAGGATAGGATAGAGGATAGGATAGGGGATTGGATAGGATAGGATAGAGGATACGATAGGAATGAGGATAGGATAGAGAATAGTATAGGATAGAGGATAGGGGATTGGATCGGATACAGGATAGGAGAGGATAGAGGATAGGATAGTATAGAGGATAGGATAGGATAGAGGATAGGATAGAGGATAGGATATGATAGAGGATAGGATAGGATAGAAGATAGGATAGGATAGATGATAGGATAGGATAGAGGATAGGATAAGATAGAGGATAAGATAGGATAGAGGATAGGATAGGATAGAGGATAGGATAGGGTAGAGGATAGGATAGGATAGAGGATAGGATAGGATAGATGATAGGATAGGTTAGAGGATAGGATAAGATAGAGGATAGGATAGGATAGAGGATAGGATAGGGGATTGGATAGGATAGGATAGAGGATACGATAGGAATGATGATAGGATAGAGAATAGTATAGGATAGAGGATAGGGGATTGGATCGGATACAGGATAGGAGAGGATAGAGGATAGGATAGTATAGAGGATAGGATAGGATAGAGGATAGGATATGATAGAGGATAGGATAGGATAGAAGATAGGATAGGATAGATGATAGGATAGGATAGAGGATAGGATAAGATAGAGGATAAGATAGGATAGAGGATAGGATAGGATAGAGGATAGGATATGATAGAGGATAGGATATGATAGAGGATAGGATAGCATAGAGGATACGATAGGATAAGATAGAGGATAGGATACGATAGAGGATACGATAGGATAGGATAGAGGATAGGATAGGATAGAGGATAGGATAGGATAGAGGATAGGATAGGATAGAGGATAGGATAGGATAGAGGATAGGATAGGATAGAGGATAGGATAGGATAGAGGATAGGATAGGGTAGAGGATAGGATAGGATAGAGGATAGGATAGGATAGACGATAGGATAGGTTAGTGGATAGGATAGGATAGAGCATAGGATAGGATAGAGGATAGGATAGGATAGAGGATAGGATGCGATAGAGGATCCGAAAGGATAGGATAGAGGGTAGGATAGGATAGAGGATAGGATAGGATAGAGGATAGGATAGTATAGAGGATAGGATAGGATAGAGGATAGGATAGGGTAGAGGATAGGATGCGATAGAGGATCCGAAAGGATAGGATAGAGGGTAGGATAGGATAGAGGATAGGATAGGATAGAGGATAGGAGAGGATAGAGGATAGAATATGATAGAGGATAGGATAGGATAGAGGATAGGATAGGATAGAGGATAGGATAGGATAGAGGATAGGATAGTATACAGGACAGGATAAGATAGAGGATATGATAGGATAGACGATAGGATACGATAGAGGATAGGATAGGATCGAGGATAGGATAGGGCAGAGGATACGATAGGATAGGATCGAGAATAGGATAGAATAGAGGGTAGGATAGGATAGAGGATAGGATAGCATAGAGGATAGGATATGATAGAGGATAGGATAGGATAGAAGATAGGATCGGATAGAGGATAGGATAGAGAATTGGATAGGATAGAGGATAGGATAGTATAGAGGATAGGATAGGATAGAGGATAGGATAGGATAGAGGATAGGATATGATAGAGGATAGGATAGCATAGAGGATAGGATAGGATAGAGCATAGGATAGGATCGAGGATAGGATAGGATAGAGGATATGATAGGATAGAGCATAGGATAGGATAGATGATATTATAGGAAAGAGGAAAGGATATGATAGAGGATACGATTTTGTAGAGGATAGGATAGTATAGAGGATAGGATAGGATAGAGGATAGGATAGGATAGAGGATAGGATAGGATAGAGGATAGGATATGATAGAGGATAGGATAGGATAGAAGATAGGATAGGATAGATGATAGGATAGGATAGAGGATAGGATAAGATAGAGGATAAGATAGGATAGAGGATAGGATAGGATAGAGGATAGGATATGATAGAGGATAGGATAGGATAGAAGATAGGATCGGATAGAGGATAGGATAGAGAATTGGATAGGATAGAGGATAGGATAAGATAGAGGATAGGATAGGATAGAGGATAGGATTGGATAGAGGATATCATAGGGGATTGGATAGGATAGATGATAGGAGACGATAGAGGATAGGATAGGATAGAGGATAGGATAGGATAGATGATATTATAGGAAAGAGGAAAGGATATGATAGAGGATACGATATTATAGAGGATAGGATAGGACAGAGGATTGGATAGGATAGAGGATAGGATAGGATAGAGGATAGGATAGGATAGATGATATTATAGGAAAGAGGAAAGGATATGATAGAGGATACGATATTATTGAGGTTAGGATAGGGTATTGGATAGGATTGGATAGAGGATACGATAGGAATGAGGATAGGATAGAGAATAGTATAGGATAGAGGATAGGGGATTGGATCGGATACAGGATAGGAGAGGATAGAGGATAGGATAGTATAGAGGATAGGATAGGATAGAGGATAGGATATGATAGAGGATAGGATAGGATAGAAGATAGGATAGGATAGATGATAGGAGACGATAGAGGATAGGATAGGATAGAGGATAGGATAGGATAGAGGATAGGATAGGATAGAGGATAGGATAGGATAGATGATATTATAGGAAAGAGGAAAGGATATGATAGAGGATACGATATTATTGAGGTTAGGATAGGACAGAGGATTGGATAGGATAGAGGATAGGATAGAGAATATGATACGGTAGACGATAGGGGATTGGATCGGATACAGGATAGCAGGCGGTACAGGATAGGATATAATAGGATAGAGAATAGGATAGGATAGAGGATAGGATAGGATAGAGGATAGGATAAGATAGAGGATAGGTAGGATAGAGGATAGGATAGGATAGAGGATAGGATAAGATAGAGGATAGGTAGGATAGAGGATAGGATAGGATAGAGGATAGGATAGGGTAGAGGATAGGATAGGATAGAGGATAGGATAGGATAGAGGATAGGATAGGATAGATGATAGGATAGGATAGAGGATAGGATAAGGTAGAGGATAGGATAGGATAGAGGATAGGATAGGGGATTGGATAGGATAGAGGATAGGATAGGATAGAGGATAGGATAAGATAGAGGATAGGATAGGATAGAGGATAGGATAGGATAGAGGATAGGATGGGATAGAGGATAGGATAGGATAGAGGATAGGATAGGATAGAGGATAGGATAGGATAGAGGATAGGATAGGGTAGAGGATAGGATAGGATAGAGGATAGGATAGGATAGAGGATAGAATAGGGTAGAGGAGAGGTTAGGATAGACGATAGGATCGGATAGAGGATATGATAGGGGATTGGATAGGATAGAGGATAGGATAGGATACAGGATAGGATAGGATAGAGGATAGGAAAGGATAGAGGATAGGATAGGATAGAGGATAGGATAGGATAGAGGATAGGATAAGATAGAGGATAGGTAGGATAGAGGATAGGAGAGGATAGAGGATAGGATAGGGTAGAGGATAGGAGAGGATAGAGGATAGGATAGGATAGATGATAGGATAGGATAGAGAATAATATAAGATAGAGGATAGGATAGGATAGAGGATAGGATAGGGGATTGGATAGGATAGAGGATAGGATAGGATAGAGGATAGGATACGATAGAGGATACGATAGGATAAGATAGAGAATAGGATACGATAGAGGATAGGATAGGGGATTGGATAGGATAGAGGATAGGATAGGACAGATGATATTATAGGAATGAGGATAGGATATGATAGAGGATACGATATTATAGAGGATAGGATAGGATAGAGGATAGGATAGGATAGAGGATAGGATGCGATAGAGGATACGAAAGGATAGGATAGAGGGTAGGATAGGATAGAGGATAGGATAGGATAGAGGATAGGATAGGATAGAGGATAGGATATGATAGAGGATAGGATAGCATAGAGGATAGGATAGGATAGAGGATAGGATAGGATAGAGGATAGGATAAGATAGAGGATATGATAGGATAGAGCATAGGATAGGATAGAGGATAGCATAGGATAGAGGATAGGATAGGACAGGATAGAGGATAGGATAGGATAGAGGATAGGATAGGATAGAGGATAGGATAGGATAGAGTATAGGATAGTATAGAGGATAGGATAAGATAGAGGATATGATAGGATAGACGATAGGATACGATAGAGGATAGGATAGGATAGAGGATAGGATAGGATAGAGGATAGGATAGGATAGAGGATAGGATAGGATAGAGGATAGGAAAGGATAGAGGATAGGATAGGATAGAGGATAGGATAGGATAGAGGATAGGATAAGATAGAGGATAGGATAGGATAGAGGATAGGATAGGATAGAGGATAGGATGGGATAGAGGATAGGATAGGATAGTGGATAGGATAGGATAGAGGATAGGATAGGATAGAGGATATTATAGGGTAGAGGATAGGATAGGATAGAGGATAGGATAGGATAGAGGATAGAATAGGGTAGAGGAGAGGTTAGGATAGACGATAGGATCGGATAGAGGATATGATAGGGGATTGGATAGGATAGAGGATAGGATAGGATACAGGATAGGATAGGATAGAGGATAGGAAAGGATAGAGGATAGGATAGGATAGAGGATAGGATAGGATAGAGGATATTATAAGACAGAGGATAGGTAGGATAGAGGATAGGAGAGGATAGAGGATAGGATAGGGTAGAGGATAGGAGAGGATAGAGGATAGGATAGGATAGATGATAGGATAGGATAGAGAATAGGATAAGATAGAGGATAGGATAGGATAGAGGATAGGATAGGGGATTGGATAGGATAGAGGATAGGATAGGATAGAGGATAGGATACGATAGAGGATACGATAGGATAAGATAGAGAATAGGATACGATAGAGGATACGATAGGATAGGATAGAGGATAGGATAGGATAGAGGATAGGATAGGATAGAGGATAGCATAGGATAGAGGATAGGATGCGATAGAGGATCCGAAAGGATAGGATAGAGGGTAGGATAGGATAGAGGATAGGATAGGATAGAGGATAGGAGAGGATAGAGGATAGGATATGATAGAGGATAGGATAGGATAGAGGATAGGATAGGATAGAGGATAGGATAGTATAGAGGATAGGATAAGATAGAGGATATGATAGGATAGACTATAGGATACGATAGATGATAGGATAGGATCGAGGATAGGATAGGACAGAGGATACGATAGGATAGGATCGAGAATAGGATAGAATAGAGGATAGGATAGGATAGAGGATAGGATAGGATAGAGGATAGAATAGGATAGAGGATAGGATAGGATCGAGGATAGGATAGGACAGAGGATAGGATAGGATAGGATAGAGAATAGGATATGGTAGATGATATTATAGGAAAGAGGATAGGATATGATAGAGGATCGGATAGGATAGAGGATTGGATAGGATAGAGAATATGATACTGTAGACGATAGGGGATTGGATCGGATACAGGATAGGAGACGGTAGAGGATAGTATAGGATAGGATAGAGAATAGGATAGGATAGAGGATAGGATAGGATAGAGGATAGGATAGGATAGACGATAGGATTGGATAGAGGATATCATAGGGGATTGGATAGGATAGATGATAGGAGACGATAGAGGATAGGATAGGATAGAGGATAGGATAGGATAGAGGATAGGATAGGATAGATGATATTATAGGAAAGAGGAAAGGATATGATAGAGGATACGATATTATAGAGGTTAGGATAGGACAGAGGATTGAATAGGATAGAGGATAGGATAGAGAATATGATACGGTAGACGATAGGGGATTGGATCGGATACAGGATTGCAGGCGGTACAGTATAGGATATAATAGGATAGAGAATAGGATAGGATAGAGGATAGGATAGGATAGAGGATAGGATAAGATAGAGGATAGGTAGGATAGAGGATAGGATAGGATAGAGGATAGGATAGGGTAGAGGATAGGATAGGATAGAGGATAGGATAGGATAGAGGATAGGATAGGATAGATGATAGGATAGGATAGAGGATAGGATAAGATAGAGGATAGGCTAGGATAGAGGATAGGATAGGGGATTGGATAGGATAGAGGATAGGATAGGATAGAGGATAGGATAGGATAGAGGATCGGATAGGATAGAGGATAGGATAGGATAGAGGATAGGATAGTATAGAGGATAGGATAGGATAGAGGATAGGATAGGATAGAGGATAGGATCGGATAGAGGATAGGATAGGATAGAGGATAAGATCGGATAGAAGATAAGATAGGATAGATGATAGGATAGGATAGAGGATAGGATAAGATAGAGGATAAGATAGGATAGAGGATAGGATAGGATAGAGGATAGGATATGATAGAGGATAGGATAGGATAGAAGATAGGATCGGATAGAGGATAGGATCGGATAGAGGATAGGATAGGATAGAGGATAGGATAGGATAGAGGATAGGATAGGATAGAGTATAGGATAGGTTAGAGGATAGGATACGATACAGGATACGATAGGATAGGATAGAGGATAGGATAGGATAGAGGATAGGATAGGATAGAGGATAGGATAGGATAGAGGATAGGATAGGATAGAAGATAGGATAGGATAGTGGATAGGATAGGATAGAGCATAGAATACGATAGAGGATAGGATAGGATAGAGGATAGGATAGGATAGAGCATAGGATACGATAGAGGATAGGATAGGGGATTGGATAGGATAGAGGATAGGATAGGACAGATGATATTATAGGAATGAGGATAGGATATGATAGAGGATACGATATTATAGAGGATAGGATAGGATAGAGGATAGGATGCGATAGAGGATACGAAAGGATAGGATAGAGGGTAGGATAGGATAGAGGATAGGATAGGATAGAGGATAGGATAGGATAGAGGATAGGATATGATAGAGGATAGGATAGCATAGAGGATAGGATAGGATAGAGGATAGGATAGGATAGAGGATAGGATAAGATAGAGGATATGATAGGATAGAGCATAGGATAGGATAGAGGATAGCATAGGATAGAGGATAGGATAGGACAGGATAGAGGATAGGATAGGATAGAGGATAGGATAGGATAGAGCATAGGATACGATAGAGGATAGGATAGTGGATTGGATAGGATAGAGGATAGGGTAGGACAGATGATATTATAGGAATGAGGATAGGATATGATAGAGGATACGATATTATACAGGATAGGATAGGATAGAGGATAGGATAGGATAGAGGATAGGATAGTATAAAGGATAGGATAGGATAGAGGATAGGGTAGGATAGAGGATAGGATGCGATAGAGGATCCGAAAGGATAGGATAGAGGGTAGGATAGGATAGAGGATAGGATAGGATAGAGGATAGGAGAGGATAGAGGATAGGATATGATAGAGGATAGGATAGGATAGAGGATAGGATAGGATAGAGTATAGGATAGTATAGAGGATAGGATAAGATAGAGGATATGATAGGATAGACGATAGTATACGATAGAGGATAGGATAGGATCGAGGATAGGATAGGACAGAGGATACGATGGGATAGGATAGAGAATAGGATAGAATAGATGATATTATAGGAAAGAGGATAGGATATGATAGAGGATCGGATAGGATAGAGGATTGGATATGATAGAGAATAGGATCGGATAGAGGATAGGATAGGATAGAGGATAGGAAAGGATAGAGGATAGGATAGGATAGAGGATAGGATAGGATAGGGGATAGGATAAGATAGAGGATACGATAGGATAGAATGTAGGATAGGATAGAGGATAGGATGGGATAGAGGATAGGATAGGATAGAGGATAGGATAGGATAGAGGATAGGACAGGATAGAGGATAGGATAGGGTAGAGGATAGGATAGGATAGAGGATAGGATAGGATAGAGGATAGAATAGGGTAGAGGAGAGGTTAGGATAGAGGATAGGATCGGATAGAGGATATGATAGGGGATTGGATAGGATAGAGGATAGGATAGGATAGACGATAGGATAGGATAGAGGATAGGAAAGGATAGAGGATAGGATAGGATAGAGGATAGGAGAGGATAGAGGATAGGAGAGGATAGAGGATAGGATAGGATAGAGGATAGGATAGGATAGAGGATAGGATAGGATAGAGGATAGGATATGATAGTAGATCGGATAGGATAGAGGATTGGATAGGATAGAGAATATGATAGGGTAGACGATAGGGGATTGGATCGGATAGAGGATAGGTGGCGGTAGAGGATAGGATAGGATAGGATGGAGAAGAGGATAGGATAGAGGATAGGTTAAGATAGAGGATAGGATAGGATAGGATAGAGGATAGGATGCGATAGAGGATACGAAAGGATAGGATAGAGGGTAGGATAGGATAGAGGATAGGATAGGATAGAGGATAGGATAGGATAGAGGATAGGATATGATAGAGGATAGGATAGCATTGAGGATAGGATAGGATAGAGGATAGGATAGGATAGAGGATAGGATAGGATAGAGGATAGGATAAGATAGAGGATATGATAGCATAGAACATAGGATAGGATAGAGGATAGGATAGGATAGAGCATAGGATACGATAGAGGATATAATAGAATAGAGGATAGGAAAGGATAGAGGATAGAATAGGATAGTGGATAGCATAGGATAGAGGATAGGATAGGACAGGATAGAGGATAGGATAGGATAGAGGATAGGATAGGATAGAGCATAGGATACGATAGCGGATAGGATAGTGGATTGGATAGGATAGAGGATAGGATAGGACAGATGATATTATAGGAATGAGGATAGGATATGATAGAGGATACGATATTATAGAGGATAGGATAGGATAGAGGATAGGATAGGATAGAGGATAGGATAGTATAGAGGATAGGATAGGATAGAGGATAGGATAGGATAGAGGATAGGATACGATAGAGGATAGGATAGGATAGAGGATAGGATAGGGTAGAGGATAGGATAGGATAGAGGATAGGATAGGATAGAGGATAGGATAGGATAGAGGATAGGATAGGATGGAGCAAAGGATACGATAGAGGATAGGATAGGGGATTGGATAGGATAGAGGATAGGATAGGACAGATGATATTATAGCAATGAGGATAGGATATGACAGAGGATACGATATTATAGAGGATAGGATAGGATAGAGGATAGGATAGGATAGAGGATAGGATGCGATAGAGGATACGAAAGGATAGGATGCGATAGAGGATACGAAAGGATAGGATAGAGGGTAGGATAGGATAGAGGATAGGATAGGATAGAGGATAGGATAGGATAGAGGATAGGATAGCATAGAGGATAGGATAGGATAGAGGATAGGATAGGATAGAGGAAAGGATAATATAGAGGATATGATAGGATAGAGCATAGGATAGGATAGAGGATAGGATAGGATAGAGCATAGGATACGATAGAGGATATAATAGGATAGAGGATAGGAAAGGATAGAGGATAGGATAGGATAGAGGATAGCATAGGATAGAGGATAGGATAGGGGATTGGATAGGATAGAGGATAGGATAGTGGATTGGATAGGATAGAGGATAGGATAGGACAGATGATATTATAGGAATGAGGATAGGATATGATAGAGGATACGATATTATAGAGGATAGGATAGGATAGAGGATAGGATAGTATAGAGGATAGGATAGGATCGAGGATAGGATAGGATAGAGGATAGGATGCGATAGAGGATCCGAAAGGATAGGATAGAGGGTAGGATAGGATAGAGGATAGGATAGGATAGAGGATAGGAGAGGATAGAGGATAGGATATGATAGAGGATAGGATAGGATAGAGGATAGGATAGGATAGAGGATAGGTTAGTATAGAGGATAGGATAAGATAGAGGATATGATGGGATAGAGGATAGGATAGGATATAGGATAGAATAGGATAGAGGATAGGATAGGATCGAGGATAGGATAGGACAGAGGATAGGATAGGATAGGATAGAGAATAGGATAGGATAGATGATATTATAGGAAAGAGGATAGGATATGATAGAGGATCGGATAGAATAGAGGATTGGATAGGATAGAGAATATGATACTGTAGACGATAGGGGATTGGATCGGATACAGGATAGGAGACGGTAGAGGATAGGATAGGATAGGATAGGATAGAGGATAGGATAGGATAGGATAGAGGATAGGATAGGATAGAGGATAGGATTGTATAGAGGATATCATAGGGGATTGGATAGGATAGATGATAGGAGACGATAGAGGATAGGATAGGATAGAGGATAGGATAGGATCGAGGATAGGATAGGATAGAGGATAGGATAGGATAGATGATATTATAGGAAAGAGGAAAGGATATGATAGAGGATACGATATTATAGAGGATAGGATAGGACAGAGGATTGGATAGGATAGAGGATAGGATAGAGAATATGATACGGTAGACGATAGGGGATTGGATCGGATACAGGATAGCAGGCGGTACAGGATAGGATATAATAGGATAGAGAATAGGATAGGATAGAGGATAGGATAGGATAGAGGATAGGATACGATAGAGGATACGATAGGATAGGATAGAGGATAGGATAGGATAGAGGATAGGATAGGGTAGAGGATAGGATAGGATAGAGGATAGGATAGGATAGAGGATAGGATAGGATAGAGGATAGGATATGATAGAGGATACGATAGGATAGAAGATAGGATAGGATAGATGATAGGATAGGATAGAGGATAGGATAAGATAGAGGATAAGATAGGATAGAGGATAGGATAGGATAGAGGATAGGATATGATAGAGGATATGATAGGATAGAAGATAGGATCGGATAAAGGATAGGATAGAGAATTGGATAGGATAGAGGATAGGATAAGATAGAGGATAGGATAGGATAGAGGATAGGATAGGATAGAGGATAGGATAGGATAGAGGATAGGATAGGATAGAGGATAGGATTGGATAGAGGATATCATAGGGGATTGGATAGGATAGATGATAGGAGACGATAGAGGATAGGATAGGATAGAGGATAGGATAGGATAGATGATATTGTAGGAAAGAGGAAAGGATATGATAGAGGATACGATATTATAGAGGATAGGATAGGACAGAGGATTGGATAGGATAGAGGATAGGATAGAGAATATGATACGGTAGACGATAGGGGATTGGATCGGATACAGGATAGGAGGCGGTACAGGATAGGATATAATAGGATAGAGAATAGGATAGGATAGAGGATAGGTTAGGATAGAGGATAGGATAGGATAGAGGATAGAATAGGGTAGAGGAGAGGTTAGGATAGAGGATAGGATCGGATAGAGGATATGATAGGGGATTGGATAGGATAGAGGATAGGATAGGATAGAGGATAGGATAGGGTAGAGGATAGGATAGGATAGAGGATAGGATAGGATAGAGGATAGGATAGGATAGAGGATAGGATATGATAGAGGATACGATAGGATAGAAGATAGGATAGGATAGATGATAGGATAGGATAGAGGATAGGATAAGATAGAGGATAAGATAGGATAGAGGATAGGATAGGATAGAGGATAGGATATGATAGAGGATATGATAGGATAGAAGATAGGATCGGATAGAGGATAGGATAGAGAATTGGATAGGATAGAGGATAGGATAAGATAGAGGATAGGATAGGATAGAGGATAGGATAGGATAGAGGATAGGATAGGATAGAGGATAGGATAGGATAGAGGATAGGATTGGATAGAGGATATCATAGGGGATTGGATAGGATAGATGATAGGAGACGATAGAGGATAGGATAGGATAGAGGATAGGATAGGATAGATGATATTGTAGGAAAGAGGAAAGGATATGATAGAGGATACGATATTATAGAGGATAGGATAGGACAGAGGATTGGATAGGATAGAGGATAGGATAGAGAATATGATACGGTAGACGATAGGGGATTGGATCGGATACAGGATAGGAGGCGGTACAGGATAGGATATAATAGGATAGAGAATAGGATAGGATAGAGGATAGGTTAGGATAGAGGATAGGATAGGATAGAGGATAGAATAGGGTAGAGGAGAGGTTAGGATAGAGGATAGGATCGGATAGAGGATATGATAGGGGATTGGATAGGATAGGATACAGGATAGGATAGGATAGAGGATAGGAAAGGATAGAGGATAGGATAGGATAGAGGATAGGATAGGATAGAGGATAGGATAAGATAGAGGATAGGTAGGATAGAGGATAGGAGAGGATAGAGGATAGGATAGGGTAGAGGATAGGATAGGATAGAGGATAGAATAGGATAGATGATAGGATAGGATAGAGGATAGGATAAGATAGAGGATAGGATAGGATAGAGGATAGGATAGGGGATTGGATAGGATAGAGGATAGGATAGGATAGAGGATAGGATACGATAGAGGATACGATAGGATAAGATAGAGGATAGGATACGATAGAGGATACTATAGGATAGGATAGAGGATAGGATAGGATAGAGGATAGGATAGGATAGAGGATAGGATAGGTTAGAGGATAGGATAGGATAGAGGATAGGGTAGGATAGAGGATAGGATAGGATAGAGGATAGGATAGGATAGAGGATAGGATAGGATAGAGGATAGGATATGATAGTAGATCGGATAGGACAGAGGATTGGATAGGATAGAGAATATGATAGGGTAGACGATAGGGGATTGGATCGGATAGAGGATAGGTGGCGGTAGAGGATAGGATAGGATAGGATGGAGAATAGGATAGGATAGAGGATAGGTTAAGATAGAGGATAGGATAGGATAGGATAGAGGATAGGATAGGATAGAGGATAGGATAGGATAGAGCGTAGGATACGATAGAGGATAGGATAGGGAATTGGATAGGATAGAGGATAGGATAGGACAGATGATATTATAGGAATGAGGATAGGATATGATAGAGGATACGATATTATAGAGGATAGGATAGGATAGAGGATAGGATTCGATAGAGGATACGAAAGGATAGTATAGAGGGTAGGATAGGATAGAACATAGGATAGGATAGAGGATAGGATAGGATAGAGCATAGGATACGATAGAGGATATAATAGGATAGATGATAGGAAAGGATAGAGGATAGGATAGGATAGTGGATAGCATAGGATAGAGGATAGGGTAGGACAGGATAGAGGATAGGATAGGATAGAGGATAGGATAGGATAGAGCATAGGATATGATAGCGGATAGGATATTGGATTGGATAGGATAGAGGATAGGATAGGACAGATGATATTATAGGAATGAGGATAGGATATGATAGAGGATACGATATTATAGAGGATAGGATAGGATAGAGGATAGGATAGGATAGAGGATAGGATAGTATAGAGGATAGGAAGGATAGAGGATAGGATAGGATAGAGGATAGGATACGATACAGGATAGGATAGGATAGAGGATAGGATAGGGTAGAGGATAGGATAGGATGGAGGATAGGATAGGATAGATGATAGGATAGGTTAGTGGATAGGATAGGATAGAGCATAGGATAGGATAGAGGATAGGATAGGATAGAGCATAGGATACGATAGAGGATATAATAGGATAGAGGATAGGATAGGATAGAGGATAGGATAGGATAGATGATAGGATAGGTTAGAGGATAGGAAAGGATAGAGGATAGGATAGGATAGAGGATAGCATAGGATAGAGGATAGGATAGGGGATTGGATAGGATAGAGGATATGATAGTGGATTGGATAGGATAGAGGATAGGATAGGACGGATGATATTATAGGAATGAGGATAGGATATGATAGAGGATACGATATTATAGAGGATAGGATAGGATAGAGGATAGGATAGGATAGAGGATAGGATAGTATAGAGGATAGGATAGGATAGAGGATAGGATAGGATAGAGGATAGGATGCGATAGAGGATCCGAAAGGATAGGATAGAGGGTAGGATAGGATAGAGGATAGGATAGGATAGAGGATAGGAGAGGATAGAGGATAGGATATGATAGAGGATAGGATAGGATAGAGGATAGGATAGGATAGAGGATAGGATAGTATAGAGGATAGGATAAGATAGAGAATATGATAGGATAGACGATAGGATAGGATAGAGGATAGGATAGGATAGAGGATAGGATAGGATAGAGGATAGGATTGGATAGAGGATATCATAGGGGATTGGATAGGATAGATGATAGGAGACGATAGAGGATAGGATAGGATAGAGGATAGGATAGGATAGAGGATAGGATAGGATAGAGGATAGGATAGGATAGAGGATAGGATAGGATAGATGATATTATAGGAAAGAGGAAAGGATATGATAGAGGATACGATATTATAGAGGATAGGATAGGACAGAGGATTGGATAGGATAGAGGATAGGATAGAGAATATGATACGGTAGACGATAGGGGATTGGATCGGATACAGGATAGCAGGCGGTACAGGATACGATATAATAGGATAGAGAATAGGATAGGATAGAGGATAGGATAGGATAGAGGATAGGATATGATAGAGGATAGGATAGCATAGAGGATAGGATAGGATAGAGGATAGGATAGGATAGAGGATAGGATAGGATAGAGGATAGGATAGGATAGAGGATAGGAAATGATAGAGGATAGGATAGGATAGAGGATAGGATAGGATAGAGGATAGGATAATATAGAGGATAGGATAGGATAGAGGATAGGATAGGATAGAGGATAGGATAGGGTAGATGATAGGATAGGATAGAGGATAGGATAGGATAGATGATAGGATAGGATAGAGGATAGAGGATAGGATAGGGTAGAGGATAGGATAGGATAGAGGATAGGATAGGATAGATGATAGGATAGGTTAGAGGATAGGATAAAATAGAGGATAGGATAGGATAGAGGATAGGATAGGGGATTGGATAGGATAGGATAGAGGATACGATAGGAATGAGGATAGGATAGAGAATAGTATAGGATAGAGGATAGGGGATTGGATCGGATACAGGATAGGAGAGGATAAAGGATAGGATAGTATAGAGGATAGGATAGGATAGAGGATAGGATATGATAGAGGATAGGATAGGATCGAAGATAGGATAGGATAGATGATAGGATAAGATAGAGGATAGGATAAGGTAGAGGATAAGATAGGATAGGGGATAGGATAGGATAGAGGATAGGATATGATAGAGGATAGGATATGATAGAGGATAGGATAGGAGAGAGGATAGAATAGGGTAGAGGAGAGGTTAGGATAGAGGATAGGATCGGATAGAGGATATGATAGGGGATTGGATCGGATAGAGGATAGGTGGCGGTAGAGGATAGGATAGGATAGGATGGAGAATAGGATAGGATAGAGGATAGGTTAAGATAGAAGATAGGATAGGATAGGATAGAGGATAGGATAGGATAGAGGATAGGATAGGATAGAGCATAGGATACGACAGAGGATAGGATAGGGGATTGGATAGGATAGAGGATAGGATAGGACAGATGATATTATAGGAATGAGGATAGGATATGATAGAGGATACGATATTATAGAGGATAGGATAGGATAGAGGATAGTATGCGATAGAGGATACGAAAGGATAGGATAGAGGGTAGGATAGGATAGAGGATAGGATAGGATAGAGGATAGGATAGGATAGAGGATAGGATATGATAGAGGATAGGATAGCATTGAGGATAGGATAGGATAGAGGATAGGATAGGATAGAGGATAGGATAAGATAGAGGATATGATAGCATAGAACATAGGATAGGATAGAGGATAGGATAGGATAGAACATAGGATACGATAGAGGATATAATAGGATAGAGGATAGGAAAGGATAGAGGATAGGATAGGATAGTGGATAGCATAGGATAGAGGATAGGGTAGGACAGGATAGAGGATAGGATAGGATAGAGGATAGGATAGGATAGAGCATAGGATACGATAGCGGATAGGATAGTGGATTGGATAGGATAGAGGATAGGATAGGACAGATGATATTATAGGAATGAGGATAGGATATGATAGAGGATAGGATAGGATAGAGGATTGGATAGGATAGAGGGTACGATAGGATAGGATAGAGGATAGGATAGGATAGAGGATAGGATAGGATAGAGGATAGGATACGATACAGGATAGGATAGGATAGAGGATAGGATAGGGTAGAGGATAGGATAGGATAGAGGATAGGATAGGATAAATGATAGGATAGGTTAGTGGATAGGATAGGATAGAGCATAGGATAGGATAGAGGATAGGATAGGATAGAGCATAGGATACGATAGAGGATATAATAGGATAGAGGATAGGAAAGGATAGAGGATAGGATAGGATAGAGCATAGGATACGATAGAGGATATAATAGGATAGAGGATAGGAAAGGATAGAGGATAGGATAGGATAGAGCATAGGATACGATAGAGGATATAATAGGATAGAGGATAGGAAAGGATAGAGGATAGAATAGGATAGAGGATAGCATAGGATAGAGGATAGGATAGGGGATTGGATAGGATAGAGGATAGGATAGTGGATTGGATAGGATAGAGGATAGGATAGGACAGATGATATTATAGGAATGAGGATAGGATATGATAGAGGATACGATATTATAGAGGATAGGATAGGATAGAGGATAGGATAGGATAGAGGATAGGATAGTATAGAGGATAGGATAGGATAGAGGATAGGATAGGATAGAGGATAGGATGCGATAGAGGATCCGAAAGGATAGGATAGAGGGTAGGATAGGATAGAGGATAGGATAGGATAGAGGATAGGAGAGGATAGAGGATAGGATATGATAGAGGATAGGATAGGATAGAGGATAGGATAGGATAGAGGATAGGATAGTATAGAGGATATGATAGGATAGACGATAGGATACGATAGAGGATAGGATAGGATCGAGGATAGGATAGGACAGAGGATACGATAGGATAGGATCGAGAATAGGATAGAATAGAGGATAGGATAGGATAGAGGATAGGATAGGATAGAGGATAGAATAGGATAGAGGATAGGATAGGATCGAGATTAGGATAGGACAGAGGATAGGATAGGATAGGATAGAGAATAGGATAGGATAGATGATATTATAGGAAAGAGGATAGGATATGATAGAGGATCGGATAGGATAGAGGATTGGATAGGATAGAGAATATGATACTGTAGACGATAGGGGATTGGATCGGATACAGGATAGGAGACGGTAGAGGATAGGATAGGATAGGATAGAGAATAGGATAGGATAGAGGATAGGATAGGATAGAGGATAGGATAGGATAGAGGATAGGATTGGATAGAGGATATCATAGGGGATTGGATAGGATAGATGATAGGAGACGATAGAGGATAGGATAGGATAGAGGATAGGATAGGATAGAGGATAGGATAGGATAGAGGATAGGATAGGATAGAGGATAGGATAGGATAGAGGATAGGATAGGATAGAGGATAGGATAGGATAGAGGATAGGATAGGATAGAGGATAGGATAGGATAGAGGATAGGATAGGATAGAGGATAGGATAGGATAGAGGATAGGATAGGATAGAGGATAGGATAGGATAGAGGATAGGATAGGATAGAGGATAGGATAGGATAGAGGATAGGATAGGATAGAGGATAGGATAGGATAGAGGATAGGATAGGATAGATGATATTATAGGAAAGAGGAAAGGATATGATAGAGGATACGATATTATAGAGGATAGGATAGGACAGAGGATTGGATAGGATAGAGGATAGGATAGAGAGTATGATACGGTAGACGATAGGGGATTGGATCGGATACAGGATAGCAGGCGGTACAGGATAGGATATAATAGGATAGAGAATAGGATAGGATAGAGGATAGGATAGGATAGAGGATAGGATAGGATAGAGGATAGGATATGATAGGGTATAGGATAGCATAGAGGATAGGATAGGATAGAGGATAGGATAGGATAGAGGATAGGATAGGATAGAGGATAGGAAAGGATAGAGGATAGGATAGGATAGAGGATAGGATAGGATAGAGGATAGGATAATATAGAGGATAGGATAGGATAGAGGATAGGATAGGATAGAGGATAGGATAGGGTAGATGATAGGATAGGATAGAGGATAGGATAGGATAGATGATAGGATAGGATAGAGGATAGGATAGGGTAGAGGATAGGATAGGATAGAGGATAGGATAGGATAGATGATAGGATAGGTTAGAGAATAGGATAAGATAGAGGATAGGATAGGATAGAGGATAGGATAGGGGATTGGATAGGATAGGATAGAGGATAGGATAGGATAGAGGATAGGATATGATAGAGGATAGGATAGGATAGAGGATAGGATAGGATAGAGGATAGGATAGGATAGATGATAGGATAGGATAGAGGATAGGATAAGATAGAGGATAGGATAGGATAGATGATATTATAGGAAAGAGGAAAGGATATGATAGAGGATACGATATTGTACAGGATAGGATAGGATAGAGGATACAATAGGATAGAGGATAGGATATGATAGAGGATAGGATAGGATAGAGGATAGGATAGAGGATTGGATAGGATAGAGGATAGGATAAGATAGAGGATAGGATAGGATAGAGGATAGGATAGGATAGAGGATAGGATAGGATAGGATAGAGGATAGGATTGGATAGAGGATATCATAGGGGATTGGATAGGATAGATGATAGGAGACGATAGAGGATAGGATAGGATAGATGATATTATAGGAAAGAGGAAAGGATATGATAGAGGATACGATATTATAGAGGATAGGATAGGACAGAGGATTGGATAGGATAGAGGATAGGATAGGATAGAGGATAGGATAGGATAGAGGATAGGATAGGATAGAGGATAGGATTGGATAGAGGATATCATAGGGGATTGGATAGGATAGATGATAGGAGACGATAGAGGATAGGATAGGATAGAGGATAGGATAGGATAGAGGATACAATAGGATAGAGGATAGGATATGATAGAGGATAGGATAGGATAGAGGATAGGATAGAGGATTGGATAGGATAGAGGATAGGATAGGATAGAGGATAGGATAGAGGATTGGATAGGATAGAGGATAGGATAGGATAGAGGATAGAATAGGATAGAGGATAGGATAGGATAGAGGATAGGATACGATAGGGGATACGATAGGATATGATAGATGATAGGATAGGATAGAGGATAGGATAGGATAGAGGATATCATAGGGGATTGGATAGGATAGATGATAGGAGACGATAGAGAATAGGATAGGATAGAGGATAGGATAGGATAGAGGATAGGATATGATAGAGGATAGGATAGGATAGAGGATAGGATACGATAGAGGATACGATAGGATAGGATAGAGGGTAGGATAGGATAGAGGATAGGATAGGATAGAGGATACGATAGGATAGAGGATACGATAGGATAGGATAGAGAATAGGATAGGATAGAGGATAGGACAGGACAGAGGATAGGATAGGATAGAGGATAGGATAGGATAGAGGATACGATAGGAATGAGGATAGGATAGAGAATAGGATAGGATAGAGGATAGGGGATTGGATCGGATACAGGATAGGTGACGATAGAGGATAGGATAGTATAGAGGATAGGATAGGATAGAGGATTGGATAGGATAGAGGATTGGATACGATAGAGGGTACGATAGGATAGGATAGAGGATAGGATAGGATAGAGGATAGGATAGGATAGAGGATAGGATAGGATAGAGGATAGGATATGATAGAGGATAGGATAGGATAGAGGATAGGATAGGATAGAGGATAGGATAGTATAGAGGATAGGATAGGATAGAGGATAGGATAGGATAGAGGATAGGATGCGATAGAGGATCCGAAAGGATAGGATAGAGGGTAGGATAGGATAGAGGATAGGATAGGATAGAGGATAGGAGAGGATAGAGGATAGGATATGATAGAGGATAGGATAGGATAGAGGATAGGATAGGATAGAGGATAGGATAGTATAGAGGATATGATAGGATAGACGATAGGATACGATAGAGGATAGGATAGGATCGAGGATAGGATAGGACAGAGGATACGATAGGATAGGATCGCGAATAGGATAGAATAGAGGATAGGATAGGATAGAGGATAGGATAGGATAGAGGATAGAATAGGATAGAGGATAGGATAGGATCGAGATTAGGATAGGACAGAGGATAGGATAGGATAGGATAGAGAATAGGATAGGATAGATGATATTATAGGAAAGAGGATAGGATATGATAGAGGATCGGATAGGATAGAGGATTGGATAGGATAGAGAATATGATACTGTAGACGATAGGGGATTGGATCGGATACAGGATAGGAGACGGTAGAGGATAGGATAGGATAGGATAGAGAATAGGATAGGATAGAGGATAGGATAGGATAGAGGATAGGATAGGATAGAGGATAGGATAGGATAGAGGATAGGATAGGATAGAGGATAGGATAGGATAGAGGATAGGATAGGATAGAGGATAGGATATGATAGAGGATAGGATAGGATAGAGGATAGGATACGATAGAGGATACGATAGGATAGGATAGAGGGTAGGATAGGATAGAGGATAGGATAGGATAGAGGATACGATAGGATAGAGGATACGATAGGATAGGATAGAGAATAGGATAGGATAGAGGATAGGACAGGACAGAGGATAGGATAGGATAGAGGATAGGATAGGATAGAGGATACGATAGGAATGAGGATAGGATAGAGAATAGGATAGGATAGAGGATAGGGGATTGGATCGGATACAGGATAGGTGACGATAGAGGATAGGATAGTATAGAGGATAGGATAGGATAGAGGATTGGATAGGATAGAGGATTGGATACGATAGAGGGTACGATAGGATAGGATAGAGGATAGGATAGGATAGAGGATAGGATAGGATAGAGGATAGGATAGGATAGAGGATAGGATATGATAGAGGATAGGATAGGATAGAGGATAGGATAGGATAGAGGATAGGATAGTATAGAGGATAGGATAGGATAGAGGATAGGATAGGATAGAGGATAGGATGCGATAGAGGATCCGAAAGGATAGGATAGAGGGTAGGATAGGATAGAGGATAGGATAGGATAGAGGATAGGAGAGGATAGAGGATAGGATATGATAGAGGATAGGATAGGATAGAGGATAGGATAGGATAGAGGATAGGATAGTATAGAGGATATGATAGGATAGACGATAGGATACGATAGAGGATAGGATAGGATCGAGGATAGGATAGGACAGAGGATACGATAGGATAGGATCGAGAATAGGATAGAATAGAGGATAGGATAGGATAGAGGATAGGATAGGATAGAGGATAGAATAGGATAGAGGATAGGATAGGATCGAGATTAGGATAGGACAGAGGATAGGATAGGATAGGATAGAGAATAGGATAGGATAGATGATATTATAGGAAAGAGGATAGGATATGATAGAGGATCGGATAGGATAGAGGATTGGATAGGATAGAGAATATGATACTGTAGACGATAGGGGATTGGATCGGATACAGGATAGGAGACGGTAGAGGATAGGATAGGATAGGATAGAGAATAGGATAGGATAGAGGATAGGATAGGATAGAGGATAGGATAGGATAGAGGATAGGATTGGATAGAGGATATCATAGGGGATTGGATAGGATAGATGATAGGAGACGATAGAGGATAGGATAGGATAGAGGATAGGATAGGATAGAGGATAGGATAGGATAGAGGATAGGATAGGATAGAGGATAGGATAGGATAGAGGATAGGATAGGATAGAGGATAGGATAGGATAGAGGATAGGATAGGATAGAGGATAGGATAGGATAGAGGATAGGATAGGATAGAGGATAGGATAGGATAGAGGATAGGATAGGATAGAGGATAGGATAGGATAGATGATATTATAGGAAAGAGGAAAGGATATGATAGAGGATACGATATTATAGAGGATAGGATAGGACAGAGGATTGGATAGGATAGAGGATAGGATAGAGAATATGATACGGTAGACGATAGGGGATTGGATCGGATACAGGATAGCAGGCGGTACAGGATAGGATATAATAGGATAGAGAATAGGATAGGATAGAGGATAGGATAGGATAGAGGATAGGATAGGATAGAGGATAGGATATGATAGGGTATAGGATAGCATAGAGGATAGGATAGGATAGAGGATAGGATAGGATAGAGGATAGGATAGGATAGAGGATAGGAAAGGATAGAGGATAGGATAGGATAGAGGATAGGATAGGATAGAGGATAGGATAATATAGAGGATAGGATAGGATAGAGGATAGGATAGGATAGAGGATAGGATAGGGTAGATGATAGGATAGGATAGAGGATAGGATAGGATAGATGATAGGATAGGATAGAGGATAGGATAGGGTAGAGGATAGGATAGGATAGAGGATAGGATAGGATAGATGATAGGATAGGTTAGAGAATAGGATAAGATAGAGGATAGGATAGGATAGAGGATAGGATAGGGGATTGGATAGGATAGGATAGAGGATAGGATAGGATAGAGGATAGGATATGATAGAGGATAGGATAGGATAGAGGATAGGATAGGATAGAGGATAGGATAGGATAGATGATAGGATAGGATAGAGGATAGGATAAGATAGAGGATAGGATAGGATAGATGATATTATAGGAAAGAGGAAAGGATATGATAGAGGATACGATATTGTACAGGATAGGATAGGATAGAGGATACAATAGGATAGAGGATAGGATATGATAGAGGATAGGATAGGATAGAGGATAGGATAGAGGATTGGATAGGATAGAGGATAGGATAAGATAGAGGATAGGATAGGATAGAGGATAGGATAGGATAGAGGATAGGATAGGATAGGATAGAGGATAGGATTGGATAGAGGATATCATAGGGGATTGGATAGGATAGATGATAGGAGACGATAGAGGATAGGATAGGATAGATGATATTATAGGAAAGAGGAAAGGATATGATAGAGGATACGATATTATAGAGGATAGGATAGGACAGAGGATTGGATAGGATAGAGGATAGGATAGGATAGAGGATAGGATAGGATAGAGGATAGGATAGGATAGAGGATAGGATTGGATAGAGGATATCATAGGGGATTGGATAGGATAGATGATAGGAGACGATAGAGGATAGGATAGGATAGAGGATAGGATAGGATAGAGGATACAATAGGATAGAGGATAGGATATGATAGAGGATAGGATAGGATAGAGGATAGGATAGAGGATTGGATAGGATAGAGGATAGGATAGGATAGAGGATAGGATAGAGGATTGGATAGGATAGAGGATAGGATAGGATAGAGGATAGAATAGGATAGAGGATAGGATAGGATAGAGGATAGGATACGATAGGGGATACGATAGGATATGATAGAGGATAGGATAGGATAGAGGATAGGATAGGATAGAGGATATCATAGGGGATTGGATAGGATAGATGATAGGAGACGATAGAGAATAGGATAGGATAGAGGATAGGATAGGATAGAGGATAGGATATGATAGAGGATAGGATAGGATAGAGGATAGGATACGATAGAGGATACGATAGGATAGGATAGAGGGTAGGATAGGATAGAGGATAGGATAGGATAGAGGATACGATAGGATAGAGGATACGATAGGATAGGATAGAGAATAGGATAGGATAGAGGATAGGACAGGACAGAGGATAGGATAGGATAGAGGATAGGATAGGATAGAGGATACGATAGGAATGAGGATAGGATAGAGAATAGGATAGGATAGAGGATAGGGGATTGGATCGGATACAGGATAGGTGACGATAGAGGATAGGATAGTATAGAGGATAGGATAGGATAGAGGATTGGATAGGATAGAGGATTGGATACGATAGAGGGTACGATAGGATAGGATAGAGGATAGGATAGGATAGAGGATAGGATAGGATAGAGGATAGGATATGATAGAGGATAGGATAGGATAGAGGATAGGATAGGATAGAGGATAGGATAGGATAGATGATAGGATAGGATAGAGGATAGGATAAGATAGAGGATAGGATAGGATAGATGATAGGATGGGATAGAGGATAGGATAGGATAGAGGATAGGATAGGATAGAGGATAGGATAGGATAGAGGATATCATAGGGGATTGGATAGGATAGATGATAGGAGACGATAGAGGATAGGATAGGATAGAGGATAGGATAGGATAGAGGATAGGATATGATAGAGGATAGGATAGGATAGAGGATAGGATACGATAGAATATACGATAGGATAGGATAGAGGATAGGATAGGATAGAGGATACGATAGGATAGAGGATACGATAGGATAGGATAGAGAATAGGATAGGATAGAGGATAGGACAGGACAGAGGATAGGATAGGATAGAGGATAGGATAGGATAGAGGATACGATAGGAATGAGGATAGGATAGAGAATAGGATAGGATAGAGGATAGGGGATTGGATCGGATACAGGATAGGAGACGATAGAGAATAGGATAGTATAGAGGATAGGATAGGATAGAGGATTGGATAGGATAGAGGATTGGATACGATAGAGGGTACGATAGGATAGGATAGAGGATAGGATAGGATAGAGGATAGGATAGGATAGAGGATAGGATAGCATAGAGGATAGGATAGGATAGAGGATAGGATAGGATAGAGGATAGGATATGATAGAGGATAGGATAGGATAGAGGATAGGATAGGATAGAGGATAGGATAGGATAGATGATAGGATAGGATAGAGGATAGGATAAGATAGAGGATAGGATAGGATAGATGATATTATAGGAAAGAGGAAAGGATATGATAGAGGATACGATATTGTAGAGGATAGGATAGGATAGAGGATACAATAGGATAGAGGATAGGATAGGATAGATGATAGGATAGGTTAGTGGATAGGATAGGATAGAGCATAGGATAGGATAGAGGATAGGATAGGATAGAGCATAGGATACGATAGAGGATATAATAGGATAGAGGATAGGAAAGGATAGAGGATAGGATAGGATAGAGCATAGGATACGATAGAGGATATAATAGGATAGAGGATAGGAAAGGATAGAGGATAGGATATGATAGAGCATAGGATACGATAGAGGATATAATAGGATAGAGGATAGGAAAGGATAGAGGACAGAATAGGATAGAGGATAGCATAGGATAGAGGATAGGATAGGGGATTGGATAGGATAGAGGATAGGATAGTGGATTGGATAGGATAGAGGATAGGATAGGACAGATGATATTATAGGAATGAGGATAGGATATGATAGAGGATACGATATTATAGAGGATAGGATAGGATAGAGGATAGGATAGGATAGAGGATAGGATAGTATAGAGGATAGGATATGATAGAGGATAGGATAGGATAGAGGATAGGGGATTGGATCGGATACAGGATAGGAGACGATAGAGGATAGGATAGTATAGAGGATAGGATAGGATAGAGGATTGGATAGGATAGAGGATTGGATACGATAGAGGGTACGATAGGATAGGATAGAGGATAGGATAGGATAGAGGATAGGATAGGATAGAGGATAGGATAGCATAGAGGATAGGATAGGATAGAGGATAGGATAGGATAGAGGATAGGATATGATAGAGGATAGGATAGGATAGAGGATAGGATAGGATAGAGGATAGGATAGGATAGATGATAGGATAGGATAGAGGATAGGATAAGATAGAGGATAGGATAGGATAGATGATATTATAGGAAAGAGGAAAGGATATGATAGAGGATACGATATTGTAGAGGATAGGATAGGATAGAGGATACAATAGGATAGAGGATAGGATAGGATAGATGATAGGATAGGTTAGTGGATAGGATAGGATAGAGCATAGGATAGGATAGAGGATAGGACAGGATAGAGCATAGGATACGATAGAGGATATAATAGGATAGAGGATAGGAAAGGATAGAGGATAGGATAGGATAGAGCATAGGATACGATAGAGGATATAATAGGATAGAGGATAGGAAAGGATAGAGGATAGAATAGGATAGAGGATAGCATAGGATAGAGGATAGGATAGGGGATTGGATAGGATAGAGGATAGGATAGTGGATTGGATAGGATAGAGGATAGGATAGGACAGATGATATTATAGGAATGAGGATAGGATATGATAGAGGATACGATATTATAGAGGATAGGATAGGATAGAGGATAGGATAGGATAGAGGATAGGATAGTATAGAGGATAGGATAGGATAGAGGATAGGATAGGATAGAGGATAGGATGCGATAGAGGATCCGAAAGGATAGGATAGAGGGTAGGATAGGATAGAGGATAGGATAGGATAGAGGATAGGAGAGGATAGAGGATAGGATATGATAGAGGATAGGATAGGATAGAGGATAGGATAGGATAGAGGATAGGATAGTATAGAGGATATGATAGGATAGACGATAGGATACGATAGAGGATAGGATAGGATCGAGGATAGGATAGGACAGAGGATACGATAGGATAGGATCGAGAATAGGATAGAATAGAGGATAGGATAGGATAGAGGATAGGATAGGATAGAGGATAGAATAGGATAGAGGATAGGATAGGATCGAGATTAGGATAGGACAGAGGATAGGATAGGATAGGATAGAGAATAGGATAGGATAGATGATATTATAGGAAAGAGGATAGGATATGATAGAGGATCGGACAGGATAGAGGATTGGATAGGATAGAGAATATGATACTGTAGACGATAGGGGATTGGATCGGATACAGGATAGGAGACGGTAGAGGATAGGATAGGATAGGATAGAGAATAGGATAGGATAGAGGATAGGATAGGATAGAGGATAGGATAGGATAGAGGATAGGATTGGATAGAGGATATCATAGGGGATTGGATAGGATAGATGATAGGAGACGATAGAGGATAGGATAGGATAGAGGATAGGATAGGATAGAGGATAGGATAGGATAGAGGATAGGATAGGATAGAGGATAGGATAGGATAGAGGATAGGATAGGATAGAGGATAGGATAGGATAGAGGATAGGATAGGATAGATGATATTATAGGAAAGAGGAAAGGATATGATAGAGGATACGATATTATAGAGGATAGGATAGGACAGAGGATTGGATAGGATAGAGGATAGGATAGAGAATATGATACGGTAGACGATAGGGGATTGGATCGGATACAGGATAGCAGGCGGTACAGGATAGGATATAATAGGATAGAGAATAGGATAGGATAGAGGATAGGATAGGATAGAGGATAGGATAGGATAGAGGATAGGATATGATAGGGTATAGGATAGCATAGAGGATAGGATAGGATAGAGGATAGGATAGGATAGAGGATAGGATAGGATAGAGGATAGGAAAGGATAGAGGATAGGATAGGA
Source organism: Halictus rubicundus (assembly GCF_050948215.1). Lineage (NCBI taxonomy): Eukaryota > Metazoa > Arthropoda > Insecta > Hymenoptera > Halictidae > Halictus > Halictus rubicundus. The sequence goes on along the minus strand of NW_027488670.1, from coordinate 173,335 downwards.
TAGAGGATAGGATAGGATAGAGGATAGGATAATATAGAGGATAGGATAGGATAGAGGATAGGATAGGATAGAGGATAGGATAGGGTAGATGATAGGATAGGATAGAGGATAGGATAGGATAGATGATAGGATAGGATAGAGGATAGGATAGGGTAGAGGATAGGATAGGATAGAGGATAGGATAGGATAGATGATAGGATAGGTTAGAGAATAGGATAAGATAGAGGATAGGATAGGATAGAGGATAGGATAGGGGATTGGATAGGATAGGATAGAGGATAGGATAGGATAGAGGATAGGATATGATAGAGGATAGGATAGGATAGAGGATAGGATAGGATAGAGGATAGGATAGGATAGATGATAGGATAGGATAGAGGATAGGATAAGATAGAGGATAGGATAGGATAGATGATATTATAGGAAAGAGGAAAGGATATGATAGAGGATACGATATTGTACAGGATAGGATACGATAGAGGATACGATAGGATAGGATAGAGGGTAGGATAGGATAGAGGATAGGATAGGATAGAGGATACGATAGGATAGAGGATACGATAGGATAGGATAGAGAATAGGATAGGATAGAGGATAGGACAGGACAGAGGATAGGATAGGATAGAGGATAGGATAGGATAGAGGATACGATAGGAATGAGGATAGGATAGAGAATAGGATAGGATAGAGGATAGGGGATTGGATCGGATACAGGATAGGTGACGATAGAGGATAGGATAGTATAGAGGATAGGATAGGATAGAGGATTGGATAGGATAGAGGATTGGATACGATAGAGGGTACGATAGGATAGGATAGAGGATAGGATAGGATAGAGGATAGGATAGGATAGAGGATAGGATAGGATAGAGGATAGGATATGATAGAGGATAGGATAGGATAGAGGATAGGATAGGATAGAGGATAGGATAGTATAGAGGATAGGATAGGATAGAGGATAGGATAGGATAGAGGATAGGATGCGATAGAGGATCCGAAAGGATAGGATAGAGGGTAGGATAGGATAGAGGATAGGATAGGATAGAGGATAGGAGAGGATAGAGGATAGGATATGATAGAGGATAGGATAGGATAGAGGATAGGATAGGATAGAGGATAGGATAGTATAGAGGATATGATAGGATAGACGATAGGATACGATAGAGGATAGGATAGGATCGAGGATAGGATAGGACAGAGGATACGATAGGATAGGATCGAGAATAGGATAGAATAGAGGATAGGATAGGATAGAGGATAGGATAGGATAGAGGATAGAATAGGATAGAGGATAGGATAGGATCGAGATTAGGATAGGACAGAGGATAGGATAGGATAGGATAGAGAATAGGATAGGATAGATGATATTATAGGAAAGAGGATAGGATATGATAGAGGATCGGATAGGATAGAGGATTGGATAGGATAGAGAATATGATACTGTAGACGATAGGGGATTGGATCGGATACAGGATAGGAGACGGTAGAGGATAGGATAGGATAGGATAGAGAATAGGATAGGATAGAGGATAGGATAGGATAGAGGATAGGATAGGATAGAGGATAGGATTGGATAGAGGATATCATAGGGGATTGGATAGGATAGATGATAGGAGACGATAGAGGATAGGATAGGATAGAGGATAGGATAGGATAGAGGATAGGATAGGATAGAGGATAGGATAGGATAGAGGATAGGATAGGATAGAGGATAGGATAGGATAGAGGATAGGATAGGATAGAGGATAGGATAGGATAGAGGATAGGATAGGATAGAGGATAGGATAGGATAGAGGATAGGATAGGATAGAGGATAGGATAGGATAGAGGATAGGATAGGATAGATGATATTATAGGAAAGAGGAAAGGATATGATAGAGGATACGATATTATAGAGGATAGGATAGGACAGAGGATTGGATAGGATAGAGGATAGGATAGAGAATATGATACGGTAGACGATAGGGGATTGGATCGGATACAGGATAGCAGGCGGTACAGGATAGGATATAATAGGATAGAGAATAGGATAGGATAGAGGATAGGATAGGATAGAGGATAGGATAGGATAGAGGATAGGATATGATAGGGTATAGGATAGCATAGAGGATAGGATAGGATAGAGGATAGGATAGGATAGAGGATAGGATAGGATAGAGGATAGGAAAGGATAGAGGATAGGATAGGATAGAGGATAGGATAGGATAGAGGATAGGATAATATAGAGGATAGGATAGGATAGAGGATAGGATAGGATAGAGGATAGGATAGGGTAGATGATAGGATAGGATAGAGGATAGGATAGGATAGATGATAGGATAGGATAGAGGATAGGATAGGGTAGAGGATAGGATAGGATAGAGGATAGGATAGGATAGATGATAGGATAGGTTAGAGAATAGGATAAGATAGAGGATAGGATAGGATAGAGGATAGGATAGGGGATTGGATAGGATAGGATAGAGGATAGGATAGGATAGAGGATAGGATATGATAGAGGATAGGATAGGATAGAGGATAGGATAGGATAGAGGATAGGATAGGATAGATGATAGGATAGGATAGAGGATAGGATAAGATAGAGGATAGGATAGGATAGATGATATTATAGGAAAGAGGAAAGGATATGATAGAGGATACGATATTGTACAGGATAGGATAGGATAGAGGATACAATAGGATAGAGGATAGGATATGATAGAGGATAGGATAGGATAGAGGATAGGATAGAGGATTGGATAGGATAGAGGATAGGATAAGATAGAGGATAGGATAGGATAGAGGATAGGATAGGATAGAGGATAGGATAGGATAGGATAGAGGATAGGATTGGATAGAGGATATCATAGGGGATTGGATAGGATAGATGATAGGAGACGATAGAGGATAGGATAGGATAGATGATATTATAGGAAAGAGGAAAGGATATGATAGAGGATACGATATTATAGAGGATAGGATAGGACAGAGGATTGGATAGGATAGAGGATAGGATAGGATAGAGGATAGGATAGGATAGAGGATAGGATAGGATAGAGGATAGGATTGGATAGAGGATATCATAGGGGATTGGATAGGATAGATGATAGGAGACGATAGAGGATAGGATAGGATAGAGGATAGGATAGGATAGAGGATACAATAGGATAGAGGATAGGATATGATAGAGGATAGGATAGGATAGAGGATAGGATAGAGGATTGGATAGGATAGAGGATAGGATAGGATAGAGGATAGGATAGAGGATTGGATAGGATAGAGGATAGGATAGGATAGAGGATAGAATAGGATAGAGGATAGGATAGGATAGAGGATAGGATACGATAGGGGATACGATAGGATATGATAGAGGATAGGATAGGATAGAGGATAGGATAGGATAGAGGATATCATAGGGGATTGGATAGGATAGATGATAGGAGACGATAGAGAATAGGATAGGATAGAGGATAGGATAGGATAGAGGATAGGATATGATAGAGGATAGGATAGGATAGAGGATAGGATACGATAGAGGATACGATAGGATAGGATAGAGGGTAGGATAGGATAGAGGATAGGATAGGATAGAGGATACGATAGGATAGAGGATACGATAGGATAGGATAGAGAATAGGATAGGATAGAGGATAGGACAGGACAGAGGATAGGATAGGATAGAGGATAGGATAGGATAGAGGATACGATAGGAATGAGGATAGGATAGAGAATAGGATAGGATAGAGGATAGGGGATTGGATCGGATACAGGATAGGTGACGATAGAGGATAGGATAGTATAGAGGATAGGATAGGATAGAGGATTGGATAGGATAGAGGATTGGATACGATAGAGGGTACGATAGGATAGGATAGAGGATAGGATAGGATAGAGGATAGGATAGGATAGAGGATAGGATATGATAGAGGATAGGATAGGATAGAGGATAGGATAGGATAGAGGATAGGATAGGATAGATGATAGGATAGGATAGAGGATAGGATAAGATAGAGGATAGGATAGGATAGATGATAGGATGGGATAGAGGATAGGATAGGATAGAGGATAGGATAGGATAGAGGATAGGATAGGATAGAGGATATCATAGGGGATTGGATAGGATAGATGATAGGAGACGATAGAGGATAGGATAGGATAGAGGATAGGATAGGATAGAGGATAGGATATGATAGAGGATAGGATAGGATAGAGGATAGGATACGATAGAATATACGATAGGATAGGATAGAGGATAGGATAGGATAGAGGATACGATAGGATAGAGGATACGATAGGATAGGATAGAGAATAGGATAGGATAGAGGATAGGACAGGACAGAGGATAGGATAGGATAGAGGATAGGATAGGATAGAGGATACGATAGGAATGAGGATAGGATAGAGAATAGGATAGGATAGAGGATAGGGGATTGGATCGGATACAGGATAGGAGACGATAGAGAATAGGATAGTATAGAGGATAGGATAGGATAGAGGATTGGATAGGATAGAGGATTGGATACGATAGAGGGTACGATAGGATAGGATAGAGGATAGGATAGGATAGAGGATAGGATAGGATAGAGGATAGGATAGCATAGAGGATAGGATAGGATAGAGGATAGGATAGGATAGAGGATAGGATATGATAGAGGATAGGATAGGATAGAGGATAGGATAGGATAGAGGATAGGATAGGATAGATGATAGGATAGGATAGAGGATAGGATAAGATAGAGGATAGGATAGGATAGATGATATTATAGGAAAGAGGAAAGGATATGATAGAGGATACGATATTGTAGAGGATAGGATAGGATAGAGGATACAATAGGATAGAGGATAGGATAGGATAGATGATAGGATAGGTTAGTGGATAGGATAGGATAGAGCATAGGATAGGATAGAGGATAGGATAGGATAGAGCATAGGATACGATAGAGGATATAATAGGATAGAGGATAGGAAAGGATAGAGGATAGGATAGGATAGAGCATAGGATACGATAGAGGATATAATAGGATAGAGGATAGGAAAGGATAGAGGATAGGATATGATAGAGCATAGGATACGATAGAGGATATAATAGGATAGAGGATAGGAAAGGATAGAGGACAGAATAGGATAGAGGATAGCATAGGATAGAGGATAGGATAGGGGATTGGATAGGATAGAGGATAGGATAGTGGATTGGATAGGATAGAGGATAGGATAGGACAGATGATATTATAGGAATGAGGATAGGATATGATAGAGGATACGATATTATAGAGGATAGGATAGGATAGAGGATAGGATAGGATAGAGGATAGGATAGTATAGAGGATAGGATATGATAGAGGATAGGATAGGATAGAGGATAGGGGATTGGATCGGATACAGGATAGGAGACGATAGAGGATAGGATAGTATAGAGGATAGGATAGGATAGAGGATTGGATAGGATAGAGGATTGGATACGATAGAGGGTACGATAGGATAGGATAGAGGATAGGATAGGATAGAGGATAGGATAGGATAGAGGATAGGATAGCATAGAGGATAGGATAGGATAGAGGATAGGATAGGATAGAGGATAGGATATGATAGAGGATAGGATAGGATAGAGGATAGGATAGGATAGAGGATAGGATAGGATAGATGATAGGATAGGATAGAGGATAGGATAAGATAGAGGATAGGATAGGATAGATGATATTATAGGAAAGAGGAAAGGATATGATAGAGGATACGATATTGTAGAGGATAGGATAGGATAGAGGATACAATAGGATAGAGGATAGGATAGGATAGATGATAGGATAGGTTAGTGGATAGGATAGGATAGAGCATAGGATAGGATAGAGGATAGGACAGGATAGAGCATAGGATACGATAGAGGATATAATAGGATAGAGGATAGGAAAGGATAGAGGATAGGATAGGATAGAGCATAGGATACGATAGAGGATATAATAGGATAGAGGATAGGAAAGGATAGAGGATAGAATAGGATAGAGGATAGCATAGGATAGAGGATAGGATAGGGGATTGGATAGGATAGAGGATAGGATAGTGGATTGGATAGGATAGAGGATAGGATAGGACAGATGATATTATAGGAATGAGGATAGGATATGATAGAGGATACGATATTATAGAGGATAGGATAGGATAGAGGATAGGATAGGATAGAGGATAGGATAGTATAGAGGATAGGATAGGATAGAGGATAGGATAGGATAGAGGATAGGATGCGATAGAGGATCCGAAAGGATAGGATAGAGGGTAGGATAGGATAGAGGATAGGATAGGATAGAGGATAGGAGAGGATAGAGGATAGGATATGATAGAGGATAGGATAGGATAGAGGATAGGATAGGATAGAGGATAGGATAGTATAGAGGATATGATAGGATAGACGATAGGATACGATAGAGGATAGGATAGGATCGAGGATAGGATAGGACAGAGGATACGATAGGATAGGATCGAGAATAGGATAGAATAGAGGATAGGATAGGATAGAGGATAGGATAGGATAGAGGATAGAATAGGATAGAGGATAGGATAGGATCGAGATTAGGATAGGACAGAGGATAGGATAGGATAGGATAGAGAATAGGATAGGATAGATGATATTATAGGAAAGAGGATAGGATATGATAGAGGATCGGACAGGATAGAGGATTGGATAGGATAGAGAATATGATACTGTAGACGATAGGGGATTGGATCGGATACAGGATAGGAGACGGTAGAGGATAGGATAGGATAGGATAGAGAATAGGATAGGATAGAGGATAGGATAGGATAGAGGATAGGATAGGATAGAGGATAGGATTGGATAGAGGATATCATAGGGGATTGGATAGGATAGATGATAGGAGACGATAGAGGATAGGATAGGATAGAGGATAGGATAGGATAGAGGATAGGATAGGATAGAGGATAGGATAGGATAGAGGATAGGATAGGATAGAGGATAGGATAGGATAGAGGATAGGATAGGATAGAGGATAGGATAGGATAGATGATATTATAGGAAAGAGGAAAGGATATGATAGAGGATACGATATTATAGAGGATAGGATAGGACAGAGGATTGGATAGGATAGAGGATAGGATAGAGAATATGATACGGTAGACGATAGGGGATTGGATCGGATACAGGATAGCAGGCGGTACAGGATAGGATATAATAGGATAGAGAATAGGATAGGATAGAGGATAGGATAGGATAGAGGATAGGATAGGATAGAGGATAGGATATGATAGGGTATAGGATAGCATAGAGGATAGGATAGGATAGAGGATAGGATAGGATAGAGGATAGGATAGGATAGAGGATAGGAAAGGATAGAGGATAGGATAGGATAGAGGATAGGATAGGATAGAGGATAGGATAATATAGAGGATAGGATAGGATAGAGGATAGGATAGGATAGAGGATAGGATAGGGTAGATGATAGGATAGGATAGAGGATAGGATAGGATAGATGATAGGATAGGATAGAGGATAGGATAGGGTAGAGGATAGGATAGGATAGAGGATAGGATAGGATAGATGATAGGATAGGTTAGAGAATAGGATAAGATAGAGGATAGGATAGGATAGAGGATAGGATAGGGGATTGGATAGGATAGGATAGAGGATAGGATAGGATAGAGGATAGGATATGATAGAGGATAGGATAGGATAGAGGATAGGATAGGATAGAGGATAGGATAGGATAGATGATAGGATAGGATAGAGGATAGGATAAGATAGAGGATAGGATAGGATAGATGATATTATAGGAAAGAGGAAAGGATATGATAGAGGATACGATATTGTACAGGATAGGATAGGATAGAGGATACAATAGGATAGAGGATAGGATATGATAGAGGATAGGATAGGATAGAGGATAGGATAGAGGATTGGATAGGATAGAGGATAGGATAAGATAGAGGATAGGATAGGATAGAGGATAGGATAGGATAGAGGATAGGATAGGATAGGATAGAGGATAGGATAGGATAGGATAGAGGATAGGATTGGATAGAGGATATCATAGGGGATTGGATAGGATAGATGATAGGAGACGATAGAGGATAGGATAGGATAGATGATATTATAGGAAAGAGGAAAGTATATGATAGAGGATACGATATTATAGAGGATAGGATAGGACAGAGGATTGGATAGGATAGAGGATAGGATAGGATAGAGGATAGGATAGGATAGAGGATAGGATAGGATAGAGGATAGGATTGGATAGAGGATATCATAGGGGATTGGATAAGATAGATGATAGAAGACGATAGAGGATAGGATAGGATAGAGGATAGGATAGGATAGAGGATACAATAGGATAGAGGATAGGATATGATAGAGGATAGGATAGGATAGAGGATAGGATAGAGGATTGGATAGGATAGAGGATAGGATAGGATAGAGGATAGGATAGAGGATTGGATAGGATAGAGGATAGGATAGGATAGAGGATAGAATAGGATAGAGGATAGGATAGGATAGAGGATAGGATACGATAGGGGATACGATAGGATATGATAGAGGATAGGATAGGATAGAGGATAGGATAGGATAGAGGATATCATAGGGGATTGGATAGGATAGATGATAGGAGACGATAGAGGATAGGATAGGATAGAGGATAGGGTAGGATAGAGGATAGGATATGATAGAGGATAGGATAGGATAGAGGATAGGATACGATAGAGGATACGATAGGATAGGATAGAGGGTAGGATAGGATAGAGGATAGGATAGGATAGAGGATACGATAGGATAGAGGATACGATAGGATAGGATAGAGAATAGGATAGGATAGAGGATAGGACAGGACAGAGGATAGGATAGGATAGAGGATAGGATAGGATAGAGGATACGATAGGAATGAGGATAGGATAGAGAATAGGATAGGATAGAGGATAGGGGATTGGATCGGATACAGGATAGGTGACGATAGAGGATAGGATAGTATAGAGGATAGGATAGGATAGAGGATTGGATAGGATAGAGGATTGGATACGATAGAGGGTACGATAGGATAGGATAGAGGATAGGATAGGATAGAGGATAGGATAGGATAGAGGATAGGATAGGATAGAGGATAGGATAGGATAGAGGATAGGATATGATAGAGGATAGGATAGGATAGAGGATAGGATAGGATAGAGGATAGGATAGGATAGATGATAGGATAGGATAGAGGATAGGATAAGATAGAGGATAGGATAGGATAGATGATAGGATGGGATAGAGGATAGGATAGGATAGAGGATAGGATAGGATAGAGGATAGGATAGGATAGAGGATATCATAGGGGATTGGATAGGATAGATGATAGGAGACGATAGAGGATAGGATAGGATAGAGGATAGGATAGGATAGAGGATAGGATATGATAGAGGATAGGATAGGATAGAGGATAGGATACGATAGAATATACGATAGGATAGGATACAGGGTAGGATAGGATAGAGGATAGGATAGGATAGAGGATACGATAGGATAGAGGATACGATAGGATAGGATAGAGAATAGGATAGGATAGAGGATAGGACAGGACAGAGGATAGGATAGGATAGAGGATAGGATAGGATAGAGGATACGATAGGAATGAGGATAGGATAGAGAATAGGATAGGATAGAGGATAGGGGATTGGATCGGATACAGGATAGGAGACGATAGAGGATAGGATAGTATAGAGGATAGGATAGGATAGAGGATTGGATAGGATAGAGGATTGGATACGATAGAGGGTACGATAGGATAGGATAGAGGATAGGATAGGATAGAGGATAGGATAGGATAGAGGATAGGATAGCATAGAGGATAGGATAGGATAGAGGATAGGATAGGATAGAGGATAGGATATGATAGAGGATAGGATAGGATAGAGGATAGGATAGGATAGAGGATAGGATAGGATAGATGATAGGATAGGATAGAGGATAGGATAAGATAGAGGATAGGATAGGATAGATGATATTATAGGAAAGAGGAAAGGATATGATAGAGGATACGATATTGTAGAGGATAGGATAGGATAGAGGATACAATAGGATAGAGGATAGGATATGATAGAGGATAGGATAGGATAGAGGATAGGATAGGATAGAGGATACAATAGGATAGAGGATAGGATATGATAGAGGATAGGATAGGATAGAGGATAGGATAGAGGATTGGATAGGATAGAGGATAGGATAGGATAGAGGATAGGATAGAGGATTGGATAGGATAGAGGATAGGATAGGATAGATGATAGAATAGGATAGAGGATAGGATAGGATAGAGGATAGGATACGATAGGGGATACGATAGGATATGATAGAGGATAGGATAGGATAGAGGATAGGATAGGATAGGATAGAGGATATCATAGGGGATTGGATAGGATAGATGATAGGAGACGATAGAGGATAGGATAGGATAGAGGATAGGATAGGATAGAGGATAGGATATGATAGAGGATAGGATAGGATAGAGGATAGGATACGATAGAGTATAGGATACGATAGAGGATACGATAGGATAGGATAGAGGGTAGGATAGGATAGAGGATAGGATAGGATAGAGGATAGGATAGGATAGAGGATACGATAGGAATGAGGATAGGATAGAGAATAGGATAGGATAGAGGATAGGGGATTGGATCGGATACAGGATAGGTGACGATAGAGGATAGGATAGTATAGAGGATAGGATAGGATAGAGGATTGGATAGGATAGAGGATTGGATACGATAGAGGGTACGATAGGATAGGATAGAGGATAGGATAGGATAGAGGATAGGATAGGATAGAGGATAGGATAGGATAGAGGATAGGATAGGATAGAGGATAGGATATGATAGAGGATAGGATAGGATAGAGGATAGGATAGGATAGAGGATAGGATAGGATAGATGATAGGATAGGATAGAGGATAGGATAAGATAGAGGATAGGATAGGATAGATGATAGGATGGGATAGAGGATAGGATAGGATAGAGGATAGGATAGGATAGAGGATAGGATAGGATAGAGGATATCATAGGGGATTGGATAGGATAGATGATAGGAGACGATAGAGGATAGGATAGGATAGAGGATAGGATAGGATAGAGGATAGGATATGATAGAGGATAGGATAGGATAGAGGATAGGATACGATAGAATATACGATAGGATAGGATACAGGGTAGGATAGGATAGAGGATAGGATAGGATAGAGGATACGATAGGATAGAGGATACGATAGGATAGGATAGAGAATAGGATAGGATAGAGGATAGGACAGGACAGAGGATAGGATAGGATAGAGGATAGGATAGGATAGAGGATACGATAGGAATGAGGATAGGATAGAGAATAGGATAGGATAGAGGATAGGGGATTGGATCGGATACAGGATAGGAGACGATAGAGGATAGGATAGTATAGAGGATAGGATAGGATAGAGGATTGGATAGGATAGAGGATTGGATACGATAGAGGGTACGATAGGATAGGATAGAGGATAGGATAGGATAGAGGATAGGATAGGATAGAGGATAGGATAGCATAGAGGATAGGATAGGATAGAGGATAGGATAGGATAGAGGATAGGATATGATAGAGGATAGGATAGGATAGAGGATAGGATAGGATAGAGGATAGGATAGGATAGATGATAGGATAGGATAGAGGATAGGATAAGATAGAGGATAGGATAGGATAGATGATATTATAGGAAAGAGGAAAGGATATGATAGAGGATACGATATTGTAGAGGATAGGATAGGATAGAGGATACAATAGGATAGAGGATAGGATATGATAGAGGATAGGATAGGATAGAGGATAGGATAGGATAGAGGATACAATAGGATAGAGGATAGGATATGATAGAGGATAGGATAGGATAGAGGATAGGATAGAGGATTGGATAGGATAGAGGATAGGATAGGATAGAGGATAGGATAGAGGATTGGATAGGATAGAGGATAGGATAGGATAGATGATAGAATAGGATAGAGGATAGGATAGGATAGAGGATAGGATACGATAGGGGATACGATAGGATATGATAGAGGATAGGATAGGATAGAGGATAGGATAGGATAGGATAGAGGATATCATAGGGGATTGGATAGGATAGATGATAGGAGACGATAGAGGATAGGATAGGATAGAGGATAGGATAGGATAGAGGATAGGATATGATAGAGGATAGGATAGGATAGAGGATAGGATACGATAGAGTATAGGATACGATAGAGGATACGATAGGATAGGATAGAGGGTAGGATAGGATAGAGGATAGGATAGGATAGAGGATACGATAGGATAGAGGATACGATAGGATAGGATAGAGAATAGGATAGGATAGAGGATAGGACAGGACAGAGGATAGGATAGGATAGAGGATAGGATAGGATAGAGGATACGATAGGAATGAGGATAGGATAGAGAATAGGATAGGATAGAGGATAGGGGATTGGATCGGATACAGGATAGGTGACGATAGAGGATAGGATAGTATAGAGGATAGGATAGGATAGAGGATTGGATAGGATAGAGGATTGGATACGATAGAGGGTACGATAGGATAGGATAGAGGATAGGATAGGATAGAGGATAGGATAGGATAGAGGATAGGATAGGATAGAGGATAGGATAGGATAGAGGATAGGATATGATAGAGGATAGGATAGGATAGAGGATAGGATAGGATAGAGGATAGGATAGGATAGATGATAGGATAGGATAGAGGATAGGATAAGATAGAGGATAGGATAGGATAGATGATAGGATGGGATAGAGGATAGGATAGGATAGAGGATAGGATAGGATAGAGGATAGGATAGGATAGAGGATAGGATAGGATAGAGGATAGGATATGATAGAGGATAGGATAGGATAGAGGATAGGATAGGATAGAGGATAGGATAGGATAGATGATAGGATGGGATAGAGGATAGGATAAGATAGAGGATAGGATAGGATAGATGATATTATAGGAAAGAGGAAAGGATATGATAGAGGATACGATATTGTAGAGGATAGGATAGGATAGAGGATACAATAGGATAGAGGATAGGATATGATAGAGGATAGGATAGGATAGAGGATAGGATAGAGGATTGGATAGGATAGAGGATAGGATAGGATAGAGGATAGGATAGAGGATTGGATAGGATAGAGGATAGGATAGGATAGAGGATAGAATAGGATAGAGGATAGGATAGGATAGAGGATAGGATACGATATGGGATACGATAGGATATGATAGAGGTTAGGATAGGATAGAGGATAGGATAGGATAGAGGATAGGATAGGATAGAGGATATCATAGGGGATTGGATAGGATAGATGATAGGAGACGATAGAGGATAGGATAGGATAGAGGATAGGATAGGATAGAGGATAGGATATGATAGAGGATAGGATAGGATAGAGGATAGGATACGATAGAATATACGATAGGATAGGATACAGGGTAGGATAGGATAGAGGATAGGATAGGATAGAGGATACGATAGGATAGAGGGTACGATAGGATAGGATAGAGAATAGGATAGGATAGAGGATAGGACAGGACAGAGGATAGGATAGGATAGAGGATAGGATAGGATAGAGGATACGATAGGAATGAGGATAGGATAGAGAATAGGATAGGATAGAGGATAGGGGATTGGATCGGATACAGGATAGGAGACGATAGAGGATAGGATAGTATAGAGGATAGGATAGGATAGAGGATTGGATAGGATAGAGGATTGGATACGATAGAGGGTACGATAGGATAGGATAGAGGATAGGATAGGATAGAGGATAGGATAGGATAGAGGATAGGATAGCATAGAGGATAGGATAGGATAGAGGATAGGATAGGATAGAGGATAGGATATGATAGAGGATAGGATAGGATAGAGGATAGGATAGGATAGAGGATAGGATAGGATAGATGATAGGATAGGATAGAGGATAGGATAAGATAGAGGATAGGATAGGATAGATGATATTATAGGAAAGAGGAAAGGATATGATAGAGGATACGATATTGTAGAGGATAGGATAGGATAGAGGATACAATAGGATAGAGGATAGGATATGATAGAGGATAGGATAGGATAGACGATAGGATAGAGGATTGGATAGGATAGAGGATAGGATAAGATAGAGGATAGGATAGGATAGAGGATAGGATAGGATAGAGGATAGGATAGGATAGAGGATAGGATAGGATAGAGGATAGGATTGGATAGAGGATAGGATAGGATAGAGGATAGGATAGGATAGAGGATAGGATAGGATAGAGGATAGGATAGGATAGAGGATAGGATTGGATAGAGGATATCATAGGGGATTGGATAGGATAGATGATAGGAGACGATAGAGGATAGGATAGGATAGATGATATTATAGGAAAGAGGAAAGGATATGATAGAGGATACGATATTATAGAGGAAAGGATATGATAGAGGATACGATATTATAGAGGATAGGATAGGACAGAGGATTGGATAGGATAGAGGATAGGATAGGATAGAGGATAGGATAGGATAGAGGATAGGATTGGATAGAGGATATCATAGGGGATTGGATAGGATAGATGATAGGAGACGATAGAGGATAGGATAGGATAGAGGATAGGATAGGATAGAGGATACAATAGGATAGAGGATAGGATATGATAGAGGATAGGATAGGATAGAGGATAGGATAGAGGATTGGATAGGATAGAGGATAGGATAGGATAGAGGATAGGATAGAGGATTGGATAGGATAGAGGATAGGATAGGATAGAGGATAGAATAGGATAGAGGATAGGATAGGATAGAGGATAGGATACGATAGGGGATACGATAGGATATGATAGAGGATAGGATAGGATAGAGGATAGGATAGGATAGAGGATATCATAGGGGATTGGATAGGACAGATGATAGGAGACGATAGAGGATAGGATAGGATAGAGGATAGGATAGGATAGAGGATAGGATATGATAGAGGATAGGATAGGGTAGAGGATAGGATACGATAGAGGATACGATAGGATAGGATAGAGGGTAGGATAGGATAGAGGATAGGATAGGATAGAGGATACGATAGGATAGAGGATACGATAGGATAGGATAGAGAATAGGATAGGATAGAGGATAGGACAGGACAGAGGATAGGATATTATAGAGGATAGGATAGGATAGAGGATACGATAGGAATGAGGATAGGATAGAGAATAGGATAGGATAGAGGATAGGGGATTGGATCGGATACAGGATAGGAGACGATAGAGGATAGGATAGTATAGAGGATAGGATAGGATAGAGGATTGGATAGGATAGAGGATTGGATACGATAGAGGGTACGATAGGATAGGATAGAGGATAGGATAGGATAGAGGATAGGATAGGATAGAGGATAGGATAGGATAGAGGATAGGATAGGATAGAGGATATAATAGGATAGAGGATAGGATATGATAGAGGATAGGATAGGATAGAGGATAGGATAGGATAGAGGATAGGATAGGATAGATGATAGGATAGGATAGAGGATAGGATAAGATAGAGGATAGGATAGGATAGAGAATATGATACGGTAGACGATAGGGGATTGGATCGGATACAGGATAGCAGGCGGTACAGGATAGGATATAATAGGATAGAGAATAGGATAGGATAGAGGATAGGATAGGATAGAGGATAGGATAGGATAGAGGATAGGATATGATAGGGGATAGGATAGCATAGAGGATAGGATAGGATAGAGGATAGGATAGGATAGAGGATAGGATAGGATAGAGGATAGGAAAGGATAGAGGATAGGATAGGATAGAGGATAGGATAGGATAGAGGATAGGA
The DNA here is from genome assembly GCF_050948215.1 of Halictus rubicundus. Classification (NCBI taxonomy): domain Eukaryota; kingdom Metazoa; phylum Arthropoda; class Insecta; order Hymenoptera; family Halictidae; genus Halictus; species Halictus rubicundus. The sequence goes on along the minus strand of NW_027488670.1, from coordinate 157,534 downwards.
TAATATAGAGGATAGGATAGGATAGAGGATAGGATAGGATAGAGGATAGGATAGGGTAGATGATAGGATAGGATAGAGGATAGGATAGGATAGATGATATTATAGGAAAGAGGAAAGGATATGATAGAGGATACGATATTATAGAGGATAGGATAGGACAGAGGATTGGATAGGATAGAGGATAGGATAGAGAATATGATACGGTAGACGATAGGGGATTGGATCGGATACAGGATAGCAGGCGGTACAGGATAGGATATAATAGGATAGAGAATAGGATAGGATAGAGGATAGGATAGGATAGAGGATAGGATAGGATAGAGGATAGGATATGATAGGGGATAGGATAGCATAGAGGATAGGATAGGATAGAGGATAGGATAGGATAGAGGATAGGATAGGATAGAGGATAGGAAAGGATAGAGGATAGGATAGGATAGAGGATAGGATAGGATAGAGGATAGGATAATATAGAGGATAGGATAGGATAGAGGATAGGATAGGATAGAGGATAGGATAGGGTAGATGATAGGATAGGATAGAGGATAGGATAGGATAGATGATAGGATAGGATAGAGGATAGGATAGGGTAGAGGATAGGATAGGATAGAGGATAGGATAGGATAGATGATAGGATAGGTTAGAGAATAGGATAAGATAGAGGATAGGATAGGATAGAGGATAGGATAGGGGATTGGATAGGATAGGATAGAGGATAGGATAGGATAGAGGATAGGATATGATAGATGATATTATAGGAAAGAGGAAAGGATATGATAGAGGATACGATATTATAGAGGATAGGATAGGACACAGGATTGGATAGGATAGAGGATAGGATAGGATAGAGGATAGGATAGGATAGAGGATAGGATAGGATAGAGGATAGGATTGGATAGAGGATATCATAGGGGATTGGATAGGATAGATGATAGGAGACGATAGAGGATAGGATAGGATAGAGGATAGGATAGGATAGAGGATACAATAGGATAGAGGATAGGATATGATAGAGGATAGGATAGGATAGAGGATAGGATAGAGGATTGGATAGGATAGAGGATAGGATAGGATAGAGGATAGGATAGAGGATTGGATAGGATAGAGGATAGGATAGGATAGAGGATAGAATAGGATAGAGGATAGGATAGGATAGAGGATAGGATACGATAGGGGATACGATAGGATATGATAGAGGATAGGATAGGATAGAGGATAGGATAGGATATAGGATATCATAGGGGATTGGATAGGATAGATGATAGGAGACGATAGAGGATAGGATAGGATAGAGGATAGGATAGGATAGAGGATAGGATATGATAGAGGATAGGATAGGATAGAGGATAGGATACGATAGAGGATACGATAGGATAGGATAGAGGGTAGGATAGGATAGAGGATAGGATAGGATAGAGGATACGATAGGATAGAGGATACGATAGGATAGGATAGAGAATAGGATAGGATAGAGGATAGGACAGGACAGAGGATAGGATAGGATAGAGGATAGGATAGGATAGAGGATACGATAGGAATGAGGATAGGATAGAGAATAGGATAGGATAGAGGATAGGGGATTGGATCGGATACAGGATAGGTGACGATAGAGGATAGGATAGTATAGAGGATAGGATAGGATAGAGGATTGGATAGGATAGAGGATTGGATACGATAGAGGGTACGATAGGATAGGATAGAGGATAGGATAGGATAGAGGATAGGATAGGATAGAGGATAGGATAGGATAGAGGATAGGATATGATAGAGGATAGGATAGGATAGAGGATAGGATAGGATAGATGATAGGATAGGATAGAGGATAGGATAAGATAGAGGATAGGATAGGATAGATGATAGGATGGGATAGAGGATAGGATAGGATAGAGGATAGGATAGGATAGAGGATAGGATAGGATAGAGGATATCATAGGGGATTGGATAGGATAGATGATAGGAGACGATAGAGGATAGGATAGGATAGAGGATAGGATAGGATAGAGGATAGGATATGATAGAGGATAGGATAGGATAGAGGATAGGATACGATAGAATATACGATAGGATAGGATACAGGGTAGGATAGGATAGAGGATAGGATAGGATAGAGGATACGATAGGATAGAGGATACGATAGGATAGGATAGAGAATAGGATAGGATAGAGGATAGGACAGGACAGAGGATAGGATAGGATAGAGGATAGGATAGGATAGAGGATACGATAGGAATGAGGATAGGATAGAGAATAGGATAGGATAGAGGATAGGGGATTGGATCGGATACAGGATAGGAGACGATAGAGGATAGGATAGTATAGAGGATAGGATAGGATAGAGGATTGGATAGGATAGAGGATTGGATACGATAGAGGGTACGATAGGATAGGATAGAGGATAGGATAGGATAGAGGATAGGATAGGATAGAGGATAGGATAGCATAGAGGATAGGATAGGATAGAGGATAGGATAGGATAGAGGATACAATAGGATAGAGGATAGGATATGATAGAGGATAGGATAGGATAGAGGATAGGATAGAGGATTGCATAGGATAGAGGATAGGATAGGATAGAGGATAGGATAGAGGATTGGATAGGATAGAGGATAGGATAGGATAGAGGATAGAATAGGATAGAGGATAGGATAGGATAGAGGATAGGATACGATAGGGGATACGATAGGATATGATAGAGGATAGGATAGGATAGAGGATAGGATAGGATAGAGGATATCATAGGGGATTGGATAGGATAGATGATAGGAGACGATAGAGGATAGGATAGGATAGAGGATAGGATAGGATAGAGGATAGGATATGATAGAGGATAGGATAGGATAGAGGATAGGATACGATAGAGGATACGATAGGATAGGATAGAGGGTAGGATAGGATAGAGGATAGGATAGGATAGAGGATACGATAGGATAGAGGATACGATAGGATAGAGGATACGATAGGATAGGATAGAGAATAGGATAGGATAGAGGATAGGACAGGACAGAGGATAGGATAGGATAGAGGATAGGATAGGATAGAGGATACGATAGGAATGAGGATAGGATAGAGAATAGGATAGGATAGAGGATAGGGGATTGGATCGGATACAGGATAGGTGACGATAGAGGATAGGATAGTATAGAGGATAGGATAGGATAGAGGATTGGATAGGATAGAGGATTGGATACGATAGAGGATACGATAGGATAGGATAGAGGATAGGATAGGATAGAGGATAGGATAGGATAGAGGATAGGATAGGATAGAGGATAGGATAGGATAGAGGATAGGATATGATAGAGGATAGGATAGGATAGAGGATAGGATAGGATAGAGGATAGGATAGGATAGATGATAGGATAGGATAGAGGATAGGATAAGATAGAGGATAGGATAGGATAGATGATAGGATGGGATAGAGGATAGGATAGGATAGAGGATAGGATAGGACAGAGGATAGGATAGGATAGAGGATAGGATAGGATAGAGGATAGGATATGATAGAGGATAGGATAGGATAGAGGATAGGATAGGATAGAGGATAGGATAGTATAGATGATAGGATGGGATAGAGGATAGGATAAGATAGAGGATAGGATAGGATAGATGATATTATAGGAAAGAGGAAAGGATATGATAGAGGATACGATATTATAGAGGAAAGGATATGATAGAGGATACGATATTATAGAGGATAGGATAGGACAGAGGATTGGATAGGATAGAGGATAGGATAGGATAGAGGATAGGATAGGATAGAGGATAGGATTGGATAGAGGATATCATAGGGGATTGGATAGGATAGATGATAGGAGACGATAGAGGATAGGATAGGATAGAGGATAGGATAGGATAGAGGATACAATAGGATAGAGGATAGGATATGATAGAGGATAGGATAGGATAGAGGATAGGATAGAGGATTGGATAGGATAGAGGATAGGATAGGATAGAGGATAGGATAGAGGATTGGATAGGATAGAGGATAGGATAGGATAGAGGATAGAATAGGATAGAGGATAGGATAGGATAGAGGATAGGATACGATAGGGGATACGATAGGATATGATAGAGGATAGGATAGGATAGAGGATAGGATAGGATAGAGGATATCATAGGGGATTGGATAGGACAGATGATAGGAGACGATAGAGGATAGGATAGGATAGAGGATAGGATAGGATAGAGGATAGGATATGATAGAGGAGAGGATAGGGTAGAGGATAGGATACGATAGAGGATACGATAGGATAGGATAGAGGGTAGGATAGGATAGAGGATAGGATAGGATAGAGGATACGATAGGATAGAGGATACGATAGGATAGGATAGAGAATAGGATAGGATAGAGGATAGGGGATTGGATCGGATACAGGATAGGAGACGATAGAGGATAGGATAGTATAGAGGATAGGATAGGATAGAGGATTGGATAGGATAGAGGATTGGATACGATAGAGGATACGATAGGATAGGATAGAGGATAGGATAGGATAGAGGATAGGATAGGATAGAGGATAGGATAGGATAGAGGATAGGATAGGATAGAGGATAGGATAGGATAGAGGATAGGATATGATAGAGGATAGGATAGGATAGAGGATAGGATAGGATAGAGGATAGGATAGGATAGATGATAGGATAGGATAGAGGATAGGATAAGATAGAGGATAGGATAGGATAGATGATATTATAGGAAAGAGGAAAGGATATGATAGAGGATACGATATTGTAGAGGATAGGATAGGATAGAGGATACAATAGGATAGAGGATAGGATATGATAGAGGATAGGATAGGATAGAGGATAGGATAGAGGATTGGATAGGATAGAGGATTGGATAGGATAGAGGATAGGATAAGATAGAGGATAGGATAGGATAGAGGATAGGATAGGATAGAGGATAGGATATGATAGAGGATAGGATAGGATAGAGGATAGGATAGGATAGAGGATAGGATAGGATAGATGATAGGATAGGATAGAGGATAGGATAAGATAGAGGATAGGATAGGATAGATGATATTATAGGAAAGAGAAAAGGATATGATAGAGGATACGATATTGTAGAGGATAGGATAGGATAGAGGATACAATAGGATAGAGGATAGGATATGATAGAGGATAGGATAGGATAGAGGATAGGATAGAGGATTGGATAGGATAGAGGATAGGATAGGATAGAGGATAGGATAGAGGATTGGATACGATAGAGGATAGGATAGGATAGAGGATAGGATATGATAGAGGATAGGATAGGATAGAGGATAGGATAGGATAGAGGATAGGATAGGATAGATGATAGGATAGGATAGAGGATAGGATAAGATAGAGGATAGGATAGGATAGATGATATTATAGGAAAGAGAAAAGGATATGATAGAGGATACGATATTGTAGAGGATAGGATAGGATAGAGGATAGGATAGGATAGAGGATAGGATAGGATAGAGGATAGGATAGGATAGAGGATAGGATAGGATAGAGGATAGGATAGGATAGAGGATAGGATAGGATAGATGATATTATAGGAAAGAGGAAAGGATATGATAGAGGATACGATATTATAGAGGATAGGATAGGACAGAGGATTGGATAGGATAGAGGATAGGATAGAGAATATGATACGGTAGACGATAGGGGATTGGATCGGATACAGGATAGCAGGCGGTACAGGATAGGATATAATAGGATAGAGAATAGGATAGGATAGAGGAAAGGATAGGATAGAGGATAGGATAGGATAGAGGATAGGATATGATAGGGGATAGGATAGCATAGAGGATAGGATAGGATAGAGGATAGGATAGGATAGAGGACAGGATAGGATAGAGGATAGGAAAGGATAGAGGATAGGATAGGATAGAGGATAGGATAGGATAGAGGATAGGATAATATAGAGGATAGGATAGGATAGAGGATAGGATAGGATAGAGGATAGGATAGGGTAGATGATAGGATAGGATAGAGGATAGGATAGGATAGATGATATTATAGGAAAGAGGAAAGGATATGATAGAGGATACGATATTATAGAGGATAGGATAGGACAGAGGATTGGATAGGATAGAGGATAGGATAGAGAATATGATACGGTAGACGATAGGGGATTGGATCGGATACAGGATAGCAGGCGGTACAGGATAGGATATAATAGGATAGAGAATAGGATAGGATAGAGGATAGGATAGGATAGAGGATAGGATAGGATAGAGGATAGGATATGATAGGGGATAGGATAGCATAGAGGATAGGATAGGATAGAGGATAGGATAGGATAGAGGATAGGATAGGATAGAGGATAGGAAAGGATAGAGGATAGGATAGGATAGAGGATAGGATAGGATAGAGGATAGGATAATATAGAGGATAGGATAGGATAGAGGATAGGATAGGATAGAGGATAGGATAGGGTAGATGATAGGATAGGATAGAGGATAGGATAGGATAGATGATAGGATAGGATAGAGGATAGGATAGGGTAGAGGATAGGATAGGATAGAGGATAGGATAGGATAGATGATAGGATAGGTTAGAGAATAGGATAAGATAGAGGATAGGATAGGATAGAGGATAGGATAGGGGATTGGATAGGATAGGATAGAGGATAGGATAGGATAGAGGATAGGATATGATAGAGGATAGGATAGGATAGAGGATAGGATAGGATAGAGGATAGGATAGGATAGATGATAGGATAGGATAGAGGATAGGATAAGATAGAGGATAGGATAGGATAGATGATATTATAGGAAAGAGGAAAGGATATGATAGAGGATACGATATTGTACAGGATAGGATAGGATAGAGGATACAATAGGATAGAGGATAGGATATGATAGAGGATAGGATAGGATAGAGGATAGGATAGAGGATTGGATAGGATAGAGGATAGGATAAGATAGAGGATAGGATAGGATAGAGGATAGGATAGGATAGAGGATAGGATAGGATAGGATAGAGGATAGGATTGGATAGAGGATATCATAGGGGATTGGATAGGATAGATGATAGGAGACGATAGAGGATAGGATAGGATAGATGATATTATAGGAAAGAGGAAAGGATATGATAGAGGATACGATATTATAGAGGATAGGATAGGACAGAGGATTGGATAGGATAGAGGATAGGATAGGATAGAGGATAGGATAGGATAGAGGATAGGATAGGATAGAGGATAGGATTGGATAGAGGATATCATAGGGGATTGGATAGGATAGATGATAGGAGACGATAGAGGATAGGATAGGATAGAGGATAGGATAGGATAGAGGATACAATAGGATAGAGGATAGGATATGATAGAGGATAGGATAGGATAGAGGATAGGATAGAGGATTGGATAGGATAGAGGATAGGATAGGATAGAGGATAGGATAGAGGATTGGATAGGATAGAGGATAGGATAGGATAGAGGATAGAATAGGATAGAGGATAGGATAGGATAGAGGATAGGATACGATAGGGGATACGATAGGATATGATAGAGGATAGGATAGGATAGAGGATAGGATAGGATAGAGGATATCATAGGGGATTGGATAGGATAGATGATAGGAGACGATAGAGGATAGGATAGGATAGAGGATAGGATAGGATAGAGGATAGGATATGATAGAGGATAGGATAGGATAGAGGATAGGATACGATAGAGGATACGATAGGATAGGATAGAGGGTAGGATAGGATAGAGGATAGGATAGGATAGAGGATACGATAGGATAGAGGATACGATAGGATAGGATAGAGAATAGGATAGGATAGAGGATAGGACAGGACAGAGGATAGGATAGGATAGAGGATAGGATAGGATAGAGGATACGATAGGAATGAGGATAGGATAGAGAATAGGATAGGATAGAGGATAGGGGATTGGATCGGATACAGGATAGGTGACGATAGAGGATAGGATAGTATAGAGGATAGGATAGGATAGAGGATTGGATAGGATAGAGGATTGGATACGATAGAGGGTACGATAGGATAGGATAGAGGATAGGATAGGATAGAGGATAGGATAGGATAGAGGATAGGATAGGATAGAGGATAGGATATGATAGAGGATAGGAGACGATAGAGGATAGGATAGGATAGAGGATAGGATAGGATAGAGGATAGGATATGATAGAGGATAGGATAGGATAGAGGATAGGATACGATAGAATATACGATAGGATAGGATACAGGGTAGGATAGGATAGAGGATAGGATAGGATAGAGGATACGATAGGATAGAGGATACGATAGGATAGGATAGAGAATAGGATAGGATAGAGGATAGGACAGGACAGAGGATAGGATAGGATAGAGGATAGGATAGGATAGAGGATACGATAGGAATGAGGATAGGATAGAGAATAGGATAGGATAGAGGATAGGGGATTGGATCGGATACAGGATAGGAGACGATAGAGGATAGGATAGTATAGAGGATAGGATAGGATAGAGGATTGGATAGGATAGAGGATTGGATACGATAGAGGGTACGATAGGATAGGATAGAGGATAGGATAGGATAGAGGATAGGATAGGATAGAGGATAGGATAGCATAGAGGATAGGATAGGATAGAGGATAGGATAGGATAGAGGATACAATAGGATAGAGGATAGGATATGATAGAGGATAGGATAGGATAGAGGATAGGATAGAGGATTGCATAGGATAGAGGATAGGATAGGATAGAGGATAGGATAGAGGATTGGATAGGATAGAGGATAGGATAGGATAGAGGATAGAATAGGATAGAGGATAGGATAGGATAGAGGATAGGATACGATAGGGGATACGATAGGATATGATAGAGGATAGGATAGGATAGAGGATAGGATAGGATAGAGGATATCATAGGGGATTGGATAGGATAGATGATAGGAGACGATAGAGGATAGGATAGGATAGAGGATAGGATAGGATAGAGGATAGGATATGATAGAGGATAGGATAGGATAGAGGATAGGATACGATAGAGGATACGATAGGATAGGATAGAGGGTAGGATAGGATAGAGGATAGGATAGGATAGAGGATACGATAGGATAGAGGATACGATAGGATAGGATAGAGAATAGGATAGGATAGAGGATAGGACAGGACAGAGGATAGGATAGGATAGAGGATAGGATAGGATAGAGGATACGATAGGAATGAGGATAGGATAGAGAATAGGATAGGATAGAGGATAGGGGATTGGATCGGATACAGGATAGGTGACGATAGAGGATAGGATAGTATAGAGGATAGGATAGGATAGAGGATTGGATAGGATAGAGGATTGGATACGATAGAGGATACGATAGGATAGGATAGAGGATAGGATAGGATAGAGGATAGGATAGGATAGAGGATAGGATAGGATAGAGGATAGGATAGGATAGAGGATAGGATATGATAGAGGATAGGATAGGATAGAGGATAGGATAGGATAGAGGATAGGATAGGATAGATGATAGGATAGGATAGAGGATAGGATAAGATAGAGGATAGGATAGGATAGATGATAGGATGGGATAGAGGATAGGATAGGATAGAGGATAGGATAGGACAGAGGATAGGATAGGATAGAGGATAGGATAGGATAGAGGATAGGATATGATAGAGGATAGGATAGGATAGAGGATAGGATAGGATAGAGGATAGGATAGTATAGATGATAGGATGGGATAGAGGATTGGATACGATAGAGGGTACGATAGGATAGGATAGAGGATAGGATAGGATAGAGGATAGGATAGGATAGAGGATAGGATAGGATAGAGGATAGGATATGATAGAGGATAGGATAGGATAGAGGATAGGATAGGATAGATGATAGGATAGGATAGAGGATAGGATAAGATAGAGGATAGGATAGGATAGATGATAGGATGGGATAGAGGATAGGATAGGATAGAGGATAGGATAGGATAGAGGATAGGATAGGATAGAGGATATCATAGGGGATTGGATAGGATAGATGATAGGAGACGATAGAGGATAGGATAGGATAGAGGATAGGATAGGATAGAGGATAGGATATGATAGAGGATAGGATAGGATAGAGGATAGGATACGATAGAATATACGATAGGATAGGATACAGGGTAGGATAGGATAGAGGATAGGATAGGATAGAGGATACGATAGGATAGAGGATACGATAGGATAGGATAGAGAATAGGATAGGATAGAGGATAGGACAGGACAGAGGATAGGATAGGATAGAGGATAGGATAGGATAGAGGATACGATAGGAATGAGGATAGGATAGAGAATAGGATAGGATAGAGGATAGGGGATTGGATCGGATACAGGATAGGAGACGATAGAGGATAGGATAGTATAGAGGATAGGATAGGATAGAGGATTGGATAGGATAGAGGATTGGATACGATAGAGGGTACGATAGGATAGGATAGAGGATAGGATAGGATAGAGGATAGGATAGGATAGAGGATAGGATAGCATAGAGGATAGGATAGGATAGAGGATAGGATAGGATAGAGGATACAATAGGATAGAGGATAGGATATGATAGAGGATAGGATAGGATAGAGGATAGGATAGAGGATTGCATAGGATAGAGGATAGGATAGGATAGAGGATAGGATAGAGGATTGGATAGGATAGAGGATAGGATAGGATAGAGGATAGAATAGGATAGAGGATAGGATAGGATAGAGGATAGGATACGATAGGGGATACGATAGGATATGATAGAGGATAGGATAGGATAGAGGATAGGATAGGATAGAGGATATCATAGGGGATTGGATAGGATAGATGATAGGAGACGATAGAGGATAGGATAGGATAGAGGATAGGATAGGATAGAGGATAGGATATGATAGAGGATAGGATAGGATAGAGGATAGGATACGATAGAGGATACGATAGGATAGGATAGAGGGTAGGATAGGATAGAGGATAGGATAGGATAGAGGATACGATAGGATAGAGGATACGATAGGATAGAGGATACGATAGGATAGGATAGAGAATAGGATAGGATAGAGGATAGGACAGGACAGAGGATAGGATAGGATAGAGGATAGGATAGGATAGAGGATACGATAGGAATGAGGATAGGATAGAGAATAGGATAGGATAGAGGATAGGGGATTGGATCGGATACAGGATAGGTGACGATAGAGGATAGGATAGTATAGAGGATAGGATAGGATAGAGGATTGGATAGGATAGAGGATTGGATACGATAGAGGATACGATAGGATAGGATAGAGGATAGGATAGGATAGAGGATAGGATAGGATAGAGGATAGGATAGGATAGAGGATAGGATAGGATAGAGGATAGGATATGATAGAGGATAGGATAGGATAGAGGATAGGATAGGATAGAGGATAGGATAGGATAGATGATAGGATAGGATAGAGGATAGGATAAGATAGAGGATAGGATAGGATAGATGATAGGATGGGATAGAGGATAGGATAGGATAGAGGATAGGATAGGACAGAGGATAGGATAGGATAGAGGATAGGATAGGATAGAGGATAGGATATGATAGAGGATAGGATAGGATAGAGGATAGGATAGGATAGAGGATAGGATAGTATAGATGATAGGATGGGATAGAGGATAGGATAAGATAGAGGATAGGATAGGATAGATGATATTATAGGAAAGAGGAAAGGATATGATAGAGGATACGATATTATAGAGGAAAGGATATGATAGAGGATACGATATTATAGAGGATAGGATAGGACAGAGGATTGGATAGGATAGAGGATAGGATAGGATAGAGGATAGGATAGGATAGAGGATAGGATTGGATAGAGGATATCATAGGGGATTGGATAGGATAGATGATAGGAGACGATAGAGGATAGGATAGGATAGAGGATAGGATAGGATAGAGGATACAATAGGATAGAGGATAGGATATGATAGAGGATAGGATAGGATAGAGGATAGGATAGAGGATTGGATAGGATAGAGGATAGGATAGGATAGAGGATAGGATAGAGGATTGGATAGGATAGAGGATAGGATAGGATAGAGGATAGAATAGGATAGAGGATAGGATAGGATAGAGGATAGGATACGATAGGGGATACGATAGGATATGATAGAGGATAGGATAGGATAGAGGATAGGATAGGATAGAGGATATCATAGGGGATTGGATAGGACAGATGATAGGAGACGATAGAGGATAGGATAGGATAGAGGATAGGATAGGATAGAGGATAGGATATGATAGAGGAGAGGATAGGGTAGAGGATAGGATACGATAGAGGATACGATAGGATAGGATAGAGGGTAGGATAGGATAGAGGATAGGATAGGATAGAGGATACGATAGGATAGAGGATACGATAGGATAGGATAGAGAATAGGATAGGATAGAGGATAGGGGATTGGATCGGATACAGGATAGGAGACGATAGAGGATAGGATAGTATAGAGGATAGGATAGGATAGAGGATTGGATAGGATAGAGGATTGGATACGATAGAGGATACGATAGGATAGGATAGAGGATAGGATAGGATAGAGGATAGGATAGGATAGAGGATAGGATAGGATAGAGGATAGGATAGGATAGAGGATAGGATAGGATAGAGGATAGGATATGATAGAGGATAGGATAGGATAGAGGATAGGATAGGATAGAGGATAGGATAGGATAGATGATAGGATAGGATAGAGGATAGGATAAGATAGAGGATAGGATAGGATAGATGATATTATAGGAAAGAGGAAAGGATATGATAGAGGATACGATATTGTAGAGGATAGGATAGGATAGAGGATACAATAGGATAGAGGATAGGATATGATAGAGGATAGGATAGGATAGAGGATAGGATAGAGGATTGGATAGGATAGAGGATTGGATAGGATAGAGGATAGGATAAGATAGAGGATAGGATAGGATAGAGGATAGGATAGGATAGAGGATAGGATATGATAGAGGATAGGATAGGATAGAGGATAGGATAGGATAGAGGATAGGATAGGATAGATGATAGGATAGGATAGAGGATAGGATAAGATAGAGGATAGGATAGGATAGATGATATTATAGGAAAGAGAAAAGGATATGATAGAGGATACGATATTGTAGAGGATAGGATAGGATAGAGGATACAATAGGATAGAGGATAGGATATGATAGAGGATAGGATAGGATAGAGGATAGGATAGAGGATTGGATAGGATAGAGGATAGGATAGGATAGAGGATAGGATAGAGGATTGGATACGATAGAGGATAGGATAGGATAGAGGATAGGATATGATAGAGGATAGGATAGGATAGAGGATAGGATAGGATAGAGGATAGGATAGGATAGATGATAGGATAGGATAGAGGATAGGATAAGATAGAGGATAGGATAGGATAGATGATATTATAGGAAAGAGAAAAGGATATGATAGAGGATACGATATTGTAGAGGATAGGATAGGATAGAGGATAGGATAGGATAGAGGATAGGATAGGATAGAGGATAGGATAGGATAGAGGATAGGATAGGATAGAGGATAGGATAGGATAGAGGATAGGATAGGATAGATGATATTATAGGAAAGAGGAAAGGATATGATAGAGGATACGATATTATAGAGGATAGGATAGGACAGAGGATTGGATAGGATAGAGGATAGGATAGAGAATATGATACGGTAGACGATAGGGGATTGGATCGGATACAGGATAGCAGGCGGTACAGGATAGGATATAATAGGATAGAGAATAGGATAGGATAGAGGAAAGGATAGGATAGAGGATAGGATAGGATAGAGGATAGGATATGATAGGGGATAGGATAGCATAGAGGATAGGATAGGATAGAGGATAGGATAGGATAGAGGACAGGATAGGATAGAGGATAGGAAAGGATAGAGGATAGGATAGGATAGAGGATAGGATAGGATAGAGGATAGGATAATATAGAGGATAGGATAGGATAGAGGATAGGATAGGATAGAGGATAGGATAGGGTAGATGATAGGATAGGATAGAGGATAGGATAGGATAGATGATATTATAGGAAAGAGGAAAGGATATGATAGAGGATACGATATTATAGAGGATAGGATAGGACAGAGGATTGGATAGGATAGAGGATAGGATAGAGAATATGATACGGTAGACGATAGGGGATTGGATCGGATACAGGATAGCAGGCGGTACAGGATAGGATATAATAGGATAGAGAATAGGATAGGATAGAGGATAGGATAGGATAGAGGATAGGATAGGATAGAGGATAGGATATGATAGGGGATAGGATAGCATAGAGGATAGGATAGGATAGAGGATAGGATAGGATAGAGGATAGGATAGGATAGAGGATAGGAAAGGATAGAGGATAGGATAGGATAGAGGATAGGATAGGATAGAGGATAGGATAATATAGAGGATAGGATAGGATAGAGGATAGGATAGGATAGAGGATAGGATAGGGTAGATGATAGGATAGGATAGAGGATAGGATAGGATAGATGATAGGATAGGATAGAGGATAGGATAGGGTAGAGGATAGGATAGGATAGAGGATAGGATAGGATAGATGATAGGATAGGTTAGAGAATAGGATAAGATAGAGGATAGGATAGGATAGAGGATAGGATAGGGGATTGGATAGGATAGGATAGAGGATAGGATAGGATAGAGGATAGGATATGATAGAGGATAGGATAGGATAGAGGATAGGATAGGATAGAGGATAGGATAGGATAGATGATAGGATAGGATAGAGGATAGGATAAGATAGAGGATAGGATAGGATAGATGATATTATAGGAAAGAGGAAAGGATATGATAGAGGATACGATATTGTACAGGATAGGATAGGATAGAGGATACAATAGGATAGAGGATAGGATATGATAGAGGATAGGATAGGATAGAGGATAGGATAGAGGATTGGATAGGATAGAGGATAGGATAAGATAGAGGATAGGATAGGATAGAGGATAGGATAGGATAGAGGATAGGATAGGATAGGATAGAGGATAGGATTGGATAGAGGATATCATAGGGGATTGGATAGGATAGATGATAGGAGACGATAGAGGATAGGATAGGATAGATGATATTATAGGAAAGAGGAAAGGATATGATAGAGGATACGATATTATAGAGGATAGGATAGGACAGAGGATTGGATAGGATAGAGGATAGGATAGGATAGAGGATAGGATAGGATAGAGGATAGGATAGGATAGAGGATAGGATTGGATAGAGGATATCATAGGGGATTGGATAGGATAGATGATAGGAGACGATAGAGGATAGGATAGGATAGAGGATAGGATAGGATAGAGGATACAATAGGATAGAGGATAGGATATGATAGAGGATAGGATAGGATAGAGGATAGGATAGAGGATTGGATAGGATAGAGGATAGGATAGGATAGAGGATAGGATAGAGGATTGGATAGGATAGAGGATAGGATAGGATAGAGGATAGAATAGGATAGAGGATAGGATAGGATAGAGGATAGGATACGATAGGGGATACGATAGGATATGATAGAGGATAGGATAGGATAGAGGATAGGATAGGATAGAGGATATCATAGGGGATTGGATAGGATAGATGATAGGAGACGATAGAGGATAGGATAGGATAGAGGATAGGATAGGATAGAGGATAGGATATGATAGAGGATAGGATAGGATAGAGGATAGGATACGATAGAGGATACGATAGGATAGGATAGAGGGTAGGATAGGATAGAGGATAGGATAGGATAGAGGATACGATAGGATAGAGGATACGATAGGATAGGATAGAGAATAGGATAGGATAGAGGATAGGACAGGACAGAGGATAGGATAGGATAGAGGATAGGATAGGATAGAGGATACGATAGGAATGAGGATAGGATAGAGAATAGGATAGGATAGAGGATAGGGGATTGGATCGGATACAGGATAGGTGACGATAGAGGATAGGATAGTATAGAGGATAGGATAGGATAGAGGATTGGATAGGATAGAGGATTGGATACGATAGAGGGTACGATAGGATAGGATAGAGGATAGGATAGGATAGAGGATAGGATAGGATAGAGGATAGGATAGGATAGAGGATAGGATATGATAGAGGATAGGAGACGATAGAGGATAGGATAGGATAGAGGATAGGATAGGATAGAGGATAGGATATGATAGAGGATAGGATAGGATAGAGGATAGGATACGATAGAATATACGATAGGATAGGATACAGGGTAGGATAGGATAGAGGATAGGATAGGATAGAGGATACGATAGGATAGAGGATACGATAGGATAGGATAGAGAATAGGATAGGATAGAGGATAGGACAGGACAGAGGATAGGATAGGATAGAGGATAGGATAGGATAGAGGATACGATAGGAATGAGGATAGGATAGAGAATAGGATAGGATAGAGGATAGGGGATTGGATCGGATACAGGATAGGAGACGATAGAGGATAGGATAGTATAGAGGATAGGATAGGATAGAGGATTGGATAGGATAGAGGATTGGATACGATAGAGGGTACGATAGGATAGGATAGAGGATAGGATAGGATAGAGGATAGGATAGGATAGAGGATAGGATAGCATAGAGGATAGGATAGGATAGAGGATAGGATAGGATAGAGGATACAATAGGATAGAGGATAGGATATGATAGAGGATAGGATAGGATAGAGGATAGGATAGAGGATTGCATAGGATAGAGGATAGGATAGGATAGAGGATAGGATAGAGGATTGGATAGGATAGAGGATAGGATAGGATAGAGGATAGAATAGGATAGAGGATAGGATAGGATAGAGGATAGGATACGATAGGGGATACGATAGGATATGATAGAGGATAGGATAGGATAGAGGATAGGATAGGATAGAGGATATCATAGGGGATTGGATAGGATAGATGATAGGAGACGATAGAGGATAGGATAGGATAGAGGATAGGATAGGATAGAGGATAGGATATGATAGAGGATAGGATAGGATAGAGGATAGGATACGATAGAGGATACGATAGGATAGGATAGAGGGTAGGATAGGATAGAGGATAGGATAGGATAGAGGATACGATAGGATAGAGGATACGATAGGATAGGATAGAGAATAGGATAGGATAGAGGATAGGACAGGACAGAGGATAGGATAGGATAGAGGATAGGATAGGATAGAGGATACGATAGGAATGAGGATAGGATAGAGAATAGGATAGGATAGAGGATAGGGGATTGGATCGGATACAGGATAGGTGACGATAGAGGATAGGATAGTATAGAGGATAGGATAGGATAGAGGATTGGATAGGATAGAGGATTGGATACGATAGAGGATACGATAGGATAGGATAGAGGATAGGATAGGATAGAGGATAGGATAGGATAGAGGATAGGATAGGATAGAGGATAGGATAGGATAGAGGATAGGATATGATAGAGGATAGGATAGGATAGAGGATAGGATAGGATAGAGGATAGGATAGGATAGATGATAGGATAGGATAGAGGATAGGATAAGATAGAGGATAGGATAGGATAGATGATAGGATGGGATAGAGGATAGGATAGGATAGAGGATAGGATAGGACAGAGGATAGGATAGGATAGAGGATAGGATAGGATAGAGGATAGGATATGATAGAGGATAGGATAGGATAGAGGATAGGATAGGATAGAGGATAGGATAGTATAGATGATAGGATGGGATAGAGGATAGGATAAGATAGAGGATAGGATAGGATAGATGATATTATAGGAAAGAGGAAAGGATATGATAGAGGATACGATATTATAGAGGAAAGGATATGATAGAGGATACGATATTATAGAGGATAGGATAGGACAGAGGATTGGATAGGATAGAGGATAGGATAGGATAGAGGATAGGATAGGATAGAGGATAGGATTGGATAGAGGATATCATAGGGGATTGGATAGGATAGATGATAGGAGACGATAGAGGATAGGATAGGATAGAGGATAGGATAGGATAGAGGATACAATAGGATAGAGGATAGGATATGATAGAGGATAGGATAGGATAGAGGATAGGATAGAGGATTGGATAGGATAGAGGATAGGATAGGATAGAGGATAGGATAGAGGATTGGATAGGATAGAGGATAGGATAGGATAGAGGATAGAATAGGATAGAGGATAGGATAGGATAGAGGATAGGATACGATAGGGGATACGATAGGATATGATAGAGGATAGGATAGGATAGAGGATAGGATAGGATAGAGGATATCATAGGGGATTGGATAGGACAGATGATAGGAGACGATAGAGGATAGGATAGGATAGAGGATAGGATAGGATAGAGGATAGGATATGATAGAGGAGAGGATAGGGTAGAGGATAGGATACGATAGAGGATACGATAGGATAGGATAGAGGGTAGGATAGGATAGAGGATAGGATAGGATAGAGGATACGATAGGATAGAGGATACGATAGGATAGGATAGAGAATAGGATAGGATAGAGGATAGGGGATTGGATCGGATACAGGATAGGAGACGATAGAGGATAGGATAGTATAGAGGATAGGATAGGATAGAGGATTGGATAGGATAGAGGATTGGATACGATAGAGGATACGATAGGATAGGATAGAGGATAGGATAGGATAGAGGATAGGATAGGATAGAGGATAGGATAGGATAGAGGATAGGATAGGATAGAGGATAGGATAGGATAGAGGATAGGATATGATAGAGGATAGGATAGGATAGAGGATAGGATAGGATAGAGGATAGGATAGGATAGATGATAGGATAGGATAGAGGATAGGATAAGATAGAGGATAGGATAGGATAGATGATATTATAGGAAAGAGGAAAGGATATGATAGAGGATACGATATTGTAGAGGATAGGATAGGATAGAGGATACAATAGGATAGAGGATAGGATATGATAGAGGATAGGATAGGATAGAGGATAGGATAGAGGATTGGATAGGATAGAGGATTGGATAGGATAGAGGATAGGATAAGATAGAGGATAGGATAGGATAGAGGATAGGATAGGATAGAGGATAGGATATGATAGAGGATAGGATAGGATAGAGGATAGGATAGGATAGAGGATAGGATAGGATAGATGATAGGATAGGATAGAGGATAGGATAAGATAGAGGATAGGATAGGATAGATGATATTATAGGAAAGAGAAAAGGATATGATAGAGGATACGATATTGTAGAGGATAGGATAGGATAGAGGATACAATAGGATAGAGGATAGGATATGATAGAGGATAGGATAGGATAGAGGATAGGATAGAGGATTGGATAGGATAGAGGATAGGATAGGATAGAGGATAGGATAGAGGATTGGATACGATAGAGGATAGGATAGGATAGAGGATAGGATATGATAGAGGATAGGATAGGATAGAGGATAGGATAGGATAGAGGATAGGATAGGATAGATGATAGGATAGGATAGAGGATAGGATAAGATAGAGGATAGGATAGGATAGATGATATTATAGGAAAGAGAAAAGGATATGATAGAGGATACGATATTGTAGAGGATAGGATAGGATAGAGGATAGGATAGGATAGAGGATAGGATAGGATAGAGGATAGGATAGGATAGAGGATAGGATAGGATAGAGGATAGGATAGGATAGAGGATAGGATAGGATAGATGATATTATAGGAAAGAGGAAAGGATATGATAGAGGATACGATATTATAGAGGATAGGATAGGACAGAGGATTGGATAGGATAGAGGATAGGATAGAGAATATGATACGGTAGACGATAGGGGATTGGATCGGATACAGGATAGCAGGCGGTACAGGATAGGATATAATAGGATAGAGAATAGGATAGGATAGAGGAAAGGATAGGATAGAGGATAGGATAGGATAGAGGATAGGATATGATAGGGGATAGGATAGCATAGAGGATAGGATAGGATAGAGGATAGGATAGGATAGAGGACAGGATAGGATAGAGGATAGGAAAGGATAGAGGATAGGATAGGATAGAGGATAGGATAGGATAGAGGATAGGATAATATAGAGGATAGGATAGGATAGAGGATAGGATAGGATAGAGGATAGGATAGGGTAGATGATAGGATAGGATAGAGGATAGGATAGGATAGATGATATTATAGGAAAGAGGAAAGGATATGATAGAGGATACGATATTATAGAGGATAGGATAGGACAGAGGATTGGATAGGATAGAGGATAGGATAGAGAATATGATACGGTAGACGATAGGGGATTGGATCGGATACAGGATAGCAGGCGGTACAGGATAGGATATAATAGGATAGAGAATAGGATAGGATAGAGGATAGGATAGGATAGAGGATAGGATAGGATAGAGGATAGGATATGATAGGGGATAGGATAGCATAGAGGATAGGATAGGATAGAGGATAGGATAGGATAGAGGATAGGATAGGATAGAGGATAGGAAAGGATAGAGGATAGGATAGGATAGAGGATAGGATAGGATAGAGGATAGGATAATATAGAGGATAGGATAGGATAGAGGATAGGATAGGATAGAGGATAGGATAGGGTAGATGATAGGATAGGATAGAGGATAGGATAGGATAGATGATAGGATAGGATAGAGGATAGGATAGGGTAGAGGATAGGATAGGATAGAGGATAGGATAGGATAGATGATAGGATAGGTTAGAGAATAGGATAAGATAGAGGATAGGATAGGATAGAGGATAGGATAGGGGATTGGATAGGATAGGATAGAGGATAGGATAGGATAGAGGATAGGATAGGATAGAGGATAGGATAGGATAGAGGATAGGATAGGATAGATGATAGGATAGGATAGAGGATAGGATAAGATAGAGGATAGGATAGGATAGATGATATTATAGGAAAGAGGAAAGGATATGATAGAGGATACGATATTGTACAGGATAGGATAGGATAGAGGATACAATAGGATAGAGGATAGGATATGATAGAGGATAGGATAGGATAGAGGATAGGATAGAGGATTGGATAGGATAGAGGATAGGATAAGATAGAGGATAGGATAGGATAGAGGATAGGATAGGATAGAGGATAGGATAGGATAGGATAGAGGATAGGATTGGATAGAGGATATCATAGGGGATTGGATAGGATAGATGATAGGAGACGATAGAGGATAGGATAGGATAGATGATATTATAGGAAAGAGGAAAGGATATGATAGAGGATACGATATTATAGAGGATAGGATAGGACAGAGGATTGGATAGGATAGAGGATAGGATAGGATAGAGGATAGGATAGGATAGAGGATAGGATAGGATAGAGGATAGGATTGGATAGAGGATATCATAGGGGATTGGATAGGATAGATGATAGGAGACGATAGAGGATAGGATAGGATAGAGGATAGGATAGGATAGAGGATACAATAGGATAGAGGATAGGATATGATAGAGGATAGGATAGGATAGAGGATAGGATAGAGGATTGGATAGGATAGAGGATAGGATAGGATAGAGGATAGGATAGAGGATTGGATAGGATAGAGGATAGGATAGGATAGAGGATAGAATAGGATAGAGGATAGGATAGGATAGAGGATAGGATACGATAGGGGATACGATAGGATATGATAGAGGATAGGATAGGATAGAGGATAGGATAGGATAGAGGATATCATAGGGGATTGGATAGGATAGATGATAGGAGACGATAGAGGATAGGATAGGATAGAGGATAGGATAGGATAGAGGATAGGATATGATAGAGGATAGGATAGGATAGAGGATAGGATACGATAGAGGATACGATAGGATAGGATAGAGGGTAGGATAGGATAGAGGATAGGATAGGATAGAGGATACGATAGGATAGAGGATACGATAGGATAGGATAGAGAATAGGATAGGATAGAGGATAGGACAGGACAGAGGATAGGATAGGATAGAGGATAGGATAGGATAGAGGATACGATAGGAATGAGGATAGGATAGAGAATAGGATAGGATAGAGGATAGGGGATTGGATCGGATACAGGATAGGTGACGATAGAGGATAGGATAGTATAGAGGATAGGATAGGATAGAGGATTGGATAGGATAGAGGATTGGATACGATAGAGGGTACGATAGGATAGGATAGAGGATAGGATAGGATAGAGGATAGGATAGGATAGAGGATAGGATAGGATAGAGGATAGGATATGATAGAGGATAGGAGACGATAGAGGATAGGATAGGATAGAGGATAGGATAGGATAGAGGATAGGATATGATAGAGGATAGGATAGGATAGAGGATAGGATACGATAGAATATACGATAGGATAGGATACAGGGTAGGATAGGATAGAGGATAGGATAGGATAGAGGATACGATAGGATAGAGGATACGATAGGATAGGATAGAGAATAGGATAGGATAGAGGATAGGACAGGACAGAGGATAGGATAGGATAGAGGATAGGATAGGATAGAGGATACGATAGGAATGAGGATAGGATAGAGAATAGGATAGGATAGAGGATAGGGGATTGGATCGGATACAGGATAGGAGACGATAGAGGATAGGATAGTATAGAGGATAGGATAGGATAGAGGATTGGATAGGATAGAGGATTGGATACGATAGAGGGTACGATAGGATAGGATAGAGGATAGGATAGGATAGAGGATAGGATAGGATAGAGGATAGGATAGCATAGAGGATAGGATAGGATAGAGGATAGGATAGGATAGAGGATAGGATATGATAGAGGATAGGATAGGATAGAGGATAGGATAGGATAGAGGATAGGATAGGATAGATGATAGGATAGGATAGAGGATAGGATAAGATAGAGGATAGGATAGGATAGATGATATTATAGGAAAGAGGAAAGGATATGATAGAGGATACGATATTGTAGAGGATAGGATAGGATAGAGGATACAATAGGATAGAGGATAGGATATGATAGAGGATAGGATAGGATAGAGGATAGGATAGGATAGAGGATACAATAGGATAGAGGATAGGATATGATAGAGGATAGGATAGGATAGAGGATAGGATAGAGGATTGGATAGGATAGAGGATAGGATAGGATAGAGGATAGGATAGAGGATTGGATAGGATAGAGGATAGGATAGGATAGAGGATAGAATAGGATAGAGGATAGGATAGGATAGAGGATAGGATACGATAGGGGATACGATAGGATATGATAGAGGATAGGATAGGATAGAGGATAGGATAGGATAGAGGATATCATAGGGGATTGGATAGGATAGATGATAGGAGACGATAGAGGATAGGATAGGATAGAGGATAGGATAGGATAGAGGATAGGATATGATAGAGGATAGGATAGGATAGAGGATAGGATACGATAGAGGATACGATAGGATAGGATAGAGGGTAGGATAGGATAGAGGATAGGATAGGATAGAGGATACGATAGGATAGAGGATACGATAGGATAGGATAGAGAATAGGATAGGATAGAGGATAGGACAGGACAGAGGATAGGATAGGATAGAGGATAGGATAGGATAGAGGATACGATAGGAATGAGGATAGGATAGAGAATAGGATAGGATAGAGGATAGGGGATTGGATCGGATACAGGATAGGTGACGATAGAGGATAGGATAGTATAGAGGATAGGACAGGATAGAGGATTGGATAGGATAGAGGATTGGATACGATAGAGGGTACGATAGGATAGGATAGAGGATAGGATAGGATAGAGGATAGGATAGGATAGAGGATAGGATAGGATAGAGGATAGGATATGATAGAGGATAGGATAGGATAGAGGATAGGATAGGATAGAGGATAGGATAGGATAGATGATAGGATAGGATAGAGGATAGGATAAGATAGAGGATAGGATAGGATAGATGATAGGATGGGATAGAGGATAGGATAGGATAGAGGATAGGATAGGATAGAGGATAGGATAGGATAGAGGATAGGATAGGATAGAGGATAGGATATGATAGAGGATAGGATATGATAGAGGATAGGATAGGATAGAGGATAGGATAGGATAGAGGATAGGATAGTATAGATGATAGGATGGGATAGAGGATAGGATAAGATAGAGGATAGGATAGGATAGATGATATTATAGGAAAGAGGAAAGGATATGATAGAGGATACGATATTGTAGAGGATAGGATAGGATAGAGGATACAATAGGATAGAGGATAGGATATGATAGAGGATAGGATAGGATAGAGGATAGGATATGATAGAGGATAGGATAGGATAGAGGATAGGATAGGATAGAGGATAGGATAGGATAGATGATAGGATAGGATAGAGGATAGGATAAGATAGAGGATAGGATAGGATAGATGATATTATAGGAAAGAGGAAAGGATATGATAGAGGATACGATATTGTAGAGGATAGGATAGGATAGAGGACACAATAGGATAGAGGATAGGATATGATAGAGGATAGGATAGGATAGAGGATAGGATAGGATAGAGGATACAATAGGATAGAGGATAGGATATGATAGAGGATAGGATAGGATAGAGGATAGGATAGAGGATTGGATAGGATAGAGGATAGGATAGGATAGAGGATAGGATAGAGGATTGGATAGGATAGAGGATAGGATAGGATAGAGGATAGAATAGGATAGAGGATAGGATAGGATAGAGGATAGGATACGATAGGGGATACGATAGGATATGATAGAGGATAGGATAGGATAGAGGATAGGATAGGATAGAGGATATCATAGGGGATTGGATAGGATAGATGATAGGAGACGATAGAGGATAGGATAGGATAGAGGATAGGATAGGATAGAGGATAGGATATGATAGAGGATAGGATAGGATAGAGGATAGGATACGATAGAGGATACGATAGGATAGGATAGAGGGTAGGATAGGATAGAGGATAGGATAGGATAGAGGATACGATAGGATAGAGGATACGATAGGATAGGATAGAGAATAGGATAGGATAGAGGATAGGACAGGACAGAGGATAGGATAGGATAGAGGATAGGATAGGATAGAGGATACGATAGGAATGAGGATAGGATAGAGAATAGGATAGGATAGAGGATAGGGGATTGGATCGGATACAGGATAGGTGACGATAGAGGATAGGATAGTATAGAGGATAGGACAGGATAGAGGATTGGATAGGATAGAGGATTGGATACGATAGAGGGTACGATAGGATAGGATAGAGGATAGGATAGGATAGAGGATAGGATAGGATAGAGGATAGGATAGGATAGAGGATAGGATATGATAGAGGATAGGATAGGATAGAGGATAGGATAGGATAGAGGATAGGATAGGATAGATGATAGGATAGGATAGAGGATAGGATAAGATAGAGGATAGGATAGGATAGATGATAGGATGGGATAGAGGATAGGATAGGATAGAGGATAGGATAGGATAGAGGATAGGATAGGATAGAGGATAGGATAGGATAGAGGATAGGATATGATAGAGGATAGGATATGATAGAGGATAGGATAGGATAGAGGATAGGATAGGATAGAGGATAGGATAGTATAGATGATAGGATGGGATAGAGGATAGGATAAGATAGAGGATAGGATAGGATAGATGATATTATAGGAAAGAGGAAAGGATATGATAGAGGATACGATATTGTAGAGGATAGGATAGGATAGAGGATACAATAGGATAGAGGATAGGATATGATAGAGGATAGGATAGGATAGAGGATAGGATAGAGGATTGGATAGGATAGAGGATAGGATAGGATAGAGGATAGGATAGAGGATTGGATAGGATAGAGGATAGGATAGGATAGAGGATAGAATAGGATAGAGGATAGGATAGGATAGAGGATAGGATACGATATGGGATACGATAGGATATGATAGAGGATAGGATAGGATAGAGGATAGGATAGGATAGAGGATAGGATAGGATAGAGGATAGGATAGGATAGATGATAGGATAGGATAGAGGATAGGATAAGATAGAGGATAGGATAGGATAGATGATAGGATGGGATAGAGGATAGGATAGGATAGAGGATAGGATAGGATAGAGGATAGGATAGGATAGAGGATAGGGGATTGGATCGGATACAGGATAGGAGACGATAGAGGATAGGATAGTATAGAGGATAGGATAGGATAGAGGATTGGATAGGATAGAGGATTGGATACGATAGAGGGTACGATAGGATAGGATAGAGGATAGGATAGGATAGAGGATAGGATAGGATAGAGGATAGGATAGCATAGAGGATAGGATAGGATAGAGGATAGGATAGGATAGAGGATAGGATATGATAGAGGATAGGATAGGATAGAGGATAGGATAGGATAGAGGATAGGATAGGATAGATGATAGGATAGGATAGAGGATAGGATAAGATAGAGGATAGGATAGGATAGATGATATTATAGGAAAGAGGAAAGGATATGATAGAGGATACGATATTGTAGAGGATAGGATAGGATAGAGGATACAATAGGATAGAGGATAGGATATGATAGAGGATAGGATAGGATAGAGGATAGGATAGGATAGAGGATACAATAGGATAGAGGATAGGATATGATAGAGGATAGGATAGGATAGAGGATAGGATAGAGGATTGGATAGGATAGAGGATAGGATAGGATAGAGGATAGGATAGAGGATTGGATAGGATAGAGGATAGGATAGGATAGAGGATAGAATAGGATAGAGGATAGGATAGGATAGAGGATAGGATACGATAGGGGATACGATAGGATATGATAGAGGATAGGATAGGATAGAGGATAGGATAGGATAGAGGATATCATAGGGGATTGGATAGGATAGATGATAGGAGACGATAGAGGATAGGATAGGATAGAGGATAGGATAGGATAGAGGATAGGATATGATAGAGGATAGGATAGGATAGAGGATAGGATAAGATAGAGGATAGGATAGGATAGATGATAGGATGGGATAGAGGATAGGATAGGATAGAGGATAGGATAGGATAGAGGATAGGATAGGATAGAGGATAGGATAGGATAGAGGATAGGACAGGACAGAGGATAGGATAGGATAGAGGATAGGATAGGATAGAGGATACGATAGGAATGAGGATAGGATAGAGAATAGGATAGGATAGAGGATAGGGGATTGGATCGGATACAGGATAGGTGACGATAGAGGATAGGATAGTATAGAGGATAGGACAGGATAGAGGATTGGATAGGATAGAGGATTGGATACGATAGAGGGTACGATAGGATAGGATAGAGGATAGGATAGGATAGAGGATAGGATAGGATAGAGGATAGGATAGGATAGAGGATAGGATAGGATAGAGGATAGGATATGATAGAGGATAGGATAGGATAGAGGATAGGATAGGATAGAGGATAGGATAGGATAGATGATAGGATAGGATAGAGGATAGGATAAGATAGAGGATAGGATAGGATAGATGATAGGATGGGATAGAGGATAGGATAGGATAGAGGATAGGATAGGATAGAGGATAGGATAGGATAGAGGATAGGATAGGATAGAGGATAGGATATGATAGAGGATAGGATAGGATAGAGGATAGGATAGGATAGAGGATAGGATAGTATAGATGATAGGATGGGATAGAGGATAGGATAAGATAGAGGATAGGATAGGATAGATGATATTATAGGAAAGAGGAAAGGATATGATAGAGGATACGATATTGTAGAGGATAGGATAGGATAGAGGATACAATAGGATAGAGGATAGGATATGATAGAGGATAGGATAGGATAGAGGATAGGATAGAGGATTGGATAGGATAGAGGATAGGATAGGATAGAGGATAGGATAGAGGATTGGATAGGATAGAGGATAGGATAGGATAGAGGATAGAATAGGATAGAGGATAGGATAGGATAGAGGATAGGATACGATATGGGATACGATAGGATATGATAGAGGTTAGGATAGGATAGAGGATAGGATAGGATAGAGGATAGGATAGGATAGAGGATATCATAGGGGATTGGATAGGATAGATGATAGGAGACGATAGAGGATAGGATAGGATAGAGGATAGGATAGGATAGAGGATAGGATATGATAGAGGATAGGATAGGATAGAGGATAGGATACGATAGAATATACGATAGGATAGGATACAGAGTAGGATAGGATAGAGGATAGGATAGGATAGAGGATACGATAGGATAGAGGATACGATAGGATAGGATAGAGAATAGGATAGGATAGAGGATAGGACAGGACAGAGGATAGGATAGGATAGAGGATAGGATAGGATAGAGGATACGATAGGAATGAGGATAGGATAGAGAATAGGATAGGATAGAGGATAGGGGATTGGATCGGATACAGGATAGGAGACGATAGAGGATAGGATAGTATAGAGGATAGGATAGGATAGAGGATTGGATAGGATAGAAGATTGGATACGATAGAGGGTACGATAGGATAGGATAGAGGATAGGATAGGATAGAGGATAGGATAGGATAGAGGATAGGATAGCATAGAGGATAGGATAGGATAGAGGATAGGATAGGATAGAGGATAGGATATGATAGAGGATAGGATAGGATAGAGGATAGGATAGGATAGAGGATAGGATAGGATAGATGATAGGATAGGATAGAGGATAGGATAAGATAGAGGATAGGATAGGATAGATGATATTATAGGAAAGAGGAAAGGATATGATAGAGGATACGATATTGTAGAGGATAGGATAGGATAGAGGATACAATAGGATAGAGGATAGGATATGATAGAGGATAGGATAGGATAGAGGATAGGATAGAGGATTGGATAGGATAGAGGATAGGATAAGATAGAGGATAGGATAGGATAGAGGATAGGATAGGATAGAGGATAGGATAGGATAGAGGATAGGATAGGATAGAGGATAGGATTGGATAGAGGATATCATAGGGGATTGGATAGGATAGATGATAGGAGACGATAGAGGATAGGATAGGATAGATGATATTATAGGAAAGAGGAAAGGATATGATAGAGGATACGATATTATAGAGGATAGGATAGGACAGAGGATTGGATAGGATAGAGGATAGGATAGGATAGAGGATAGGATAGGATAGAGGATAGGATTGGATAGAGGATATCATAGGGGATTGGATAGGATAGATGATAGGAGACGATAGAGGATAGGATAGGATAGAGGATAGGATAGGATAGAGGATACAATAGGATAGAGGATAGGATATGATAGAGGATAGGATAGGATAGAGGATAGGATAGAGGATTGGATAGGATAGAGGATAGGATAGGATAGAGAATAGGATAGAGGATTGGATAGGATAGAGGATAGGATAGGATAGAGGATAGAATAGGATAGAGGATAGGATAGGATAGAGGATAGGATACGATAGGGGATACGATAGAATATGATAGAGGATAGGATAGGATAGAGGATAGGATAGGATAGAGGATATCATAGGGGATTGGATAGGATAGATGATAGGAGACGATAGAGGATAGGATAGGATAGAGGATAGGATAGGATAGAGGATAGGATATGATAGAGGATAGGATAGGGTAGAGGATAGGATACGATAGAGGATACGATAGGATAGGATAGAGGGTAGGATAGGATAGAGGATAGGATAGGATAGAGGATACGATAGGATAGAGGATACGATAGGATAGGATAGGGAATAGGATAGGATAGAGGATAGGACAGGACAGAGGATAGGATATTATAGAGGATAGGATAGGATAGAGGATACGATAGGAATGAGGATAGGATAGAGAATAGGATAGGATAGAGGATAGGGGATTGGATCGGATACAGGATAGGAGACGATAGAGGATAGGATAGTATAGAGGATAGGATAGGATAGAGGATTGGATAGGATAGAGGATTGGATACGATAGAGGGTACGATAGGATAGGATAGAGGATAGGATAGGATAGAGGATAGGATAGGATAGAGGATAGGATAGGATAGAGGATAGGATAGGATAGAGGATAGGATAGGATAGTGGATAGGATATGATAGAGGATAGGATAGGATAGAGGATAGGATAGGATAGAGGATAGGATAGGATAGATGATAGGATAGGATAGAGGATAGGATAAGATAGAGGATAGGATAGGATAGATGATATTATAGGAAAGAGGAAAGGATATGATAGAGGATACGATATTGTAGAGGATAGGATAGGATAGAGGATACAATAGGATAGAGGATAGGATATGATAGAGGATAGGATAGGATAGAGGATAGGATAGAGGATTGGATAGGATAGAGGATTGGATAGGATAGAGGATAGGATAAGATAGAGGATAGGATAGGATAGAGGATAGGATAGGATAGAGGATAGGATATGATAGAGGATAGGATAGGATAGAGGATAGGATAGGATAGAGGATAGGATAGGATAGATGATAGGATAGGATAGAGGATAGGATAAGATAGAGGATAGGATAGGATAGATGATATTATAGGAAAGAGAAAAGGATATGATAGAGGATACGATATTGTAGAGGATAGGATAGGATAGAGGATACAATAGGATAGAGGATAGGATATGATAGAGGATAGGATAGAGGATTGGATAGGATAGAGGATAGGATAGGATAGAGGATAGGATAGAGGATTGGATAGGATAGAGGATAGGATAGGATAGAGGATAGAATAGGATAGAGGATAGGATAGGATAGAGGATAGGATACGATATGGGATACGATAGGATATGATAGAGGTTAGGATAGGATAGAGGATAGGATAGGATAGAGGATATCATAGGGGATTGGATAGGATAGATGATAGGAGACGATAGAGGATAGGATAGGATAGAGGATAGGATAGGATAGAGGATAGGATATGATAGAGGATAGGATAGGATAGAGGATAGGATACGATAGAATATACGATAGGATAGGATAGAGGGTAGGATAGAATAGAGGATAGGATAGGATAGAGGATACAATAGGATAGAGGATACGATAGGATAGGATAGAGAATAGGACAGGACAGAGGATAGGATAGGATAGAGGATAGGATAGGATAGAGGATACGATAGGAATGAGGATAGGATAGAGAATAGGATAGGATAGAGGATAGGGGATTGGATCGGATACAGGATAGGAGACGATAGAGGATAGGATAGTATAGAGGATAGGATAGGATAGAGGATTGGATAGGATAGAGGATTGGATACGATAGAGGATTGGATACGATAGAGGGTACGATAGGATAGGATAGAGGATAGGATAGGATAGAGGATAGGATAGGATAGAGGATAGGATAGGATAGAGGATAGGATATGATAGAGGATAGGATAGGATAGAGGATAGGATAGGATAGAGGATAGGATAGGATAGATGATATTATAGGAAAGAGGAAAGGATATGATAGAGGATACGATATTGTAGAGGATACAATAGGATAGAGGATAGGATATGATAGAGGATAGGATAGGATAGAGGATAGGATAGAGGATTGGATAGGATAGAGGATTGGATAGGATAGAGGATAGGATAAGATAGAGGATAGGATAGGATAGAGGATAGGATAGGATAGAGGATAGGATAGGATAGAGGATAGGATAGGATAGAGGATAGGATTGGATAGATGATATCATAGGGGATTGGATAGGATAGATGATAGGAGACGATAGAGGATAGGATAGGATAGAGGATAGGATAGGATAGATGATATTATAGGAAAGAGGAAAGGATATGGTAGAGGATACGATATTATAGAGGATAGGATAGGACAGAGGATTGGATAGGATAGAGGATAGGATAGAGAATATGATACGGTAGACGATAGGGGATTGGATCGGATACAAGATAGGAGGCGGTACAGGATAGGATATAATAGGATAGAGAACAGGATAGGATAGAGGATAGGTTAGGATAGAGGATAGGATAGGATAGAGGATAGAATAGGGTAGAGGATACGATAGGATAGAGGATAGGATCGGATAGAGGATATGATAGGGGATTGAATACGATAGAGGATAGGATAGGATAGAGGATAGGATAGGATAGAGGATAGGATAAGATAGAGGATAGGATAGGATAGAGGATAGGATAGGATAGAGGATAGGATGGGATAGAGGATAGGATAGGATAGAGGATAGGATAGGATAGAGGATAGGATAGGATAGAGGATAGGATAGGGTAGAGGATAGGATAGGATAGAGGATAGGATAGGATAGATGATAGGATAGGATAGAGAATAGGATAGGATAGAGGATAGGATAGGATAGATGATAGGATAGGATAGAGGATAGGATAGGATAGAGGATAGAATAGGATAGATGATATTATAGGAAAGAGGAAAGGATATGATAGAGGATACGATATTGTAGAGGATAGGATAGGATAGAGGATACAATAGGATAGAGGATAGGATATGATAGAGGATAGGATAGGATAGAAGATAGGATAGGATAGAGGATATCATAGGGGATTGGCTAGGATAGATGATAGGAGACGATAGAGGATAGGATAGGATAGAGGATAGGATAGGATAGAGGATAGGATATGATAGAGGATAGGATAGGATAGAGGATAGGATACGATAGAGGATACGATAGGATAGGATAGAGGGTAGGATAGGATAGAGGATAGGATAGGATAGAGGATACGATAGGATAGAGGATACGATAGGATAGGATAGAGAATAGGATAGGATAGAGGATAGGACAGGACAGAGGATAGGATAGGATAGAGGATACGATAGGAATGAGGATAGGATAGAGAATAGGATAGGATAGAGGATAGGATAGAGAATAGGATAGGATAGAGGATAGGGGATTGGATCGGATACAGGATAGGAGACGATAGAGGATAGGATAGGATAGAGGATAGGATAGGATAGATGATAGGATAGGATAGAGGATAGGATAAGATAGAGGATAGGATAGGATAGATGATATTATAGGAAAGAGGAAAGGATATGATAGAGGATACGATATTGTAGAGGATAGGATAGGATAGAGGATACAATAGGATAGAGGATAGGATATGATAGAGGATAGGATAGGATAGAAGATAGGATAGGATAGAGGATATCATAGGGGATTGGCTAGGATAGATGATAGGAGACGATAGTGGATAGGATAGGATAGAGGATAGGATAGGATGGAGGATAGGATATGATAGAGGATAGGATAGGATAGAGGATAGGATACGATAGAGGATACGATAGGATAGGATAGAGGGTAGGATAGGATAGAGGATAGGATAGGATAGAGGATACGATAGGATAGAGGATACGATAGGATAGGATAGAGAATAGGATAGGATAGAGGATAGGACAGGACAGAGGATAGGATAGGATAGAGGATACGATAGGAATGAGGATAGGATAGAGAATAGGATAGGATAGAGGATAGGATAGAGAATAGGATAGGATAGAGGATAGGGGATTGGATCGGATACAGGATAGGAGACGATAGAGGATAGGATAGGATAGAGGATAGGATAGGATAGAGGATAGGATAGGATAGAGGATAGGATAGGATAGAGGATAGGATAGGATAGAGGATAGGATAGGATAGAGGATAGGATTGGATAGAGGATATCATAGGGGATTGGATAGGATAGATGATAGGAGACAATAGAGGATAGGATAGGATAGATGATATTATAGGAAAGAGGAAAGGATATGATAGAGGACACGATATTGTAGAGGATAGGATAGGATAGAGGATACAATAGGATAGAGGATAGGATATGATAGAGGATAGGATAGGATGGAGGATAGGATAGAGGATTGGATAGGATAGAGGATAGGATAAGATAGAGGATAGGATAGGATAGAGGATAGGATAGGATAGAGGATAGGATGTGATAGAGGATAGGATAGAATAGAGGATAGGATAGGATAGAGGATAGGATAGGATAGATGATAGGATAGGATAGAGGATAGGATAAGATAGAGGATAGGATAGGATAGAGGATAGGATACGATAGAATATACGATAGGATAGGATAGAGGGTAGGATAGGATAGAGGATAGGATAGGATAGAGGATACGATAGGATAGAGGATACGATAGGATAGGATAGAGAATAGGATAGGATAGAGGATAGGACAGGACAGAGGATAGGATAGGATAGAGGATAGGACAGGATAGAGGATACGATAGGAATGAGGATAGGATAGAGAATAGGATAGGATAGAGGATAGGGGATTGGATCGGATACAGGATAGGAGACGATAGAGGATAGGATAGGATAGATGATATTATAGGAAAGAGGAAAGGATATGATAGAGGATACGATATTGTAGAGGATAGGATAGGATAGAAGATACAATAGGATAGAGGATAGGATATGATAGAGGATAGGATAGGATAGAGGATAGGATAGAGGATTGGATAGGATAGAGGATTGGATAGGATAGAGGATAGGATAAGATAGAGGATAGGATAGGATAGAGGATAGGATAGGATAGAGGATAGGATAGGATAGAGGATAGGATAGGATAGAGGATAGGATTGGATAGAGGATAGGATAGGATAGATGATAGGATAGGATAGAGGATAGGATAAGATAGAGGATAGGATAGGATAGATGATATTATAGGAAAGAGGAAAGGATATGATAGAGGATACGATATTGTAGAGGATAGGATAGGATAGAGGATACAATAGGATAGGATAGAGAATAGGATAGGATAGAGGATAGGACAGGACAGAGGATAGGATAGGATAGAGGATACGATAGGAATGAGGATAGGATAGAGAATAGGATAGGATAGAGGATAGGATAGAGAATAGGATAGGATAGAGGATAGGGGATTGGATCGGATACAGGATAGGAGACGATAGAGGATAGGATAGGATAGAGGATAGGATAGGATAGAGGATAGGATAGGATAGAGGGTAGGATAGGATAGAGGATAGGATAGGATAGAGGATAGGATTGGATAGAGGATATCATAGGGGATTGGATAGGATAGATGATAGGAGACGATAGAGGATAGGATAGGATAGATGATATTATAGGAAAGAGGAAAGGATATGATAGAGGACACGATATTCTAGAGGATAGGATAGGATAGAGGATAGGATATGATAGAGGATAGGATAGGATAGAGGATAGGATAGAGGATTGGATAGGATAGAGGATAGGATAGGATAGAGGATAGGATAGAGGATTGGATAGGATAGAGGATAGGATAGGATAGAGGATAGAATAGGATAGAGGATAGGATAGGATAGAGGATAGGATACGATATGGGATACGATAGGATATGATAGAGGTTAGGATAGGATAGAGGATAGGATAGGATAGAGGATAGGATAGGATAGAGGATATCATAGGGGATTGGATAGGATAGATGATAGGAGACGACAGAGGATAGGATAGGATAGAGGATAGGATAGGATAGAGGATAGGATATGATAGAGGATAGGATAGGATAGAGGATAGGATACGATAGAATATACGATAGGATAGGATAGAGGGTAGGATAGGATAGAGGATAGGATAGGATAGAGGATACGATAGGATAGAGGATACGATAGGATAGGATAGAGAATAGGTTAGGATAGAGGATAGGACAGGACAGAGGATAGGATAGGATAGAGGATAGGATAGGATAGAGGATACGATAGGAATGAGGATAGGATAGAGAATAGGATAGGATAGAGGATAGGGGATTGGATCGGATACAGGATAGGAGACGATAGAGGATAGGATAGTATAGAGGATAGGATAGGATAGAGGATTGGATAGGATAGAGGATTGGATACGATAGAGGGTACGATAGGATAGGATAGAGGATAGGATAGGATAGAGGATAGGATAGGATAGAGGATAGGATAGGATAGAGGATAGGATAGGATAGAGGATAGGATATGATAGAGGATAGGATAGGATAGAGGATAGGATAGGATAGATGATAGGATAGGATAGAGGATAGGATAAGATAGATGATAGGATAGGATAGATGATATTATAGGAAAGAGGAAAGGATATGATAGAGGATACGATATTGTAGAGGATAGGATAGGATAGAGGATACAATAGGATAGAGGATAGGATATGATAGAGGATAGGATAGGATAGAGGATAGGATAGAGGATTGGATAGGATAGAGGATTGGATAGGATAGAGGATAGGATAAGATAGAGGATAGGATAGGATAGAGGATAGGATAGGATAGAGGATAGGATAGGATAGAGGATAGGATAGGATAGAGGATAGGATTGGATAGAGGATAGGATAGGATAGATGATAGGATAGGATAGAGGATAGGATAAGATAGAGGATAGGATAGGATAGATGATATTATAGGAAAGAGGAAAGGATATGATAGAGGATACGATATTGTAGAGGATAGGATAGGGTAGAGGATACAATAGGATAGAGGATAGGATATGATAGAGGATAGGATAGGATAGAGGATAGGATAGGATAGAGGATAGGATTGGATAGAGGATAGGATAGGATAGATGATAGGATAGGATAGAGGATAGGATAAGATAGAGGATAGGATAGGATAGATGATATTATAGGAAAGAGGAAAGGATATGATAGAGGATACGATATTGTAGAGGATAGGATAGGATAGAGGATACAATAGGATAGAGGATAGGATATGATAGAGGATAGGATAGGATAGAGGATAGGATAGAGGATTGGATAGGATAGAGGATAGGATAGCATAGAGGATAGGATAGAGGATTGGATAGGATAGAGGATAGGATAGGATAGAAGATAGGATAGAGGATTGGATAGGATAGAGGATAGGATAGGATAGAGGATATCATAGGGGATTGGATAGGATAGATGATAGGAGACGATAGAGGATAGGATAGGATAGAGGATAGGATAGGATAGATGATATTATAGGAAAGAGGAAAGGATATGGTAGAGGATACGATATTATAGAGGATAGGATAGGACAGAGGATTGGATAGGATAGAGGATAGGATAGAGAATATGATACGGTAGACGATAGGGGATTGGATCGGATACAAGATAGGAGGCGGTACAGGATAGGATATAATAGGATAGAGAACAGGATAGGATAGAGGATAGGTTAGGATAGAGGATAGGATAGGATAGAGGATAGAATAAGGTAGAGGATACGATAGGATAGAGGATAGGATCGGATAGAGGATATGATAGGGGATTGAATACGATAGAGGATAGGATAGGATAGAGGATAGGATAGGATAGAGGATAGTATAAGATAGAGGATAGGATAGGATAGAGGATAGGATAGGATAGAGGATAGGATGGGATAGAGGATAGGATAGGATAGAGGATAGGATAGGATAGAGGATAGGATAGGATAGAGGATAGGATAGGGTAGAGGATAGGATAGGATAGAGGATAGGATAGGATAGATGATAGGATAGGATAGAGAATAGGATAGGATAGAGGATAGGATAGGATAGATGATAGGATAGGATAGAGGATAGGATAGGATAGAGGATAGAATAGGATAGATGATATTATAGGAAAGAGGAAAGGATATGATAGAGGATACGATATTGTAGAGGATAGGATAGGATAGAGGATACAATAGGATAGAGGATAGGATATGATAGAGGATAGGATAGGATAGAAGATAGGATAGGATAGAGGATATCATAGGGGATTGGCTAGGATAGATGATAGGAGACAATAGAGGATAGGATAGGATAGAGGATAGGATAGGATAGAGGATAGGATATGATAGAGGATAGGATAGGATAGAGGATAGGATACGATAGAGGATACGATAGGATAGGATAGAGGGTAGGATAGGATAGAGGATAGGATAGGATAGAGGATACGATAGGATAGAGGATACGATAGGATAGGATAGAGAATAGGATAGGATAGAGGATAGGACAGGACAGAGGATAGGATAGGATAGAGGATACGATAGGAATGAGGATAGGATAGAGAATAGGATAGGATAGAGGATAGGATAGAGAATAGGATAGGATAGAGGATAGGGGATTGGATCGGATACAGGATAGGAGACGATAGAGGATAGGATAGGATAGAGGATAGGATAGGATAGATGATAGGATAGGATAGAGGATAGGATAAGATAGAGGATAGGATAGGATAGATGATATTATAGGAAAGAGGAAAGGATATGATAGAGGATACGATATTGTAGAGGATAGGATAGGATAGAGGATACAATAGGATAGAGGATAGGATATGATAGAGGATAGGATAGGATAGAAGATAGGATATGATAGAGGATATCATAGGGGATTGGCTAGGATAGATGATAGGAGACGATAGTGGATAGGATAGGATAGAGGATAGGATAGGATGGTGGATAGGATATGATAGAGGATAGGATAGGATAGAGGATAGGATACGATAGAGGATACGATAGGATAGGATAGAGGGTAGGATAGGATAGAGGATAGGATAGGATAGAGGATACGATAGGATAGAGGATACGATAGGATAGGATAGAGAATAGGATAGGATAGAGGATAGGACAGGACAGAGGATAGGATAGGATAGAGGATACGATAGGAATGAGGATAGGATAGAGAATAGGATAGGATAGAGGATAGGATAGAGAATAGGATAGGATAGAGGATAGGGGATTGGATCGGATACAGGATAGGAGACGATAGAGGATAGGATAGGATAGAGGATAGGATAGGATAGAGGATAGGATAGGATAGAGGATAGGATAGGATAGAGGATAGGATAGGATAGAGGATAGGATAGGATAGAGGATAGGATTGGATAGAGGATATCATAGGGGATTGGATAGGATAGATGATAGGAGACAATAGAGTATAGGATAGGATAGATGATATTATAGGAAAGAGGAAAGGATATGATAGAGGACACGATATTGTAGAGGATAGGATAGGATAGAGGATACAATAGGATAGAGGATAGGATATGATAGAGGATAGGATAGGATGGAGGATAGGATAGAGGATTGGATAGGATAGAGGATAGGATAAGATAGAGGATAGGATAGGATAGAGGATAGGGTAGGATAGAGGATAGGATATGATAGAGGATAGGATAGAATAGAGGATAGGATAGGATAGAGGATAGGATAGGATAGATGATAGGATAGGATAGAGGATAGGATAAGATAGAGGATAGGATAGGATAGAGGATAGGATACGATAGAATATACGATAGGATAGGATAGAGGGTAGGATAGGATAGAGGATAGGATAGGATAGAGGATACGATAGGATAGAGGATACGATAGGATAGGATAGAGAATAGGATAGGATAGAGGATAGGACAGGACAGAGGATAGGATAGGATAGAGGATAGGACAGGATAGAGGATACGATAGGAATGAGGATAGGATAGAGAATAGGATAGGATAGAGGATAGGGGATTGGATCGGATACAGGATAGGAGACGATAGAGGATAGGATAGTATAGAGGATAGGATAGGATAGAGGATTGGATAGGATAGAGGATTGGATACGATAGAGGGTACGATAGGATAGGATAGAGGATAGGATAGGATAGAGGATAGGATAGGATAGAGGATAGGATAGGATAGAGGATAGGATAGGATAGAGGATAGGATAGGATAGAGGATAGGATATGATAGAGGATAGGATAGGATAGAGGATAGGATAGGATAGATGATAGGATAGGATAGAGGATAGGATAAGATAGAGGATAGGATAGGATAGATGATATTATAGGAAAGAGGAAAGGATATGATAGAGGATACGATATTGTAGAGGATAGGATAGGATAGAGGATACAATAGGATAGAGGATAGGATATGATAGAGGATAGGATAGGATAGAGGATAGGATAGAGGATTGGATAGGATAGAGGATTGGATAGGATAGAGGATAGGATAAGATAGAGGATAGGATAGGATAGAGGATAGGATAGGATAGAGGATAGGATAGGATAGAGGATAGGATAGGATAGAGGATAGGATTGGATAGAGGATAGGATAGGATAGATGATAGGATAGGATAGAGGATAGGATAAGATAGAGGATAGGATAGGATAGATGATATTATAGGAAAGAGGAAAGGATATGATAGAGGATACGATATTGTAGAGGATAGGATAGGATAGAGGATACAATAGGATAGGATAGAGAATAGGATAGGATAGAGGATAGGACAGGACAGAGGATAGGATAGGATAGAGGATACGATAGGAATGAGGATAGGATAGAGAATAGGATAGGATAGAGGATAGGGGATTGGATCGGATACAGGATAGGAGACGATAGAGGATAGGATAGGATAGAGGATAGGATAGGATAGAGGATAGGATAGGATAGAGGGTAGGATAGGATAGAGGATAGGATAGGATAGAGGATAGGATTGGATAGAGGATATCATAGGGAATTGGATAGGATAGATGATAGGAGACGATAGAGGATAGGATAGGATAGATGATATTATAGGAAAGAGGAAAGGATATGATAGAGGACACGATATTCTAGAGGATAGGATAGGATAGAGGATAGGATATGATAGAGGATAGGATAGGATAGAGGATAGGATAGAGGATTGGATAGGATAGAGGATAGGATAGGATAGAGGATAGGATAGAGGATTGGATAGGATAGAGGATAGGATAGGATAGAGGATAGAATAGGATAGAGGATAGGATAGGATAGAGGATAGGATACGATATGGGATACGATAGGATATGATAGAGGTTAAGATAGGATAGAGGATAGGATAGGATAGAGGATAGGATAGGATAGAGGATATCATAGGGGATTGGATAGGATAGATGATAGGAGACGATAGAGGATAGGATAGGATAGAGGATAGGATAGGATAGAGGATAGGATATGATAGAGGATAGGATAGGATAGAGGATAGGA
Organism: Halictus rubicundus; assembly: GCF_050948215.1. Classification (NCBI taxonomy): domain Eukaryota; kingdom Metazoa; phylum Arthropoda; class Insecta; order Hymenoptera; family Halictidae; genus Halictus; species Halictus rubicundus. Next base: position 116,821 of record NW_027488670.1, on the reverse strand, counting down.
TACGATAGAATATACGATAGGATAGGATAGAGGGTAGGATAGGATAGAGGATAGGATAGGATAGAGGATACGATAGGATAGAGGATACGATAGGATAGGATAGAGAATAGGATAGGATAGAGGATAGGACATGACCGAGGATAGGATGGGATAGAGGATAGGATAGGATAGAGGATACGATAGGAATGAGGATAGGATAGAGAACAGGATAGGATAGAGGATAGGGGATTGGATCGGATACAGGATAGGAGACGATAGAGGATAGGATAGTATAGAGGATAGGATAGGATAGAGGATTGGATAGGATAGAGGATTGGATACGATAGAGGGTACGATAGGATAGGATAGAGGATAGGATAGGATAGAGGATAGGATAGGATAGAGGATAGGATAGGATAGAGGATAGGATAGGATAGAGGATAGGATATGATAGAGGATAGGATAGGATAGAGGATAGGATAGGATAGATGATAGGATAGGATAGAGGATAGGATAAGATAGATGATAGGATAGGATAGATGATATTATAGGAAAGAGGAAAGGATATGATAGAGGATACGATATTGTAGAGGATAGGATAGGATAGAGGATACAATAGGATAGAGGATAGGATATGATAGAGGATAGGATAGGATAGAGGATAGGATAGAGGATTGGATAGGATAGAGGATTGGATAGGATAGAGGATAGGATAAGATAGAGGATAGGATAGGATAGAGGATAGGATAGGATAGAGGATAGGATAGGATAGAGGATAGGATAGGATAGAGGATAGGATTGGATAGAGGATAGGATAGGATAGATGATAGGATAGGATAGAGGATAGGATAAGATAGAGGATAGGATAGGATAGATGATATTATAGGAAAGAGGAAAGGATATGATAGAGGATACGATATTGTAGAGGATAGGATAGGGTAGAGGATACAATAGGATAGAGGATAGGATATGATAGAGGATAGGATAGGATAGAGGATAGGATAGGATAGAGGATAGGATAGGATAGAGGATAGGATTGGATAGAGGATAGGATAGGATAGATGATAGGATAGGATAGAGGATAGGATAAGATAGAGGATAGGATAGGATAGATGATATTATAGGAAAGAGGAAAGGATATGATAGAGGATACGATATTGTAGAGGATAGGATAGGATAGAGGATACAATAGGATAGAGGATAGGATATGATAGAGGATAGGATAGGATAGAGGATAGGATAGAGGATTGGATAGGATAGAGGATAGGATAGCATAGAGGATAGGATAGAGGATTGGATAGGATAGAGGATAGGATAGGATAGAAGATAGGATAGAGGATTGGATAGGATAGAGGATAGGATAGGATAGAGGATAGAATAGGATAGAGGATAGGATAGGATAGAGGATAGGATACGATAGGGGATACGATAGGATATGATAGAGGATAGGATAGGATAGAGGATAGGATAGGATAGAGGATATCATAGGGGATTGGATAGGATAGATGATAGGAGACGATAGAGGATAGGATAGGATAGAGGATAGGATAGGATAGAGGATAGGATATGATAGAGGATAGGATAGGATAGAGGTTAGGATAGAGGATTGGATAGGATAGAGGATTGGATAGGATAGAGGATAGGATAAGATAGAGGATAGGATAGGATAGAGGATAGGATAGGATAGAGGATAGGATAGGATAGAGGATAGGATAGGATAGAGGATAGGATTGGATAGAGGATAGGATAGGATAGATGATAGGATAGGATAGAGGATAGGATAAGATAGAGGATAGGATAGGATAGATGATATTATAGGAAAGAGGAAAGGATATGATAGAGGATACGATATTGTAGAGGATAGGATAGGATAGAGGATACAATAGGATAGAGGATAGGATATGATAGAGGATAGGATAGGATAGAGGATGGGATAGAGGATTGGATAGGATAGAGGATAGGATAGCATAGAGGATAGGATAGAGGATTGGATAGGATAGAGGATAGGATAGGATAGAAGATAGGATAGAGGATTGGATAGGATAGAGGATAGGATAGGATAGAGGATAGAATAGGATAGAGGATAGGATAGGATAGAGGATAGGATACGATAGGGGATACGATAGGATATGATAGAGGATAGGATAGGATAGAGGATAGGATAGGATAGAGGATATCATAGGGGATTGGATAGGATAGATGATAGGAGACGATAGAGGATAGGATAGGATAGAGGATAGGATAGGATAGAGGATAGGATATGATAGAGGATAGGATAGGATAGAGGATAGGATACGATAGAGGATACGATAGGATAGGATAGAGGGTAGGATAGGATAGAGGATAGGATAGGATAGAGGATACGATAGGATAGAGGATACGATAGGATAGGATAGAGAATAGGATAGGATAGAGGATAGGACAGGACAGAGGATAGGATAGGATAGAGGATAGGATAGGATAGAGGATACGATAGGAATGAGGATAGGATAGAGAATAGGATAGGATAGAGGATAGGGGATTGGATCGGATACAGGATAGGAGACGATAGAGGATAGGATAGTATAGAGGATAGGATAGGATAGAGGATTGGATAGGATAGAGGATTGGATACGATAGAGGGTACGATAGGATAGGATAGAGGATAGGATAGGATAGAGGATAGGATAGGATAGAGGATAGGATAGGATAGAGGATAGGATAGGATAGAGGATAGGATATGATAGAGGATAGGATAATATAGAGGATAGGATAGGATAGAGGATAGGATAGGATAGATGATAGGATAGGATAGAGGATAGGATAAGATAGAGGATAGGATAGGATAGATGATATTATAGGAAAGAGGAAAGGATATGATAGAGGATACGATATTGTAGAGGATAGGATAGGATAGAGGATACAATAGGATAGAGGATAGGATATGATAGAGGATAGGATAGGATAGAGGATAGGATAGAGGATTGGATAGGATAGAGGATAGAATAGGGTAGAGGATACGATAGGATAGAGGATAGGATCGGATAGAGGATATGATAGGGGATTGGATAGGATAGAGGATAGGATAGGATAGAGGATAGGATAGGATAGAGGATAGGAAAGGATAGAGGATAGGATAGGATAGAGGATAGGATAGGATAGAGGATATAATAAGATAGAGGATAGGATAGGATAGAGGATAGGAAAGGATAGAGGATTGGATAGGATAGAGGATTGGATACGATAGAGGGTACGATAGGATAGGATAGAGGATAGGATAGGATAGGATAGAGGATAGGATAGGATAGAGGATAGGATAGGATAGAGGATAGGATAGGATAGAGGATAGGATATGATAGAGGATAGGATAGGATAGAGGATAGGATAGGATAGAGGATAGGATAGGATAGATGATAGGATAGGATAGAGGATAGGATAAGATAGAGGATAGGATAGGATAGATGATATTATAGGAAAGAGGAAAGGATATGATAGAGGATACGATATTGTAGAGGATAGGATAGGATAGAGGATAGGATATGATAGAGGATAGGATAGGATAGAGGATAGGATAGAGGATTGGATAGGATAGAGGATAGAATAGGATAGAGGATACGATAGGATAGAGGATAGGATCGGATAGAGGATATGATAGGGGATTGGATAGGATAGAGGATAGGATAGGATAGAGGATAGGATAGGATAGAGGATAGGAAAGGATAGAGGATAGGATAGGATAGAGGATAGGATAGGATAGAGGATATAATAAGATAGAGGATAGGATAGGATAGAGGATAGGATAGGATAGAGGATAGGATGGGATAGAGGATAGGATAGGATAGAGGATAGGATAGGATAGAGGATAGGATTGGATAGAGGATATCATAGGGGATTGGATAGGATAGATGATAGGAGACGATAGAGGATAGGATAGGATAGATGATATTATAGGAAAGAGGAAAGGATATGATAGAGGATACGATATTGTAGAGGATAGGATAGGATAGATGATAGGATAGGATAGAGAATAGGATAGGATAGAGGATAGGATAGGATAGATGATAGGATAGGATAGAGGATAGGATAGGATAGAGGATAGAATAGGATAGAGGATAGGATAGTATAGAGGATAGGATATAATAGAGGATAGGATAGGATAGAGGATAGGAAACGGTAGGGGATACGATAGGATATGATAGAGGATAGGATAGGATAGAGGATAGGATAGGATAGAGGATAAGATAGGATAGAGGATAGGATATGATAGAGGATAGGATAGGATAGAGGATAGGATAGGATAGAGGATAGGATAGGATAGATGATAGGATAGGATAGAGGATAGGATAAGATAGAGGATAGGATAGGATAGATGATATTATAGGAAAGAGGAAAGGATATGATAGAGGATACGATATTGTAGAGGATAGGATAGGATAGAGGATACAATAGGATAGAGGATAGGATATGATAGAGGATAGGATAGGATAGAGGATAGGATAGAGGATTCGATAGGATAGAGGATAGGATACAATAGAGGATAGAATAGGATAGAGGATAGGATAGTATAGAGGATAGGATATAATAGAGGATAGGATAGGATAGAGGATAGGATACGATAGGGGATACGATAGGATATGATAGAGGATAGGATAGGATAGAGGATAGGATAGGATAGAGGATAGGATAGGATAGAGGATAGGATAGGATAGAGGATAGGATAGGATAGAGGATAGGATAGGATAGAGGATAGGATAGGATAGAGGATAGGATAGGATAGAGGATATCATAGGGGATTGGATAGGATAGATGATAGGAGACGATAGAGGATAGGATAGGATAGAGGATAGGATAGGATAGAGGATAGGATATGATAGAGGATAGGATAGGAGAAAGGATAGGATACGATAGAGGATACGATAGGATAGGATAGAGGGTAGGATAGGATAGAGGATAGGATAGGATAGAGGATACGATAGGATAGAGGATACGATAGGATAGGATAGAGAATATTATAGGATAGAGGATAGGACAGGACAGAGGATAGGATAGGATAGAGGATACAATAGGAATGAGGATAGGATATGATAGAGGATAGGATAGGATAGAGGATAGGATAGAGGATTGGATAGGATAGAGGATAGGATAAGATAGAGGATAGGATAGGATAGAGGATAGGATAGGATAGAGGATAGGATATGATAGGGGATAGGATAGGATAGAGGATAGGATAGGATAGAGGATAGGATAGGATAGATGATAGGATAGGATAGAGGATAGGATAAGATAGAGGATAGGATAGGATAGATGATATTATAGGAAAGAGGAAAGGATATGATAGAGGATACGATATTGTAGAGGATAGGATAGGATAGAGGATACAATAGGATAGAGGATAGGATATGATAGAGGATAGGATAGGATAGAGGATAGGATAGAGGATTGGATAGGATAGAGGATAGGATAGGATAGAGGATAGGATAGAGGATTGGATAGGATAGAGGATAGGATAGGATAGAGGATAGAATAGGATAGAGGATAGGATAGGATAGAGGATAGGATACGATATGGGATACGATAGGATATGATTGAGGTTAGGATAGGATAGAGGATAGGATAGGATAGAGGATAGGATAGGATAGAGGATATCATAGGGGATTGGATAGGATAGATGATAGGAGACGATAGAGGATAGGATAGGATAGAGGATAGGATCGGATAGAGGATAGGATATGATAGAGGATAGGATAGGATAGAGGATAGGATACGATAGAATATACGATAGGATACGATAGAATATACGATAGGATAGGATAGAGGGTAGGATAGGATAGAGGATAGGATAGGATAGAGGATACGATAGGATAGAGGATACGATAGGATAGGATAGAGAATAGGTTAGGATAGATGATAGGACAGGACAGAGGATAGGATAGGATAGAGGATAGGATAGGATAGAGGATACGATAGGAATGAGGATAGGATAGAGAATAGGATAGGATAGAGGATAGGGGATTGGATCGGATACAGGATAGGAGACGATAGAGGATAGGATAGTATAGAGGATAGGATAGGATAGAGGATTGGATAGGATAGAGGATTGGATACGATAGAGGGTACGATAGGATAGGATAGAGGATAGGATAGGATAGAGGATAGGATAGGATAGAGGATAGGATAGGATAGAGGATAGGATAGGATAGAGGATAGGATATGATAGAGGATAGGATAGGATAGAGGATAGGATAGGATAGAGGATAGGATAGGATAGATGATAGGATAGGATAGAGGATAGGATAAGATAGAGGATAGGATAGGATAGATGATATTATAGGAAAGAGGAAAGGATATGATAGAGGATACGATATTGTAGAGGATAGGATAGGATAGAGGATACAATAGGATAGAGGATAGGATATGATCGAGGATAGGATAGGATAGAGGATAGGATAGAGGATTGGATAGGGTAGAGGATTGGATAGGATAGAGGATAGGATAAGATAGAGGATAGGATAGGATAGAGGATAGGATAGGATAGAGGATAGGATAGGATAGAGGATAGGGTAGGATAGAGGATAGGATAGGATAGAGGATAGGATTGGATAGAGGATAGGATAGGATAGATGATATTATAGGAAAGAGGAAAGGATATGATAGAGGATACGATATTGTAGAGGATAGGATAGGATAGAGGATACAATAGGATAGAGGATAGGATATGATAGAGGATAGGATAGGATAGAGGATAGGATAGAGGATTGGATAGGATAGAGGATTGGATAGGATAGAGGATAGGATAAGATAGAGGATAGGATAGGATAGAGGATAGGATAGGATAGAGGATAGGATAGGATAGAGGATAGGATAGGATAGAGGATAGGATTGGATAGAGGATAGGATAGGATAGATGATAGGATAGGATAGAGGATAGGATAAGATAGAGGATAGGATAGGATAGATGATATTATAGGAAAGAGGAAAGGATATGATAGAGGATACGATATTGTAGAGGATAGGATAGGATAGAGGATACAATAGGATAGAGGATAGGATATGATAGATTATAGGATAGGATAGAGGATAGGATAGAGGATTGGATAGGATAGAGGATAGGATAGGATAGAGGATAGGATAGAGGATTGGATAGGATAGAGGATAGGATAGGATAGAGGATAGGATAGAGGATTGGATAGGATAGAGGATAGGATAGGATAGAGGATAGAATAGGATAGAGGATAGGATAGGATAGAGGATAGGATACGATAGGGGATACGATAGGATATGATAGAGGATAGGATAGGATAGAGGATAGGATAGGATAGAGGATATCATAGGGGATTGGATAGGATAGATGATAGGAGACGATAGAGGATAGGATAGGATAGAGGATAGGATAGGATAGAGGATAGGATATGATATAGGATAGGATAGGATAGAGGATAGGATACGATAGAGGATACGATAGGATAGGATAGAGGGTAGGATAGGATAGAGGATAGGATAGGATAGAGGATACGATAGGATAGAGGATACGATAGGATAGGATAGAGAATAGGATAGGATAGAGGATAGGACAGGACAGAGGATAGGATAGGATAGAGGATAGGATAGGATAGAGGATACGATAGGAATGAGGATAGGATAGAGAATAGGATAGGATAGAGGATAGGGGATTGGATCGGATACAGGATAGGAGACGATAGAGGATTGGATAGGATAGAGGATTGGATACGATAGAGGGTACGATAGGATAGGATAGAGGATAGGATAGGATAGAGGATAGGATAGAGGATTGGATAGGATAGAGGATTGGATACGATAGAGGGTACGATAGGATAGGATAGAGGATAGGATAGGATAGAGGATAGGATAGGATAGAGGATAGGATAGGATAGAGGATAGGATATGATAGAGGATAGGATAGGATAGAGGATAGGATAGGATAGATGATAGGATAGGATAGATGATAGGATAGGATAGAGGATAGGATAAGATAGAGGATAGGATAGGATAGATGATATTATAGGAAAGAGGAAAGGATATGATAGAGGATACGATATTGTAGAGGATAGGATAGGGTAGAGGATACAATAGGATAGAGGATAGGATATGATAGAGGATAGGATAGGATAGAGGATAGGATAGGATAGAGGATAGGATAGGATAGAGGATAGGATTGGATAGAGGATAGGATAGGATAGATGATAGGATAGGATAGAGGATAGGATAAGATAGAGGATAGGATAGGATAGATGATATTATAGGAAAGAGGAAAGGATATGATAGAGGATACGATATTGTAGAGGATAGGATAGGATAGAGGATACAATAGGATAGAGGATAGGATATGATAGAGGATAGGATAGGATAGAGGATAGGATAGAGGATTGGATAGGATAGAGGATAGGATAGCATAGAGGATAGGATAGAGGATTGGATAGGATAGAGGATAGGATAGGATAGAAGATAGGATAGAGGATTGGATAGGATAGAGGATAGGATAGGATAGAGGATAGAATAGGATAGAGGATAGGATAGGATAGAGGATAGGATACGATAGGGGATACGATAGGATATGATAGAGGATAGGATAGGATAGAGGATAGGATAGGATAGAGGATATCATAGGGGATTGGATAGGATAGATGATAGGAGACGATAGAGGATAGGATAGGATAGAGGATAGGATAGGATAGAGGATAGGATATGATAGAGGATAGGATAGGATAGAGGTTAGGATAGAGGATTGGATAGGATAGAGGATTGGATAGGATAGAGGATAGGATAAGATAGAGGATAGGATAGGATAGAGGATAGGATAGGATAGAGGATAGGATAGGATAGAGGATAGGATAGGATAGAGGATAGGATTGGATAGAGGATAGGATAGGATAGATGATAGGATAGGATAGAGGATAGGATAAGATAGAGGATAGGATAGGATAGATGATATTATAGGAAAGAGGAAAGGATATGATAGAGGATACGATATTGTAGAGGATAGGATAGGATAGAGGATACAATAGGATAGAGGATAGGATATGATAGAGGATAGGATAGGATAGAGGATAGGATAGAGGATTGGATAGGATAGAGGATAGGATAGCATAGAGGATAGGATAGAGGATTGGATAGGATAGAGGATAGGATAGGATAGAAGATAGGATAGAGGATTGGATAGGATAGAGGATAGGATAGGATAGAGGATAGAATAGGATAGAGGATAGGATAGGATAGAGGATAGGATACGATAGGGGATACGATAGGATATGATAGAGGATAGGATAGGATAGAGGATAGGATAGGATAGAGGATAGGATAATATAGAGGATAGGATAGGATAGAGGATAGGATAGGATAGATGATAGGATAGGATAGAGGATAGGATAAGATAGAGGATAGGATAGGATAGATGATATTATAGGAAAGAGGAAAGGATATGATAGAGGATACGATATTGTAGAGGATAGGATAGGATAGAGGATACAATAGGATAGAGGATAGGATATGATAGAGGATAGGATAGGATAGAGGATAGGATAGAGGATTGGATAGGATAGAGGATAGAATAGGGTAGAGGATACGATAGGATAGAGGATAGGATCGGATAGAGGATATGATAGGGGATTGGATAGGATAGAGGATAGGATAGGATAGAGGATAGGATAGGATAGAGGATAGGAAAGGATAGAGGATAGGATAGGATAGAGGATAGGATAGGATAGAGGATATAATAAGATAGAGGATAGGATAGGATAGAGGATAGGAAAGGATAGAGGATTGGATAGGATAGAGGATTGGATACGATAGAGGGTACGATAGGATAGGATAGAGGATAGGATAGGATAGGATAGAGGATAGGATAGGATAGAGGATAGGATAGGATAGAGGATAGGATAGGATAGAGGATAGGATATGATAGAGGATAGGATAGGATAGAGGATAGGATAGGATAGAGGATAGGATAGGATAGATGATAGGATAGGATAGAGGATAGGATAAGATAGAGGATAGGATAGGATAGATGATATTATAGGAAAGAGGAAAGGATATGATAGAGGATACGATATTGTAGAGGATAGGATAGGATAGAGGATAGGATATGATAGAGGATAGGATAGGATAGAGGATAGGATAGAGGATTGGATAGGATAGAGGATAGAATAGGATAGAGGATACGATAGGATAGAGGATAGGATCGGATAGAGGATATGATAGGGGATTGGATAGGATAGAGGATAGGATAGGATAGAGGATAGGATAGGATAGAGGATAGGAAAGGATAGAGGATAGGATAGGATAGAGGATAGGATAGGATAGAGGATATAATAAGATAGAGGATAGGATAGGATAGAGGATAGGATAGGATAGAGGATAGGATGGGATAGAGGATAGGATAGGATAGAGGATAGGATAGGATAGAGGATAGGATTGGATAGAGGATATCATAGGGGATTGGATAGGATAGATGATAGGAGACGATAGAGGATAGGATAGGATAGATGATATTATAGGAAAGAGGAAAGGATATGATAGAGGATACGATATTGTAGAGGATAGGATAGGATAGATGATAGGATAGGATAGAGAATAGGATAGGATAGAGGATAGGATAGGATAGATGATAGGATAGGATAGAGGATAGGATAGGATAGAGGATAGAATAGGATAGAGGATAGGATAGTATAGAGGATAGGATATAATAGAGGATAGGATAGGATAGAGGATAGGATAGGATAGAGGATAGGATACGATAGAATATACGATAGGATACGATAGAATATACGATAGGATAGGATAGAGAGTAGGATAGGATAGAGGATAGGATAGGATAGAGGATACGATAGGATAGAGGATACGATAGGATAGGATAGAGAATAGGTTAGGATAGAGGATAGGACAGGACAGAGGATAGGATAGGATAGAGGATAGGATAGGATAGAGGATACGATAGGAATGAGGATAGGATAGAGAATAGGATAGGATAGAGGATAGGGGATTGGATCGGATACAGGATAGGAGACGATAGAGGATAGGATAGTATAGAGGATAAGATAGGATAGAGGATTGGATAGGATAGAGGATTGGATACGATAGAGGGTACGATAGGATAGGATAGAGGATAGGATAGGATAGAGGATAGGATAGGATAGAGGATAGGATAGGATAGAGGATAGGATAGGATAGAGGATAGGATAGGATAGAGGATAGGATATGATAGAGGATAGGATAGGATAGAGGATAGGATAGGATAGAGGATAGGATAGGATAGATGATAGGATAGGATAGAGGATAGGATAAGATAGAGGATAGGATAGGATAGATGATATTATAGGAAAGAGGAAAGGATATGATAGAGGATACGATATTGTAGAGGATAGGATAGGATAGAGGATACAATAGGATAGAGGATAGGATATGATCGAGGATAGGATAGGATAGAGGATAGGATAGAGGATTGGATAGGGTAGAGGATTGGATAGGATAGAGGATAGGATAAGATAGAGGATAGGATAGGATAGAGGATAGGATAGGATAGAGGATAGGATAGGATAGAGGATAGGGTAGGATAGAGGATAGGATAGGATAGAGGATAGGATTGGATAGAGGATAGGATAGGATAGATGATATTATAGGAAAGAGGAAAGGATATGATAGAGGATACGATATTGTAGAGGATAGGATAGGATAGAGGATACAATAGGATAGAGGATAGGATATGATAGAGGATAGGATAGGATAGAGGATAGGATAGAGGATTGGATAGGATAGAGGATTGGATAGGATAGAGGATAGGATAAGATAGAGGATAGGATAGGATAGAGGATAGGATAGGATAGAGGATAGGATAGGATAGAGGATAGGATAGGATAGAGGATAGGATTGGATAGAGGATAGGATAGGATAGATGATAGGATAGGATAGAGGATAGGATAAGATAGAGGATAGGATAGGATAGATGATATTATAGGAAAGAGGAAAGGATATGATAGAGGATACGATATTGTAGAGGATAGGATAGGATAGAGGATACAATAGGATAGAGGATAGGATATGATAGATTATAGGATAGGATAGAGGATAGGATAGAGGATTGGATAGGATAGAGGATAGGATAGGATAGAGGATAGGATAGAGGATTGGATAGGATAGAGGATAGGATAGGATAGAGGATAGGATAGAGGATTGGATAGGATAGAGGATAGGATAGGATAGAGGATAGAATAGGATAGAGGATAGGATAGGATAGAGGATAGGATACGATAGGGGATACGATAGGATATGATAGAGGATAGGATAGGATAGAGGATAGGATAGGATAGAGGATATCATAGGGGATTGGATAGGATAGATGATAGGAGACGATAGAGGATAGGATAGGATAGAGGATAGGATAGGATAGAGGATAGGATATGATATAGGATAGGATAGGATAGAGGATAGGATACGATAGAGGATACGATAGGATAGGATAGAGGGTAGGATAGGATAGAGGATAGGATAGGATAGAGGATACGATAGGATAGAGGATACGATAGGATAGGATAGAGAATAGGATAGGATAGAGGATAGGACAGGACAGAGGATAGGATAGGATAGAGGATAGGATAGGATAGAGGATACGATAGGAATGAGGATAGGATAGAGAATAGGATAGGATAGAGGATAGGGGATTGGATCGGATACAGGATAGGAGACGATAGAGGATTGGATAGGATAGAGGATTGGATACGATAGAGGGTACGATAGGATAGGATAGAGGATAGGATAGGATAGAGGATAGGATAGGATAGAGGATAGGATAGGATAGAGGATAGGATAGAGGATTGGATAGGATAGAGGATAGGATAGGATAGAGGATAGGATAGAGGATAGGATAGAGGATTGGATAGGATAGAGGATAGGATAGGATAGAGGATAGAATAGGATAGAGGATAGGATAGGATAGAGGATAGGATACGATAGGGGATACGATAGGATATGATAGAGGATAGGATAGGATAGAGGATAGGATAGGATAGAGGATATCATAGGGGATTGGATAGGATAGATGATAGGAGACGATAGAGGATAGGATAGGATAGAGGATAGGATAGGATAGAGGATAGGATATGATAGAGGATAGGATAGAGGATAGGATATGATAGAGGATAGGATAGGATAGAGGATAGGATACGATAGAGGATACGATAGGATAGGATAGAGGGTAGGATAGGATAGAGGATAGGATAGGATAGAGGATACGATAGGATAGAGGATACGATAGGATAGGATAGAGAATAGGATAGGATAGAGGATAGGACAGGACAGAGGATAGGATAGGATAGAGGATAGGATAGGATAGAGGATACGATAGGAATGAGGATAGGATAGAGAATAGGATAGGATAGAGGATAGGGGATTGGATCGGATACAGGATAGGAGACGATAGAGGATAGGATAGTATAGAGGATAGGATAGGATAGAGGATTGGATAGGCTAGAGGATTCGATACGATAGAGGGTACGATAGGATAGGATAGAGGATAGGATAGGATAGAGGATAGGATAGGATAGAGGATAGGATAGGATAGAGGATAGGATAGGATAGAGGATAGGATATGATAGAGGATAGGATAGGATAGAGGATAGGATAGGATAGAGGATAGGATAGGATAGATGATAGGATAGGATAGAGGATAGGATAAGATAGAGGATAGGATAGGATAGATGATATTATAGGAAAGAGGAAAGGATATGATAGAGGATACGATATTGTAGAGGATAGGATAGGATAGAGGATACAATAGGATAGAGGATAGGATATGATAGAGGATAGGATAGGATAGAGGATAGGATAGAGGATTGGATAGGATAGAGGATTGGATAGGATAGAGGATAGGATAAGATAGAGGATAGGATAGGATAGAGGATAGGATAGGATAGAGGATAGGATATGATAGAGGATAGGATAGGATAGATGATAGGATAAGATAGAGGATAGGATAGGATAGAGGATAGGATCGGATAGAGGATATGATAGGGGATTGGATAGGATAGAGGATAGGATATGATAGAGGATAGGATAGGACAGAGGATAGGATACGATAGAATATACGATAGGATACGATAGAATATACGATAGGATAGGATAGAGGGTAGGATAGGATAGAGGATAGGATAGGATAGAGGATACGATAGGATAGAGGATACGATAGGATAGGATAGAGAATAGGTTAGGATAGAGGATAGGACAGGACAGAGGATAGGATAGGATAGAGGATAGGATAGGATAGAGGATACGATAGGAATGAGGATAGGATAGAGAATAGGATAGGATAGAGGATAGGGGATTGGATCGGATACAGGATAGGAGACGATAGAGGATAGGATAGTATAGAGGATAGGATAGGATAGAGGATTGGATAGGATAGAGGATTGGATACGATAGAGGGTACGATAGGATAGGATAGAGGATAGGATAGGATAGAGGATAGGATAGGATAGAGGATAGGATAGGATAGAGGATAGGATAGGATAGAGGATAGGATAGGATAGATGATAGGATAGGATAGAGGATAGGATAAGATAGAGGATAGGATATGATAGAGGATAGGATAGAGGATAGGATATGATAGAGGATAGGATAGGATAGAGGATAGGATACGATAGAGGATACGATAGGATAGGATAGAGGGTAGGATAGGATAGAGGATAGGATAGGATAGAGGATACGATAGGATAGAGGATACGATAGGATAGGATAGAGAATAGGATAGGATAGAGGATAGGACAGGACAGAGGATAGGATAGGATAGAGGATAGGATAGGATAGAGGATACGATAGGAATGAGGATAGGATAGAGAATAGGATAGGATAGAGGATAGGGGATTGGATCGGATACAGGATAGGAGACGATAGAGGATAGGATAGTATAGAGGATAGGATAGGATAGAGGATTGGATAGGCTAGAGGATTCGATACGATAGAGGGTACGATAGGATAGGATAGAGGATAGGATAGGATAGAGGATAGGATAGGATAGAGGATAGGATAGGATAGAGGATAGGATAGGATAGAGGATAGGATATGATAGAGGATAGGATAGGATAGAGGATAGGATAGGATAGAGGATAGGATAGGATAGATGATAGGATAGGATAGAGGATAGGATAAGATAGAGGATAGGATAGGATAGATGATATTATAGGAAAGAGGAAAGGATATGATAGAGGATACGATATTGTAGAGGATAGGATAGGATAGAGGATACAATAGGATAGAGGATAGGATATGATAGAGGATAGGATAGGATAGAGGATAGGATAGAGGATTGGATAGGATAGAGGATTGGATAGGATAGAGGATAGGATAAGATAGAGGATAGGATAGGATAGAGGATAGGATAGGATAGAGGATAGGATATGATAGAGGATAGGATAGGATAGATGATAGGATAAGATAGAGGATAGGATAGGATAGAGGATAGGATCGGATAGAGGATATGATAGGGGATTGGATAGGATAGAGGATAGGATATGATAGAGGATAGGATAGGACAGAGGATAGGATACGATAGAATATACGATAGGATACGATAGAATATACGATAGGATAGGATAGAGGGTAGGATAGGATAGAGGATAGGATAGGATAGAGGATACGATAGGATAGAGGATACGATAGGATAGGATAGAGAATAGGTTAGGATAGAGGATAGGACAGGACAGAGGATAGGATAGGATAGAGGATAGGATAGGATAGAGGATACGATAGGAATGAGGATAGGATAGAGAATAGGATAGGATAGAGGATAGGGGATTGGATCGGATACAGGATAGGAGACGATAGAGGATAGGATAGTATAGAGGATAGGATAGGATAGAGGATTGGATAGGATAGAGGATTGGATACGATAGAGGGTACGATAGGATAGGATAGAGGATAGGATAGGATAGAGGATAGGATAGGATAGAGGATAGGATAGGATAGAGGATAGGATAGGATAGAGGATAGGATAGGATAGATGATAGGATAGGATAGAGGATAGGATAAGATAGAGGATAGGATATGATAGAGGATAGGATAGAGGATAGGATATGATAGAGGATAGGATAGGATAGAGGATAGGATACGATAGAGGATACGATAGGATAGGATAGAGGGTAGGATAGGATAGAGGATAGGATAGGATAGAGGATACGATAGGATAGAGGATACGATAGGATAGGATAGAGAATAGGATAGGATAGAGGATAGGACAGGACAGAGGATAGGATAGGATAGAGGATAGGATAGGATAGAGGATACGATAGGAATGAGGATAGGATAGAGAATAGGATAGGATAGAGGATAGGGGATTGGATCGGATACAGGATAGGAGACGATAGAGGATAGGATAGTATAGAGGATAGGATAGGATAGAGGATTGGATAGGCTAGAGGATTCGATACGATAGAGGGTACGATAGGATAGGATAGAGGATAGGATAGGATAGAGGATAGGATAGGATAGAGGATAGGATAGGATAGAGGATAGGATAGGATAGAGGATAGGATATGATAGAGGATAGGATAGGATAGAGGATAGGATAGGATAGAGGATAGGATAGGATAGATGATAGGATAGGCTAGAGGATAGGATAAGATAGAGGATAGGATAGGATAGATGATATTATAGGAAAGAGGAAAGGATATGATAGAGGATACGATATTGTAGAGGATAGGATAGGATAGAGGATACAATAGGATAGAGGATAGGATATGATAGAGGATAGGATAGGATAGAGGATAGGATAGAGGATTGGATAGGATAGAGGATTGGATAGGATAGAGGATAGGATAAGATAGAGGATAGGATAGGATAGAGGATAGGATAGGATAGAGGATAGGATATGATAGAGGATAGGATAGGATAGATGATAGGATAAGATAGAGGATAGGATAGGATAGAGGATAGGATCGGATAGAGGATATGATAGGGGATTGGATAGGATAGAGGATAGGATATGATAGAGGATAGGATAGGACAGAGGATAGGATACGATAGAATATACGATAGGATACGATAGAATATACGATAGGATAGGATAGAGGGTAGGATAGGATAGAGGATAGGATAGGATAGAGGATACGATAGGATAGAGGATACGATAGGATAGGATAGAGAATAGGTTAGGATAGAGGATAGGACAGGACAGAGGATAGGATAGGATAGAGGATAGGATAGGATAGAGGATACGATAGGA
Organism: Halictus rubicundus; assembly: GCF_050948215.1. Classification (NCBI taxonomy): domain Eukaryota; kingdom Metazoa; phylum Arthropoda; class Insecta; order Hymenoptera; family Halictidae; genus Halictus; species Halictus rubicundus. Next base: position 99,639 of record NW_027488670.1, on the reverse strand, counting down.
ATGAGGATAGGATAGAGAATAGGATAGGATAGAGGATAGGGGATTGGATCGGATACAGGATAGGAGACGATAGAGGATAGGATAGTATAGAGGATAGGATAGGATAGAGGATTGGATAGGATAGAGGATTGGATACGATAGAGGGTACGATAGGATAGGATAGAGGATAGGATAGGATAGAGGATAGGATAGGATAGAGGATAGGATAGGATAGAGGATAGGATAGGATAGAGGATAGGATAGGATAGATGATAGGATAGGATAGAGGATAGGATAAGATAGAGGATAGGATAGGATAGATGATATTATAGGAAAGAGGAAAGGATATGATAGAGGATACGATATTGTAGAGGATAGGATAGGATAGAGGATACAATAGGATAGAGGATAGGATATGATAGAGGATAGGATAGGATAGAGGATTGGATAGGATAGAGGATTGGATAGGATAGAGGATAGGATAAGATAGAGGATAGGATAGGATAGAGGATAGGATAGGATAGAGGATAGGATATGATAGAGGATAGGATAGGATAGAGGAAAGGATAGGATAGAGGATAGGATAGGATAGATGATAGGATAGGATAGATGATAGGATAAGATAGAGGATAGGATAGGATAGATGATATTATAGGAAAGAGGAAAGGATATGATAGAGGATACGATATTATAGAGGATAGGATAGGACAGAGGATTGGATAGGATAGAGGATAGGATAGAGAATATGATACGGTAGACGATAGGGGATTGGATCGGTTACAGGATAGGAGGCGGTACAGGATAGGATATAATAGGATAGAGAACAGGTTAGGATAGAGGATAGGTTAGGATAGAGGATAGGATAGGATAGAGGATAGAATAGGGTAGAGGATACGATAGGATAGAGGATAGGATCGGATAGAGGATATGATAGGGGATTGGATAGGATAGAGGATAGGATAGGATAGAGGATAGGATAGGATAGAGGATAGGAAAGGATAGAGGATAGGATAGGATAGAGGATAGGATAGGATAGAGGATATAATAAGATAGAGGATAGGATAGGATAGAGGATAGGATAGGATAGAGGATAGGATGGGATAGAGGATAGGATAGGATAGAGGATAGGATAGGATAGAGGATAGGATTGGATAGAGGATATCATAGGGGATTGGATAGCATAGATGATAGGAGACGATAGAGGATAGGATAGGATAGATGATATTATAGGAAAGAGGAAATGATATGATAGAGGATACGATATTGTAGAGGATAGGATAGGATAGAGGATACAATAGGATAGAGGATAGGATATGATAGAGGATAGGATAGGATAGAGGATAGGATAGAGGATTGGATAGGATAGAGGATTGGATAGGATAGAGGATAGGATAAGATAGAGGATAGGATAGGATAGATGATAGGAGACGATAGAGGATAGGATAGGATAGAGGATAGGATAGGATAGATGATATTATAGGAAAGAGGAAAGGATATGGTAGAGGATACGATATTATAGAGGATAGGATAGGGCAGAGGATTGGATAGGATAGAGGATAGGATAGAGAATATGATACGGTAGACGATAGGGGATTGGATCGGATACAAGATAGGAGGCGGTACAGGATAGGATATAATAGGATAGAGAACAGGATAGGATAGAGGATAGGTTAGGATAGAGGATAGGATAGGATAGAGGATAGGATAGAGGATAGGAAAGGATAGAGGATAGGATAGGATAGAGGATAGGATAGGATAGAGGATAGGATAAGATAGAGGATAGGATAGGATAGAGGATAGGATAGGATAGAGGATAGGATGGGATAGAGGATAGGATAGGATAGAGGATAGGATAGGATAGAGGATAGGATAGGATAGAGGATAGGATAGGGTAGAGGATAGGATAGGATAGAGGATAGGATTGGATAGATGATAGGATAGGATAGAGAATAGGATAGGATAGAGGATAGGATAGGATAGATGATAGGATAGGATAGAGGATAGGATAGGATAGAGGATAGGATAGGATAGAGGATAGGATAGGATAGAGGATAGGATATGATAGAGGATAGGATAGGATAGAGGATAGGATAGGATAGAGGATAGGATAGGATAGATGATAGGATAGGATAGAGGATATTATAAGATAGAGGATAGGATAGGATAGATGATATTATAGGAAAGAGGAAACGATATGATAGAGGATACGATATTGTAGAGGATAGGATAGGATAGAGGATACAATAGGATAGAGGATAGGATATGATAGAGGATAGGATAGGATAGAGGATAGGATAGAGGATTGGATAGGATAGAGGATAGGATAGAATAGAGGATAGAATAGGATAGAGGATAGGATAGTATAGAGGATAGAATATAATAGAGGATAGGATACGATAGGGGATACGATAGGATATGATAGAGGATAGGATAGGATAGAGGATATCATAGGGGATTGGATAGGATAGATGATAGGAGACGATAGAGGATAGGATAGGATAGAGGATAGGATAGGATAGAGGATAGGATATGATAGAGGATAGGATAGGATAGAGGATACGATAGGATAGGATAGAGGGTGGGATAGGATAGAGGATAGGATAGGATAGAGGATACGATAGGATAGAGGATACGATAGGATAGGATAGAGAATAGGATAGGATAGAGGATAGGATAGGATAGAGGATAGGATAGGATAGAGGATAGGATAGGATAGAGGATAGGATTGGATAGAGGATATCATAGGGGATTGGATAGGATAGATGATAGGAGACGATAGAGGATAGGATAGGATAGATGATATTATAGGAAAGAGGAAAGGATATGATAGAGGATACGATATTATAGAGGATAGGATAGGACAGAGGATTGGATAGGATAGAGAATATGATAGGATAGAGGATAGTATAGGATAGAGGATAGGATAGGATGGAGGATAGGATTGGATAGAGGATATCATAGGGGATTGGATAGGATAGATGATATGAGACGATAGAGGATAGGATAGGATAGAGGATAGGATAGGATAGATGATATTATAGGAAAGAGGAAAGGATATGCTAGAGGATACGATATTATAGAGGATAGGATAGGACAGAGGATTGGATAGGATAGAGGATAGGATAGGATAGAGGATAGGATACGATAGGGGATACGATAGGATATGATAGAGGATAGGATAGGATAGAGGATAGGATAGGATAGAGGATATCATAGGGGATTGGATAGGATAGATGATAGGAGACGATAGAGGATAGGATAGGATAGAGGATAGGATAGGATAGAGGATAGGATATGATAGAGGATAGGATAGGAAAGAGGAAAGGATATGATAGAGGATACGATATTATAGAGGATAGGATAGGACAGAGGATTGGATAGGATAGAGGATATGATAGGATAGAGGATAGGATAGGATAGAGGATAGGATAGGATAGAGGATAGGATTGGATAGAGGATATCATAGGGGATTGGATAGGATAGATGATAGGAGACGATAGAGGATAGGATAGGATAGAGGATAGGATAGGATAGATGATATTATAGGAAAGAGGAAAGGATATGGTAGAGGATACGATATTATAGAGGATAGGATAGGACAGAGGATTGGATAGGATAGAGGATAGGATAGAGAATATGATACGGTAGACGATAGGGGATTTGATCGAATACAGGATAGGAGGCGGTACAGGATAGGATATAATAGGATAGAGAACAGGATAGGATAGAGGATAGGATCGGATAGAGGATATGATAGGGGATTGGATAGGATAGAGGATAGGATAGGATGGAGGATAGGAAAGGATAGAGGATAGGATAGGATAGAGGATAGGATATGATAGAGGACAGGGTAGGATAGAAGATAGGATAGGATAGATGATAGGATAGGATAGAGGATAGGATAAGATAGAGGATAAGATAGGATAGAGGATAGGATAGGATAGAGAATAGGATATGATAGAGAATAGGATAGGATAGAGGATAGGATAGGATAGAGGATAGGATAGGATAGATGATAGGATAGGATAGAGGATAGGATAGGATAGAGGATAGGATAAGATAGAGGATAGGATAGGATAGAGGATAGGATAGGATAGAGGATAGGATGGGATAGAGGATAGGATAGGATAGAAGATAGGATAGGATAGAGGATACGATAGGATAGGATAGAGGGTAGGATAAGATAGATGATATTATAGGAAAGAGGCAAGGATATGATAGAGGATACGATATTGTAGAGGATAGGATAGAGGATACAATAGGATAGAGGATAGGATATGATAGAGGATAGGATAGGATAGAGGATAGGATAGAGGATTGGATAGGATAGAGGATAGGATAGAATAGAGGATAGAATAGGATAGAGGATAGGATAGTATAGAGGATAGGATATAATAGAGGATAGGATAGGATAGAGGATAGGATACGATAGGGGATACGATAGGATATGATAGAGGATAGGATAGGATAGAGGATAGGATAGGATAGAGGATAGGATAGGATAGAGGATAGGATAGGATAGAGGATAGGATAGGATAGAGGATATCATAGGGGATTGGATAGGATAGATGATAGGAGACGATAGAGGATAGGATAGGATAGAGGATAGGATAGGATAGAGGATAGGATATGATAGAGGATAGGATAGGATAGAGGATAGGATACGATAGAGGATACGATAGGATAGGATAGAGGGTAGGATAGGATAGAGGATAGGATAGGATAGAGGATACGATAGGATAGAGGATACGATAGGATAGGATAGAGAATAGGATAGGATAGAGGATAGGATAGGATAGAGGATAGGATATGTGGGAATGATCGCATCAGCTGTGAAGGCCATCAGCTGACCGGGTCGTTGCCCTCGCGTCAAAAACAAGCGTCGCGCACCCGATCGTCGAATGCCGGACGTCTTTTGAAAAACGCGACGATACGGTCGGAACCACGGAAACGCGATAAACGACAGTTCGACGAAAACGCGATCAACGGTAGGATCTCGGGAAAAACGATTAACGATTACGATTACGATTACGATTTACGGCTTATGTTTAAAGGACCACGAATACGGATATATTTTATTGTTCTTCTCACGCGATATTCTTGTAATTTTTCGACATTTCTATAAATAAAGGGCAGATACTTTTTACCTATAAAAATCCTGTTCCTACAATTGGGGGCTCGTCCGGGATAATCAGCGACCGGTGAATAAGTGTCGGAAAGTACAGTAGATCGCGAAACGGTATCGGGATTAGAGTCGCGAGTGTGTGCCAGTTCGAGACGAGATGGACGACCGAACGCTACAAGGCCTCACCACGGTACAACTGAAGGAGATCCTGAGGAGGCGCGTGCTGTCCACGAGCGGTACGAAGAACGAGCTAGTGGCAAGGCTTCTGGAGCACGGAATTGGAGAGGACGACGTCTTCGGGCCGTGCGACCCGTCGGGCACCGGAGACAGCAAATCTACGCCGACGCCCGATGTGCATACGCCAGCCACCGAAATGCAACTCCTGCAGCTTCGGCTCGGGCTGTTGGAAAGGGAGAAGGAGATGGCTGTCAGGGAAGCCGAGCTGGCCAGACGCGAGTTGGAATTTCTACGGCAAACGCAGGGCTGCAGCGAACAGCAGTCCACGGCAGCAGGCACGGTAACGGAGCCCCTCCGCATGGGCATCACGGCCATCGCGGATTTGCTCAGCTACTTTGACGCGACGGAAGGCACCTTCGAGACGTGGACGAGGCAACTCCGGTTGCTGCGCGACACCTACGGGTTGCGAGACGACGCGTGCCGCATCCTGATAGTTTCCAGGCTCCGGGGAAAGGTACTGGACTGGTTCCACTCCAGACCGGAACACATGGGGATGCCGATTGACATGCTGCTGGAGCAGATGGGCTCTATGTTCTACTCCAGGCCCAACCGGCTGCAGGCAAGGCGACTCTTCGAGGGAAGGACGTGGCAACGAGGAGAGTCCTTCGCCGATTACCTCCACCAGAAGGTGATCCTGGCAACCCGCGTGTCCATAGAGGAGGAGGAGCTGATCGACTGCGTCATAGACGGGATACCCGATCCCGTCCTCCAAGACCAGGCCCGGCTGCAGCGGTTCCGGACGAAGACGGATCTACTGGAGGCATTCGGGAAGATCGCGATCCGGACGACGGCTACGAACGCAACGCCCAGGAGAGAAACTGCAGCGCCGGCACCCAGGCCCACCAACACAGCGAGCGCCACGCCGGGGCGATGCACCAACTGCGGCGATCGAGGACACCCCGCAGCGAGCTGCCCCGCCCAAAACCGAGGTCGTAAATGCTTCAATTGTAACGATTACGGCCACATCTCGCGCGAATGCCCTAAGAAACCGCCTGTGAAAGACGTCCTCGCCGTCGCGGCTTTCACCGGGAGTAAATGTCGCAAAGACATTCGCGTCAACGGACGCGCCGCGGTCGCCGTACTCGATACGGGTAGCGACGTGTCGCTGATTCGCGAGGATGTATACCGTGAAGTCGGGGCACCGCCGTTAACGCACGAAAAATTGTATTTACGCGGGGTAGGCGCGGAACGCTGCAGTACGTTGGGGAAATTCAGGGCCGAAATAGTCGTCGACGGGGAAATACGGGAGGCTACGCTGCGCGTCGTAGGAAATACCGTCCTAGAATACGGGGTGCTACTCGGCTTCGATTTCATCGGCACCGCGGAGTGGTCGGTGAAAAACGGCGTGATGACGTTGGTGTCACGGTCACCGGCCAGCGTCCCCGAAGTCTTGCACATACGACACGAACCTCCACGCGACACGATGGACGTTTCCCACGTCGATAACACGAAAATACGCGACGAGAACGAAACGCCTGACCATGATTACAGGACAAACGCGATTCGGAAGGTCGGAGACACGACGCGGATCGCTATAAACGATAACGAGTCGGTTCATCAGCGGCCAAGAAGGCTCCCCTCTTCCGAACGAGACGGGGCCAATCGGCAGGACGACCGGCGATGGAAAAGGGCCACCGTGCACCACGAGGGGGACCTAGCCTCCGTGCAACGCACCCAGGCCGGACCAGGGTGGAAAGTGGTTGGGGAGTACCAGGGACCGCGCGAGATGACACGCGTTAGGCGAAGTAACCATCACCTGGTGACGACGAGAGCGGAAGAAGAGGAAGATATCTGAGGGCAGATATCGATGCAGGACGGCCGAGTGTGGGAATGATCGCATCAGCTGTGAAGGCCATCAGCTGACCGGGTCGTTGCCCTCGCGTCAAAAACAAGCGTCGCGCACCCGATCGTCGAATGCCGGACGTCTTTTGAAAAACGCGACGATACGGTCGGAACCACGGAAACGCGATAAACGACAGTTCGACGAAAACGCGATCAACGGTAGGATCTCGGGAAAAACGATTAACGATTACGATTACGATTACGATTTACGGCTTATGTTTAAAGGACCACGAATACGGATATATTTTATTGTTCTTCTCACGCGATATTCTTGTAATTTTTCGACATTTCTATAAATAAAGGGCAGATACTTTTTACCTATAAAAATCCTGTTCCTACAGATATGATAGAGGATAGGAAAGGATAGAGGATAGGATAGGATAGAGGATAGGATAGGATAGAGGATAGGATAAGATAGAGGATAGGATAGGATAGAGGATAGGATAGGATAGAGGATAGGATGGGATAGAGGATAGGATAGGATAGAAGATAGAATAGGATAGAGGATACGATAGGATAGGATAGAGGGTAGGATAGGATAGAGGAGAGGATAGGATAGAGGATAGGATAGGATAGAGGATAGGATAGGATAGAGGATAGGATAGGATAGAGGATATCATAGGGGATTGGATAGGATAGATGATAGGAGACGTTAGAGGATAGGATAGGATAGAGGATATCATAGGGGATTGGATAGGATAGATGATAGGAGACGATAGAGGATAGGATAGGATAGAGGATAGGATAGGATAGAGGATAGGATATGATAGAGGATAGGATAGGATAGAGGATAGGATAGGATAGAGGATAGGACAGGACAGAGGATAGGATAGGATAGAGGATAGGATAGGATAGAGGATAGGATAGGATAGAGGATACGATAGGATAGGATAGAGAATAGGATAGGATAGAGGATAGGACAGGACAGAGGATAGGATAGGATAGAGGATAGGATAGGATAGAGGATACGATAGGAATGAGGATAGGATAGAGAATAGGATAGGATAGAGGATAGGGGATTGGATCGGATACAGGATAGGAGACGATAGAGGATAGGATAGTATAGAGGATAGGATAGCATAGAAGATAGGATAGGATAGAGGATTGGATACGATAGAGGGTACGATAGGATAGGATAGAGGATAGGATAGGATAGAGGATAGGATAGGATAGAGGGTAGGATAGGATAGAGGATAGGATAGGATAGAGGATAGGATAGGATAGAGGATAGGATATGATAGAGAATAGGATAGGATAGAGGATAGGATTGGATAGAGGATAGGATAGGATAGATGATAGGATAGGATAGAGGATAGGATAAGATAGAGGATAGGATAGGATAGATGATATTATAGGAAAGAGGAAAGGATATGATAGAGGATACGATATTGTAGAGGATAGGACAGGATAGAGGATACGATAGGATAGAGGATAGGATATGATAGAGGATAGGATAGGATAGAGGATAGGATAGGATAGAGGATAGGAAAGGATAGAGGATAGGATAGGATAGAGGATAGAGGATAGGATAGGATAGAGGATAGGATAGGATAGATGATAGGATAGGATAGAGAATAGGATAGGATAGAGGATAGGATAGGATAGATGATAGGATAGGATAGAGGATAGGATAGGATAGAGGATAGAATAGGATAGAGGATAGGATAGTATAGAGGATAGGATATAATAGAGGATAGGATAGGATAGAGGATAGGATACGATAGGGGATACGATAGGATAGATGATAGGATAGGATAGAGGATAGGATAAGATAGAGGATAGGATAGGATAGATGATATTATAGGAAAGAGGAAAGGATATGATAGAGGATACGATATTGTAGAGGATAGGATAGGATAGAGGATACAATAGGATAGAGGATAGGATATGATAGAGGATAGGATAGGATAGAGGATAGGATAGAGGATTGGATAGGATAGAGGATTGGATAGGATAGAGGATAGGATAAGATAGAGGATAGGATAGGATAGAGGATAGGATAGGATAGAGGATAGGATAGGATAGAGGATAGGATAGGATAGAGGATAGGATAGGATAGATGATAGGATAGGATAGAGGATAGGATAGGATAGAGGATAGGATAGGATAGAGGATAGGATAGGGTAGAGGATAGGATAGGATAGAGGATAGGATAGGATAGAGGATAGGATTGGATAGAGGATATCATAGGGGATTGGGTAGGATAGATGATAGGAGACGATAGAGGATAGGATAGGATAGAGGATAGGATAAGATAGAGGATAGGATAGGATAGAGGATAGGATAGGATAGATGATAGGATAGGATAGAGGAAAGGATAGGGTAGAGGATAGGATAGGATAGAGGATAGGATAGGATAGATGATAGGATAGGATAGAGGATAGGATAAGATAGAGGATAGGATAGGATAGAGGATAGGATAGGATAGATGATAGGATAGGATAGAGGATAGGATAAGATAGAGGATAGGATAGGATAGATGATATTATAGGAAAGAGGAAAGGATATGATAGAGGATACGATATTGTAGAGGATAGGATAGGATAGAGGATAGAATAGGGTAGAGGATAGGATAGGATAGAGGATAGGATCGGATAGAGGATATGATAGGGGATTGGATAGGATAGAGGATAGGATATGATAGAGGATAGGATAGGATAGAGGATAGGAAAGGATAGAGGATAGGATAGGATAGAGGATAGGATAGGATAGAGGATAGGATAAGATAGAGGATAGGATAGGATAGAGGATAGGATAGGATAGAGGATAGGATGGGATCGAGGATAGGATAGGATAGAGGATAGGATAGGATAGAGGATAGGATAGGATAGAGGATAGGATAGGGTAGAGGATAGGATAGGATAGAGGATAGGATTGGATAGAGGATATCATAGGGGATTGGGTAGGATAGATGATAGGAGACGATAGAGGATAGGATAGGATAGAGGATAGGATAAGATAGAGGATAGGATAGGATAGAGGATAGGATAGGATAGATGATAGGATAGGATAGAGGAAAGGATAGGGTAGAGGATAGGATAGCATAGAGGATAGGATAGGATAGATGATAGGATAGGATAGAGGATAGGATAAGATAGAGGATAGGATAGGATAGAGGATAGGATAGAGAATATGATACGGTCGACGAAAGGGGATTGGATCGGATACTGGATAGGAGGCGGTACAGGATAGGATATACTAGGATAGAGAATAGGATAGGATAGAGGATAGGTTAGGATAGAGGATAGGTTATGATAGAGGATAGGATAGGATAGAGGATAGGATAGGATAGAGGATAGGATAGGGTAGATGATAGGATAGGATAGAGGATAGGATAGGATAGATGATAGGATAGGATAGAGAATAGGATAGGATAGAGGATAGGATAGGATAGATGATAGGATAGGATAGAGGATAGGATAGGATAGAGGATAGAATAGGATAGAGGATAGGATAGTATAGAGGATAGGATATAATAGAGGATAGGATAGGATAGAGGATAGGATATGATAGAGGATAGGATAGGATAGAGGATAGGATAGAGGATTGGATAGGATAGAGGATAGGATAGAATAGAGGATAGAATAGGATAGAGGATAGGATAGTATAGAGGATAGGATATAATAGAGGATAGGATAGGATAGAGGATAGGATACGATAGGGGATACGATAGGATATGATAGAGGATAGGATAGGATAGAGGATAGGATAGGATAGAGGATAGGATAGGATAGAGGATAGGATAGGATAGAGGATAGGATAGGATAGAGGATAGGATAGGATAGAGGATATCATAGGGGATTGGATAGGATAGATGATAGGAGACGATAGAGGATAGCATAGGATAGAGGATAGGATAGGATAGAGGATAGGATATGATAGAGGATACGATAGGATAGGATAGAGGGTAGGATAGGATAGAGGATAGGATAGGATAGAGGATACGATAGGATAGAGGATACGATAGGATAGGATAGAGAATAGGATAGGATAGAGGATAGGATAGGATAGAGGATAGGATAGGATAGAGGATAGGATAGGATAGAGGATAGGATTGGATAGAGGATATCATAGGGGATTGGATAGGATAGATGATAGGAGACGATAGAGGATAGGATAGGATAGATGATATTATAGGAAAGAGGAAAGGATATGATAGAGGATACTTATATTATAGAGGATAGGATAGGACAGAGGATTGGATAGGATAGAGGATAGGATAGGATAGAGGATAGGATAGGATAGAGGATAGGAAAGGATAGAGGATAGGATAGGATAGAGGATAGGATAGGATAGAGGATAGGATAAGATAGAGGATAGGATAGGATAGAGGATAGGATAGGATAGAGGATAGGATGGGATAGAGGATAGGATAGGATAGAGGATAGGATAGGATAGAGGATAGGATAGGATAGAGGATAGGATAGGGTAGAGGATAGGATAGGATAGAGGATAGGATAGGATAGATGATAGGATAGGATAGAGAATAGGATAGGATAAAGGATAGGATAGGATAGATGATAGGATAGGATAGAGGACAGGATAGGATAGAGGATAGAATAGGATAGAGGATAGGATAGTATAGAGGATAGGATATAATAGAGGATAGGATAGGATAGAGGATAGGATACGATAGGGGATACGATGGGATATGATAGAGGATAGGATAGGATAGAGGATAGGATAGGATAGAGGATAGGATAGGATAGAGGATAGGATAGGATAGAGGATAGGATAGGATAGAGGATAGGATATGATAGAGGATAGGATAGGATAGAGGATAGGATAGGATAGAGGATAGGATAGGATAGATGATAGGATAGGATAGAGGATAGGATAAGATAGAGGATAGGATAGGATAGATGATATTATAGGAAAGAGGAAAGGATATGATAGAGGATACGATATTGTAGAGGATAGGATAGAGGATACAATAGGATAGAGGATAGGATATGATAGAGGATAGGATAGGATAGAGGATAGGATAGAGGATTGGATAGGATAGAGGATAGGATAGAATAGAGGATAGAATAGGATAGAGGATAGGATAGTATAGAGGATAGGATATAATAGAGGATAGGATAGGATAGAGGATAGGATACGATAGGGGATACGATAGGATATGATAGAGGATAGGATAGGATAGAGGATCGGATAGGATAGAGGATAGGATAGGATAGAGGATAGGATAGGATAGAGGATAGGATAGGATAGAGGATATCATAGGGGATTGGATAGGATAGATGATAGGAGACGATAGAGGATAGGATAGGATAGAGGATAGGATAGGATAGAGGATAGGATATGATAGAGGATAGGATAGGTTAGAGGATAGGATACGATAGAGGATACGATAGGATAGAGGATAGGATAGGATAGAGGATAGGATAGGATAGAGGATACGATAGGATAGGATAGAGAATAGGATAGGATAGAGGATAGGATAGGATAGAGGATAGGATAGGATAGAGGATACGATAGGAATGAGGATAGGATAGAGAATAGGATAGGATAGAGGATAGGGGATTGGATCGGATACAGGATAGGAGACGATAGAGGATAGGATAGTATAGAGGATAGGATAGCATAGAGGATAGGATAGGATAGAGGATTGGATACGATAGAGGGTACGATAGGATAGGATAGAGGATAGGATAGGATAGAGGATAGGATAGGATAGAGGATAGGATAGGATAGAGGATAGGATAGGATAGAGGATAGGATAGGATAGAGGATAGGATATGATAGAGAATAGGATAGGATAGAGGATAGAATAGGGTAGAGGATAGGATAGGATAGAGGATAGGATCGGATAGAGGATATGATAGGGGATTGGATAGGATAGAGGATAGGATATGATAGAGGATAGGATAGGATAGAGGATAGGAAAGGATAGAGGATAGGATAGGATAGAGGATAGGATAGGATAGAGGATAGGATAAGATAGAGGATAGGATAGGATAGAGGATAGGATAGGATAGAGGATAGGATGGGATCGAGGATAGGATAGGATAGAGGATAGGATAGGATAGAGGATAGGATAGGATAGAGGATAGGATAGGGTAGAGGATAGGATAGGATAGAGGATAGGATAGGATAGAGGATAGGATTGGATAGAGGATATCATAGGGGATTGGGTAGGATAGATGATAGGAGACGATAGAGGATAGGATAGGATAGAGGATAGGATAAGATAGAGGATAGGATAGGATAGAGGATAGGATAGGATAGATGATAGGATAGGATAGAGGAAAGGATAGGGTAGAGGATAGGATAGCATAGAGGATAGGATAGGATAGATGATAGGATAGGATAGAGGATAGGATAAGATAGAGGATAGGATAGGATAGAGGATAGGATAGAGAATATGATACGGTCGACGAAAGGGGATTGGATCGGATACTGGATAGGAGGCGGTACAGGATAGGATATACTAGGATAGAGAATAGGATAGGATAGAGGATAGGTTAGGATAGAGGATAGGTTATGATAGAGGATAGGATAGGATAGAGGATAGGATAGGATAGAGGATAGGATAGGGCAGATGATAGGATAGGATAGAGGATAGGATAGGATAGATGATAGGATAGGATAGAGAATAGGATAGGATAGAGGATAGGATAGGATAGATGATAGGATAGGATAGAGGATAGGATAGGATAGAGGATAGAATAGGATAGAGGATAGGATAGTATAGAGGATAGGATATAATAGAGGATAGGATAGGATAGAGGATAGGATATGATAGAGGATAGGATAGGATAGAGGATAGGATAGAGGATTGGATAGGATAGAGGATAGGATAGAATAGAGGATAGAATAGGATAGAGGATAGGATAGTATAGAGGATAGGATATAATAGAGGATAGGATAGGATAGAGGATAGGATACGATAGGGGATACGATAGGATATGATAGAGGATAGGATAGGATAGAGGATAGGATAGGATAGAGGATAGGATAGGATAGAGGATATCATAGGGGATTGGATAGGATAGATGATAGGAGACGATAGAGGATAGCATAGGATAGAGGATAGGATAGGATAGAGGATAGGATATGATAGAGGATACGATAGGATAGGATAGAGGGTAGGATAGGATAGAGGATAGGATAGGATAGAGGATACGATAGGATAGAGGATACGATAGGATAGGATAGAGAATAGGATAGGATAGAGGATAGGATAGGATAGAGGATAGGATAGGATAGAGGATAGGATAGGATACAGGATAGGATTGGATAGAGGATATCATAGGGGATTGGATAGGATAGATGATAGGAGACGATAGAGGATAGGATAGGATAGATGATATTATAGGAAAGAGGAAAGGATATGATAGAGGATACGATATTATAGAGGATAGGATAGGACAGAGGATTGGATAGGATAGAGGATAGGATAGGATAGAGGATAGGATAGGATAGAGGATAGGAAAGGATAGAGGATAGGATAGGATAGAGGATAGGATAGGATAGAGGATAGGATAAGATAGAGGATAGGATAGGATAGAGGATAGGATAGGATAGAGGATAGGATGGGATAGAGGATAGGATAGGATAGAGGATAGGATAGGATAGAGGATAGGATAGGATAGAGGATAGAATAGGATAGAGGATAGGATAGTATAGAGGATAGGATATAATAGAGGATAGGATAGGATAGAGGATAGGATATGATAGAGGATAGGATAGGATAGAGGATAGGATAGAGGATTGGATAGGATAGAGGATAGGATAGAATAGAGGATAGAATAGGATAGAGGATAGGATAGTATAGAGAATAGGATAGGATAGAGGATAGGATAGGATAGATGATAGGATAGGATAGAGGATAGGATAAGATAGAGGATAGGATAGGATAGAGGATAGGATAGAGAATATGATAC
Organism: Halictus rubicundus; assembly: GCF_050948215.1. Classification (NCBI taxonomy): domain Eukaryota; kingdom Metazoa; phylum Arthropoda; class Insecta; order Hymenoptera; family Halictidae; genus Halictus; species Halictus rubicundus. The sequence goes on along the minus strand of NW_027488670.1, from coordinate 84,567 downwards.
GGTCGACGAAAGGGGATTGGATCGGATACTGGATAGGAGGCGGTACAGGATAGGATATACTAGGATAGAGAATAGGATAGGATAGAGGATAGGTTAGGATAGAGGATAGGTTATGATAGAGGATAGGATAGGATAGAGGATAGGATAGGATAGAGGATAGGATAGGGTAGATGATAGGATAGGATAGAGGATAGGATAGGATAGATGATAGGATAGGATAGAGAATAGGATAGGATAGAGGATAGGATAGGATAGATGATAGATAGGATAGAGGATAGGATAGGATAGAGGATAGAATAGGATAGAGGATAGGATAGTATAGAGGATAGGATATAATAGAGGATAGGATAGGATAGAGGATAGGATATGATAGAGGATAGGATAGGATAGAGGATAGGATAGAGGATTGGATAGGATAGAGGATAGGATAGAATAGAGGATAGAATAGGATAGAGGATAGGATAGTATAGAGGATAGGATATAATAGAGGATAGGATAGGATAGAGGATAGGATACGATAGGGGATACGATAGGATATGATAGAGGATACGATATTATAGAGGATAGGATAGGACAGAGGATTGGATAGGATAGAGGATAGGATAGGATAGAGGATAGGATAGGATAGAGGATAGGAAAGGATAGAGGATAGGATAGGATAGAGGATAGGATAGGATAGAGGATAGGATAAGATAGAGGATAGGATAGGATAGAGGATAGGATAGGATAGAGGATAGGATGGGATAGAGGATAGGATAGGATAGAGGATAGGATAGGATAAAGGATAGGATAGGATAGAGGATAGCATAGGGTAGAGGATAGGATAGGATAGAGGATAGGATAGGATAGATGATAGGATAGGATAGAGAATAGGATAGGATAAAGGATAGGATAGGATAGATGATAGTATAGGATAGAGGATAGGATAGGATAGAGGATAGAATAGGATAGAGGATAGGATAGTATAGAGGATAGGATATAATAGAGGATAGGATAGGATAGAGGATAGGATACGATAGGGGATACGATAGGATATGATAGAGGATAGGATAGGATAGAGGATAGGATAGGATAGAGGATAGGATAGGATAGAGGATAGGATAGGATAGAGGATAGGATATGATAGAGGATAGGATAGGATAGAGGATAGGATAGGATAGAGGATAGGATAGGATAGATGATAGGATAGGATAGAGGATAGGATAAGATAGAGGATAGGATAGGATAGATGATATTATAGGAAAGAGGAAAGGATATGATAGAGGATACGATATTGTAGAGGATAGGATAGAGGATACAATAGGATAGAGGATAGGATATGATAGAGGATAGGATAGGATAGAGGATAGGATAGAGGATTGGATAGGATAGAGGATAGGATAGAATAGAGGATAGAATAGGATAGACGATAGGATAGTATAGAGGATAGGATATAATAGAGGATAGGATAGGATAGAGGATAGGATACGATAGGGGATACGATAGGATATGATAGAGGATAGGATAGGATAGAGGATAGGATAGGATAGAGGATAGGATAGGATAGAGGATAGGATAGGATAGAGGATAGGATAGGATAGAGGATAGGATAGGATAGAGGATAGGATAGGATAGAGGATATCATAGGGGATTGGATAGGATAGATGATAGGAGACGATAGAGGATAGGATAGGATAGAGGATACGATAGGAATGAGGATAGGATAGAGAATAGGATAGGATAGAGGATAGGGGATTGGATCGGATACAGGATAGGAGACGATAGAGGATAGGATAGTATAGAGGATAGGATAGCATAGAGGATAGGATAGGATAGAGGATAGGATAGGATAGAGGATAGGATTGGATAGAGGATAGGATAGGGTAGAGGATATCATAGGGGATTGGATAGGATAGATGATAGGAGACGATAGAGGATAGCATAGGATAGAGGATAGGATAGGATAGAGGATAGGATATGATAGAGGATAGGATAGGATAGAGGATAGGATACGATAGAGGATACGATAGGATAGGATAGAGGGTAGGATAGGATAGAGGATAGGATAGGATAGAGGATACGATAGGATAGAGGATACGATAGGATAGGATAGAGAATAGGATAGGATAGAGGATAGGATAGGATAGAGGATAGGATAGGATAGAGGATAGGATAGGATAGAGGATAGGATTGGATAGAGGATATCATAGGGGATTGGATAGGATAGATGATAGGAGACGATAGAGGATAGGATAGGATAGATGATATTATAGGAAAGAGGAAAGGATATGATAGAGGATACGATATTATAGAGGATAGGATAGGACAGAGGATTGGATAGGATAGAGGATAGGATAGGATAGAGGATAGGATAGGATAGAGGATAGGAAAGGATGGAGGATAGGATAGGATAGAGGATAGGATAGGATAGAGGATAGGATAAGATAGAGGATAGGATAGGATAGAGGATAGGATAGGATAGAGGATAGGATGGGATAGAGGATAGGATAGGATAGAGGATAGGATAGGATAGAGGATAGGATAGGATAGAGGATAGGATAGGGTAGAGGATAGGATAGGATAGAGGATAGGATAGGATAGATGATAGGATAGGATAGAGAATAGGATAGGATAAAGGATAGGATAGGATAGATGATAGGATATAATAGAGGATAGGATAGGATAGAGGATAGGATACGATAGGGGATACGATAGGATATGATAGAGGATAGGATAGGATAGAGGATAGGATAGGATAGAGGATAGGATAGGATAGAGGATAGGATAGGATAGAGGATAGGATATGATAGAGGATAGGATAGGATAGAGGATAGGATAGGATAGAGGATAGGATAGGATAGATGATAGGATAGGATAGAGGATAGGATAAGATAGAGGATAGGATAGGATAGATGATATTATAGGAAAGAGGAAAGGATATGATAGAGGATACGATATTGTAGAGGATAGGATAGAGGATACAATAGGATAGAGGATAGGATATGATAGAGGATAGGATAGGATAGAGGATAGGATAGAGGATTGGATAGGATAGAGGATAGGATAGAATAGAGGATAGAATAGGATAGACGATAGGATAGTATAGAGGATAGGATATAATAGAGGATAGGATAGGATAGAGGATAGGATACGATAGGGGATACGATAGGATATGATAGAGGATAGGATAGGATAGAGGATAGGATAGGATAGAGGATAGGATAGGATAGAGGATAGGATAGGATAGAGGATAGGATAGGATAGAGGATAGGATAGGATAGAGGATAGGATAGGATAGAGGATATCATAGGGGATTGGATAGGATAGATGATAGGAGACGATAGAGGATAGGATAGGATAGAGGATACGATAGGAATGAGGATAGGATAGAGAATAGGATAGGATAGAGGATAGGGGATTGGATCGGATACAGGATAGGAGACGATAGAGGATAGGATAGTATAGAGGATAGGATAGCATAGAGGATAGGATAGGATAGAGGATAGGATAGGATAGAGGATAGGATTGGATAGAGGATAGGATAGGATAGAGGATATCATAGGGGATTGGATAGGATAGATGATAGGAGACGATAGAGGATAGCATAGGATAGAGGATAGGATAGGATAGAGGATAGGATATGATAGAGGATAGGATAGGATAGAGGATAGGATACGATAGAGGATACGATAGGATAGGATAGAGGGTAGGATAGGATAGAGGATAGGATAGGATAGAGGATACGATAGGATAGAGGATACGATAGGATAGGATAGAGAATAGGATAGGATAGAGGATAGGATAGGATAGAGGATAGGATAGGATAGAGGATAGGATAGGATAGAGGATAGGATTGGATAGAGGATATCATAGGGGATTGGATAGGATAGATGATAGGAGACGATAGAGGATAGGATAGGATAGATGATATTATAGGAAAGAGGAAAGGATATGATAGAGGATACGATATTATAGAGGATAGGATAGGACAGAGGATTGGATAGGATAGAGGATAGGATAGGATAGAGGATAGGATAGGATAGAGGATAGGAAAGGATGGAGGATAGGATAGGATAGAGGATAGGATAGGATAGAGGATAGGATAAGATAGAGGATAGGATAGGATAGAGGATAGGATAGGATAGAGGATAGGATGGGATAGAGGATAGGATAGGATAGAGGATAGGATAGGATAGAGGATAGGATAGGATAGATGATAGGATAGGATAGAGAATAGGATAGGATAAAGGATAGGATAGGATAGATGATAGGATAGGATAGAGGATAGGATAGGATAGAGGATAGAATAGGATAGAGGATAGGATAGTATAGAGGATAGGATATAATAGAGGATAGGATAGGATAGAGGATAGGATACGATAGGGGATACGATAGGATATGATAGAGGATAGGATAGGATAGAGGATAGGATAGGATAGAGGATAGGATAGGATAGAGGATAGGATAGGATAGAGGATAGGATAGGATAGAGGATAGGATATGATAGAGGATAGGATACGATAGCGGATAGGATAGGATAGAGGATAGGATAGGATAGATGATAGGATAGGATAGAGGATAGGATAAGATAGAGGATGGGATAGGATAGATGATATTATAGGAAAGAGGAAAGGATATGATAGAGGATACGATATTGTAGAGGATAGGATAGAGGATACAATAGGATAGAGGATAGGATATGATAGAGGATAGGATAGGATGGAGGATAGGATAGAGGATTGGATAGGATAGAGGATAGGATAGAATAGAGGATAGAATAGGATAGAGGATAGGATAGTATAGAGGATAGGATATAATAGAGGATAGGATAGGATAGAGGATAGGATACGATAGGGGATACGATAGGATATGATAGAGGATAGGATAGGATAGAGGATAGGATAGGATGGAGGATAGGATAGGATAGAGGATAGGATAGGATAGAGGATAGGATAGGATAGAGGATAGGATAGGATAGAGGATATCATAGGGGATTGGATAGGATAGATGATAGGAGACGATAGAGGATAGGATAGGATAGAGGATAGGATAGGATAGAGGATAGGATACGATAGAGGATACGATAGGATAGGATAGAGGGTAGGATAGGATAGAGGATAGGATAGGATAGAGGATACGATAGGATAGAGGATACGATAGGATAGGATAGAGAATAGGATAGGATAGAGGATAGGATAGGATAGAGGATAGGATATGATAGAGGATAGGATAGGATAGAGGATAGGATAGGATAGAGGATAGGATAAGATAGATGATAGGATAGGATAGAAGATAGGATAAGATAGAGGATAGGATAGGATAGATGATATTATAGGAAAGAGGCAAGGATATGATAGAGGATAGGATAGGATAGAGGATAGGATAGGGGATTGGATAGGATAGAGGATAGGATAGGATAGAGGATAGGATAGGATAGAGGATAGGATAGGATAGAGGATAGGATAGGATAGAGGATAGGATTGGATAGAGGATATCATAGGGGATTGGATAGGATAGATGATAGGAGACGATAGAGGATAGGATAGGATAGAGGATAGGATAGGATAGATGATATTATAGGAAAGAGGAAAGGATATGGTAGAGGATACGATATTATAGAGGATAGGATAGGACAGAGGATTGGATAGGATAGAGGATAGGATAGAGAATATGATACGGTAGACGATAGGGGATTTGATCGGATACAGGATAGGAGGCGGTACAGGATAGGATATAATAGGATAGAGAACAGGATAGGATAGAGGATAGGTTAGGATAGAGGATAGGATAGGATAGAGGATAGAATAGGGTAGAGGATACGATAGGATAGAGGATAGGATCGGATAGAGGATATGATAGGGGATTGGATAGGATAGAGGAAAGGATAGGGTAGAGGATAGGATAGCATAGAGGATAGGATAGGATAGATGATAGGATAGGATAGAGGATAGGATAAGATAGAGGATAGGATAGGATAGAGGATAGGATAGAGAATATGATACGGTCGACGAAAGGGGATTGGATCGGATACTGGATAGGAGGCGGTACAGGATAGGATATACTAGGATAGAGAATAGGATAGGATAGAGGATAGGTTAGGATAGAGGATAGGTTATGATAGAGGATAGGATAGGATAGAGGATAGGATAGGATAGAGGATAGGATAGGGTAGATGATAGGATAGGATAGAGGATAGGATAGGATAGATGATAGGATAGGATAGAGAATAGGATAGGATAGAGGATAGGATAGGATAGATGATAGGATAGGATAGAGGATAGGATAGGATAGAGGATAGAATAGGATAGAGGATAGGATAGTATAGAGGATAGGATATAATAGAGGATAGGATAGGATAGAGGATAGGATATGATAGAGGATAGGATAGGATAGAGGATAGGATAGAGGATTGGATAGGATAGAGGATAGGATAGAATAGAGGATAGAATAGGATAGAGGATAGGATAGTATAGAGGATAGGATATAATAGAGGATAGGATAGGATAGAGGATAGGATACGATAGGGGATACGATAGGATATGATAGAGGATAGGATAGGATAGAGGATAGGATAGGATAGAGGATAGGATAGGATAGAGGATATCATAGGGGATTGGATAGGATAGATGATAGGAGACGATAGAGGATAGCATAGGATAGAGGATAGGATAGGATAGAGGATAGGATATGATAGAGGATACGATAGGATAGGATAGAGGGTAGGATAGGATAGAGGATAGGATAGGATAGAGGATACGATAGGATAGAGGATACGATAGGATAGGATAGAGAATAGGATAGGATAGAGGATAGGATAGGATAGAGGATAGGATAGGATAGAGGATAGGATAGGATAGAGGATAGGATTGGATAGAGGATATCATAGGGGATTGGATAGGATAGATGATAGGAGACGATAGAGGATAGGATAGGATAGATGATATTATAGGAAAGAGGAAAGGATATGATAGAGGATACGATATTATAGAGGATAGGATAGGACAGAGGATTGGATAGGATAGAGGATAGGATAGGATAGAGGATAGGATAGGATAGAGGATAGGAAAGGATAGAGGATAGGATAGGATAGAGGATAGGATAGGATAGAGGATAGGATAAGATAGAGGATAGGATAGGATAGAGGATAGGATAGGATAGAGGATAGGATGGGATAGAGGATAGGATAGGATAGAGGATAGGATAGGATAGAGGATAGGATAGGATAGAGGATAGAATAGGATAGAGGATAGGATAGTATAGAGGATAGGATATAATAGAGGATAGGATAGGATAGAGGATAGGATATGATAGAGGATAGGATAGGATAGAGGATAGGATAGAGGATTGGATAGGATAGAGGATAGGATAGAATAGAGGATAGAATAGGATAGAGGATAGGATAGTATAGAGAATAGGATAGGATAGAGGATAGGATAGGATAGATGATAGGATAGGATAGAGGATAGGATAAGATAGAGGATAGGATAGGATAGAGGATAGGATAGGATAGAGGATAGGATAAGATAGAGGATGGGATAGGATAGATGATATTATAGGAAAGAGGAAAGGATATGATAGAGGATACGATATTGTAGAGGATAGGATAGAGGATACAATAGGATAGAGGATAGGATATGATAGAGGATAGGATAGGATAGAGGATAGGATAGAGGATTGGATAGGATAGAGGATAGGATAGAATAGAGGATAGGATAGGATAGAGGATAGGATAGGATAGAGGATATCATAGGGGATTGGATAGGATAGATGATAGGAGACGATAGAGGATAGGATAGGATAGAGGATAGGATAGGATAGAGGATAGGATACGATAGAGGATACGATAGGATAGGATAGAGGGTAGGATAGGATAGAGGATAGGATAGGATAGAGGATACGATAGGATAGAGGATACGATAGGATAGGATAGAGAATAGGATAGGATAGAGGATAGGATAGGATAGAGGATAGGATATGATAGAGGATAGGATAGGATAGAGGATAGGATAGGATAGAGGATAGGATAAGATAGATGATAGGATAGGATAGAAGATAGGATAAGATAGAGGATAGGATAGGATAGATGATATTATAGGAAAGAGGCAAGGATATGATAGAGGATAGGATAGGATAGAGGATAGGATAGGGGATTGGATAGGATAGAGGATAGGATAGGATAGAGGATAGGATAGGATAGATGATAGGATAGGATAGAGAATAGGATAGGATAAAGGATAGGATAGGATAGATGATAGTATAGGATAGAGGATAGGATAGGATAGAGGATAGAATAGGATAGAGGATAGGATAGTATAGAGGATAGGATATAATAGAGGATAGGATAGGATAGAGGATAGGATACGATAGGGGATACGATAGGATATGATAGAGGATAGGATAGGATAGAGGATAGGATAGGATAGAGGATAGGATAGGATAGAGGATAGGATAGGATAGAGGATAGGATATGATAGAGGATAGGATAGGATAGAGGATAGGATAGGATAGAGGATAGGATAGGATAGATGATAGGATAGGATAGAGGATAGGATAAGATAGAGCATAGGATAGGATAGATGATATTATAGGAAAGAGGAAAGGATATGATAGAGGATACGATATTGTAGAGGATAGGATAGAGGATACAATAGGATAGAGGATAGGATATGATAGAGGATAGGATAGGATAGAGGATAGGATAGAGGATTGGATAGGATAGAGGATAGGATAGAATAGAGGATAGAATAGGATAGACGATCGGATAGTATAGAGGATAGGATATAATAGAGGATAGGATAGGATAGAGGATAGGATACGATAGGGGATACGATAGGATATGATAGAGGATAGGATAGGATAGAGGATAGGATAGGATAGAGGATAGGATAGGATAGAGGATAGGATAGGATAGAGGATAGGATAGGATAGAGGATATCATAGGGGATTGGATAGGATAGATGATAGGAGACGATAGAGGATAGGATAGGATAGAGGATACGATAAGAATGAGGATAGGATAGAGAATAGGATAGGATAGAGGATAGGGGATTGGATCGGATACAGGATAGGAGACGATAGAGGATAGGATAGTATAGAGGATAGGATAGCATAGAGGATAGGATAGGATAGAGGATAGGATAGGATAGAGGATAGGATTGGATAGAGGATAGGATAGGATAGAGGATATCATAGGGGATTGGATAGGATAGATGATAGGAGACGATAGAGGATAGCATAGGATAGAGGATAGGATAGGATAGAGGATAGGATATGATAGAGGATAGGATAGGATAGAGGATAGGATACGATAGAGGATACGATAGGATAGGATAGAGGGTAGGATAGGATAGAGGATAGGATAGGATAGAGGATACGATAGGATAGAGGATACGATAGGATAGGATAGAGAATAGGATAGGATAGAGGATAGGATAGGATAGAGGATAGGATAGGATAGAGGATAGGATAGGATAGAGGATAGGATTGGATAGAGGATATCATAGGGGATTGGATAGGATAGATGATAGGAGACGATAGAGGATAGGATAGGATAGATGATATTATAGGAAAGAGGAAAGGATATGATAGAGGATACGATATTATAGAGGATAGGATAGGACAGAGGATTGGATAGGATAGAGGATAGGATAGGATAGAGGATAGGATAGGATAGAGGATAGGAAAGGATGGAGGATAGGATAGGATAGAGGATAGGATAGGATAGAGGATAGGATAAGATAGAGGATAGGATAGGATAGAGGATAGGATAGGATAGAGGATAGGATGGGATAGAGGATAGGATAGGATAGAGGATAGGATAGGATAGAGGATAGGATAGGATAGAGGATAGGATAGGGTAGAGGATAGGATAGGATAGAGGATAGGATAGGATAGATGATAGGATAGGATAGAGAATAGGATAGGATAAAGGATAGGATAGGATAGATGATAGGATAGGATAGAGGATAGGATAGGATAGAGGATAGAATAGGATAGAGGATAGGATAGTATAGAGGATAGGATATAATAGAGGATAGGATAGGATAGAGGATAGGATACGATAGGGGATACGATAGGATATGATAGAGGATAGGATAGGATAGAAGATAGGATAGGATAGAGGATAGGATAAGATAGAGGATAGGATAGGATAGAGGATAGGATAGGATAGAGGATAGGATATGATAGAGGATAGGATAGGATAGCGGATAGGATAGGATAGAGGATAGGATAGGATAGATGATAGGATAGGATAGAGGATAGGATAAGATAGAGGATGGGATAGGATAGATGATATTATAGGAAAGAGGAAAGGATATGATAGAGGATACGATATTGTAGAGGATAGGATAGAGGATACAATAGGATAGAGGATAGGATATGATAGAGGATAGGATAGGATAGAGGATAGGATAGAGGATTGGATAGGATAGAGGATAGGATAGAATAGAGGATAGAATAGGATAGAGGATAGGATAGTATAGAGGATAGGATATAATAGAGGATAGGATAGGATAGAGGATAGGATACGATAGGGGATACGATAGGATATGATAGAGGATAGGATAGGATAGAGGATAGGATAGGATAGAGGATAGGATAGGATAGAGGATAGGATAGGATAGAGGATAGGATAGGATAGAGGATAGGATAGGATAGAGGATAGGATAGGATAGAGGATATCATAGGGGATTGGATAGGATAGATGATAGGAGACGATAGAGGATAGGATAGGATAGAGGATAGGATAGGATAGAGGATAGGATACGATAGAGGATACGATAGGATAGGATAGAGGGTAGGATAGGATAGAGGATAGGATAGGATAGAGGATACGATAGGATAGAGGATACGATAGGATAGGATAGAGGATACGATAGGATAGAGGATAGGATAGGATAGAGGATAGGATATGATAGAGGATAGGATAGGATAGAGGATAGGATAGGATAGAGGATAGGATAAGATAGATGATAGGATAGGATAGAAGATAGGATAAGATAGAGGATAGGATAGGATAGATGATATTATAGGAAAGAGGCAAGGATATGATAGAGGATAGGATAGGATAGAGGATAGGATAGGGGATTGGATAGGATAGAGGATAGGATAGGATAGAGGATAGGATAGGATAGAGGATAGGATAGGATAGAGGATAGGATTGGATAGAGGATATCATAGGGGATTGGATAGGATAGATGATAGGAGACGATAGAGGATAGGATAGGATAGAGGATAGGATAGGGTAGATGATATTATAGGAAAGAGGAAAGGATATGGTAGAGGATACGATATTATAGAGGATAGGATAGGACAGAGGATTGGATATAATAGAGGATAGGATAGAGAATATGATACGGTAGACGATAGGGGATTTGATCGGATACAGGATAGGAGGCGGTACAGGATAGGATATAATAGGATAGAGAACAGGATAGGATAGAGGATAGGTTAGGATAGAGGATAGGATAGGATAGAGGATAGAATAGGGTAGAGGATACGATAGGATAGAGGATAGGATCGGATAGAGGATATGATAGGGGATTGGATAGGATAGAGGATAGGATAGGATAGAGGATAGGAAAGGATAGAGGATAGGATAGGATAGAGGATAGGATAGGATAGAGGATAGGATAAGATAGAGGATAGGATAGGATAGAGGATAGGATAGGATAGAGGATAGGATGGGATAGAGGATAGGATAGGATAGAAGATAGGATAGGATAGAGGATACGATAGGATAGGATAGAGGGTAGGATAGGATAGAGGAGAGGATAGGATAGAGGATAGGATTGGATAGAGGATATCATAGGGGATTGGATAGGATAGATGATAGGAGACGATAGAGGATAGGATAGAGGATAGGATAGGATAGATGATATTATAGGAAAGAGGAAAGGATATGGTAGAGGATACGATATTATAGAGGATAGGATAGGACAGAGGATTGGATAGGATAGAGGATAGGATAGAGAATATGATACGGTAGACGATAGGGGATTTGATCGGATACAGGATAGGAGGCGGTACAGGATAGGATATAATAGGATAGAGAACAGGATAGGATAGAGGATAGGTTAGGATAGAGGATAGGATAGGATAGAGGATAGAATAGGGTAGAGGATACGATAGGATAGAGGATAGGATCGGATAGAGGATATGATAGGGGATTGGATAGGATAGAGGATAGGATAGGATAGAGGATAGGAAAGGATAGAGGATAGGATAGGATAGAGGATAGGATAGGATAGAGGATAGGATAAGATAGAGGATAGGATAGGATAGAGGATAGGATAGGATAGAGGATAGGATGGGATAGAGGATAGGATAGGATAGAAGATAGGATAGGAATGAGGATACGATAGGATAGGATAGAGGGTAGGATAGGATAGAGGAGAGGATAGGATAGAGGATAGGATAGGATAGAGGATAGGAGACGTTAGAGGATAGGATAGGATAGAGGATATCATAGGGGATTGGATAGGATAGATGATAGGAGACGATAGAGGATAGGATAGGATAGAGGATAGGATAGGATAGAGGATAGGATATGATAGAGGATAGGATAGGATAGAGGATAGGAAAGGATAGAGGATAGGATAGGATAGAGGATAGGATAGGATAGAAGATAGGATAGGATAGAGGATACGATAGGATAGGATAGAGGGTAGGATAGGATAGAGGAGAGGATAGGATAGAGGATAGGATAGGATAGAGGATAGGATAGGATAGAGGATAGGATAGGATAGAGGATATCATAGGGGATTGGATAGGATAGATGATAGGAGACGTTAGAGGATAGGATAGGATAGAGGATATCATAGGGGATTGGATAGGATAGATGATAGGAGACGATAGAGGATAGGATATGATAGAGGATAGGATAGGATAGAGGATAGGACAGGACAGAGGATAGGATAGGATAGAGGATAGGACAGGACAGAGGATAGGATAGGATAGAGGATAGGATAGGATAGAGGATAGGATAGGATAGAGGATACGATAGGATATGATAGAGAATAGGATAGGATAGAGGATAGGATAGGATAGAGGATAGGATAGGATAGATGATAGGATAGGATAGAGGATAGGATAAGATAGAGGATAGGATAGGATAGATGATATTATAGGAAAGAGGAAAGGATATGATAGAGGATAGGATAGGATAGAGGATAGGATAGGATAGAGGATAGGAAAGGATAGAGGATAGGATAGGATAGAGGATAGAGGATAGGATAGAATAGAGGATAGGATAGGATAGATGATAGGATAGGATAGAGAATAGGATAGGATAGAGGATAGGATAGGATAGATGATAGGATAGGATAGAGGATAGGATAGGATAGAGGATAGAATAGGATAGAGGATAGGATAGTATAGAGGATAGGATATAATAGAGGATAGGATAGGATAGAGGATAGGATACGATAGGGGATACGATAGGATAGATGATAGGATAGGATAGAGGATAGGATAAGATAGAGGATAGGATAGGATAGATGATATTATAGGAAAGAGGAAAGGATATGATAGAGGATACGATATTGTAGAGGATAGGATAGGATAGAGGATACAATAGGATAGAGGATAGGATATGATAGAGGATAGGATAGGATAGAGGATAGGATAGAGGATTGGATAGGATAGAGGATTGGATAGGATAGAGGATAGGATAAGATAGAGGATAGGATAGGATAGAGGATAGGATAGGATAGAGGATAGGATAGGATAGAGGATAGGATAGGATAGAGGATAGGATAGGATAGATGATAGGATAGGATAGAGGATAGGATAAGATAGAGGATAGGATAGGATAGAGGATAGGATAGGATAGATGATAGGATAGGATAGAGGATAGGATAAGATAGAGGATAGGATAGGATAGATGATATTATAGGAAAGAGGAAAGGATATGATAGAGGATACGATATTGTAGAGGATAGGATAGGATAGAGGATACAATAGGATAGAGGATAGGATATGATAGAGGATAGGATAGGATAGAGGATAGGATAGGATAGAGGATAGGATAGGATAGAGGATAGGATAGGATAGAGGATAGGATTGGATAGAGGATATCATAGGGGATTGGATAGGATAGATGATAGGAGACGATAGAGGATAGGATAGGATAGATGATATTATAGGAAAGAGGAAAGGATATGATAGAGGATACGATATTATAGAGGATAGAATAGGACAGAGGATTGGATAGGATAGAGGATAGGATAGAGAATATGATACGGTAGACGATAGGGGATTGGATCGGATACAGGATAGGATGCGGTACATAATAGGATATAATAGGATAGAGAATAGGATAGGATAGAGGATAGGTTAGGATAGAGGATAGGATAGGATAGAGGATAGAATAGGGTAGAGGATAGGATAGGATAGAGGATAGGATCGGATAGAGGATATGATAGGGGATTGGATAGGATAGAGTATAGGATAGGATAGAGGATAGGATAGGATAGAGGATAGGAAAGGATAGAGGATAGGATAGGATAGAGGATAGGATAAGATAGAGGATAGGATAAGATAGAGGATAGGATAGGATAGAGGATAGGATAGGATAGAGGATAGGATGGGATAGAGGACAGGATAGGATAGAGGATAGGGTAGGATAGAGGATAGGATAGGATAGAGGATAGGATAGGATAGAGGATGGGATAGGGTAGAGGATAGGATAGGATACAGGATAGGATAGGATAGAGGATAGGATTGGATAGAGGATATCATAGGGGATTGGATAGGATAGATAATAGGATACGATAGAGGATAGGATAGGATAGAGGATAGGATAGGATAGATGATATTATAGGAAAGAGGAAAGGATATGATAGAGGATACGATATTATAGAGGATAGGATAGGACAGAGGATTGGTTAGGATAGAGGATAGGATATGATAGAGGATAGGATAGGATAGAAGATAGGATCGGATAGAGGATAGGATAGAGGATATGATAGGATAGAGGATAGGATAGGGTAGAGGATAGGATAGGATAGAGGATAGGATAGGATAGATGATAGGATAGGATAGAGGATAGGATAAGATAGAGGATAGGATAGGATAGAGGATAGGATAGAGAATATGATACGGTCGACGAAAAGGAGATTGGATCGGATACTTGATAGGAGGCGGTACAGGATAGGATATACTAGGATAGAGAATAGGATAGGATAGAGGATAGGTTAGGATAGAGGATAGGTTAGGATAGAGGATAGGATAGGATAGAGGATAGAATAGGGTAGAGGATAGGATAGGATAGAGGATAGGATCGGATAGAGGATATGATAGGGGATTGGATAGGATAGAGGATAGGATAGGATAGAGGATAGGATAGGATAGAGGATAGGATAGGATAGAGGATCGGATAGGATAGAGGATAGGATAGGATAGAGGATAGGATAGGATAGAGGATAGGATAGGATAGATGATAGGATAGGATAGAGTATAGGTTATATAATTGGATAGGGTAGAGGATAGGATACGACAGAGGATAGGGTAGGATTGAGGATAGGATACGAAAGAGGATAGGATAGGATAGAGGATAGGATAGGATAGAGGATAGGATAGGTTAGGGGATAGGATCGGATAGAGGATAGGATAGGATAGAGGATAGGATAGGATAAGAGGATAGGATAGGATAGAGGATAGGATAGGATAGCGGAAAGGATAGGATAGAGGATAGGATAGGATAAAGGATAGGATAGGATAGAGGATAGGATAGGATAGAGGATAGGATAGGATAGAGGACAGGATAGGATAGAGGATAGGATAGGGGATTGGATAGGATATAGGATAGGATATGATAGAGGATAGGATAGGATAGGATAGAGGATAGGAAAGGATAGAGGATAGGATAGGATAGAGGATAGGATAGGATAGAGGATAGGATGGGATAGAGGATAGGATAGGATAGAGGATAGGATAGGATAGATGATAGGTAGGATAGAGGATAGGATAAGATAGAGGATAGGATAGGATAGAGGATAGGATAGGGGATTGGATAGGATAGGGGATAGGATACGATAGAGGATAGGATAGGATAGAGGATACGATAGGAATGAGGATAGGATAGAGAATAGGATAGGATAGAGGATAGGGGATTGGATCGGATACAGGATAGGAGACGATAGAGGATAGGATAGTATAGAGGATAGGATAGGATAGAGGATATGATAGGATAGAGAATAGGATACGATAGAGGATAGGATATGATAGAGGATAGGATAGGATAGAGGATAGGATAGGATAGAGGATAGGATAGGATAGAGGATAGGATAGGATAGGATAGAGGATAGGATAGGATAGGATAGAGGATAGGATTGGATAGAGGATATCATAGGGGATTGGATAGGATAGATGATAGGAGACGATAGAGGATAGGATAGGATAGAGGATAGGATAGGATAGAGGATATGATAGGATAGAGTATAGGTTATATAATTGGATAGGGTAGAGGATAGGATATGACAGAGGATAGGGTAGGATTGAGGATAGGATAGGAAAGAGGATAGGATAGGATAGAGGATAGGATAGGATAGAGGATAGGATAGGTTAGGGGATAGGATCGGATAGAGGATAGGATAGGATAGAGGATAGGATAGGATAAGAGGATAGGATAGGATAGAGGATAGGATAGGATAGCGGAAAGGATAGGATAGAGGATAGGATAGGATAGAGGATAGGATAGGATAGAGGATAGGATAGGATAGAGGATAGGATAGGATAGAGAATAGGATAGGATAGAGGATAGGATAGGATACAGGATAGGATAGGATACAGGATAGGATAGGATAGAGCATAGGATAGGATAGAGGATAGGATAGGATAGAGGATAGGATAGGGGATTGGATAGGATATTGGATAGGATATGATAGAGGATAGGATAGGATAGGATAGAGGATAGGAAAGGATAGAGGATAGGATAGGATAGAGGATAGGATAGGATAGAGGATAGGATAAGATAGAGGATAGGATAGGATAGAGGATAGGATAGGATAGAGGATAGGATGGGATAGAGGATAGGATAGGATAGAGGATAGGATAGGATAGATGATAGGTAGGATAGAGGATAGGATAAGATAGAGGATAGGATAGGATAGAGGATAGGATAGGGGATTGGATAGGATAGAGGATAGGATACGATAGAGGATAGGATAGGATAGAGGATACGATACGAATGAGGATAGGATAGCGAATAGGATAGGATAGAGGATAGGGGATTGGATCGGATACAGGATAGGAGACGATAGAGGATAGGATAGTATAGAGGATAGGATAGGATAGAGGATATGATAGGATAGAGAATAGGATACGATAGAGGATAGGATATGATAGAGGATAGGATAGGATAGAGGATAGGATAGGATAGAGGATAGGATAGGATAGAGGATAGGATAGGATAGGATAGAGGATAGGATTGGATAGAGGATATCATAGGGGATTGGATAGGATAGATGATAGGAGACGATAGAGGATAGGATAGGATAGATGATATTATAGGAAAGAGGAAAGGATATGATAGAGGATAGGATAGGACAGAGGATTGGATAGGATAGAGGATAGGATAGAGAATATGATACGGTACACGATAGGGGATTGGATCGGATACAGGATAGGAGGCGGTACAGGATAGGATATAATAGGATAGAGAATAGGATAGGATAGAGGATAGGATAGGATAGAGGATAGGATGGGATGGGGGATAGGATAGGATAGAGGATAGGATAGGATAGAGGATAGGATAGGATAGAGGATAGGATAGGGTAGAGGATAGGATAGGATAGAGGATAGGATAGGATAGATGATAGGATAGGATAGAGGATAGGATAAGATAGAGGATAGGATAGGATAGAGGATAGGATAGGGGATTGGATAGGATAGAGGATAGGATACGATAGAGGATAGGATAGGATAGAGGATACGATAGGATAGGATAGAGAATAGAATAGGATAGAGGATAGGATAGGATAGAGGATATGATAGGATAGAGAATAGGATACGATAGAGGATAGGATATGATAGAGGATAGGATAGGATAGAAGATAGGATCGGATAGAGGATAGGATAGAGGATTGGATAGGATAGAGGATAGGATAAGATAGAGGATAGGATAGGATAGAGGATAGGATAGGATAGAGGATAGGATAGGATAGAGGATAGGATAGGATAGGATAGAGGATATTATAGGAAAGAGGAAAGGATATGATAGAGGATAGGATAGAGAATATGATACGGTACACGATAGGGGATTGGATCGGATACAGGATAGGAGGCGGTACAGGATAGGATATAATAGGATAGAGAATAGGATAGGATAGAGGATAGGATAGGATAGAGGATAGGATGGGATGGAGGATAGGGTAGGATAGAGGATAGGATAGGATAGAGGATAGGATAGGGTAGAGGATAGGATAGGATAGAGGATAGGATAGGATAGATGATAGGATAGGATAGAGGATAGGATAAGGTAGAGGATAGGATAGGATAGAGGATAGGATAGGGGATTGGATAGGATAGAGGATAGGATACGATAGAGGATAGGATAGGATAGATGATATTATAGGAAAGAGGAAAGGATATGATAGAGGATAGGATAGAGAATATGATACGGTACACGATAGGGGATTGGATCGGATACAGGATAGGAGGCGGTACAGGATAGGATATAATAGGATAGAGAATAGGATAGGATAGAGGATAGGATAGGATAGAGGATAGGATGGGATGGAGGATAGGGTAGGATAGAGGATAGGATAGGATAGAGGATAGGATAGGGTAGAGGATAGGATAGGATAGAGGATAGGATAGGATAGATGATAGGATAGGATAGAGGATAGGATAAGGTAGAGGATAGGATAGGATAGAGGATAGGATAGGGGATTGGATAGGATAGAGGATAGGATACGATAGAGGATAGGATAGGATAGAGGATACGATAGGATAGGATAGAGAATAAAATAGGATAGAGGATAGGACAGGACAGAGGATAGGATAGGATAGAGGATAGGATAGGATAGAGGATACGATAGGAATGAGGATAGGATAGAGAATAGGATAGGATAGAGGATAGGGGATTGGATCGGATACAGGATAGGAGACGATAGAGGATAGGATAGTATAGACGATAGGATAGGATAGAGGATATGATAGGATAGAAGATAGGATAGGATAGAGGATAGGATAGGATAGAAGATAGGATAGGATAGAGGATAGGATAGGATAGAGGATAGGATAGGATAGAGGATAGGATTGGATAGAGGATATCATAGGGGATTGGATAGGATAGATGATAGGAGACGATAGAGGATAGGATAGGATAGAGGATAGGATAGGATAGATGATATTATAGGAAAGAGGAAAGGATATGATAGAGGATACGATATTATAGAGGATAGGATAGGACAGAGGATTGGATAGGATAGAGGATAGGATAGAGAATATGATACGGTAGACGATAGGGGATTGGATCGGATACAGGATAGGAGGCGGTACAGGATAGGATATAATAGGATAGAGAATAGGATAGGATAGAGGATAGGTTAGCATAGAGGATAGGACAGGATAGAGGATAGAATAGGGTAGAGGATAGGATAGGATAGAGGATAGGATAGGATAGAGGATATGATAGCATAGACGATAGGATGGGATAGAGGATAGGATAGGATAGAGGATAGGATAGGATAGAGGATAGGATAGGATACAGGAGAGGATAGGATAGAGGATAGGATAGGATAGAGGATAGGATAGGATAGAGGATAGGATAGGATAGAGGATAGGATAGGATAGAGGATAGGATAGGATAGAGGATAGGATAAGATTGAGGAGAGGATAGGATAGAGGATAGGATAGGATAGAGGATAGGATATGATAGAGGATAGGATGGGATAGACGATAGGATAGGATAGAGGATATGATAGGATAGAGGATAGGATAGGATAGAGGATCGGATAGGATAGAGGATAGGATAGGATAGTGGATAGTATAGGATAGAGGATAGGATAGGATAGAGGATAGGATAGGATAGAGGATAGGATAGGATAGAGGATAGGATAGGATAGAGGATAGAATAGGATAGAGGATAGGATAGGATAGAGGATAGGATAGGGTAGAGGATAGGATAGGATAGAGGATAGGATAGGATAGAGGATAGGATTGGATAGAGGATAGGATAGGATAGAGGATAGGATCGGATAGAGGATATGATAGGGGATTGGATAGGATAGAGGATAGGATAGGATAGAGGATAGGATAGGATAGAGGATAGGATAGGATAGAGGATAGGATAGGATAGAGGATAGGATAAGATAGAGGATAAGATAGGATAGAGGATAGGATAGGATAGAGGATAGGATATGATAGAGGATAGTATAGGATAGAGGATAGGATAGGATAGAGGAGAGGATAGGATAGAGGATAGGATAGGATAGAGGATAGGATATGATAGAGGATAGGATGGGATAGACGATAGGATAGGATAGAGGATATGATAGGATAGAGGATAGGATAGGATAGAGGATCGGATAGGATAGAGGATAGGATAGGATAGTGGATAGTATAGGATAGAGGATAGGATAGGATAGAGGATAGGATAGGATAGAGGATAGGATAGGATAGAGGATAGGATAGGATAGAGGATAGGATAGGATAGAGGATAGGATAGGATAGAGGATAGGATTGGATAGAGGATAGGATAGGATAGAGGATAGGATCGGATAGAGGATATGATAGGGGATTGGATAGGATAGAGGATAGGATAGGATAGAGGATAGGATAGGATAGAGGATAGGATAGGATAGAGGATAGGATATGATAGAGGATAGGATAGGATAGAAGATAGGATAGGATAGATGATAGGATAGGATAGAGGATAGGATAAGATAGAGGATAAGAGAGGATAGAGGATAGGATAGGATAGAAGATAGGATCGGATAGATGATAGGATAGAGGATTGGATAGGATAAGATAGAGGACAGGATAGGATTGAGGATAGGATAGGATAGAGGATAGGATAGGATAGAGGATAGGATAGGATAGAGGATAGGATTGGATAGAGGATATCATAGCGGATTGGATAGGATAGATGATAGGAGACGATAGAGGATAGGATAGTATAGAGGATAGGATAGGATAGATGATATTATAGGAAAGAGGAAAGGATATGATAGAGGATACGATATTATAGAGGATAGGATAGGACAGAGGATTGGATAGGATAGAGGATAGGATAGAGAATATGATACGGTAGACGATAGGGGATTGGATCGGATACAGGATAGGAGGCGGTACAGGATAGGATATAATAGGATAGAGAATAGGATAGGATAGAGGATATGATAGGGGATTGGATAGGATAGAGGATAAGATAGGATAGAGGATAGGATAGGATAGAGGATAGGAAAGGATAGAGGATAGGATAGGATAGAGGATAGGATAGGATAGAGGATAGGATAAGATAGAGGATAGGATAGGATAGAGGATAGGATGGGATAGAGGATAGGATAGGATAGAGGATAGGATAGGATAGAGGATAGGATAGGATAGAGGATAGGATAGGGTAGAGGATAGGATAGGATAGAGGATAGGATAGGATAGAGGATAGGATAGGATAGAGGATAGGATAGGATAGAGGATAGGATTGGATAGAGGATATCATAGGGGATTGGATAGGATAGATGATAGGAGACGATAGATGATAGGATAGGATAGAGGATAGGATAGGATAGAGAATAGGATAGGATAGAGGATATGATAGGGGATTGGATAGGATAGAGGATAAGATAGGATAGAGGATAGGATAGGATAGAGGATAGGATATGATAGAGGATAGGATAGGATAGAAGATAGGATCGGATAGAGGATAGGATAGAGGATTGGATAGGATAGAGGATAGGATAAGATAGAGGATAGGATAGGATAGAGGATAGGATAGGATAGAGGATAGGATAGGATAGAGGATAGGATAGGATAGAGGATAGGATACGATAGAGGATAGGATAGGGTAGAGGATAGGATAGGATAGAGGATAGGATAGGATAGAGGATAGGATAGGATAGAGGATAGGATAGGATAGAGGATAGGATAGAGGATTGGATAGGATAGAGGATAGGATAAGATAGAGGATAGGATAGCATTGAGGATAGAGGATAGGATAGGATAGAGGATAGGATAGGATAGAGGATAGGATAGGATAGAGGATAGGATACGATAGAGGATAGGATAGGGTAGAGGATGGGATAGGATAGAGGATAGGATAGGATAGAGGATAGGATAGGATAGAGGATAGGATAGGATAGAGGATAGGATAGAGGATTGGATAGGATAGAGGATAGGATAAGATAGAGGATAGGATAGGATTGAGGATAGGATAGGATAGAGGATAGGATAGGACAGAGCATAGGATAAGATAGAGGATAGGATACGATAGAGGATAGGATAGGGTAGAGGATAGGATAGGATAGAGGATAGGATAGGATAGAGGATAGGATAGGATAGAGGATAGGATAGGATAGAGGATAGGATAGGATAGAGGATAGGATAGGATAGAAGATAGGATCGGATAGAGGATAGGATAGAGGATTGGATAGGATAGAGGATAGGATAAGATAGAGGATAGGATAGGATAGAGGATAGGATACGATAGAGGATAGGATAGGGTAGAGGATAGGATAGGATAGAGGATAGGATAGGATAGAGGATAGGATAAGATAGCGGATAGGATAGTATAGAGGATAGTATAGGATAGAGGATAGGATAGGATAGAGGAGAGGATAGGATAGAGGATAGGATAGGATAGAGGATAGGATATGATAGAGGATAGGATGGGATAGACGATAGGATAGGATAGAGGATATGATAGGATAGAGGATAGGATAGGATAGAGGATCGGATAGGATAGAGGATAGGATAGGATAGTGGATAGTATAGGATAGAGGATAGGATAGGATAGAGGATAGGATAGGATAGAGGATAGGATAGGATAGAGGATAGGATAGGATAGAGGATAGAATAGGATAGAGGATAGGATAGGATAGAGGATAGGATAGGGTAGAGGATAGGATAGGATAGAGGATAGGATAGGATAGAGGATAGGATTGGATAGAGGATAGGATAGGATAGAGGATAGGATCGGATAGAGGATATGATAGGGGATTGGATAGGATAGAGGATAGGATAGGATAGAGGATAGGATAGGATAGAGGATAGGATAGGATAGAGGATAGGATAGGATAGAGGATAGGATAAGATAGAGGATAAGATAGGATAGAGGATAGGATAGGATAGAGGATAGGATATGATAGAGGATAGTATAGGATAGAGGATAGGATAGGATAGAGGAGAGGATAGGATAGAGGATAGGATAGGATAGAGGATAGGATATGATAGAGGATAGGATGGGATAGACGATAGGATAGGATAGAGGATATGATAGGATAGAGGATAGGATAGGATAGAGGATCGGATAGGATAGAGGATAGGATAGGATAGTGGATAGTATAGGATAGAGGATAGGATAGGATAGAGGATAGGATAGGATAGAGGATAGGATAGGATAGAGGATAGGATAGGATAGAGGATAGGATAGGATAGAGGATAGGATAGGATAGAGGATAGGATTGGATAGAGGATAGGATAGGATAGAGGATAGGATCGGATAGAGGATATGATAGGGGATTGGATAGGATAGAGGATAGGATAGGATAGAGGATAGGATAGGATAGAGGATAGGATAGGATAGAGGATAGGATATGATAGAGGATAGGATAGGATAGAAGATAGGATAGGATAGATGATAGGATAGGATAGAGGATAGGATAAGATAGAGGATAAGAGAGGATAGAGGATAGGATAGGATAGAAGATAGGATCGGATAGATGATAGGATAGAGGATTGGATAGGATAAGATAGAGGATAGGATAGGATTGAGGATAGGATAGGATAGAGGATAGGATAGGATAGAGGATAGGATAGGATAGAGGATAGGATTGGATAGAGGATATCATAGCGGATTGGATAGGATAGATGATAGGAGACGATAGAGGATAGGATAGTATAGAGGATAGGATAGGATAGATGATATTATAGGAAAGAGGAAAGGATATGATAGAGGATACGATATTATAGAGGATAGGATAGGACAGAGGATTGGATAGGATAGAGGATAGGATAGAGAATATGATACGGTAGACGATAGGGGATTGGATCGGATACAGGATAGGAGGCGGTACAGGATAGGATATAATAGGATAGAGAATAGGATAGGATAGAGGATATGATAGGGGATTGGATAGGATAGAGGATAAGATAGGATAGAGGATAGGATAGGATAGAGGATAGGAAAGGATAGAGGATAGGATAGGATAGAGGATAGGATAGGATAGAGGATAGGATAAGATAGAGGATAGGATAGGATAGAGGATAGGATAGGATAGAGGATAGGATTGGATAGAGGATAGGATAGGATAGAGGATAGGATCGGATAGAGGATATGATAGGGGATTGGATAGGATAGAGGATAGGATAGGATAGAGGATAGGATAGGATAGAGGATAGGATAGGATAGAGGATAGGATATGATAGAGGATAGGATAGGATAGAAGATAGGATAGGATAGATGATAGGATAGGATAGAGGATAGGATAAGATAGAGGATAAGAGAGGATAGAGGATAGGATAGGATAGAAGAGAGGATCGGATAGATGATAGGATAGAGGATTGGATAGGATAAGATAGAGGATAGGATAGGATTGAGGATAGGATAGGATAGAGGATAGGATAGGATAGAGGATAGGATAGGATAGAGGATAGGATTGGATAGAGGATATCATAGCGGATTGGATAGGATAGATGATAGGAGACGATAGAGGATAGGATAGTATAGAGGATAGGATAGGATAGATGATATTATAGGAAAGAGGAAAGGATATGATAGAGGATACGATATTATAGAGGATAGGATAGGACAGAGGATTGGATAGGATAGAGGATAGGATAGAGAATATGATACGGTAGACGATAGGGGATTGGATCGGATACAGGATAGGAGGCGGTACAGGATAGGATATAATAGGATAGAGAATAGGATAGGATAGAGGATATGATAGGGGATTGGATAGGATAGAGGATAAGATAGGATAGAGGATAGGATAGGATAGAGGATAGGAAAGGATAGAGGATAGGATAGGATAGAGGATAGGATAGGATAGAGGATAGGATAAGATAGAGGATAGGATAGGATAGAGGATAGGATGGGATAGAGGATAGGATAGGATAGAGGATAGGATAGGATAGAGGATAGGATAGGATAGAGGATAGGATAGGGTAGAGGATAGGATAGGATAGAGGATAGGATAGGATAGAGGATAGGATAGGATAGAGGATAGGATAGGATAGAGGATAGGATTGGATAGAGGATATCATAGGGGATTGGATAGGATAGATGATAGGAGACGATAGATGATAGGATAGGATAGAGGATAGGATAGGATAGAGAATAGGATAGGATAGAGGATATGATAGGGGATTGGATAGGATAGAGGATAAGATAGGATAGAGGATAGGATAGGATAGAGGATAGGATATGATAGAGGATAGGATAGGATAGAAGATAGGATCGGATAGAGGATAGGATAGAGGATTGGATAGGATAGAGGATAGGATAAGATAGAGGATAGGATAGGATAGAGGATAGGATAGGATAGAGGATAGGATAGGATAGAGGATAGGATAGGATAGAGGATAGGATAGGATAGAGGATAGGATAGGATAGAGGATAGGATACGATAGAGGATAGGATAGGGTAGAGGATAGGATAGGATAGAGGATAGGATAGGATAGAGGATAGGATAGGATAGAGGATAGGATAAGATAGAGGATAGGATAGCATTGAGGATAGAGGATAGGATAGGATAGAGGATAGGATAGGATAGAGGATAGGATAGGATAGAGGATAGGATACGATAGAGGATAGGATAGGGTAGAGGATGGGATAGGATAGAGGATAGGATAGGATAGAGGATAGGATAGGATAGAGGATAGGATAGGATAGAGGATAGGATAGAGGATTGGATAGGATAGAGGATAGGATAAGATAGAGGATAGGATAGGATTGAGGATAGGATAGGATAGAGGATAGGATAGGACAGAGCATAGGATAAGATAGAGGATAGGATACGATAGAGGATAGGATAGGGTAGAGGATAGGATAGGATAGAGGATAGGATAGGATAGAGGATAGGATAGGATAGAGGATAGGATAGGATAGAGGATAGGATAGGATAGAGGATAGGATAGGATAGAGGATAGGATAGGATAGAGGATAGGATAGGATAGAGGATAGGATTGGATAGAGGATATCATAGGGGATTGGATAGGATAGATGATAGGAGACGATAGATGATAGGATAGGATAGAGGATAGGATAGGATAGAAGATAGGATAGGATAGATGATAGGATAGGATAGAGGATAAGATAGGATAGAGGATAGGATAGAGAATAGGATAGGATAGAGGATAGGATAGGATAGAGGATAGGATAGGATAGAGGATAGGATAGGATAGAGGATAGGATAGGATAGAGGATAGGATAGGATAGAGGATAGGATTGGATAGAGGATATCATAGGGGATTGGATAGGATAGATGATAGGAGACGATAGATGATAGGATAGGATAGAGGATAGGATAGGATACAAGATAGGATAGGATAGATGATAGGATAGGATAGAGGATAGGATAAGATAGAGGATAAGATAGGATAGAGGATAGGATAGGATAGAGGATAGGATATGATAGAGGATAGGATAGGATAGAAGATAGGATCGGATAGAGGATAGGATAGAGGATTGGATAGGATAGAGGATAGGATAAGATAGAGGATAGGATAGGATAGAGGATAGGATAGGATAGAGGATAGGATAGGATAGAGGATAGGATAGGATAGAGGATAAGATAGGATAGAGGATAGGATAGAGGATAGGATAGGATAGAGGATAGGATAGGATAGAGGATAGGATAGGATAGAGGATAGGATACGATAGAGGATAGGATAGGGTAGAGTATAGGATAGGATAGAGGATAGGATAGGATAAAGGATAGGATAGGATAGAGGATACGATAGGATAGAGGATAGGATAGGATAGAGGATAGGATAGGATAGAGGATAGGATAGGATAGAAGATAGGATAGGATAGATGATAGGATAGGATAGAGGATAGGATAAGATAGAGGATAAGAGAGGATAGAGGATAGGATATAATAGAGGATAGGATATGATAGAGGATAGGATAGGATAGAAGATAGGATCGGATAGAGGATAGGATAGGATAGAGGATAGGATAAGATTGAGGATAGGATAGAGGATAGGATAGTGGATAGGACAGAGGATAGGATAGGATAGAGGATAGGATAGTATAGAGGATAGTATAGGATAGAGGATATGATAGCATAGACGATAGGATGGGATAGAGGATAGGATAGGATAGAGGATAGGATAGGATAGAGGATAGGATAGGATACAGGAGAGGATAGGATAGAGGATAGGATAGGATAGAGGATAGGATAGGATAGAGGATAGGATAGGATAGAGGATAGGATAGGATAGAGGATAGGATAGGATAGAGGATAGGATAAGATTGAGGATAGGATAGAGGATAGGATAGTGGATAGGACAGAGGATAGGATAGGATAGAGGATAGGATAGTATAGGGGATAGTATAGGATAGAGGATAGGATAGGATAGAGGAGAGGATAGGGTAGAGGATAGGATAGGATAGAGGATACGGTATGTTAGAGGATAGGAAAGAGGATAGGATATAATACAGTATAGGATAGGATTGAGTATAGGATGGGATAGAGGATAGGATGGATGATAGTATAGAAGATAGAATAAAGTAATGGATGGGATAGAGAATATTATAGCATAGAGGATCGGATAGGATAGAGGATAGGATAGGATAGAGGATAGGATAGGATAGAGGATATGATAGGATAGAGGATAGGATACGATAGAGGATAGGATATGATAGAGGATAGGATAGGATAGAAGATAGGATCGGATAGAGGATAGGATAGAGGATTGGATAGGATAGAGGATAGGATAAGATAGAGGATAGGATAGGATAGAGGATAGGATTGGATAGAGGATATCATAGGGGATTGGATAGGATAGATGATAGGAGACGATAGAGGATAGGATAGGATAGAGGATAGGATAGGATAGATGATATTATAGGAAAGAGGAAAGGATATGATAGAGGGTACGATATTATAGAGGATAGGATAGGATAGAGGATTGGATAGGATAGAGGATAGGATAGAGAATATGATACGGTAGACGATAGGGGATTGGGTCGGATACAGGATAGGAGGCGGTACAGGATAGGATATAATAGGATAGAGAATAGGATAGGATAGAGGATAGGTTAGGATAGAGGATAGGATAGGATAGAGGATAGAATAGGGTAGAGGATAGGATAGGATAGAGGATAGGATCGGATAGAGGATATGATAGGGGATTGGATAGGATAGAGGATAGGATAGGATAGAGGATAGGATAGGATAGAGGATAGGAAAGGATAGAGGATAGGATAGGATAGAGGATAGGATAGGATAGAGGATAGGATAGGATAGAGGATAGGATAGGATAGAGGATAGGATAGGATAGAGGATAGGATATGATAGAGGATAGGATAGGATAGAAGATAGGATAGGATATATGATAGGATAGGATAGAGGATAGGATAGGATAGAGGATAGGATAGGATAGAGGATAGGATAGGATAGAGGATAGGATAGGATAGAGGATAGGATAGGATAGAGGATAGGATAGGATAGAGGATAGGATAAGATTGAGGATAGGATAGAGGATAGGATAGTGGATAGGACAGAGGATAGGATAGGATAGAGGATAGGATAGTATAGAGGATAGTATAGGATAGAGGATAGAATATGATAGAGGATAGGATAGGATAGAAGATAGGATCGGATAGAGGATAGGATAGAGGATTGGATAGGATAGAGGATAGGATAAGATAGAGGATAGGATAGGATAGAGGATAGGATTGGATAGAGGATATCATAGGGGATTGGATAGGATAGATGATAGGAGACGATAGAGGATAGGATAGGATAGAGGATAGGATAGGATAGATGATATTATAGGAAAGAGGAAAGGATATGATAGAGGATACGATATTATAGAGGATAGGATAGGATAGAGGATTGGATAGGATAGAGGATAGGATAGAGAATATGATACGGTAGACGATAGGGGATTGGATCGGATACAGGATAGGAGGCGGTACAGGATAGGATATAATAGGATAGAGAATAGGATAGGATAGAGGATAGGTTAGGATAGAGGATAGGATAGGATAGAGGATAGAATAGGGTAGAGGATAGGATAGGATAGAGGATAGGATCGGATAGAGGATATGATAGGGGATTGGATAGGATAGAGGATAGGATAGGATAGAGGATAGGATTGGATAGAGGATATCATAGGGGATTGGATAGGATAGATGATAGGAGACGATAGAGGATAGGATAGGATAGAGGATAGGATAGGATAGATGATATTATAGGAAAGAGGAAAGGATATGATAGAGGATACGATATTATAGAGGATAGGATAGGACAGAGGATTGGATAGGATAGAGGATAGGATAGAGAATATGATACGGTAGACGATAGGGGATTGGATCGGATACAGGATAGGAGGCGGTACAGGATAGGATATAATAGGATAGAGAATAGGATAGGATAGAGGATATGATAGGGGATTGGATAGGATAGAGGATAAGATAGGATAGAGGATAGGATAGGATAGAGGATAGGAAAGGATAGAGGATAGGATAGGATAGAGGATAGGATAGGATAGAGGATAGGATAAGATAGAGGATAGGATAGGATAGAGGATAGGATGGGATAGAGGATAGGATAGGATAGAGGATAGGATAGGATAGAGGATAGGATAGGATAGAGGATAGGATAGGATAGAGGATAGGATAGGATAGAGGATAGGATAGGATAGAGGATAGGATAGGATAGAGGATAGGATTGGATAGAGGATATCATAGGGGATTGGATAGGATAGATGATAGGAGACGATAGATGATAGGATAGGATAGAGGATAGGATAGGATAGAAGATAGGATAGGATAGATGATAGGATAGGATAGAGGATAGGATAAGATAGAGGATAAGATAGGATAGAGGATAGGATAGGATAGAGGATAGGATATGATAGAGGATAGGATAGGATAGAAGATAGGATCGGATAGAGGATAGGATAGAGGATTGGATAGGATAGAGGATAGGATAAGATAGAGGATAGGATAGGATAGAGGATAGGATAGGATAGAGGATAGGATAGGATAGAGGATAGGATAGGATAGAGGATAAGATAGGATAGAGGATAGGATAGAGGATAGGATAGGATAGAGGATAGGATAGGATAGAGGATAGGATAGGATAGAGGATAGGATACGATAGAGGATAGGATAGGGTAGAGTATAAGATAGGATAGAGGATAGGATAGGATAAAGGATAGGATAGGATAGAGGATACGATAGGATAGAGGATAGGATAGGATAGAGGATAGGATAGGATAGAGGATAGGATAGGATAGAAGATAGGATAGGATAGATGATAGGATAGGATAGAGGATAGGATAAGATAGAGGATAAGAGAGGATAGAGGATAGGATAGGATAGAGGATAGGATATGATAGAGGATAGGATAGGATAGAAGATAGGATCGGATAGAGGATAGGATAGGATAGAGGATAGGATAAGATTGAGGATAGGATAGAGGATAGGATAGTGGATAGGACAGAGGATAGGATAGGATAGAGGATAGGATAGTATAGAGGATAGTATAGGATAGAGGATAGAATATGATAGAGGATAGGATAGGATAGAAGATAGGATCGGATAGAGGATAGGATAGAGGATTGGATAGGATAGAGGATAGGATAAGATAGAGGATAGGATAGGATAGAGGATAGGATAGGATAGAAGATAGGATAGGATAGAGGATAGGATAGGATAGAGGATAGGATAGGATAGAGGATAGGATTGGATAGAGGATATCATAGGGGATGGGATAGGATAGATGATAGGAGACGATAGAGGATAGGATAGGATAGAGGATAGGATAGGATAGATGATATTATAGGAAAGAGGAAAGGATATGATAGAGGATACGATATTATAGAGGATAGGATAGGACAGAGGATTGGATAGGATAGAGAATAGGATAGAGAATATGATACGGTAGACGATAGGGGATTGGATCGGATACAGGATAGGAGGCGGTACAGGATAGGATATAATAGGATAGAGAATAGGATAGGATAGAGGATAGGTTAGGATAGAGGATAGGACAGGATAGAGGATAGAATAGGGTAGAGGATAGGATAGGATAGAGGATAGGATAGGATAGAGGATATGATAGCATAGACGATAGGATGGGATAGAGGATAGGATAGGATAGAGGATAGGATAGGATAGAGGATAGGATAGGATAGAGGATAGGATAGGATAGAGGATAGGATAGGGTAGAGGATAGGATAGGATAGAGGATAGGATAGGATAGAGGATAGGATAGGATAGAGGATAGGATTGGATAGAGGATATCATAGGGGATTGGATAGGATAGATGATAGGAGACGATAGATGATAGGATAGGATAGAGGATAGGATAGGATAGAGAATAGGATAGGATAGAGGATATGATAGGGGATTGGATAGGATAGAGGATAAGATAGGATAGAGGATAGGATAGGATAGAGGATAGGATATGATAGAGGATAGGATAGGATAGAAGATAGGATCGGATAGAGGATAGGATAGAGGATTGGATAGGATAGAGGATAGGATAAGATAGAGGATAGGATAGGATAGAGGATAGGATAGGATAGAGGATAGGATAGGATAGAGGATAGGATAGGATAGAGGATAGGATACGATAGAGGATAGGATAGGGTAGAGGATAGGATAGGATAGAGGATAGGATAGGATAGAGGATAGGATAGGATAGAGGATAGGATAGGATAGAGGATAGGATAGAGGATTGGATAGGATAGAGGATAGGATAAGATAGAGGATAGGATAGCATTGAGGATAGAGGATAGGATAGGATAGAGGATAGGATAGGATAGAGGATAGGATAGGATAGAGGATAGGATACGATAGAGGATAGGATAGGGTAGAGGATGGGATAGGATAGAGGATAGGATAGGATAGAGGATAGGATAGGATAGAGGATAGGATAGGATAGAGGATAGGATAGAGGATTGGATAGGATAGAGGATAGGATAAGATAGAGGATAGGATAGGATTGAGGATAGGATAGGATAGAGGATAGGATAGGACAGAGCATAGGATAAGATAGAGGATAGGATACGATAGAGGATAGGATAGGGTAGAGGATAGGATAGGATAGAGGATAGGATAGGATAGAGGATAGGATAGGATAGAGGATAGGATAGGATAGAGGATAGGATAGGATAGAGGATAGGATAGGATAGAGGATAGGATAGGATAGAGGATAGGATAGGATAGAGGATAGGATTGGATAGAGGATATCATAGGGGATTGGATAGGATAGATGATAGGAGACGATAGATGATAGGATAGGATAGAGGATAGGATAGGATAGAGGATAGGATAGGATAGATGATAGGATAGGATAGAGGATAAGATAGGATAGAGGATAGGATAGAGAATAGGATAGGATAGAGGATAGGATAGGATAGAGGATAGGATAGGATAGAGGATAGGATAGGATAGAGGATAGGATAGGATAGAGGATAGGATAGGATAGAGGATAGGATTGGATAGAGGATATCATAGGGGATTGGATAGGATAGATGATAGGAGACGATAGATGATAGGATAGGATAGAGGATAGGATAGGATAGAAGATAGGATAGGATAGATGATAGGATAGGATAGAGGATAGGATAAGATAGAGGATAAGATAGGATAGAGGATAGGATAGGATAGAGGATAGGATAGGATAGAGGATAAGATAGGATAGAGGATAGGATATGATAGAGGATAGGATAGGATAGAAGATAGGATCGGATAGAGGATAGGATAGAGGATTGGATAGGATAGAGGATAGGATAAGATAGAGGATAGGATAGGATAGAGGATAGGATAGGATAGAGGATAGGATAGGATAGAGGATAGGATAGGATAGAGGATAAGATAGGATAGAGGATAGGATAGAGGATAGGATAGGATAGAGGATAGGATAGGATAGAGGATAGGATAGGATAGAGGATAGGATAGGATAGAGGATAGGATAGGGTAGAGTATAGGATAGGATAGAGGATAGGATAGGATAAAGGATAGGATAGGATAGAGGATACGATAGGATAGAGGATAGGATAGGATAGAGGATAGGATAGGATAGAGGATAGGATAGGATAGAAGATAGGATAGGATAGATGATAGGATAGGATAGAGGATAGGATAAGATAGAGGATAAGAGAGGATAGAGGATAGGATAGGATAGAGGATAGGATATGATAGAGGATAGGATAGGATAGAAGATAGGATCGGATAGAGGATAGGATAGGATAGAGGATAGGATAAGATTGAGGATAGGATAGAGGATAGGATAGTGGATAGGACAGAGGATAGGATAGGATAGAGGATAGGATAGTATAGAGGATAG
This sequence comes from Halictus rubicundus, assembly GCF_050948215.1. Taxonomy (NCBI): domain Eukaryota; kingdom Metazoa; phylum Arthropoda; class Insecta; order Hymenoptera; family Halictidae; genus Halictus; species Halictus rubicundus. The sequence continues at coordinate 50,890 of NW_027488670.1, read as the reverse complement.
TATAGGATAGAGGATAGAATATGATAGAGGATAGGATAGGATAGAAGATAGGATCGGATAGAGGATAGGATAGAGGATTGGATAGGATAGAGGATAGGATAAGATAGAGGATAGGATAGGATAGAGGATAGGATAGGATAGAAGATAGGATAGGATAGAGGATAGGATAGGATAGAGGATAGGATAGGATAGAGGATAGGATTGGATAGAGGATATCATAGGGGATGGGATAGGATAGATGATAGGAGACGATAGAGGATAGGATAGGATAGAGGATAGGATAGGATAGATGATATTATAGGAAAGAGGAAAGGATATGATAGAGGATACGATATTATAGAGGATAGGATAGGACAGAGGATTGGATAGGATAGAGGATAGGATAGAGAATATGATACGGTAGACGATAGGGGATTGGATCGGATACAGGATAGGAGGCGGTACAGGATAGGATATAATAGGATAGAGAATAGGATAGGATAGAGGATAGGTTAGGATAGAGGATAGGACAGGATAGAGGATAGAATAGGGTAGAGGATAGGATAGGATAGAGGATAGGATAGGATAGAGGATATGATAGCATAGACGATAGGATGGGATAGAGGATAGGATAGGATAGAGGATAGGATAGGATAGAGGATAGGATAGGATACAGGAGAGGATAGGATAGAGGATAGGATAGGATAGAGGATAGGATAGGATAGAGGATAGGATAGGATAGAGGATAGGATAGGATAGAGGATAGGATAGGATAGAGGATAGGATAAGATTGAGGATAGGATAGAGGATAGGATAGTGGATAGGACAGAGGATAGGATAGGATAGAGGATAGGATAGTATAGAGGATAGTATAGGATAGAGGATAGGATAGGATAGAGGAGAGGATAGGGTAGAGGATAGGATAGGATAGAGGATACGGTATGTTAGAGGATAGGAAAGAGGATAGGATATAATACAGTATAGGATAGGATTGAGTATAGGATGGGATAGAGGATAGGATGGATGATAGTATAGAAGATAGAATAAAGTAATGGATGGGATAGAGAATATTATAGCATAGAGGATCGGATAGGATAGAGGATAGGATAGGATAGAGGATAGGATAGGATAGAGGATATGATAGGATAGAGGATAGGATACGATAGAGGATAGGATATGATAGAGGATAGGATAGGATAGAAGATAGGATCGGATAGAGGATAGGATAGAGGATTGGATAGGATAGAGGATAGGATAAGATAGAGGATAGGATAGGATAGAAGATAGGATTGGATAGAGGATATCATAGGGGATTGGATAGGATAGATGATAGGAGACGATAGAGGATAGGATAGGATAGAGGATAGGATAGGATAGATGATATTATAGGAAAGAGGAAAGGATATGATAGAGGGTACGATATTATAGAGGATAGGATAGGATAGAGGATTGGATAGGATAGAGGATAGGATAGAGAATATGATACGGTAGACGATAGGGGATTGGGTCGGATACAGGATAGGAGGCGGTACAGGATAGGATATAATAGGATAGAGAATAGGATAGGATAGAGGATAGGTTAGGATAGAGGATAGGATAGGATAGAGGATAGAATAGGGTAGAGGATAGGATAGGATAGAGGATAGGATCGGATAGAGGATATGATAGGGGATTGGATAGGATAGAGGATAGGATAGGATAGAGGATAGGATAGGATAGAGGATAGGAAAGGATAGAGGATAGGATAGGATAGAGGATAGGATAGGATAGAGGATAGGATAGGATAGAGGATAGGATAGGATAGAGGATAGGATAGGATAGAGGATAGGATATGATAGAGGATAGGATAGGATAGAAGATAGGATAGGATATATGATAGGATAGGATAGAGGATAGGATAGGATAGAGGATAGGATAGGATAGAGGATAGGATAGGATAGAGGATAGGATAGGATAGAGGATAGGATAGGATAGAGGATAGGATAGGATAGAGGATAGGATAAGATTGAGGATAGGATAGAGGATAGGATAGTGGATAGGACAGAGGATAGGATAGGATAGAGGATAGGATAGTATAGAGGATAGTATAGGATAGAGGATAGAATATGATAGAGGATAGGATAGGATAGAAGATAGGATCGGATAGACGATAGGATAGAGGATTGGATAGGATAGAGGATAGGATAAGATAGAGGATAGGATAGGATAGACGATAGGATTGGATAGAGGATATCATAGGGGATTGGATAGGATAGATGATAGGAGACGATAGAGGATAGGATAGGATAGAGGATAGGATAGGATAGATGATATTATAGGAAAGAGGAAAGGATATGATAGAGGATACGATATTATAGAGGATAGGATAGGATAGAGGATTGGATAGGATAGAGGATAGGATAGAGAATATGATACGGTAGACGATAGGGGATTGGATCGGATACAGGATAGGAGGCGGTACAGGATACGATATAATAGGATAGAGAATAGGATAGGATAGAGGATAGGTTAGGATAGAGGATAGGATAGGATAGAGGATAGAATAGGGTAGAGGATAGGATAGGATAGAGGATAGGATCGGATAGAGGATATGATAGGGGATTGGATAGGATAGAGGATAGGATAGGATAGAGGATAGGATAGGATAGAGGATAGGAAAGGATAGAGGATAGGATAGGATAGAGGATAGGATAGGATAGAGGATAGGATAGGATAGAGGATAGGATAGGATAGGGGATAGGATAGAGGATAGGATAGAGGATAGGATAGGATAGAGGATAGGATAGGATAGAGGATAGGATACGATAGAGGATAGGATAGGGTAGAGGATAGGATAGGATAGAGGATAGGATAGGATAGAGGATAGGATAGGATAGAGGATAGAATAGGGTAGAGGATAGGATAGGATAGAGGATAGGATCGGATAGAGGATATGATAGGGGATTGGATAGGATAGAGGATAGGATAGTATAGAGGATAGTATAGGATAGAGGATAGGATAGGATAGAGGAGAGGATAGGATAGAGGATAGGATAGGATAGAGGATAGGATATGATAGAGGATAGGATGGGATAGACGATAGGATAGGATAGAGGATATGATAGGATAGAGGATAGGATAGGATAGAGGATAGGATAGGATAGAGGATAGGATTGGATAGAGGATAGGATAGGATAGAGGATAGGATTGGATAGAGGATAGGATAGGATAGAGGATAGGATCGGATAGAGGATATGATAGGGGATTGGATAGGATAGAGGATAGGATAGGATAGAGGATAGGATAGGATATAGGATAGGATAGGATAGAGGATAGGATAGGATAGATGATAGGATAGGATAGAGAATAGGATAAGATAGAGGATAAGATAGGATAGAGGATAGGATCGGATAGAGGATAGGATACGATAGAGGATAGGATATGATAGAGGATAGGATAGGATAGAAGATAGGATCGGATAGAGGATAGGATAGAGGATTGGATAGGATAGAGGATAGGATAAGATAGAGGATAGGATAGGATATAGGATAGGATAGGATAGAGGATAGGATAGGATAGAGGATAGGATAGGATAGAGGATAGGATAGGATAGAGGATAGGATAGGATAGATGATAGGATAGGATAGAGGATAGGATAAGATAGAGGATAAGATAGGATAGAGGATAGGATAGGATAGAGGATAGGATATGATAGAGGATAGTATAGGATAGAGGATAGGATAGGATAGAGGAGAGGATAGGATAGAGGATAGGATAGGATAGAGGATAGGATATGATAGAGGATAGGATGGGATAGACGATAGGATAGGATAGAGGATATGATAGGATAGAGGATAGGATAGGATAGAGGATCGGATAGGATAGAGGATAGGATAGGATAGAGGATAGGATAGGATAGAGGATAGGATTGGATAGAGGATAGGATAGGATAGAGGATAGGATAGGATAGAGGATAGGATAGGATAGAGGATAGGATAGGATAGAGGATAGGATAGGATAGAGGATAGGATTGGATAGAGGATAGGATAGGATAGATGATAGGATCGGATAGAGGATAGGATAGAGGATAGGATAGGATAGAGGATAGGATAGGATAGAGGATAGGATAGGATAGAGGATTGGATAGGATAGAGGATAGGATAGAGAATATGATACGGTAGACGATAGGGGATTGGATCGGATACAGGATAGGAGGCGGTACAGGATAGGATATAATAGGATAGAGAATAGGATAGGATAGAGGATATGATAGGGGATTGGATAGGATAGAGGATAGGATAGGATAGAGGATAGGATAGGATAGAGGATAGGAAAGGATAGAGGATAGGATAGGATAGAGGATAGGATAGGATAGAGGATAGGATAAGATAGAGGATAGGATAGGATAGAGGATAGGATGGGATAGAGGATAGGATAGGATAGAGGATAGGATAGGATAGAGGATAGGATAGGATAGAGGATAGGATAGGGTAGAGGATAGGATAGGATAGAGGATAGGATAGGATAGAGGATAGGATAGGATAGAGGATAGGATAGGATAGAGGATAGGATTGGATAGAGGATATCATAGGAGATTGGATAGGATAGATGATAGGAGACGATAGATGATAGGATAGGATAGAGGATAGGATAGGATAGAGGATAGGATAGGATAGAGGATAGGATAAGATAGAGGATAGGATAGTATAGAGGATAGTATAGGATAGAGGATAGGATAGGATAGAGGAGAGGATAGGATAGAGGATAGGATAGGATAGAGGATAGGATATGATAGAGGATAGGATGGGATAGACGATAGGATAGGATAGAGGATATGATAGGATAGAGGATAGGATAGGATAGAGGATCGGATAGGATAGAGGATAGGATAGGATAGTGGATAGTATAGGATAGAGGATAGGATAAGATAGAGGATAGGATAGTATAGAGGATAGGATAAGATAGAGGATAGGATAGTATAGAGGATAGTATAGGATAGAGGATAGGATAGGATAGAGGAGAGGATAGGATAGAGGATAGGATAGGATAGAGGATAGGATAGGATAGAGGATAGGAAAGGATAGAGGATAGGATAGGATAGAGGATAGGATAGGATAGAGGATAGGATAAGATAGAGGATAGGATAGGATAGAGGATAGGATGGGATAGAGGATAGGATAGGATAGATGATAGGATAGGATACAGGATAGGATAAGATAGAGGATAAGATAGGATAGAGGATAGGATAGGATAGAGGATAGGATATGATAGAGGATAGGATAGGATAGAAGATAGGATCGGATAGAGGATAGGATAGAGGATTGGATAGGATAGAGGATAGGATAAGATAGAGGATAGGATAGGATAGAGGATAGGATACGATAGAGGATAGGATAGGGTAGAGGATAGGATAGGATAGAGGATAGGATAGGATAGAGGATAGGATAAGATAGAGGATAGGATAGTATAGAGGATAGTATAGGATAGAGGATAGGATAGGATAGAGGAGAGGAGAGGATAGAGGATAGGATAGGATAGAGGATAGGATATGATAGAGGATAGGATGGGATAGACGATAGGATAGGATAGAGGATATGATAGGATAGAGGATAGGATAGGATAGAGGATCGGATAGGATAGAGGATAGGATAGGATAGTGGATAGTATAGGATAGAGGATAGGATAGGATAGAGGATAGGATAGGATAGAGGATAGGATAGGATAGAGGATAGGATAGGATAGAGGATAGAATAGGATAGAGGATAGGATAGGATAGAGGATAGGATAGGGTAGAGGATAGGATAGGATAGAGGATAGGATAGGATAGAGGATAGGATTGGATAGAGGATAGGATAGGATAGAGGATAGGATCGGATAGAGGATATGATAGGGGATTGGATAGGATAGCGGATAGGATAGGATAGAGGATAGGATAGGATAGAGGATAGGATAGGATAGAGGATAGGATAGGATAGAGGATAGGATAAGATAGAGGATAAGATAGGATAGAGGATAGGATAGGATAGAGGATAGGATATGATAGAGGATAGTATAGGATAGAGGATAGGATAGGATAGAGGAGAGGATAGGATAGAGGATAGGATAGGATAGAGGATAGGATATGATAGAGGATAGGATGGGATAGACGATAGGATAGGATAGAGGATATGATAGGATAGAGGATAGGATAGGATAGAGGATCGGATAGGATAGAGGATAGGATAGGATAGTGGATAGTATAGGATAGAGGATAGGATAGGATAGAGGATAGGATAGGATAGAGGATAGGATAGGATCGAGGATAGGATAGGATAGAGGATAGGATAGGATAGAGTATAGGATAGGATAGAGGATAGGATTGGATAGAGGATAGGATAGGATAGAGGATAGGATCGGATAGAGGATATGATAGGGGATTGGATAGGATAGAGGATAGGATAGGATAGAGGATAGGATAGGATAGAGGATAGGATAGGATAGAGGATAGGATATGATAGAGGATAGGATAGGATAGAAGATAGGATAGGATAGATGATAGGATAGGATAGAGGATAGGATAAGACAGAGGATAAGAGAGGATAGAGGATAGGATAGGATAGAAGATAGGATCGGATAGATGATAGGATAGAGGATTGGATAGGATAAGATAGAGGATAGGATAGGATTGAGGATAGGATAGGATAGAGGATAGGATAGGATAGAGGATAGGATAGGATAGAGGATAGGATTGGATAGAGGATATCATAGCGGATTGGATAGGATAGATGATAGGAGACGATAGAGGATAGGATAGTATAGAGGATAGGATAGGATAGATGATATTATAGGAAAGAGGAAAGGATATGATAGAGGATACGATATTATAGAGGATAGGATAGGACAGAGGATTGGATAGGATAGAGGATAGGATAGAGAATATGATACGGTAGACGATAGGGGATTGGATCGGATACAGGATAGGAGGCGGTACAGGATAGGATATAATAGGATAGAGAATAGGATAGGATAGAGGATATGATAGGGGATTGGATAGGATAGAGGATAAGATAGGATAGAGGATAGGATAGGATAGAGGATAGGAAAGGATAGAGGATAGGATAGGATAGAGGATAGGATAGGATAGAGGATAGGATAAGATAGAGGATAGGATAGGATAGAGGATAGGATGGGATAGAGGATAGGATAGGATAGAGGATAGGATAGGATAGAGGATAGGATAGGATAGAGGATAGGATAGGGTAGAGGATAGGATAGGATAGAGGATAGGATAGGATAGAGGATAGGATAGGATAGAGGATAGGATAGGATAGAGGATAGGATTGGATAGAGGATATCATAGGGGATTGGATAGGATAGATGATAGGAGACGATAGATGATAGGATAGGATAGAGGATAGGATAGGATAGAAGATAGGATAGGATAGATGATAGGATAGGATAGAGGATAGGATAAGATAGAGGATAAGATAGGATAGAGGATAGGATAGGATAGAGGATAGGATATGATAGAGGATAGGATAGGATAGAAGATAGGATCGGATAGAGGATAGGATAGAGGATTGGATAGGATAGAGGATAGGATAAGATAGAGGATAGGATAGGATAGAGGATAGGATAGGATAGAGGATAGGATAGGATAGGATAGAGGATAGGATAGGATAGAGGATAGGATACGATAGAGGATAGGATAGGGTAGAGGATAGGATAGGATAGAGGATAGGATAGGATAGAGGATAGGATAGGATAGAGGATAGGATAGGATAGAGGATAGGATAGAGGATTGGATAGGATAGAGGATAGGATAAGATAGAGGATAGGATAGCATTGAGGATAGAGGATAGGATAGGATAGAGGATAGGATAGGATAGAGGATAGGATAGGATAGAGGATAGGATACGATAGAGGATAGGATAGGGTAGAGGATGGGATAGGATAGAGGATAGGATAGGATAGAGGATAGGATAGGATAGAGGATAGGATAGGATAGAGGATAGGATAGAGGATTGGATAGGATAGAGGATAGGATTAGATAGAGGATAGGATAGGATTGAGGATAGGATAGGATAGAGGATAGGATAGGACAGAGCATAGGATAAGATAGAGGATAGGATACGATAGAGGATAGGATAGGGTAGAGGATAGGATAGGATAGAGGATAGGATAGGATAGAGGATAGGATAGGATAGAGGATAGGATAGGATAGAGGATAGGATAGGATAGAGGATAGGATAGGATAGAGGATAGGATAGGATAGAGGATAGGATAGGATAGAGGATAGGATTGGATAGAGGATATCATAGGGGATTGGATAGGATAGATGATAGGAGACGATAGATGATAGGATAGGATAGAGGATAGGATAGGATAGAAGATAGGGTAGGATAGATGATAGGATAGGATAGAGGATAAGATAGGATAGAGGATAGGATAGAGAATAGGATAGGATAGAGGATAGGATAGGATAGAGGATAGGATAGGATAGAGGATAGGATAGGATAGAGGATAGGATAGGATAGAGGATAGGATAGGATAGAGGATAGGATTGGATAGAGGATATCATAGGGGATTGGATAGGATAGATGATAGGAGACGATAGATGATAGGATAGGATAGAGGATAGGATAGGATAGAAGATAGGATAGGATAGATGATAGGATAGGATAGAGGATAGGATAAGATAGAGGATAAGATAGGATAGAGGATAGGATAGGATAGAGGATAGGATATGATAGAGGATAGGATAGGATAGAAGATAGGATCGGATAGAGGATAGGATAGAGGATTGGATAGGATAGAGGATAGGATAAGATAGAGGATAGGATAGGATAGAGGATAGGATAGGATAGAGGATAGGATAGGATAGAGGATAAGATAGGATAGAGGATAGGATAGAGGATAGGATAGGATAGAGGATAGGATAGGATAGAGGATAGGATAGGATAGAGGATAGGATACGATAGAGGATAGGATAGGGTAGAGTATAGGATAGGATAGAGGATAGGATAGGATAAAGGATAGGATAGGATAGAGGATAGGATAGGATAGAGGATAGGATAGGATAGAGGATAGGATAGGATAGAGGATAGGATAGGATAGAAGATAGGATAGGATAGATGATAGGATAGGATAGAGGATAGGATAAGGTAGAGGATAAGAGAGGATAGAGGATAGGATAGGATAGAGGATAGGATATAATAGAGGATAGGATAGGATAGAAGATAGGATCGGATAGATGATAGGATAGAGGATTGGATAGGATAGAGGATAGGATAGGATAGAGGATAGGATAGGATAGAGGATAGGATACGATAGAGGATAGGATAGGGTAGAGTATAGGATAGGATAGAGGATAGGATAGGATAAAGGATAGGATAGGATAGAGGATAGGATAGGATAGAGGATAGGATAGGATAGAGGATAGGATAGGATAGAGGATAGGATAGGATAGAAGATAGGATAGGATAGATGATAGGATAGGATAGAGGATAGGATAGGATAGAGGAGAGGATAGGATAGAGGATAGGATAGGATAGAGGATAGGATATGATAGAGGATAGGATGGGATAGACGATAGGATAGGATAGAGGATATGATAGGATAGAGGATAGGATAGGATAGAGGATCGGATAGGATAGAGGATAGGATAGGATAGTGGATAGTATAGGATAGAGGATAGGATAGGATAGAGGATAGGATAGGATAGAGGATAGGATAGGATAGAGGATAGGATAGGATAGAGGATAGGATAGGATAGAGGATAGGATAGGATAGAGGATAGGATTGGATAGAGGATAGGATAGGATAGAGGATAGGATCGGATAGAGGATATGATAGGGGATTGGATAGGATAGAGGATAGGATAGGATAGAGGATAGGATAGGATAGAGGATAGGATATGATAGAGGATAGGATAGGATAGAAGATAGGATAGGATAGATGATAGGATAGGATAGAGGATAGGATAAGATAGAGGATAAGAGAGGATAGAGGATAGGATAGGATAGAAGATAGGATCGGATAGACGATAGGATAGAGGATTGGATAGGATAAGATAGAGGATAGGATAGGATTGAGGATAGGATAGGATAGAGGATAGGATAGGATAGAGGATAGGATAGGATAGAGGATAGGATTGGATAGAGGATATCATAGCGGATTGGATAGGATAGATGATAGGAGACGATAGAGGATAGGATAGTATAGAGGATAGGATAAGATAGATGATATTATAGGAAAGAGGAAAGGATATGATAGAGGATACGATATTATAGAGGATAGGATAGGACAGAGGATTGGATAGGATAGAGGATAGGATAGAGAATATGATACGGTAGACGATAGGGGATTGGATCGGATACAGGATAGGAGGCGGTACAGGATAGGATATAATAGGATAGAGAATAGGATAGGATAGAGGATATGATAGGGGATTGGATAGGATAGAGGATAAGATAGGATAGAGGATAGGATAGGATAGAGGATAGGAAAGGATAGAGGATAGGATAGGATAGAGGATAGGATAGGATAGAGGATAGGATAAGATAGAGGATAGGATAGGATAGAGGATAGGATGGGATAGAGGATAGGATAGGATAGAGGATAGGATAGGATAGAGGATAGGATAGGATAGAGGATAGGATAGGGTAGAGGATAGGATAGGATAGAGGATAGGATAGGATAGAGGATAGGATAGGATAGAGGATAGGATAGGATAGAGGATAGGATTGGATAGAGGATATCATAGGGGATTGGATAGGATAGATGATAGGAGACGATAGATGATAGGATAGGATAGAGGATAGGATAGGATAGAAGATAGGATAGGATAGATGATAGGATAGGATAGAGGATAGGATAAGATAGAGGATAAGATAGGATAGAGGATAGGATAGGATAGAGGATAGGATATGATAGAGGATAGGATAGGATAGAAGATAGGATCGGATAGAGGATAGGATAGAGGATTGGATAGGATAGAGGATAGGATAAGATAGAGGATAGGATAGGATAGAGGATAGGATAGGATAGAGGATAGGATAGGATAGAGGATAGGATAGGATAGAGGATAGGATACGATAGAGGATAGGATAGGGTAGAGGATAGGATAGGATAGAGGATAGGATAGGATAGAGGATAGGATAGGATAGAGGATAGGATAGGATAGAGGATAGGATAGAGGATTGGATAGGATAGAGGATAGGATAAGATAGAGGATAGGATAGCATTGAGGATAGAGGATAGGATAGGATAGAGGATAGGATAGGATAGAGGATAGGATAGGATAGAGGATAGGATACGATAGAGGATAGGATAGGGTAGAGGATGGGATAGGATAGAGGATAGGATAGGATAGAGGATAGGATAGGATAGAGGATAGGATAGGATAGAGGATAGGATAGAGGATTGGATAGGATAGAGGATAGGATAAGATAGAGGATAGGATAGGATTGAGGATAGGATAGGATAGAGGATAGGATAGGACAGAGCATAGGATAAGATAGAGGATAGGATACGATAGAGGATAGGATAGGGTAGAGGATAGGATAGGATAGAGGATAGGATAGGATAGAGGATAGGATAGGATAGAGGATAGGATAGGATAGAGGATAGGATAGGATAGAGGATAGGATAGGATAGAGGATAGGATAGGATAGAGGATAGGATAGGATAGAGGATAGGATAGGATAGAGGATAGGATTGGATAGAGGATATCATAGGGGATTGGATAGGATAGATGATAGGAGACGATAGATGATAGGATAGGATAGAGGATAGGATAGGATAGAAGATAGGATAGGATAGATGATAGGATAGGATAGAGGATAAGGTAGGATAGAGGATAGGATAGAGAATAGGATAGGATAGAGGATAGGATAGGATAGAGGATAGGATAGGATAGAGGATAGGATAGGATAGAGGATAGGATAGGATAGAGGATAGGATAGGATAGAGGATAGGATAGGATAGAGGATAGGATTGGATAGAGGATATCATAGGGGATTGGATAGGATAGATGATAGGAGACGATAGATGATAGGATAGGATAGAGGATAGGATAGGATAGAAGATAGGATAGGATAGATGATAGGATAGGATAGAGGATAGGATAAGATAGAGGATAAGAGAGGATAGAGGATAGGATAGGATAGAGGATAGGATATGATAGAGGATAGGATAGGATAGAAGATAGGATCGGATAGATGATAGGATAGAGGATTGGATAGGATAGAGGATAGGATAGGATAGAGGATAGGATAGGATAGAGGATAGGATACGATAGAGGATAGGATAGGGTAGAGGATAGGATAGGATAGAGGATTTCATAGGGGATTGGATAGGATAGATGATAGGAGACGATAGAGGATAGGATAGGATAGAAGATAGGATAGGATAGAGGATAAGATAGGATAGAGGAGAGGATAGGATAGAGGATAGGATAGGATAGAGGATAGGATAGGATAGAGGATAGGATATGATAGGGGATAGGATAGCATAGAGGATAGGATATGATAGAGGATAGGATAGCATAGAGGATAGGATAGTATAGAGGATAGTATAGGATAGAGGATAGGATAGGATAGAGGATAGGATAGGATAGAGGATAGGATACGATAGAGGATAGGATAGGATAGAGGATAGGATAGGATAGAGGATAGGATAGGATAGAGGATAGGATAGGATAGAGGATAGGATAGAATAGAGGATAGGATAGGATAGAGGATAGGATATAATAGAGGATAGGATAGGATAGAGGATAGGATAGGATAGAGGATCGGTTAGGATAGAGGATAGGATAGGATAGAGGATAGAATAGGGTAGAGGATAGGATAGGATAGAGGATAGGATCGGATAGAGGATATGATAGGGGATTGGATAGGATAGAGGATAGGATAGGATAGAGGATAGGATAGGATAGAGGATACGATAGGATAGAGGATAGGATGGGATAGAGGATAGGATAGGATAGAGGACAGGATAGGATAGAGGATAGGATAGGGTAGAGGATAGGATAGGATAGAGGATAGGATAGGATAGATGATAGGATAGGATAGAGGATAGGATAAGATAGAGGATAGGATAAGATAGAGGATAGGATAGGGGATTGGATAGGATAGAGGATAGGATAGGATAGAGGATAGGATAGGATAGAGGATACGATTGGATAGGATAGAGAATAGGATAGGATAGAGGATAGGACAGCACAGAGGATAGGACAGCACAGAGGATAGGACAGGACAGAGGATAGGATAGGATAGAGGATAGGATAGGATAGAGGATAGAATAGGATAGAGGATTGGATAGGATAAAGCATAGGATAGGATAGAGGATAGGATAGGATAGATGATAGGAAAGGATAGAGGATAGGATAGAGGATAGCATAGGATAGAGGATGGGATAGGATAGGATAGAGGATAGGATAGGATAGGATAGAGGATAGGATAGGATGGAGGATAGGATAGGATAGAGCATAGGATACGATAGAGGATAGGATAGGGGATTGGATAGGATAGAGGATCGGATAGGATAGAGGATAGGATAGTATAGAGGATAGGATAGGATAGAGGATAGGATAGGATAGAGGATAGGATACGATAGGGGATACGAAAGGATAGGATAGAGGATAGGGGATTGGATCGGATACAGGATAGGAGACGATAGAGGATAGGATAGTATAGAGGATAGGATAGGATAGAGGATATGATAGGATAGAGAATAGGATACGATAGAGGATAGGATATGATAGAGGATAGGATAGGATAGAAGATAGGATCGGATAGAGGATAGGATAGAGGATTGGATAGGATAGAGGATAGGATAAGATAGAGGATAGGATAGGATAGAGGATAGGATAGGATAGAGGATAGGATAGGATAGAGGATAGGATAGGATAGGATAGAGGATAGGATTGGATAGAGGATATCATAGGGGATTGGATAGGATAGATGATAGGAGACGATAGAGGATAGGATAGGATAGATGATATTATAGGAAAGAGGAAAGGATATGATAGAGGATACGATATTATAGAGGATAGGATAGGACAGAGGATTGGATAGGATAGAGGATAGGATAGAGAATATGATACGGTACACGATAGGGGATTGGATCGGATACAGGATAGGAGGCGGTACAGGATAGGATATAATAGGATAGAGAATAGGATAGGATAGAGGATAGGATAGGATAGAGGATAGGATGGGATGAAGGATAGGATAGGATAGAGGATAGGTTAGGATAGAGGATTGGATAGGATAGAGGATAGGATAGGGTAGAGGATAGGATAGGATAGAGGATAGGATAGGATAGATGATAGGATAGGATAGAGGATAGGATAAGATAGAGGATAGGATAGGATAGAGGATAGGATAGGGGATTGGATAGGGTAGAGAATAAGATACGATAGAGGATACGATAGGATAGAGGATACGATAGGATAGGATAGAGAATAGGATAGGATAGAGGATAGGACAGGACAGAGGATAGGATTGGATAGAGGATTTCATAGGGGATTGGATAGGATAGATGATAGGAGACGATAGAGGATAGGGTAGGGTAGAGGATAGGATAGGATAGAGGATAGGATAGGATAGGATAGAGGATAGGATAGAATAGAGGATAGGATAGGATAGAGGATAGGATATAATAGAGGATAGGATAGGATAGAGGATAGGATAGGATAGAGGATAGGATAGGATAGAGGATAGGATAGGATAGAGGATAGGATAGGATAGAGGATATTATAGAGTAGAGGATAGGATAGGATAGAGGATACGATATGTTAGAGGATAGGAAAGAGGATAGGATATAATACAGTATAGGATAGGATTGAGTATATGATGGGATAGAGGATAGTATAGGGGATTGGATAGGATAGAGGATAGGATATTATAGAGGATAGGATTGGATAGAGGATAGGATAGGATAGAGGATAGGATAGGATAGATGATAGGATAGTATAGAGGATAGTATAGGATAGAGGATAGGATAGGATAGAGGAGAGGATATGGTAGAGGATAGGATAGGATACAGGATACGATATGTTAGTGGATAGGAAAGAGGATAGGATATAATACAGTATAGGATAGGATTGAGTATAGGATGGGATAGAGGATAGGATAGGGGATTGGATAGGATAGAGGATAGGATAGGATAGAGGATAGGATAGTCTACAGAATAGGATAGGATAGAGGATAGGATAGGGTAAAGGATAGGATTGGTTAGAGGATAGGATAGGATAGTGGGTAGAATAGGATGGATGATAGTATAGAGGATAGAATAAAGTAATGGATGGGATAGAGAATATTATAGCATAGAGGATAGGATAGGATAGGGGATAGGATAGGATAGAGGATAGGATAGGATAGAGGATAGGATAGGATAGAGGATAGGATAGGATAGAGGATAGGATAGGATAGAGGATAGGATAGGATAGAGGATAGGATAGGATAGAGGATAGGATAGGATAGAGGATAGGATAGGATAGAGGATAGGATAGGATAGAGGATAGGATAGGATAGAGGATAGGATAGGATAGAGGATAGGATAGGATAGAGGATAGGATAGGATAGAGGATATTATAGGGTAGAGGATAGGATAGGATAGAGGATACGATATGATAGAGGATAGGAAAGAGGATAGGATATAATACAGTATAGGATAGGATTGAGTATAGGATGGGATAGAGGATAGGATAGGGTATTGGATAGGATAGAGGATAGGATAGGATACAGGATAGGATAGGATAGAGGATAGGATAGGATAGAGGATAGGATAGGATAGAGGATACGATATGATAGAGGATAGGATAGAGGATAGGATAGGATAGAGGATAGGATAGGGTAGAGGATAGGATAGGATGGAGGATAGGATAGGATAGAGGATAGGATAGGATAGAGGATAGGATAGGATAGAGGATAGGATAGTATAGAGGATAGTATAGGATAGAGGATAGGATAGGATAGAGGAGAGGATAGGGTAGAGGATAGGAAAGAGGATAGGAAAGAGGATAGGATATAATACAGTATAGGATAGGATTGAGTATAGGATGGGATTGAGGATAGGATAGGGGATTGGATAGGATAAAGGATAGGATAGGATAGAGGATAGGATAGGGTAAAGGATAGGATTGGTTGGAGGATAGGATAGGATAGTGGATAGGATAGTATGGATGATAGTATAGAGGATAGAATAAAGTAATGGATGGGATAGAGAATATTATAGCATAGAGGATAGGATAGGATAGAGGATAGGATAGGATAGAGGATAGGATATGATAGAGGATAGGATAGGGTAGAGGATAGGATAGAGGATAGGATAGAGGATAGAATAGGATAAAGGATAGGATAAGATTGAGGATAGGATAGAGGATAGGATAGTGGATAGGACAGAGGATAGGATAGGATAGATGATAGGATAGTATAGAGGATAGTATAGGATAGAGGATAGGATAGGATAGAGGAGAGGACATGGTAGAGGATAGGATAGGATAGAGGATAGGATAGGATAAAGGTTAGGATAAGATTGAGGATAGGATAGAGGATAGGATAGTGGATAGGACAGAGGATAGGATAGGATAGATGATAGGATAGTATAGAGGATAGTATAGGATAGAGGATAGGATAGGATAGAGGAGAGGATAGGATAGTGGGGAGGATAGGATAGAGGATAGGATAGGATAGAGGATAGGATAGGATAGAGGATAGGATAGGATAGAGGATAGGATAGGGTAGAGGATAGGATAGGATAAAGGATAGTATAAGATTGAGGATAGGATAGAGGATAGGATAGTGGATAGGACAGAGGATAGGATAGGATAGATGATAGGATAGTATAGAGGATAGTATAGGATAGAGGATAGGATAGGATAGAGGAGAGGACATGGTAGAGGATAGGATAGGATAGAGGATAGGATAGGATAGAGGATAGGATAGGATAGAGGATAGTATAGGATAGAGGATAGGATAGGATAGTGGGGAGGATAGGATAGAGGATAGGATAGGATAGAGGATAGGATAGGATAGAGGATAGGATAGGATAGAGGATAGGATAGGGTAGAGGATAGGATAGGATAAAGGATAGGATAAGATTGAGGATAGGATAGAGGATAGGATAGTGGATAGGACAGAGGATAGGATAGGATAGATGATAGGATAGTATAGAGGATAGTATAGGATAGAGGATAGGATAGGATAGAGGAGAGGACATGGTAGAGGATAGGATAGGATAGAGGATAGGATAGGATAAAGGATAGGATAAGATTGAGGATAGGATAGAGGATAGGATAGTGGATAGGACAGAGGATAGGATAGGATAGATGATAGGATAGTATAGAGGATAGTATAGGATAGAGGATAGGATAGGATAGAGGATAGGATAGGATAGAGGATAGGATAGGATAGAGGATAGTATAGGATAGAGGATAGGATAGGATAGTGGGGAGGATAGGATAGAGGATAGGATAGGATAGAGGATAGGATAGGATAGAGGATAGGATAGGATAGAGGATAGGATAGGGTAGAGGATAGGATAGGATAAAGGATAGGATAAGATTGAGGATAGGATAGAGGATAGGATAGTGGATAGGACAGAGGATAGGATAGGATAGATGATAGGATAGTATAGAGGATAGTATAGGATAGAGGATAGGATAGGATAGAGGAGAGGACATGGTAGAGGATAGGATAGGATAGAGGATACGATGTGTTAGAGGGTAGGAAAGAGGATAGGATATAATACAGTATAGGATAGGATTGAGTATAGGATGGGATAGAGGATAGGATAGGGGATTGGATAGGATAGAGGATAGGATAGGATAGAGGATAGGATAGTATACAGAATAGGATAGGATAGAGGATAGGATAGGGTAAAGGATAGGATTGGTTATAGGATAGGATAGGATAGTGGATAGGATAGGATGGATGATAGTATAGAGGATAGAATAAAGTAATGGATGGGATACAGAATATTATAGCATAGAGGATAGGATAGGATAGAGGATAGTATAGGATAGAGGATAGGATAGGATAGAGGATAGGATAGGATAGAGGATAGGATAGGATAGGATAGAGGATAGGATAGGATAGAGGATAGGATAGGATAGAGGATAGAATAGGATAGAGGATAGGATAGGATAGAGGATAGGATAGGGTAGAGGATAGGATAGGATAGAGGATAGGATAGGATAGGATAGAGGATAGGATAGGATAGAGGATAGGATAGGATAGAGGATAGAATAGGATAGAGGATAGGATAGGATAGAGGATAGGATAGGGTAGAGGATAGGATAGGATAGAGGATAGGATAGGATAGAGGATAGGATAGGATATAGGATAGGATAGGATAGAGGAGAGGATAGGACAGAGGATAGGATAGGATAGAGGATAGGATATGATAGAGGATAGGATATGATAGAGGATAGGATAGCATAGAGGATAGGATAGTATAGAGGATAGTATAGGATAGAGGATAGGATAGGATAGAGGATAGGATAGGATAGAGGATAGGATAGGATAGAGGATAGGATAGGATAGAGGATAGGATAGGATAGAGGATAGGATAAGATTGAGGATAGGATAGAGGATAGGATAGGATAGAGGATAGGATAGTATAGAGGATAGTATAGGATAGAGGATAGGATAGGATAGAGGAGAGGATAGGGGTGAGGATAGGATAGGATAGAGGATACGGTATGTTAGAGGATAGGAAAGAGGATAGGATATAATACAGTATAGGATAGGATTGAGTATAGGATGGGATAGAGGATAGGATAGGGGATTGGATAGGATAGAGGATAGGATAGGATAGAGGATAGGATAGTATACAGAATAGGATAGGATAGAGGATAGGATAGGGTAAAGGATAGGATTGGTTAGAGGATAGGATAGGATAGTGGATAGGATAGGATGGATGATAGTATAGAAGATAGAATAAAGTAATGGATGGGATAGAGAATATTATAGCATAGAGGATAGGATAGGATAGAGGATAGGATAGGATAGAGGATAGGATAGGATAGAGGATATGATAGGATAGAGGATAGGATACGATAGAGGATAGGATATGATAGAGGATAGGATAGGATAGAAGATAGGATCGGATAGAGGATAGGATAGAGGATTGGATAGGATAGAGGATAGGATAAGATAGAGGATAGGATAGGATAGAGGATAGGATAGCATAGAGGATAGGATAGGATAGAGGATAGGATAGGATAGAGGATAGGATTGGATAGAGGATATCATAGGGGATTGGAGAGGATAGAGGATACGATATTATAGAGGATAGGATAGGACAGAGGATTGGATAGGATAGAGGATAGGATAGAGAATATGATACGGTAGACGATAGGGGATTGGAACGGATACAGGATAGGAGGCGGTACAGGATAGGATATAATAGGATAGAGAATAGGATAGGATAGAGGATGGGTTAGGATAGAGGATAGGATAGGATAGAGGATACAATAGGGTAGAGGATAGGATAGGATAGAGGATAGGATCGGATAGAGGATATGATAGGGGATTGGATAGGATAGAGGATAGGATAGCATAGAGGATAGGATAGTATAGAGGATAGTATAGGATAGAGGATAGGATAGGATATGGGATAGGATAGGATAGAGGATAGGATAAGATTGAGGATAGGATAGAGGATAGGATAGTGGATAGGACAGAGGATAGGATAGGATAGAGGATAGGATAGTATAGAGGATAGTATAGGATAGAGGATAGGATAGGATAGAGGAGAGGATAGGGTAGAGGATAGGATAGGATAGAGGAGAGGATAGGATAGAGGATAGGATAGGATAGAGGATAGGATAGGATAGAGGATAGGATAGGATACAGGAGATAATAGGATAGAGGATAGGATAGGATAGAGGATAGGATAGGATAGAGGATAGGATAGGATAGAGGATAGGATAGGATAGAGGATAGGATAGGATAGAGGATAGGATAAGATTGAGGATAGGATAGAGGATAGGATAGTGGATAGGACAGAGGATAGGATAGGATAGAGGATAGGATATTATACAGGATAGGATAGGATTGAGGATAGCATTGGATAAAGGATAGGATAGGATAGAGGATAGGATAGGATAGAGGATAGGATAGGATAGAGGATAGGATAGGATAGAGGATAGTATAGGATAGAGGATAGGATAGGATAGTGGGGAGGATAGGATAGAGGATAGGATAGGATAGAGGATAGGATAGGATAGAGGATAGGATAGGATAGAGGATAGGATAGGGTAGAGGATAGGATAGGATAAAGGATAGGATAAGATTGAGGATAGGATAGAGGATAGGATAGTGGATAGGACAGAGGATAGGATAGGATAGATGATAGGATAGTATAGAGGATAGTATAGGATAGAGGATAGGATAGGATAGAGGAGAGGACATGGTAGAGGATAGGATAGGATAGAGGATACGATGTGTTAGAGGGTAGGAAAGAGGATAGGATATAATACAGTATAGGATAGGATTGAGTATAGGATGGGATAGAGGATAGGATAGGGGATTGGATAGGATAGAGGATAGGATAGGATAGAGGATAGGATAGTATACAGAATAGGATAGGATAGAGGATAGGATAGGGTAAAGGATAGGATTGGTTATAGGATAGGATAGGATAGTGGATAGGATAGGATGGATGATAGTATAGAGGATAGAATAAAGTAATGGATGGGATACAGAATATTATAGCATAGAGGATAGGATAGGATAGAGGATAGTATAGGATAGAGGATAGGATAGGATAGAGGATAGGATAGGATAGAGGATAGGATAGGATAGGATAGAGGATAGGATAGGATAGAGGATAGGATAGGATAGAGGATAGAATAGGATAGAGGGTAGGATAGGATAGAGGATAGGATAGGGTAGAGGATAGGATAGGATAGAGGATAGGATAGGATAGAGGATAGGATAGGATATAGGATAGGATAGGATAGAGGAGAGGATAGGATAGAGGATAGGATAGGATAGAGGATAGGCTAGGATAGAGGATAGGATAGGATAGAGGATAGGATAGGATAGGATAGAGGATAGGATAGGATACAGGAGAGGATAGGATAGAGGATAGGATAGGATAGGATAGAGGATAGGATAGGATAGAGGATAGGATAGGATAGAGGATAGGATAGGATAGTGGATAGTATAGGATAGAGGATAGGATAGGATAGAGGATAGGATAGGATAGAGGATAGGATAGGATAGAGGATAGGATAGGATAGAGGATATGATAGGATAGACGATAGAATAGGATAGAGGATAGGATAGGATAGGGGATAGGATAGGATAGAGGATAGGATAGGATATAGGATAGGATAGGATAGAGGAGATGATAGGATAGAGGATAGGACAGGATAGAGGATAGGATAGGATAGAGGATAGGATATGATAGAGGATAGGATAGGATAGAGGATAGGATAGGATAGAGGATAGGATAGGATAGAGGATAGGATATGATAGAGGATAGGATAGGATAGAAGATAGGATAGGATAGATTATAGGATAGGATAGAGGATAGGATAGGATAGAGGATAGGATAGGATAGAGGATAGGATAGGATAGAGGATAGGATAGTATAGAGGATAGTATAGGATAGAGGATAGGATAGGATAGAGGAGAGGATAGGATAGAGGATAGGATAGGATAGACGATAGGATAGGATAGAGGATAGGATAGGATAGAGGATCGGATAGGATAGAGGATAGGATAGGATAGTGGATAGTATAGGATAGAGGATAGGATAGGATAGAGGATAGGATAGGATAGAGGATAGGATAGGATAGAGGATAGGATAGGATAGAGGATATGATAGGATAGAGGATAGAATAGGATAGAGGATAGGATAGGATAGGGGATAGGATAGGATAGAGGATAGGATAAGATTGAGGATAGGATAGAGGATAGGATAGGATAGAGGATAGGATAGAATAGAGGATAGTATAGGATAGAGGATAGGATAGGATAGAGGAGAGGATAGGGGTGAGGATAGGATAGGATAGAGGATACGGTATGTTAGAGGATAGGAAAGAGGATAGGATATAATACAGTATAGGATAGGATTGAGTATAGGATGGGATAGAGGATAGGATAGGGGATTGGATAGGATAGAGGATAGGATAGGATAGAGGATAGGATAGTATACAGAATAGGATAGGATAGAGGATAGGATAGGGTAAAGGATAGGATTGGTTAGAGGATAGGATAGGATAGTGGATAGGATAGGATGGATGATAGTATAGAAGATAGAATAAAGTAATGGATGGGATAGAGAATATTATAGCATAGAGGATAGGATAGGATAGAGGATAGGATAGGATAGAGGATAGGATAGGATAGAGGATAGGATAGGATAGAGGATAGGATAGGGTAGAGGATAGGATAGGATAAAGGATAGTATAAGATTGAGGATAGGATAGAGGATAGGATAGTGGATAGGACAGAGGATAGGATAGGATAGATGATAGGATAGTATAGAGGATAGTATAGGATAGAGGATAGGATAGGATAGAGGAGAGGACATGGTAGAGGATAGGATAGGATAGAGGATAGGATAGGATAGAGGATAGGATAGGATAGAGGATAGTATAGGATAGAGGATAGGATAGGATAGTGGGGAGGATAGGATAGAGGATAGGATAGGATAGAGGATAGGATAGGATAGAGGATAGGATAGGATAGAGGATAGGATAGGGTAGAGGATAGGATAGGATAAAGGATAGGATAAGATTGAGGATAGGATAGAGGATAGGATAGTGGATAGGACAGAGGATAGGATAGGATAGATGATAGGATAGTATAGAGGATAGTATAGGATAGAGGATAGGATAGGATAGAGGAGAGGACATGGTAGAGGATAGGATAGGATAGAGGATAGGATAGGATAAAGGATAGGATAAGATTGAGGATAGGATAGAGGATAGGATAGTGGATAGGACAGAGGATAGGATAGGATAGATGATAGGATAGTATAGAGGATAGTATAGGATAGAGGATAGGATAGGATAGAGGATAGGATAGGATAGAGGATAGGATAGGATAGAGGATAGTATAGGATAGAGGATAGGATAGGATAGTGGGGAGGATAGGATAGAGGATAGGATAGGATAGAGGATAGGATAGGATAGAGGATAGGATAGGATAGAGGATAGGATAGGGTAGAGGATAGGATAGGATAAAGGATAGGATAAGATTGAGGATAGGATAGAGGATAGGATAGTGGATAGGACAGAGGATAGGATAGGATAGATGATAGGATAGTATAGAGGATAGTATAGGATAGAGGATAGGATAGGATAGAGGAGAGGACATGGTAGAGGATAGGATAGGATAGAGGATACGATGTGTTAGAGGGTAGGAAAGAGGATAGGATATAATACAGTATAGGATAGGATTGAGTATAGGATGGGATAGAGGATAGGATAGGGGATTGGATAGGATAGAGGATAGGATAGGATAGAGGATAGGATAGTATACAGAATAGGATAGGATAGAGGATAGGATAGGGTAAAGGATAGGATTGGTTATAGGATAGGATAGGATAGTGGATAGGATAGGATGGATGATAGTATAGAGGATAGAATAAAGTAATGGATGGGATACAGAATATTATAGCATAGAGGATAGGATAGGATAGAGGATAGTATAGGATAGAGGATAGGATAGGATAGAGGATAGGATAGGATAGAGGATAGGATAGGATAGGATAGAGGATAGGATAGGATAGAGGATAGGATAGGATAGAGGATAGAATAGGATAGAGGATAGGATAGGATAGAGGATAGGATAGGGTAGAGGATAGGATAGGATAGAGGATAGGATAGGATAGGATAGAGGATAGGATAGGATAGAGGATAGGATAGGATAGAGGATAGAATAGGATAGAGGATAGGATAGGATAGAGGATAGGATAGGGTAGAGGATAGGATAGGATAGAGGATAGGATAGGATAGAGGATAGGATAGGATATAGGATAGGATAGGATAGAGGAGAGGATAGGACAGAGGATAGGATAGGATAGAGGATAGGATATGATAGAGGATAGGATATGATAGAGGATAGGATAGCATAGAGGATAGGATAGTATAGAGGATAGTATAGGATAGAGGATAGGATAGGATAGAGGATAGGATAGGATAGAGGATAGGATAGGATAGAGGATAGGATAGGATAGAGGATAGGATAGGATAGAGGATAGGATAAGATTGAGGATAGGATAGAGGATAGGATAGGATAGAGGATAGGATAGTATAGAGGATAGTATAGGATAGAGGATAGGATAGGATAGAGGAGAGGATAGGGGTGAGGATAGGATAGGATAGAGGATACGGTATGTTAGAGGATAGGAAAGAGGATAGGATATAATACAGTATAGGATAGGATTGAGTATAGGATGGGATAGAGGATAGGATAGGGGATTGGATAGGATAGAGGATAGGATAGGATAGAGGATAGGATAGTATACAGAATAGGATAGGATAGAGGATAGGATAGGGTAAAGGATAGGATTGGTTAGAGGATAGGATAGGATAGTGGATAGGATAGGATGGATGATAGTATAGAAGATAGAATAAAGTAATGGATGGGATAGAGAATATTATAGCATAGAGGATAGGATAGGATAGAGGATAGGATAGGATAGAGGATAGGATAGGATAGAGGATATGATAGGATAGAGGATAGGATACGATAGAGGATAGGATATGATAGAGGATAGGATAGGATAGAAGATAGGATCGGATAGAGGATAGGATAGAGGATTGGATAGGATAGAGGATAGGATAAGATAGAGGATAGGATAGGATAGAGGATAGGATAGCATAGAGGATAGGATAGGATAGAGGATAGGATAGGATAGAGGATAGGATTGGATAGAGGATATCATAGGGGATTGGAGAGGATAGAGGATACGATATTATAGAGGATAGGATAGGACAGAGGATTGGATAGGATAGAGGATAGGATAGAGAATATGATACGGTAGACGATAGGGGATTGGAACGGATACAGGATAGGAGGCGGTACAGGATAGGATATAATAGGATAGAGAATAGGATAGGATAGAGGATGGGTTAGGATAGAGGATAGGATAGGATAGAGGATAGGATCGGATAGAGGATATGATAGGGGATTGGATAGGATAGAGGATAGGATAGCATAGAGGATAGGATAGTATAGAGGATAGTATAGGATAGAGGATAGGATAGGATATGGGATAGGATAGGATAGAGGATAGGATAAGATTGAGGATAGGATAGAGGATAGGATAGTGGATAGGACAGAGGATAGGATAGGATAGAGGATAGGATAGTATAGAGGATAGTATAGGATAGAGGATAGGATAGGATAGAGGAGAGGATAGGGTAGAGGATAGGATAGGATAGAGGAGAGGATAGGATAGAGGATAGGATAGGATAGAGGATAGGATAGGATAGAGGATAGGATAGGATACAGGAGATAATAGGATAGAGGATAGGATAGGATAGAGGATAGGATAGGATAGAGGATAGGATAGGATAGAGGATAGGATAGGATAGAGGATAGGATAGGATAGAGGATAGGATAAGATTGAGGATAGGATAGAGGATAGGATAGTGGATAGGACAGAGGATAGGATAGGATAGAGGATAGGATATTATACAGGATAGGATAGGATTGAGGATAGCATTGGATAAAGGATAGGATAGGATAGAGGATAGGATAGGATAGAGGATAGGATAGGATAGAGGATAGGATAGGATAGAGGATAGTATAGGATAGAGGATAGGATAGGATAGTGGGGAGGATAGGATAGAGGATAGGATAGGATAGAGGATAGGATAGGATAGAGGATAGGATAGGATAGAGGATAGGATAGGGTAGAGGATAGGATAGGATAAAGGATAGGATAAGATTGAGGATAGGATAGAGGATAGGATAGTGGATAGGACAGAGGATAGGATAGGATAGATGATAGGATAGTATAGAGGATAGTATAGGATAGAGGATAGGATAGGATAGAGGAGAGGACATGGTAGAGGATAGGATAGGATAGAGGATACGATGTGTTAGAGGGTAGGAAAGAGGATAGGATATAATACAGTATAGGATAGGATTGAGTATAGGATGGGATAGAGGATAGGATAGGGGATTGGATAGGATAGAGGATAGGATAGGATAGAGGATAGGATAGTATACAGAATAGGATAGGATAGAGGATAGGATAGGGTAAAGGATAGGATTGGTTATAGGATAGGATAGGATAGTGGATAGGATAGGATGGATGATAGTATAGAGGATAGAATAAAGTAATGGATGGGATACAGAATATTATAGCATAGAGGATAGGATAGGATAGAGGATAGTATAGGATAGAGGATAGGATAGGATAGAGGATAGGATAGGATAGAGGATAGGATAGGATAGGATAGAGGATAGGATAGGATAGAGGATAGGATAGGATAGAGGATAGAATAGGATAGAGGGTAGGATAGGATAGAGGATAGGATAGGGTAGAGGATAGGATAGGATAGAGGATAGGATAGGATAGAGGATAGGATAGGATATAGGATAGGATAGGATAGAGGAGAGGATAGGATAGAGGATAGGATAGGATAGAGGATAGGCTAGGATAGAGGATAGGATAGGATAGAGGATAGGATAGGATAGGATAGAGGATAGGATAGGATACAGGAGAGGATAGGATAGAGGATAGGATAGGATAGGATAGAGGATAGGATAGGATAGAGGATAGGATAGGATAGAGGATAGGATAGGATAGTGGATAGTATAGGATAGAGGATAGGATAGGATAGAGGATAGGATAGGATAGAGGATAGGATAGGATAGAGGATAGGATAGGATAGAGGATATGATAGGATAGACGATAGAATAGGATAGAGGATAGGATAGGATAGGGGATAGGATAGGATAGAGGATAGGATAGGATATAGGATAGGATAGGATAGAGGAGATGATAGGATAGAGGATAGGACAGGATAGAGGATAGGATAGGATAGAGGATAGGATATGATAGAGGATAGGATAGGATAGAGGATAGGATAGGATAGAGGATAGGATAGGATAGAGGATAGGATATGATAGAGGATAGGATAGGATAGAAGATAGGATAGGATAGATTATAGGATAGGATAGAGGATAGGATAGGATAGAGGATAGGATAGGATAGAGGATAGGATAGGATAGAGGATAGGATAGTATAGAGGATAGTATAGGATAGAGGATAGGATAGGATAGAGGAGAGGATAGGATAGAGGATAGGATAGGATAGACGATAGGATAGGATAGAGGATAGGATAGGATAGAGGATCGGATAGGATAGAGGATAGGATAGGATAGTGGATAGTATAGGATAGAGGATAGGATAGGATAGAGGATAGGATAGGATAGAGGATAGGATAGGATAGAGGATAGGATAGGATAGAGGATATGATAGGATAGAGGATAGAATAGGATAGAGGATAGGATAGGATAGGGGATAGGATAGGATAGAGGATAGGATAAGATTGAGGATAGGATAGAGGATAGGATAGGATAGAGGATAGGATAGAATAGAGGATAGTATAGGATAGAGGATAGGATAGGATAGAGGAGAGGATAGGGGTGAGGATAGGATAGGATAGAGGATACGGTATGTTAGAGGATAGGAAAGAGGATAGGATATAATACAGTATAGGATAGGATTGAGTATAGGATGGGATAGAGGATAGGATAGGGGATTGGATAGGATAGAGGATAGGATAGGATAGAGGATAGGATAGTATACAGAATAGGATAGGATAGAGGATAGGATAGGGTAAAGGATAGGATTGGTTAGAGGATAGGATAGGATAGTGGATAGGATAGGATGGATGATAGTATAGAAGATAGAATAAAGTAATGGATGGGATAGAGAATATTATAGCATAGAGGATAGGATAGGATAGAGGATAGGATAGGATAGAGGATAGGATAGGATAGAGGATATGATAGGATAGAGGATAGGATACGATAGAGGATAGGATATGATAGAGGATAGGATAGGATAGAAGATAGGATCGGATAGAGGATAGGATAGAGGATTGGATAGGATAGAGGATAGGATAAGATAGAGGATAGGATAGGATAGAGGATAGGATAGCATAGAGGATAGGATAGGATAGAGGATAGGATAGGATAGAGGATAGGATTGGATAGAGGATATCATAGGGGATTGGAGAGGATAGAGGATAGGATAGTATAGAGGATAGGATAGGATAGAGGATAGGAGACGATAGAGCATAGGATAGGATAGAGGATAGGATAGGATAGATGATATTATAGGAAAGAGGAAAGGATATGATAGAGGATACGATATTATAGAGGATAGGATAGGACAGAGGATTGGATAGGATAGAGGATAGGATAGAGAATATGATACGGTAGACGATAGGGGATTGGAACGGATACAGGATAGGAGGCGGTACAGGATAGGATATAATAGGATAGAGAATAGGATAGGATAGAGGATGGGTTAGGATAGAGGATAGGATAGGATAGAGGATACAATAGGGTAGAGGATAGGATAGGATAGAGGATAGGATCGGATAGAGGATATGATAGGGGATTGGATAGGATAGAGGATAGGATAGCATAGAGGATAGGATAGTATAGAGGATAGTATAGGATAGAGGATAGGATAGGATATGGGATAGGATAGGATAGAGGATAGGATAAGATTGAGGATAGGATAGAGGATAGGATAGTGGATAGGACAGAGGATAGGATAGGATAGAGGATAGGATAGTATAGAGGATAGTATAGGATAGAGGATAGGATAGGATAGAGGAGAGGATAGGGTAGAGGATAGGATAGGATAGAGGAGAGGATAGGATAGAGGATAGGATAGGATAGAGGATAGGATAGGATAGAGGATAGGATAGGATACAGGAGATAATAGGATAGAGGATAGGATAGGATAGAGGATAGGATAGGATAGAGGATAGGATAGGATAGAGGATAGGATAGGATAGAGGATAGGATAGGATAGAGGATAGGATAGGATAGAGGATAGGATAAGATTGAGGATAGGATAGAGGATAGGATAGTGGATAGGACAGAGGATAGGATAGGATAGAGGATAGGATATTATACAGGATAGGATAGGATTGAGGATAGCATAGGATAAAGGATAGGATAGGATAGAGGATAGGATAGGATAGAGGATAGGATAGGATAGAGGATAGGATAGGATAGAGGATAGTATAGGATAGAGGATAGGATAGGATAGTGGGGAGGATAGGATAGAGGATAGGATAGGATAGAGGATAGGATAGGATAGAGGATAGGATAGGATAGAGGATAGGATAGGGTAGAGGATAGGATAGGATAAAGGATAGGATAAGATTGAGGATAGGATAGAGGATAGGATAGTGGATAGGACAGAGGATAGGATAGGATAGATGATAGGATAGTATAGAGGATAGTATAGGATAGAGGATAGGATAGGATAGAGGAGAGGACATGGTAGAGGATAGGATAGGATAGAGGATACGATGTGTTAGAGGGTAGGAAAGAGGATAGGATATAATACAGTATAGGATAGGATTGAGTATAGGATGGGATAGAGGATAGGATAGGGGATTGGATAGGATAGAGGATAGGATAGGATAGAGGATAGGATAGTATACAGAATAGGATAGGATAGAGGATAGGATAGGGTAAAGGATAGGATTGGTTATAGGATAGGATAGGATAGTGGATAGGATAGGATGGATGATAGTATAGAGGATAGAATAAAGTAATGGATGGGATACAGAATATTATAGCATAGAGGATAGGATAGGATAGAGGATAGTATAGGATAGAGGATAGGATAGGATAGAGGATAGGATAGGATAGAGGATAGGATAAGATTGAGGATAGGATAGAGGATAGGATAGTGGATAGGACAGAGGATAGGATAGGATAGAGGATAGGATAGTATAGAGGATAGTATAGGATAGAGGATAGGATAGGATAGAGGAGAGGATAGGGTAGAGGATAGGATAGGATAGAGGAGAGGATAGGATAGAGGATAGGATAGGATAGAGGATAGGATAGGATAGAGGATAGGATAGGATACAGGAGATAATAGGATAGAGGATAGGATAGGATAGAGGATAGGATAGGATAGAGGATAGGATAGGATAGAGGATAGGATAGGATAGAGGATAGGATAGGATAGAGGATAGGATAAGATTGAGGATAGGATAGAGGATAGGATAGTGGATAGGACAGAGGATAGGATAGGATAGAGGATAGGATATTATACAGGATAGGATAGGATTGAGGATAGCATTGGATAAAGGATAGGATAGGATAGAGGATAGGATAGGATAGAGGATAGGATAGGATAGAGGATAGGATAGGATAGAGGATAGTATAGGATAGAGGATAGGATAGGATAGTGGGGAGGATAGGATAGAGGATAGGATAGGATAGAGGATAGGATAGGATAGAGGATAGGATAGGATAGAGGATAGGATAGGGTAGAGGATAGGATAGGATAAAGGATAGGATAAGATTGAGGATAGGATAGAGGATAGGATAGTGGATAGGACAGAGGATAGGATAGGATAGATGATAGGATAGTATAGAGGATAGTATAGGATAGAGGATAGGATAGGATAGAGGAGAGGACATGGTAGAGGATAGGATAGGATAGAGGATACGATGTGTTAGAGGGTAGGAAAGAGGATAGGATATAATACAGTATAGGATAGGATTGAGTATAGGATGGGATAGAGGATAGGATAGGGGATTGGATAGGATAGAGGATAGGATAGGATAGAGGATAGGATAGTATACAGAATAGGATAGGATAGAGGATAGGATAGGGTAAAGGATAGGATTGGTTATAGGATAGGATAGGATAGTGGATAGGATAGGATGGATGATAGTATAGAGGATAGAATAAAGTAATGGATGGGATACAGAATATTATAGCATAGAGGATAGGATAGGATAGAGGATAGTATAGGATAGAGGATAGGATAGGATAGAGGATAGGATAGGATAGAGGATAGGATAGGATAGGATAGAGGATAGGATAGGATAGAGGATAGGATAGGATAGAGGATAGAATAGGATAGAGGGTAGGATAGGATAGAGGATAGGATAGGGTAGAGGATAGGATAGGATAGAGGATAGGATAGGATAGAGGATAGGATAGGATATAGGATAGGATAGGATAGAGGAGAGGATAGGATAGAGGATAGGATAGGATAGAGGATAGGCTAGGATAGAGGATAGGATAGGATAGAGGATAGGATAGGATAGGATAGAGGATAGGATAGGATACAGGAGAGGATAGGATAGAGGATAGGATAGGATAGGATAGAGGATAGGATAGGATAGAGGATAGGATAGGATAGAGGATAGGATAGGATAGTGGATAGTATAGGATAGAGGATAGGATAGGATAGAGGATAGGATAGGATAGAGGATAGGATAGGATAGAGGATAGGATAGGATAGAGGATATGATAGGATAGACGATAGAATAGGATAGAGGATAGGATAGGATAGGGGATAGGATAGGATAGAGGATAGGATAGGATATAGGATAGGATAGGATAGAGGAGATGATAGGATAGAGGATAGGACAGGATAGAGGATAGGATAGGATAGAGGATAGGATATGATAGAGGATAGGATAGGATAGAGGATAGGATAGGATAGAGGATAGGATAGGATAGAGGATAGGATATGATAGAGGATAGGATAGGATAGAAGATAGGATAGGATAGATTATAGGATAGGATAGAGGATAGGATAGGATAGAGGATAGGATAGGATAGAGGATAGGATAGGATAGAGGATAGGATAGTATAGAGGATAGTATAGGATAGAGGATAGGATAGGATAGAGGAGAGGATAGGATAGAGGATAGGATAGGATAGACGATAGGATAGGATAGAGGATAGGATAGGATAGAGGATCGGATAGGATAGAGGATAGGATAGGATAGTGGATAGTATAGGATAGAGGATAGGATAGGATAGAGGATAGGATAGGATAGAGGATAGGATAGGATAGAGGATAGGATAGGATAGAGGATATGATAGGATAGAGGATAGAATAGGATAGAGGATAGGATAGGATAGGGGATAGGATAGGATAGAGGATAGGATAAGATTGAGGATAGGATAGAGGATAGGATAGGATAGAGGATAGGATAGAATAGAGGATAGTATAGGATAGAGGATAGGATAGGATAGAGGAGAGGATAGGGGTGAGGATAGGATAGGATAGAGGATACGGTATGTTAGAGGATAGGAAAGAGGATAGGATATAATACAGTATAGGATAGGATTGAGTATAGGATGGGATAGAGGATAGGATAGGGGATTGGATAGGATAGAGGATAGGATAGGATAGAGGATAGGATAGGATGGATGATAGTATAGAAGATAGAATAAAGTAATGGATGGGATAGAGAATATTATAGCATAGAGGATAGGATAGGATAGAGGATAGGATAGGATAGAGGATAGGATAGGATAGAGGATATGATAGGATAGAGGATAGGATACGATAGAGGATAGGATATGATAGAGGATAGGATAGGATAGAAGATAGGATCGGATAGAGGATAGGATAGAGGATTGGATAGGATAGAGGATAGGATAAGATAGAGGATAGGATAGGATAGAGGATAGGATAGCATAGAGGATAGGATAGGATAGAGGATAGGATAGGATAGAGGATAGGATTGGATAGAGGATATCATAGGGGATTGGAGAGGATAGAGGATAGGATAGTATAGAGGATAGGATAGGATAGAGGATAGGAGACGATAGAGCATAGGATAGGATAGAGGATAGGATAGGATAGATGATATTATAGGAAAGAGGAAAGGATATGATAGAGGATACGATATTATAGAGGATAGGATAGGACAGAGGATTGGATAGGATAGAGGATAGGATAGAGAATATGATACGGTAGACGATAGGGGATTGGAACGGATACAGGATAGGAGGCGGTACAGGATAGGATATAATAGGATAGAGAATAGGATAGGATAGAGGATGGGTTAGGATAGAGGATAGGATAGGATAGAGGATACAATAGGGTAGAGGATAGGATAGGATAGAGGATAGGATCGGATAGAGGATATGATAGGGGATTGGATAGGATAGAGGATAGGATAGCATAGAGGATAGGATAGTATAGAGGATAGTATAGGATAGAGGATAGGATAGGATATGGGATAGGATAGGATAGAGGATAGGATAAGATTGAGGATAGGATAGAGGATAGGATAGTGGATAGGACAGAGGATAGGATAGGATAGAGGATAGGATAGTATAGAGGATAGTATAGGATAGAGGATAGGATAGGATAGAGGAGAGGATAGGGTAGAGGATAGGATAGGATAGAGGAGAGGATAGGATAGAGGATAGGATAGGATAGAGGATAGGATAGGATAGAGGATAGGATAGGATACAGGAGATAATAGGATAGAGGATAGGATAGGATAGAGGATAGGATAGGATAGAGGATAGGATAGGATAGAGGATAGGATAGGATAGAGGATAGGATAGGATAGAGGATAGGATAAGATTGAGGATAGGATAGAGGATAGGATAGTGGATAGGACAGAGGATAGGATAGGATAGAGGATAGGATATTATACAGGATAGGATAGGATTGAGGATAGCATAGGATAAAGGATAGGATAGGATAGAGGATAGGATAGGATAGAGGATAGGATAGGATAGAGGATAGGATAGGATAGAGGATAGTATAGGATAGAGGATAGGATAGGATAGTGGGGAGGATAGGATAGAGGATAGGATAGGATAGAGGATAGGATAGGATAGAGGATAGGATAGGATAGAGGATAGGATAGGGTAGAGGATAGGATAGGATAAAGGATAGGATAAGATTGAGGATAGGATAGAGGATAGGATAGTGGATAGGACAGAGGATAGGATAGGATAGATGATAGGATAGTATAGAGGATAGTATAGGATAGAGGATAGGATAGGATAGAGGAGAGGACATGGTAGAGGATAGGATAGGATAGAGGATACGATGTGTTAGAGGGTAGGAAAGAGGATAGGATATAATACAGTATAGGATAGGATTGAGTATAGGATGGGATAGAGGATAGGATAGGGGATTGGATAGGATAGAGGATAGGATAGGATAGAGGATAGGATAGTATACAGAATAGGATAGGATAGAGGATAGGATAGGGTAAAGGATAGGATTGGTTATAGGATAGGATAGGATAGTGGATAGGATAGGATGGATGATAGTATAGAGGATAGAATAAAGTAATGGATGGGATACAGAATATTATAGCATAGAGGATAGGATAGGATAGAGGATAGTATAGGATAGAGGATAGGATAGGATAGAGGATAGGATAGGATAGAGGATAGGATAGGATAGGATAGAGGATAGGATAGGATAGAGGATAGGATAGGATAGAGGATAGAATAGGATAGAGGGTAGGATAGGATAGAGGATAGGATAGGGTAGAGGATAGGATAGGATAGAGGATAGGATAGGATAGAGGATAGGATAGGATATAGGATAGGATAGGATAGAGGAGAGGATAGGATAGAGGATAGGATAGGATAGAGGATAGGCTAGGATAGAGGATAGGATAGGATAGAGGATAGGATAGGATAGGATAGAGGATAGGATAGGATACAGGAGAGGATAGGATAGAGGATAGGATAGGATAGGATAGAGGATAGGATAGGATAGAGGATAGGATAGGATAGAGGATAGGATAGGATAGTGGATAGTATAGGATAGAGGATAGGATAGGATAGAGGATAGGATAGGATAGAGGATAGGATAGGATAGAGGATAGGATAGGATAGAGGATATGATAGGATAGACGATAGAATAGGATAGAGGATAGGATAGGATAGGGGATAGGATAGGATAGAGGATAGGATAGGATATAGGATAGGATAGGATAGAGGAGATGATAGGATAGAGGATAGGACAGGATAGAGGATAGGATAGGATAGAGGATAGGATATGATAGAGGATAGGATAGGATAGAGGATAGGATAGGATAGAGGATAGGATAGGATAGAGGATAGGATATGATAGAGGATAGGATAGGATAGAAGATAGGATAGGATAGATTATAGGATAGGATAGAGGATAGGATAGGATAGAGGATAGGATAGGATAGAGGATAGGATAGGATAGAGGATAGGATAGTATAGAGGATAGTATAGGATAGAGGATAGGATAGGATAGAGGAGAGGATAGGATAGAGGATAGGATAGGATAGACGATAGGATAGGATAGAGGATAGGATAGGATAGAGGATCGGATAGGATAGAGGATAGGATAGGATAGTGGATAGTATAGGATAGAGGATAGGATAGGATAGAGGATAGGATAGGATAGAGGATAGGATAGGATAGAGGATAGGATAGGATAGAGGATATGATAGGATAGAGGATAGAATAGGATAGAGGATAGGATAGGATAGGGGATAGGATAGGATAGAGGATAGGATAGGATATAGGATAGGATAGGATAGAGGAGATGATAGGATAGAGGATAGGACAGGATAGAGGATAGGATAGGATAGAGGATAGGATATGATAGAGGATAGGATAGGATAGAGGATAGGATAGGATAGAGGATAGGATAGGATAGAGGATAGGATAGGATAGAGGATAGGATAGGATAGAGGATAGGATAGGATAGTGGATAGTATAGGATAGAGGATAGGATAACATAGAGGATAGGATAGTATAGAGGATAGTATAGGATAGAGGAGAGGATAGGATAGAGGATAGGATAGGATAGAGGATAGGATAGGATAGAGGATAGGATAGGATAGAGGATAGGATAGGATAGAGGATAGGATAGGATAAAGGATAGGATAAGATTGAGGATAGGATAGAGGATAGGATAGTGGATAGGACAGAGGATAGGATAGGATAGATGATAGGATAGTATAGAGGATAGTATAGGATAGAGGATAGGATAGGATAGAGGAGAGGATATGGTAGAGGATAGGATAGGATAGAGGATACGATATGTTAGAGGGTAGGAAAGAGGATAGGATATAATACAGTATAGGATAGGATTGAGTATAGGATGGGATAGAGGATAGGATAGGGGATTGGATAGGATAGAGGATAGGATAGGATAGAGGATAGGATAGTATACAGAATAGGATAGGATAGAGGATAGGATAGGGTAAAGGATAGGATTGGTTATAGGATAGGATAGGATAGTGGATAGGATAGGATGGATGATAGTATAGAGGATAGAATAAAGTAATGGATGGGATAGAGAATATTATAGCATAGAGTATAGAGTAGGATAGAGGATAGGATAGGATAGAGGATAGTATAGGATAGAGGATAGGATAGGATAGAGGATAGGATAGGATAGAGGATAGGATAGGGTAGAGGATAGGATAGGATAGAGGATCGGATAGGATAGAGGATAGGAAAGGATATAGGATAGGATAGGATAGAGGAGAGGATAGGATAGAGGATAGGATATGATAGAGGATAGGATAGCATAGAGGATAGGATAGTATAGAGGATAGTATAGGATAGAGGATAGGATAGGATAGAGGATAGGATAGGATAGAGGATAGGATAGGATAGAGGATAGGATAAGATTGAGGATAGGATAGAGGATAGGATAGTGGATAGGACAGAGGATAGGATAGGATAGAGGATAGGATAGTATAGAGGATAGTATAGGATAGAGGATAGGATAGGATAGAGGAGAGGATAGGGTAGAGGATAGGATAGGATAGAGGAGAGGATAGGATAGAGGATAGGATAGGATAGAGGATAGGATAGGATAGAGGATAGGATAGGATACAGGAGATAATAGGATAGAGGATAGGATAGGATAGAGGATAGGATAGGATAGAGGATAGGATAGGATAGAGGATAGGATAAGATTGAGGATAGGATAGAGGATAGGATAGTGGATAGGACAGAGGATAGGATAGGATAGAGGATAGGATATTATACAGGATAGGATAGGATTGAGGATAGCATAGGATAAAGGATAGGATAGGATAGAGGATAGGATAGGATAGAGGATAGGATAGGATAGAGGATAGGATAGGATAGAGGATAGTATAGGATACAGGAGATAATAGGATAGAGGATAGGATAGGATAGAGGATAGGATAGGATAGAGGATAGGATAGGATAGAGGATAGGATAGGATAGAGGATAGGATAGGATAGAGGATAGGATAAGATTGAGGATAGGATAGAGGATAGGATAGTGGATAGGACAGAGGATAGGATAGGATAGAGGATAGGATATTATACAGGATAGGATAGGATTGAGGATAGCATAGGATAAAGGATAGGATAGGATAGAGGATAGGATAGGATAGAGGATAGGATAGGATAGAGGATAGGATAGGATAGAGGATAGTATAGGATAGAGGATAGGATAGGATAGTGGGGAGGATAGGATAGAGGATAGGATAGGATAGAGGATAGGATAGGATAGAGGATAGGATAGGATAGAGGATAGGATAGGGTAGAGGATAGGATAGGATAAAGGATAGGATAAGATTGAGGATAGGATAGAGGATAGGATAGTGGATAGGACAGAGGATAGGATAGGATAGATGATAGGATAGTATAGAGGATAGTATAGGATAGAGGATAGGATAGGATAGAGGAGAGGACATGGTAGAGGATAGGATAGGATAGAGGATACGATGTGTTAGAGGGTAGGAAAGAGGATAGGATATAATACAGTATAGGATAGGATTGAGTATAGGATGGGATAGAGGATAGGATAGGGGATTGGATAGGATAGAGGATAGGATAGGATAGAGGATAGGATAGTATACAGAATAGGATAGGATAGAGGATAGGATAGGGTAAAGGATAGGATTGGTTATAGGATAGGATAGGATAGTGGATAGGATAGGATGGATGATAGTATAGAGGATAGAATAAAGTAATGGATGGGATACAGAATATTATAGCATAGAGGATAGGATAGGATAGAGGATAGTATAGGATAGAGGATAGGATAGGATAGAGGATAGGATAGGATAGAGGATAGGATAGGATAGGATAGAGGATAGGATAGGATAGAGGATAGGATAGGATAGAGGATAGAATAGGATAGAGGGTAGGATAGGATAGAGGATAGGATAGGGTAGAGGATAGGATAGGATAGAGGATAGGATAGGATAGAGGATAGGATAGGATATAGGATAGGATAGGATAGAGGAGAGGATAGGATAGAGGATAGGATAGGATAGAGGATAGGCTAGGATAGAGGATAGGATAGGATAGAGGATAGGATAGGATAGGATAGAGGATAGGATAGGATACAGGAGAGGATAGGATAGAGGATAGGATAGGATAGGATAGAGGATAGGATAGTGGATAGGACAGAGGATAGGATAGGATAGAGGATAGGATAGTATAGAGGATAGTATAGGATAGAGGAGAGGATAGGATAGAGGAGAGGATAGGGTAGAGGATAGGATAGGATAGAGGATACGGTATGTTAGAGGATAGGAAAGAGGATAGGATATAATACAGTATAGGATAGGATTGAGTATAGGATGGGATAGGGGATAGGATATGATAGAGGATAGGATAGCATAGAGGATAGGATAGTATAGAGGATAGTATAGGATAGAGGATAGGATAGGATAGAGGATAGGATAGGATAGAGGATAGGATAGGATAGAGGATAGGATACGATAGAGGATAGGATAGGATAGAGGATAGGATAGGATAGAGGATAGGATAGGATAGAGGATAGGATAGGATAGAGGATAGGATATGATAGAGGATAGGATAGGATAGAAGATAGGATAGGATAGATGATAGGATAGGATAGAGGATAGGATAGGATAGAGGATAGGATAGGATAGAGGATAGGATAGTATAGAGGATAGTATAGGATAGAGGATAGGATAGGATACAGGAGAGGATAGGATAGAGGATAGGATAGGATAGAGGATAGGATATGATAGAGGATAGGATAGGATAGACGATAGGATAGGATAGAGGATAGGATAGGATAGAGGATCGGATAGGATAGAGGATAGGATAGGATAGTGGATAGTATAGGATAGAGGATAGGATAGGATAGAGGATAGGATAGGATAGAGGATAGGATAGGATAGAGGATAGGATAGGATAGAGGATATGATAGGATAGAGGATAGAATAGGATAGAGGATAGGATAGGATAGGGGATAGGATAGGATAGAGGATAGGATAGGATATAGGATAGGATACGATAGAGGAGATGATAGGATAGAGGATAGGACAGGATAGAGGATAGGATAGGATAGAGGATAGGATATGATAGAGGATAGGATAGGATAGAGGATAGGATAGGATAGAGGATAGGATAGGATAGAGGATAGGATAGGATAGAGGATAGGATAGGATAGAGGATAGGATAGGATAGTGGATAGTATAGGATAGAGGATAGGATAACATAGAGGATAGGATAGTATAGAGGATAGTATAGGATAGAGGATAGGATAGGATAGAGGATCGGATAGGATAGAGGATAGGATAGGATAGTGGATAGTATAGGATAGAGGATAGGATAGGATAGAGGATAGGATAGGATAGGATAGAGGATAGGATAGGATAGGGGATAGGATAGGATAGAGGATAGAATAGGATAGAGGATAGGATAGGATAGAGTATAGGATAGGGTAGAGTATAGGATAGGATAGAGGATAGGATAGGATAGAGGATAGGATAGGATATAGGATAGGATAGGATAGAGGAGAGGATAGGATAGAGGATAGGATAGGATAGAGGATAGGATATGATAGAGGATAGGATATGATAGAGGATAGGATAGCATAGAGGATAGGATAGTATAGAGGATAGTATAGGCTAGAGGATAGGATAGGATAGAGGATAGGATAGGATAGAGGATAGGATATGATAGAGGATAGGATAGGATAGAGGATAGGATAGGATAGAGGATAGGATAGGATAGAGGATAGGATAGGATAGAGGAAAGGGTAGGATACAGGAGAGGATAGGATAGAGGATAGGATAGGATAGAGGATAGGATAGGATAGAGGATAGGATAGGATAGAGGATAGGATAGGATAGGATAGAGGATAGGATAGGATAGAGGATAGGATAGGATAGAGGATAGGATAGTGGATAGGACAGAGGATAGGATAGGATAGAGGATAGGATAGTATAGAGGATAGTATAGGATAGAGGATAGGATAGGATAGAGGAGAGGATAGGGTAGAGGATAGGATAGGATAGAGGAGAGGATAGGATAGAGGATAGGATAGGATAGAAGATAGGATAGGATAGAGGATAGGATAGGATACAGGAGATAATAGGATAGAGGATAGGATAGGATAGAGGATAGGATGGGATAGAGGATAGGATAGGATAGAGGATAGGATAGGATAGAGGATAGGATAGGATAGAGGATAGGATAAGATTGAGGATAGGATAGAGGATAGGATAGTGGATAGGACAGAGGATAGGATAGGATAGAGGATAGGATAGGATACAGGATAGGATAGGATTGAGGATAGCATAGGATAAAGGATAGGATAGGATAGAGGATAGCATAGGATAGAGGATAGGATAGGATAGAGGATAGGATAGGATAGAGGATAGTATAGGATAGAGGATAGGATAGGATAGTGGAGAGGATAGGATAGAGGATAGGATAGGATAGAGGATAGGATAGGATAGAGGATAGGATAGGATAGAGGATAGGATAGGATAGAGGATAGGATAGGATAAAGGATAGGATAAGATTGAGGATAGGATAGAGGATAGGATAGTGGATAGGACAGAGGATAGGATAGGATAGATGATAGGATAGTATAGAGGATAGTATAGGATAGAGGATAGGATAGGATAGAGGAGAGGATATGGTAGAGGATAGGATAGGATAGAGGATACGATATGTTAGAGGGTAGGAAAGAGGATAGGATATAATACAGTATAGGATAGGATTGAGTATAGGATGGGATAGAGGATAGGATAGGGGATTGGATAGGATAGAGGATAGGATAGGATAGAGGATAGGATAGTATACAGAATAGGATAGGATAGAGGATAGGATAGGGTAAAGGATAGGATTGGTTATAGGATAGGATAGGATAGTGGATAGGATAGGATGGATGATAGTATAGAGGATAGAATAAAGTAATGGATGGGATAGAGAATATTATAGAATAGAGTATAGAATAGGATAGAGGATAGGATAGGATAGAGGATAGTATAGGATAGACGATAGGATAGGATAGAGGATAGGATAGGATAGAGGATAGGACAGGGTAGAGGATAGGATAGGATAGAGGATCGGATAGGATAGAGGATAGGAAAGGATATAGGATAGGATAGGATAGAGGAGAGGATAGGATAGAGGAGAGGATAGGATAGAGGATAGGATAGGATAGAGGATAGGATAGGATAGAGGATAGGATAGGATACAGGAGATAATAGGATAGAGGATAGGATAGGATAGAGGATAGGATATGATAGAGGATAGGATAGGATAGAGGATAGGATAGGATAGAGGATAGGATAAGATTGAGGATAGGATAGAGGATAGGATAGTGGATAGGACAGAGGATAGGATAGGATAGAGGATAGGATATTATACAGGATAGGATAGGATTGAGGATAGCATAGGATAAAGGATAGGATAGGATAGAGGATAGGATAGGATAGAGGATAGGATAGGATAGAGGATAGGATAGGATAGAGGATAGTATAGGATAGAGGATAGGATAGGATAGAGGAGAGGATAGGGTAGAGGATAGGATAGGATAGGATAGAGGATAGGATAGGATAGAGGATAGGATAGGATAGAGGATAGGATAGGATAGAGGATAGGATAAGATTGAGGATAGGATAGAGGATAGGATAGTGGATAGGACAGAGGATAGGATAGGATAGAGGATAGGATATTATACAGGATAGGATAGGATTGAGGATAGCATAGGATAAAGGATAGGATAGGATAGAGGATAGGATAGGATAGAGGATAGGATAGGATAGAGGATAGGATAGGATAGAGGATAGTATAGGATAGAGGATAGGATAGGATAGTGGGGAGGATAGGATAGAGGATAGGATAGGATAGAGGATAGGATAGGATAGAGGATAGGATAGGATAGAGGATAGGATAGGATAGAGGATAGGATAGGATAAAGGATAGGATAAGATTGAGGATAGGATAGAGGATAGGATAGTGCATAGGACAGAGGATAGGATAGGATAGATGATAGGATAGTATAGAGGATAGTATAGGATAGAGGATAGGATAGGATAGAGGAGAGGACATGGTACAGGATAGGATAGGATAGAGGATACGATGTGTTAGAGGGTAGGAAAGAGGATAGGATATAATACAGTATAGGATAGGATTGAGTATAGGATGGGATAGAGGATAGGATAGGGGATTGGATAGGATAGAGGATAGGATAGGATAGAGGATAGGATAGTATACAGAATAGGATAGGATAGAGGATAGGATAGGGTAAAGGATAGGATTGGTTATAGGATAGGATAGGATAGTGGATAGGATAGGATGGATGATAGTATAGAGGACAGAATAAAGTAATGGATGGGATAGAGAATATTATAGCATAGAGGATAGGATAGGATAGAGGATAGGATAGTATACAGAATAGGATAGGATAGAGGATAGGATAGGGTAAAGGATAGGATAGGATAGAGGATAGGATAGGATAGGATAGAGGATAGGATAGGATAGAGAATAGGATAGGATAGAGGATAGAATAGGATAGAGGATAGGATAGGATAGAGGATAGGATAGGGTAGAGGATAGGATAGGATAGAGGATAGGATAGGATAGAGGATAGGATAGGGTAAAGGATAGGATTGGTTAGAGGATAGGATAGGATAGAGGATAGGATATGATAGAGGATAGGATATGATGGAGGATAGCATAGGATAAAGGATAGGATAGGATAGAGGATAGGATAGGATAGAGGATAGGATAGGATAGAGGATAGGATAGGATAGAGGATAGTATAGGATAGAGGATAGGATAGGATAGTGGGGAGGATAGGATAGAGGATAGGATAGGATAGAGGATAGGATAGGATAGAGGATAGGATAGGATAGAGGATAGGATAGGATAGAGGATAGGATAGGATAAAGGATAGGATAAGATTGAGGATAGGATAGAGGATAGGATAGTGGATAGGACAGAGGATAGGATAGGATAGATGATAGGATAGTATAGAGGATAGTATAGGATAGAGGATAGGATAGGATAGAGGAGAGGACATGGTAGAGGATAGGATAGGATAGAGGATACGATGTGTTAGAGGGTAGGAAAGAGGATAGGATATAATACAGTATAGGATAGGATTGAGTATAGGATGGGATAGAGGATAGGATAGGGGATTGGATAGGATAGAGGATAGGATAGGATAGAGGATAGGATAGTATACAGAATAGGATAGGATAGAGGATAGGATAGGGTAAAGGATAGGATTGGTTATAGGATAGGATAGGATAGTGGATAGGATAGGATGGATGATAGTATAGAGGACAGAATAAAGTAATGGATGGGATAGAGAATATTATAGCATAGAGGATAGGATAGGATAGAGGATAGGATAGTATACAGAATAGGATAGGATAGAGGATAGGATAGGGTAAAGGATAGGATTGGTTATAGGATAGGATAGGATAGTGGATAGGATAGGATGGATGATAGTATAGAGGACAGAATAAAGTAATGGATGGGATAGAGAATATTATAGCATAGAGGATAGGATAGGATAGAGGATAGGATACGATAGAGGATAGTATAGGATAGAGGATAGGATAGGATAGAGGATAGGATAGGATAGAGGATAGGATAGGATAGGATAGAGGATAGGATAGGATAGAGGA
Source organism: Halictus rubicundus (assembly GCF_050948215.1). NCBI lineage: Eukaryota > Metazoa > Arthropoda > Insecta > Hymenoptera > Halictidae > Halictus > Halictus rubicundus. Next base: position 7,038 of record NW_027488670.1, on the reverse strand, counting down.
TAGGATAGGATAGAGGATAGAATAGGATAGAGGATAGGATAGGATAGAGGATAGGATAGGGTAGAGGATAGGATAGGATAGAGGATAGGATAGGATAGAGGATAGGATAGGGTAAAGGATAGGATTGGTTAGAGGATAGGATAGGATAGAGGATAGGATATGATAGAGGATAGGATATGATGGAGGATAGGATAGCATAGAAGATAGGATAGTATAGAGGATAGTATAGGATAGAGGATAGGATAGGATAGAGGATAGGATAGGATAGAGGATAGGATAGGATAGAGGATAGGATAGGATAGAGGATAGGATAGGATAGAGGATAGGATAGGATAGAGGATAGGATAGGATAGAGGATAGGATAAGATTGAGGATAGGATAGAGGATAGGATAGGATAGAGGATAGGATAGTATAGAGGATAGTATAGGATAGAGGATAGGATAGGATAGAGGAGAGGATAGGGGTGAGGATAGGATAGGATAGAGGATACGGTATGTTAGAGGATAGGAAAGAGGATAGGATATAATACAGTATAGGATAGGATTGAGTATAGGATGGGATAGAGGATAGGATAGGGGATTGGATAGGATAGAGGATAGGATAGGATAGAGGATAGGATAGTATACAGAATAGGATAGGATAGAGGATAGGATAGGGTAAAGGATAGGATTGGTTAGAGGATAGGATAGGATAGAGGAGAGGATATGGTAGAGGATAGGATAGGATAGAGGATACGATATGTTAGAGGGTAGGAAAGAGGATAGGATATAATACAGTATAGGATAGGATTGAGTATAGGATGGGATAGAGGATAGGATAGGGGATTGGATAGGATAGAGGATAGGATAGGATAGAGGATAGGATAGTATACAGAATAGGATAGGATAGAGGATAGGATAGGGTAAAGGATAGGATTGGTTATAGGATAGGATAGGATAGTGGATAGGATAGGATGGATGATAGTATAGAGGATAGAATAAAGTAATGGATGGGATAGAGAATATTATAGCATAGAGTATAGAGTAGGATAGAGGATAGGATAGGATAGAGGATAGGATAGTATACAGAATAGGATAGGATAGAGGATAGGATAGGGTAAAGGATAGGATTGGTTATAGGATAGGATAGGATAGTGGATAGGATAGGATGGATGATAGTATAGAGGATAGAATAAAGTAATGGATGGGATAGAGAATATTATAGCATAGAGTATAGAGTAGGATAGAGGATAGGATAGGATAGAGGATAGTATAGGATAGAGGATAGGATAGGATAGAGGATAGGATAGGATAGAGGATAGGATAGGGTAGAGGATAGGATAGGATAGAGGATCGGATAGGATAGAGGATAGGAAAGGATATAGGATAGGATAGGATAGAGGAGAGGATAGGATAGAGGATAGGATATGATAGAGGATAGGATAGCATAGAGGATAGGATAGTATAGAGGATAGTATAGGATAGAGGATAGGATAGGATAGAGGATAGGATAGGATAGAGGATAGGATAGGATAGAGGATAGGATAGGGTAAAGGATAGGATTGGTTAGAGGATAGGATAGGATAGAGGAGAGGATATGGTAGAGGATAGGATAGGATAGAGGATACGATATGTTAGAGGGTAGGAAAGAGGATAGGATATAATACAGTATAGGATAGGATTGAGTATAGGATGGGATAGAGGATAGGATAGGGGATTGGATAGGATAGAGGATAGGATAGGATAGAGGATAGGATAGTATACAGAATAGGATAGGATAGAGGATAGGATAGGGTAAAGGATAGGATTGGTTATAGGATAGGATAGGATAGTGGATAGGATAGGATGGATGATAGTATAGAGGATAGAATAAAGTAATGGATGGGATAGAGAATATTATAGCATAGAGTATAGAGTAGGATAGAGGATAGGATAGGATAGAGGATAGTATAGGATAGAGGATAGGATAGGATAGAGGATAGGATAGGATAGAGGATAGGATAGGGTAGAGGATAGGATAGGATAGAGGATCGGATAGGATAGAGGATAGGAAAGGATATAGGATAGGATAGGATAGAGGAGAGGATAGGATAGAGGATAGGATATGATAGAGGATAGGATAGCATAGAGGATAGGATAGTATAGAGGATAGTATAGGATAGAGGATAGGATAGGATAGAGGATAGGATAGGATAGAGGATAGGATAGGATAGAGGATAGGATAAGATTGAGGATAGGATAGAGGATAGGATAGTGGATAGGACAGAGGATAGGATAGGATAGAGGATAGGATAGTATAGAGGATAGTATAGGATAGAGGATAGGATAGGATAGAGGAGAGGATAGGGTAGAGGATAGGATAGGATAGAGGAGAGGATAGGATAGAGGATAGGATAGGATAGAGGATAGGATAGGATAGAGGATAGGATAGGATACAGGAGATAATAGGATAGAGGATAGGATAGGATAGAGGATAGGATAGGATAGAGGATAGGATAGGATAGAGGATAGGATAAGATTGAGGATAGGATAGAGGATAGGATAGTGGATAGGACAGAGGATAGGATAGGATAGAGGATAGGATATTATACAGGATAGGATAGGATTGAGGATAGCATAGGATAAAGGATAGGATAGGATAGAGGATAGGATAGGATAGAGGATAGGATAGGATAGAGGATAGGATAGGATAGAGGATAGGATAGGATAGAGGATAGTATAGGATACAGGAGATAATAGGATAGAGGATAGGATAGGATAGAGGATAGGATAGGATAGAGGATAGGATAGGATAGAGGATAGGATAGGATAGAGGATAGGATAGGATAGAGGATAGGATAGGATAGAGGATAGGATAAGATTGAGGATAGGATAGAGGATAGGATAGTGGATAGGACAGAGGATAGGATAGGATAGAGGATAGGATATTATACAGGATAGGATAGGATTGAGGATAGCATAGGATAAAGGATTGGATAGGATAGAGGATAGGATAGGATAGAGGATAGGATAGGATAGAGGATAGGATAGGATAGAGGATAGTATAGGATAGAGGATAGGATAGGATAGTGGGGAGGATAGGATAGAGGATAGGATAGGATAGAGGATAGGATAGGATAGAGGATAGGATAGGATAGAGGATAGGATAGGGTAGAGGATAGGATAGGATAAAGGATAGGATAAGATTGAGGATAGGATAGAGGATAGGATAGTGGATAGGACAGAGGATAGGATAGGATAGATGATAGGATAGTATAGAGGATAGTATAGGATAGAGGATAGGATAGGATAGAGGAGAGGACATGGTAGAGGATAGGATAGGATAGAGGATACGATGTGTTAGAGGGTAGGAAAGAGGATAGGATATAATACAGTATAGGATAGGATTGAGTATAGGATGGGATAGAGGATAGGATAGGGGATTGGATAGGATAGAGGATAGGATAGGTTAGAGGATAGGATAGTATACAGAATAGGATAGGATAGAGGATAGGATAGGGTAAAGGATAGGATTGGTTATAGGATAGGATAGGATAGTGGATAGGATAGGATGGATGATAGTATAGAGGATAGAATAAAGTAATGGATGGGATACAGAATATTATAGCATAGAGGATAGGATAGGATAGAGGATAGTATAGGATAGAGGATAGGATAGGATAGAGGATAGGATAGGATAGAGGATAGGATAGGATAGGATAGAGGATAGGATAGGATAGAGGATAGGATAGGATAGAGGATAGAATAGGATAGAGGGTAGGATAGGATAGAGGATAGGATAGGGTAGAGGATAGGATAGGATAGAGGATAGGATAGGATAGAGGATAGGATAGGATATAGGATAGGATAGGATAGAGGAGAGGATAGGATAGAGGATAGGATAGGATAGAGGATAGGCTAGGATAGAGGATAGGATAGGATAGAGGATAGGATAGGATAGGATAGAGGATAGGATAGGATACAGGAGAGGATAGGATAGAGGATAGGATAGGATAGGATAGAGGATAGGATAGGATAGAGGATAGGATAGGATAGAGGATAGGATAGGATAGAGGATAGTTTAAGATTGAGGATAGGATAGAGGATAGGATAGTGGATAGGACAGAGGATAGGATAGGATAGAGGATAGGATAGTATAGAGGATAGTATAGGATAGAGGAGAGGATAGTATAGAGGAGAGGATAGGGTAGAGGATAGGATAGGATAGAGGATACGGTATGTTAGAGGATAGGAAAGAGGATAGGATATAATACAGTATAGGATAGGATTGAGTATAGGATGGGATAGAGGATAGGATATGATAGAGGATAGGATAGCATAGAGGATAGGATAGTATAGAGGATAGTATAGGATAGAGGATAGGATAGGATAGAGGATAGGATAGGATAGAGGATAGGATAGGATAGAGGATAGGATATGATAGAGGATAGGATAGGATAGAAGATAGGATAGGATAGATGATAGGATAGGATAGAGGATAGGATAGGATAGAGGATAGGATAGGATAGAGGATAGGATAGGATAGAGGATAGGATAGTATAGAGGATAGTATAGGATAGAGGATAGGATAGGATACAGGAGAGGATAGGATAGAGGATAGGATAGGATAGAGGATAGGATATGATAGAGGATAGGATAGGATAGACGATAGGATAGGATAGAGGATAGGATAGGATAGAGGATCGGATAGGATAGAGGATAGGATAGGATAGTGGATAGTATAGGATAGAGGATAGGATAGGATAGAGGATAGGATAGGATAGAGGATAGGATAGGATAGAGGATAGGATAGGATAGAGGATATGATAGGATAGAGGATAGAATAGGATAGAGGATAGGATAGGATAGGGGATAGGATAGGATAGAGGATAGGATAGGATATAGGATAGGATAGGATAGAGGATAGTATAGGATAGAGGATAGGATAGGATAGAGGAGAGGATAGGATAGAGGATAGGATAGGATAGACGATAGGATAGGATAGAGGATAGGATAGGATAGAGGATCGGATAGGATAGAGGATAGGATAGGATAGTGGATAGTATAGGATAGAGGATAGGATAGGATAGAGGATAGGATAGGATAGAGGATAGGATAGGATAGAGGATAGGATAGGATAGAGGATATGATAGGATAGAGGATAGAATAGGATAGAGGATAGGATAGGATAGGGGATAGGATAGGATAGAGGATAGGATAGGATATAGGATAAGATAGGATAGAGGAGATGATAGGATAGAGGATAGGACAGGATAGAGGATAGGATAGGATAGAGGATAGGATATGATAGAGGATAGGATAGGATAGAGGATAGGATAGGATAGAGGATAGGATAGGATAGAGGATAGGATAGGATAGAGGATAGGATAGGATAGAGGATAGGATAGGATAGTGGATAGTATAGGATAGAGGATAGGATAACATAGAGAATAGGATAGTATAGAGGATAGTATAGGATAGAGGATAGGATAGGATAGAGGATCGGATAGGATAGAGGATAGGATAGGATAGTGGATAGTATAGGATAGAGGATAGGATAGGATAGAGGATAGGATAGGATAGAGGATAGGATAGGGTAGAGGATAGGATAGGATAGAGGATCGGATAGGATAGAGGATAGGAAAGGATATAGGATAGGATAGGATAGAGGAGAGGATAGGATAGAGGATAGGATATGATAGAGGATAGGATAGCATAGAGGATAGGATAGTATAGAGGATAGTATAGGATAGAGGATAGGATAGGATAGAGGATAGGATAGGATAGAGGATAGGATAGGATAGAGGATAGGATAAGATTGAGGATAGGATAGAGGATAGGATAGTGGATAGGACAGAGGATAGGATAGGATAGAGGATAGGATAGTATAGAGGATAGTATAGGATAGAGGATAGGATAGGATAGAGGAGAGGATAGGGTAGAGGATAGGATAGGATAGAGGAGAGGATAGGATAGAGGATAGGATAGGATAGAGGATAGGATAGGATAGAGGATAGGATAGGATACAGGAGATAATAGGATAGAGGATAGGATAGGATAGAGGATAGGATATGATAGAGGATAGGATAGGATAGAGGATAGGATAGGATAGAGGATAGGATAAGATTGAGGATAGGATAGAGGATAGGATAGTGGATAGGACAGAGGATAGGATAGGATAGAGGATAGGATATTATACAGGATAGGATAGGATTGAGGATAGCATAGGATCAAGGATAGGATAGGATAGAGGATAGGATAGGATAGAGGATAGGATAGGATAGAGGATAGGATAGGATAGAGGATAGTATAGGATAGAGGATAGGATAGGATAGAGGAGAGGATAGGGTAGAGGATAGGATAGGATAGAGGAGAGGATAGGATAGAGGATAGGATAGGATAGAGGATAGGATAGGATAGAGGATAGGATAGGATACAGGAGATAATAGGATAGAGGATAGGATAGGATAGAGGATAGGATAGGATAGAGGATAGGATAGGATAGAGGATAGGATAGGATAGAGGATAGGATAGGATAGAGGATAGGATAAGATTGAGGATAGGATAGAGGATAGGATAGTGGATAGGACAGAGGATAGGATATAATAGAGGATAGGATATTATACAGGATAGGATAGGATTGAGGATAGCATAGGATAAAGGATAGGATAGGATAGAGGATAGGATAGGATAGAGGATAGGATAGGATAGAGGATAGGATAGGATAGAGGATAGTATAGGATAGAGGATAGGATAGGATAGTGGGGAGGATAGGATAGAGGATAGGATAGGATAGAGGATAGGATAGGATAGAGGATAGGATAGGATAAAGGATAGGATAGGATAGAGGATAGGATAGGATAAAGGATAGGATAAGATTGAGGATAGGATAGAGGATAGGATAGTGGATAGGACAGAGGATAGGATAGGATAGATGATAGGATAGTATAGAGGATAGTATAGGATAGAGGATAGGATAGGATAGAGGAGAGGACATGGTAGAGGATAGGATAGGATAGAGGATACGATGTGTTAGAGGTAGGAAAGAGGATAGGATATAATACAGTATATAGGATAGGA